>NC_136918.1:137593747-138193747 GCF_949752795.1 Hyperoodon ampullatus
GGCTCAAACCCGTGTCCCCAGCATTGACAGGTGGATTCTTAACCACTGCGCCACCAGGGAAGCCCTATCTTTATGAATTATAGGTTTCTCCAGATATGTGCCCAGGAGTGGTGTTGCTGGATCATATGGTAACTCTATTTTTGGTTTTTTAAGGAACTTCCATACTGTTTTTCACAGTCCTTCCACCAATTTACATTCCCAGCAGCAGTGTAGGAGGGTTTGCTCTTCCCCACACCCTCTCCAGCATTTATTATTTGTAGACTTTTTTTTTTTTTTTTTTTTTTTCGCTACGTGGGCCTGTCACTGTTGTGGCCTCTCCCGTTGCGGAGCACAGGCTCCGGACGCACAGGCTCAGCGGCCATGGCTCACGGGCCCAGCCACTCCGCGGCATGTGGGATCTTCCCGGACCGGGGCACGAACCTGTGTCCCCTGCATCGGCAAGCGGACTCTCAATCACTGCTCCACCAGGGAAGCCCTATTATTTGTAGACTTTTTTGATGATGGACATTCTGACCGGCGTGAGGTGATGCCTCATTGTCATTTTGATTTGCATTTCTCTGATAATTAGTGATGATGAGTATCTTTTCATGTACCTGTTGGCCATCTGTATGTCTTCTTTGGGAAAATGTATATTTAGATCTTCTACCCAAGTTTTGATTGGGTTGTATTTTTGTTATGGGGTTGTATGAGCTGTTTGTATATTTTGGAAATTAAACCCTTGGCAGTTGTATCCTTTGCAAATATTTTCTCACATTCCATAGGTTGTCTTTTCGTTTTCTTTGCTGTGCAAAAGCTTGTGAGTTTGATTAGATCCCATTTGTTTATTTTTGCTTTTTTTTTTTTTTCCCTTGCCTTGAGAGACTGACCTAAGAAAACATTGCTACGATTTATGTCAGTGTTTTGCCTGTGTTCTCTTCTAGGTGTCTCATGGTGTCATGTCTTATTTAAGTATTTAAGCCATTTTGAGTTTATTTTTGTGTGTGTTGTGAGGGAATGTTCTAACTTGATTGATTTACACGCGACTGTCTAGCTTTCCCAGCACCACTTGCTGAAGAGACTGTCTTTTCTCCATTGTATATTCTTGCCTCCTTCGTCAAAGATTAATTGACTGTAGGTGTGTGAGTTTATTTCTGGGCTCTCTGTTCTGTTCCATTGATCTATATGTCTGTTTTTGTGCCAGTAGCACACTGTTTTGATTGCTGTAGGCTTGTAGTATTTTCTGAAGTCCAGAAGGGTTATGCTTCCAGCTTTTTGCTTTTTTTTTTCAGGATTGCTTTGGCAATTCTGGGTCTTTTGTGGGTCCATATAAATTTTAGGATTATTTGTTCTAGTTCTGTGAAAAACATCATGGGTAATTTGATAGGGATCACATTAAGTCTGTTTTAAATTTAAGATGTTACACTGACTGTATGTTGTGTGTGCAGACAGTTCCTGGCACAGTAGGTACTTAACTCATTAACAAGTGATATTCAATTGTGGCCGTAGTCATGTTTATCTCAGTAGGTCCTGTTGATTTGCTTTTTTACTGACACCTTATTGTGGGAAAAGTGAAAGTCTTAATTGTGACAGAAGCTATTTTGAATTATACTTGCTGGTAATGGCTGCATACTTTTATAAAGCAAACAGCTGCATTCTGGTTTGCATTGAAGCTTGTAAGTTTGTTGGTTGAGGTGAAATTCAGAAAGCCTGTGGTTCTCCCAGTAGCTGGTCTGCAACACACTTCCTCAACAGAGAACCCAAAGTGTTAGTATTGTCCGTCTTATTCCTAGATGGTCCTGGCTCTGTTCTATGAACTTATCTACATCCTTAGAGAAAATTGCCATTACTTTAAGTTTCTTAACTGTGCCTTTTGGAGGCCCCTCCCCCGTGTTCACATGATCAGTACCAGGTTGTTTATGCTTTCACTGTTTGTCAAAGATTTAATCTTTATCTTTTTTTTCTTGAATTGATTTTATAATTTACTTTTTTTTAAGGCTTACAATAACAGCACTAGGAGATAAGCTCAATGATTACTGGAATGAAATGAAAGTGAAGAAAAATGCAGAATATCCTCTGACTTTGCTGGTTGAAGATATACAGTAAGTACATTTAAAAAATAAGTGACTGGGACTTCCATGGTGGCGCAGTGGTTAAGAATCCGCCTGCCAGTGCAGGGGACATGGGTTCGAGCCCTGGCCCAGGAAGATCCCACATGCCACAGAGCAACTGGGCCCGTGCAGCACAACTACTGAGCCTGTGCTCTAGAGCCCATGCTCCACCACAAGAGAGCCCACCTCAATGAGAAGCCTGCACACCGCAACGAAGAGTAACCCCCATTCAACACAACTAGAGAAAGCCTGTGCACAGCAACGATGACCCAATGCAGCCACAAATAAATAAATAAATTTATATATAAAAATAATAATAATAAGTGACTATAATATCAAGATGTGATATTGGAGGGCATGGTGATTCTACAGTGTTCATAAACTTTTGAATCTAATCCATAGTAAGAAATAAATCCCACAACTCGAAAGCCTTTTATAAACTAAAAGAATATGTACGTTTAAGTTATTCAGAGATGTGCTATAATAGAGGATAAAATGTAATACAGTTATAAAAATTGCTTCAATTACAGTAATACAACTTGCCTCTTTTCTGTACTTTGAATGGTTTATTGTGCTAATAAGTATATTAGATTTGACACTGCAGACGCTAACTTAACATAAATTTCAGGGCAAGGCATTTATAGTATTTTCTAAGTTTTTTAGTTTTTATTATAGAAAAAATGTGATAGTATGCTATTAAACAAGACTAAGTCACTTTGTTTAAATTGGTCTGTCACTTTTAACCTTCAGTGGTAGCCAAAATTGTTGTTTTTAAAAACTTACTGTCAAATGTTCCGGAATTTTCAGGGACAGAATTAAATAATAGGGGCATTTTGTGGTAGAAATGATGTGGAGAGTCTAGTGAAGTACTTAGATCCATATTTCCATGCTAATATTTAGTTGCTGTTTTGTTACAGGAAACGTCCTGATCAGACATGGGTTCAATGTGATTCCTGTCTAAAGTGGCGAAAATTACCAGATGGGATAGATCAACTTCCAGAAAAATGGTATTGCTCCAATAACCCTGACCCACAGTTCAGGTATCATATAGTTGGTAGTAGCCTTTTTGGAAAGGCAGAAAGTACTGTTCAAGGTGTATGAATAGGCGCTGGTGACGTGTTATTCCCATGTGATTTTTCTGACTAGAAATTGTGATGTTCCAGAAGAACCTGAAGATGAAGATTTGGTGCATCCCACTTATGAAAAAACGTACAAAAAGAAGTGAGTGTTATATTATTGTATGGTGGGAAAATAATACCCAGATCATCAACAGTGGTGTGTCTGCAGCATTAGTTGATATTTCTCCAAGATAAAGCAGTATAGCCAAAAAAGATTATGACTCCAAAAAAAAAGATATGATGTGGAGTGCATAACATCAAGTCCTTTTAAAGTTTATACTGTGGATACCTGCTGTTTATTGCTGTCCTATCTACAAGATACTTTGAATATACAGTATAGTTTTGTTCTTTTGGACTACACATCCATGAATCAAAAGTGAATACTGCCCTTTATGAGCTCAAGGTCTAACGGGGAAAGTGAGATGCGTGTATTACCAATTTGAAGTTGACGACTCCCGTAAAAGGCATGATCCAGTCCTGTGAGGAAGCCCATAAGGAGAAATTACTTCTGGTTGGGGATGGGGAAATGGATCAGGAAAATTCATGAAGGACAATTTTGTAATAGGCCTTGAAGGAAAGGTAGGATTTGTTGGGTAGGAAGCAAAGGTTTGTTCAGCTTAAGCACAGTAAATATGTGAATGGGGATAATGGAAAATAGAGGTGGGAGAGAGAAGCTGGGGAACGATAGTGAACCATGGTGAACGTTAGGCTTGTGTACTGCACACGGAAGGCTGAGTTGATGAAGATCTTCTGGGTGGTTTTGATTTATAGTGCACTGTTCTTAAAGATAAATCCAGTAGCAGGAGTGGAAGACATTAGGGTGTTGCTGAGATAAGAGGTGGAAAGTACTTGCCTGCCTGAGTGCTGACCACTGATTATAACGAAATTGAAGCAAAGTTCAGTGTACCTATCTTACTGACTTAGTAGTGAAATGGAAGTATGTCATTCGAAAACAGAATTGAAAAATCATAAGTAAATTTAAATACATTTTTCTTTTCTCTCTCTCTTTTTTTTTTTTTTTTTTTAAGAGACAAGGAAAAATTCAGGATCAGACAACTGGAAGTAATCCCTCGGGTAATTAGGCCTTCCATTTTATAACTGTGTCTTGTATTGTGTTGTGATTAATTTAATACTCAATTTTAAGCTCAGGAGTTACATAACAAATTGAAGCAATCTTGTTCATTCAGTTCACGTTTCTCTTCTCTTCTTGGACCCCTTCTTACCCTCTTTCCCAATACTGACTTCTAACCCACAACTTCACTCAAACTTCTCAATTTTATTATTCAGTTGGGCATCTTCTGAGGAAAGGCAGATATTCTTTTAAGAATCTTATTGTTAGGTAGACAGTCAAGGAAAAGTTCATAGGAAGACCCAGGGGGCCACATGGTAGTACTAACCTGGACCAAAGCTGTAGTGTTGACCCTTCAACCATAGTGTACAGTTGATTTACAATATTATATTAGTTTCAGGTGTACAACATAGTGATTCAGAATTCTTACAGATAATACTCCACTAAAGTTATTACAAAATAATGGCTGTAATTTCCTGTGCTGTACAGTATGTCCTTGTTGCATTTATTTATTTGTTTGTTTGTTTATTTATTTATTTATGGCTGTGTTGGGTCTTCGTTGCTGTGCGCGGGCTTTCTCTAGTTGCAGTGAGCAGGGGCTACTCTTCATTGTGGTGTGCGGCCTTCTCATTGCAGTGGCTTCTGTTGCGGAGCATGGCCTCTAGGTGCGTGGGCTTCAGTAGTTGCAGCACGTGGGCTCAGTAGTTGTGGCTCGAGGGCTCTAGAGCTCAGGCTCAGTAGTTGTAGTGCACGGGCTTAGTTGCTCCACGGCATGTGGGATCTTCCCTGGCCAGGGCTTGAACCCGTGTCCCCTGCATTGGCAGGCGGATTCTTAACCACTGCGCCACCAGGGAAGCCCATATCTATTTTATACAAAGTAGTTTTTATCTCTTAATCCATACCCCTATTTTTTTTTTTAATATATATATTTTATTTGGTTTATTTATTTGGTTGGGCCAGGTCTTAGTTGCAGCAGGTGTGCTCCTTAGTTGCGCCTTGCCAGCTCCTTAGTTGTGGCATGCAAAGTCTTAGTTGCAGCATGCATGTGGGATCTGGTTCCCTGAACCCAGGTGCCCTGCATCAGGAGCGTGGAGTCTTAACCACTGAGCCACCAGGGAAGTCCTTCCATACCCCCATATCTTTCTTAAC
This sequence comes from Hyperoodon ampullatus, assembly GCF_949752795.1. Taxonomy (NCBI): domain Eukaryota; kingdom Metazoa; phylum Chordata; class Mammalia; order Artiodactyla; family Ziphiidae; genus Hyperoodon; species Hyperoodon ampullatus. The sequence goes on from NC_136918.1 coordinate 137,599,171, forward strand.
GCTTAATGGTGTTGAGCTTTTCTGAGTATATAAATAGGTAGTTGTACCTCTTGTATCAGAAGTTGTGGTCTACTGCAGTTGTGTATGTGTGCTTATCATTACACTGAAATGTTTTCTTGTATAAAGGCTGAGGGTTTGAGGGTGAGAACAGAACTGGGAGAAAAAGAATAGTGGGCTTACTTTGGTTTTTAAAGGCAGTGTCTTTGTGACTTTATCCTCAATTTCTTTCTCTTAGAAAAATAAGTTTTTATTATATCTCTATACGTTCTATATAGTCCGAGGTCAGCCGATCTTTCAGTAAAAGGCCAGATAGTAAATATTTTAGGCTTTGTGGACCATATACAGTCTCTGTGGCATATTCTTTCGTTGTTTGGTTGCTGTGTTCATGCCTTTAAAAATGTAAAACCATTCCTAGCTCACTTGCAGGCTGGATTTGGCTCTTTGGCCTGTTGTTTGTCACTCCCTGGTCTGGTAGAGCACAAGGAGTGTATGCGGTTAGGATAGTTCTCAGTGCGTCCTGGGACGGGGGAAAGGGGAAAGAATATCTTGTGTTTGGAACATGACACACTTTAAAAATTTCTTTAAGATCAGTTTTTTTTCCTTCAACAGATTCCTGCTGAACTCTTGTTTCCAACAACTCCTTTGTCAAGTCAAAGCTTTCCTCCCATTAAGGAAAATGTTCCAAGAGGACATCTTTCAGAAGCGGCAAATACTTACGCAACGAGACTGATAAATAATCATCGAGGTTCACCCCAGTCTGAACCTGAGAATAACAGGTCAGTGGCTAAAATGTGTTTCTCCACTTGGGGAATGAATATTAAACAGCCTTTACTTGACACTTCAGTGCAGTAATACGCTTCTAAGAAAGTGTAGTTGATATGCATGTGAAAAGTCTTAAGGACAAGTTACTTTGCTTTCATTGTCTGAACTTAACCCCACTCTACTTACGTTACCTGTTTAAATCAATTAAAAGAATATTAATTGTTTTTATTGTGGAGATCAAATTGTCACCTCTTTGAAATTCTGTATAGTATGAAAATTCCTGCTTTTAAGATTATCAGTATCTGAGTAAATAAAAACCTGAAGCAATTAACTGTACAACACTGTAATGTCAAATGTGACCCATACATTCTTAGCATAGCCCATGACGTGCTGTGCACTTCGGATGAGTGGATGGAGAAGGAAGAGGAAGAAAGGTGTGAGTGATACACGAATTGGACAGGCAGCTCTTTTGACGGCAGTGGTCGGGAAGGCTGTATGATGAGCTGGTACTTAGGTTGGTCCCTGAAATTCTGAAAGCAGTAAGTGCTCTGTGCAGTGGCCCATTCAAAGGGGATAGAATGGACACAGGTGAAAAGGCGTGTGACGCCAGTGAACTAGTACATTAGACTGACTCCATCTGATATTTGTTATTGAAAGAGAAACATTGAAACAAGACTCTCTGAAATAGCGAGGCCAGACGTTCCGAGAGGTTTTGTAGCCTTCATTAAATTCTTAAAAGGATTTTTGAAAATTCAGAAAAGATTAGAAATTGTCTTCATGCATATATACATGAGGGAGGGCATGTTTTGAAATAGTTTGCTGTTTATAGCCTACATTTTGAGGTCTTATTTTGTGGCTGGATTGCTACTTAACTGAGAACATGTGTGAATTTCTTTTTAACTGGTCTCCATAATATTGGCTTTTCTTCATAAAGATGGTTCCAGACAAAGTAAGAAAAAGTAAAATTTGTAATGTTACAGATGCGATAATGGAATTTAATTTCGGACGTGACTGCCATCAGAATGGAAGAAGAGATTAGAGTAAAACTTTTCATTAAATTAAAAAAAAATATTTATTTTATTTTTGGCTGTGTCGGGTCTTAGTTGCGGCACGCGGGCTATTTGCTGCAGTGCGTGGGCTTCTCTCTAGTTGTGGCATGTGGGTTTTCTCTCTTTGTTGTGGTGTGGGCTCCAGAGCACATGGGCTCTATAGTTTGCAGCACACAGGCTCTCTAGTTGAGGCACTGGGGCTCAGTAGTTTCGGTGTGCGGGTTTAGTTGCCCCGCGGCATGTGGGATCTTAGTTCCCCGACCAGGGATCAAACCTGCGTCCCCTATATTGGAAGGAGGATTCTTTACCACTGGACCACCAGCGAAGTCCCCTTCATTAATTTTTAAAGCCTGTATTTATTCTTAAATTCATAGAGCCCCAAGGTCTGTGGAAAGGTGTACCTAAACTAAGTCTTGAGAGAGACAAATAGGAATTGGCCTGGTAAGAAAAATAATAGGACAACTTCCAATTAAATGCTTAACTCCATTGATCCCTAGACAGTCTCCGAACTTGGAAGCATTGGGAACTTCTGAAGGTGGAAAATAGGGGTGAGAACAGGAAGCTTGTATGAAAGTTTAAGGAAGAGTAGTTCCCTAGACCTCTTCCCAGCCTGCGAAGTCCAGCAGTGCTGCTTCTCTTCCTCTGTCAAAAGGCAGGGAGTTTACTTTCTGGAGCAGTTTCTACTGCTGAAGATGTGGGTGAGCCACTGTTTTGGAAGCCAAGAAGTAAGGGAAAGTTTGAATACTGAGTGGAAGAAATCCCCCTCCCTTCCTTCCCTCACTGGGCTCCCAAGAGAAAAAGCTCTAGAAGATGATGACAGCCTGAGCATCCTTCACATTCCCAGACCTTACTGCTTCTAGTCTGAAATAGAAATATAGCCAAGGATCCCCAGATGTACAAAACTGAAACAAAGGGAGTAGAAGAAACCATGTGAAATTTATTGAGAGGTGGGTAGATGTTTAACAGGTAAATCTCCTAGAATGAAAAGATAAATGGTTGGAAGATAGAAAAAAGAAGAGACGATGTACTGGAGGGGCCGACATCTGAGTAAGGACATTTCAGAGTGGGAAATCAGAGAACAAAAGGGGGGAAATAATATAAGAAAGACTTAATTGCCACTGAATACACAGCATAGTGGCTGGAAAGGGTAAGAAATATCTCAGAGAGGAAAAACACAGGCTATATTCAAAAGATCAGGAATCAGAATGGCAGGAACAATGAATGGTAGATAACAGTGGATTGATGCTTTTAAAGTTTTGAGAAAGTAATTCCCAACCTGGAAGTCTGTATTTTTCAAGCCAGCAGTGAACTTGAGAGGTGAATTAACATATTTTCACCATGCAAAATTTCACATTTCTTTATGTCGTATGTACCCTTTCTCAAGATTTTATTGGAGATTATGCCCTCTCCATATGAGAGAGTAAGCCTAAGAAAGGGGAAAATCCTTCTTGAGAAATGAGGTCTTAACACATAAGACCCAAATAGCAAATCAGTACAAATATCCCTCTAAGTGGGGCAAAAAGTAATCTATTGGTGATAAATTCACAGAAAACTAAGCAGATGAAGAAAATGAGGCAATTTTTAATGCAGGGGAAATTGTTTTCCATGAAAGGATAGGGCATGCTGGTTTACTTTGTGGTTCACCTTTGATCACTGAATGTTGATAAAAATTCTGATGGGCAAACGGGAATGGCAGTGTCATTCACTGAGCTCTGGAGTTCAGAGAGCAGCCCTGGGGTGGCTGGTGGCATTCTGTTCGGACGTGTCACATTGAAATGCCGGAAGACGTCAGATGAAGAGGTATCTGGCAGTATAAGGATGTGGTACTTTTAAAAAGAGGTCTCAGTAGTTGTTTCCTTATCTGTAAAAGGAGAAAATAGTCTCTCCTTCATTAAATCATTGGGCAGTACTGTGTAATATATCATTTTTTAAAAAAATGAACATGGGCATTTCTTAGAATTTCAAGATAGTTAGATTACTTCAAGGTCGTCTATTTTTTCCATATCTACATTTTATAATCTTGTATTTCATATATAAAATTTTTTCCAGCCTGAAACGGAGACTCTCTACTCGTTCCTCAATTTTGAATGCAAAGAATCGGAGATTGAGTAATCCAGCATTTGAAAATTCTTGTAAAGATGATGATGATGATGAAGATGTCATCATCTTAGAAGAAAACAGTACTCCCAAGCCTGCAGTGGACGATGATATTGAAGTGAAATTGCAACAGAGTCACGTGGAGCAAAGCGGTGTTCAGGTGGAGCCTGTGGGTGATAATGAACCGTGTGGCCAGACTAGTTCAACAGACACCTCATCATCCAGGTGCAATCAGGGAACCACTGCAGCCACCCAGACTGAAGTACCAAGTTTAGTCGTTAAAAAGGAAGAAACTATTGAAGATGAGATAGATGTAAGAAATGACACAGCCATACTGCCATCCTGTGTGGAAACTGAAGGAAAGACACGTGAAACCCAGGAAATCTTTGATAAATCTGCTGGTGATGCTGGTTGCCAGTTAAATGAACTAAGAAATGAGCTGCTGCTTGTCACCCAAGAAAAAGAAAATTATAAAAGACAGTGCCACGTGTTTACTGACCAAATCAAAGTGTTACAGCAGAGGATACTGGAAATGAATGACAAATACGTGAAGAAGGAAACTTGCCATCAGTCTACTGAAACTGATGCTGTATTTTTACTTGAAAGTATTAACGGTAAATCTGAAAGTCCAGACCATATGGTGTCTCAGTATCGGCAAGCTTTGGAAGAAATAGAAAGGCTGAAAAAACAGTGTAGTGCTTTGCAACATGTAAAGGCTGAATGCAGTCAGTGTTCCAATAGTGAGAGTAAAAGTGAAGTGGATGAGATGGTTGTACAGCTTGACGATGTATTTAGACAGCTGGACAAATGCAGTATCGAGAGGGACCAGTATAAAAGTGAGGTAAGTTACGTCATCCAGCACAGTGAGAGTCGTGGGAGTCCAGGGGCATCTAAAGCTTGACTGCCAGTTGCTAGGTGGGCATAAATCACTTAATCATATTTCCATTTACCGACTCCACTGGTACTCAACTGGGAGTGGTCCTCCTGGGGGCATATGGAAATGTGTAGGGCAGTTTCAGTTCTTAAGTGTCTTGAAGGGATGGGCATTGTTGGAATTGAATGGGTGGGAACCAGGTCTGGTAAATGTCCTGCAGTGCGCAGGACACTGCTGTGCCGTGAGGGGTCGTCCCGCTCATTCCCACTGAGACGCTCAGTTACTAACATGCCGGGAGTTCTCCGTCCGTTATTAATAAGCCTGAAAATAACCACACAGGGTAGATGACAATACCTCATTTTATAGAGGTACCCTGTATTAGTCATGATTAGCTTCCTCTGAAGGTGACATAAAACCCCACGTAACAGTAGCAGCTGCACAGTCATCAGAGCCACAGGCTCCTTCTACATCGTTGCTTTGCTTCTCAACCTGCACTTGTGGTCTGAGATGGCTCTTCAGGTCCAGCCAACATATATCTACATTCCGGGCAACAGGAAAGAGAAGGGGTGGGGTTTCTGAAAGCTGCTTATATGCCATCTGTCAGAACTTGTCACCTGGCCAGTGGATGCCTTGGAAATGTAGTCTTTATTTGGGGGTTCTTTTACTGAGGAAGGAGGAGCCCCCAGTTCAGATTTGGGTAGCTCCTTTGAAAACTATTTTACGTATTATATTTACATGGTATTGGAAAGGAGAGTTTCTCTGCTAAAAGGAATTTGGAAACGACAGTATGGTACCGAATTGCCCCTTCTTCCTGGAAATACTGCTGACATAACTGCTCATTCAGACATTCTGCTTGATGTGTTGGCTCAGGAGCTAGATGACAAAATACATAAACAATGTAAGCTTTCTGTTGTAACTTATTGCTGGTGAGTGTGCAAGAAATGAAAGTCACTATGACCTCAACATAATTTGGGCATTTTTATCTTGGTTTTTAGGCCCCATTTGTTTTTTTTGTTTGTTTTTGCGGTACATGGGCCTCTCACTGTTGTGGCCTCTCCCGTTGTGGAGCACAGGCTCCGGACGCGCAGGCTCAGCAGCCATGGCTCACGGGCCCAGCCGCTCCGCGGCATGTGGGATCTTCCCGGACTGGGGCACGAACCCGTGTCCCCTGCATCGGCAGGCGGACTCTTCAACCACTGCGCCACCAGCGAAGCCCCCATTTGTTTTTAGTCATGCTTTAATTAACATTTTGTATTCTTCTAATGTAAAAAGATATAGAACTGAAACTAAACAAATGAAGCTTTATTTATAGAAAGCTATTGTTTTTTGTGTGTGTTCTGTTGGTTTTCTTTTTGGAGCGGGGGAGGTGTCCTAATTTTTTGATGGTAATTTTCATCAAGGAGGATTTTGTACATTTCTTAGCTTAAATTTGCACTTTGACATTAGTATTTTTAAATTGTACAGTTACAAAATTAATTAATTTTTTGTCAGGTTGAATTATTGGAAATGGAAAAATCACAAATCCGTTTGCAGTGTGAAGAACTGAAAACTGAAATCGAACAATTAAAGTCTACAAGTCGACAAATTGGAGATGTGTCAACGTCAAGTAACATCGAGGAGTCTGTAAATTATACTGATGGGGAAAGGTAATATGAAATGAGGCATTTGGCTAGGGCTGCAGTTCTGGTTAGCATGATACTTATTTGCTAGTGCACATCAAACAGATTGTTCTAGCAAAAGAAGTTATTGGCTGCTGTGATCCCAACATTCTGATAGAGGTACAAAAGGAGTACATGTCATCATTCTTCCCTTCAAGGAACTAACAATTTTGTGAACTTAAATGAAATAGGAATTTCAAAGGAATTAAGCTCTGATTGGTCAGAGTGGTTTGGAATGTTTTTTGGGAAAAAGTGAAAATTGAGCCAGATATTGAAGGATGGGCTGAATTAGGCATGACTAGAAGACAAGGGTCCATTTCATGAAACTTACTTTTTCACCTTCTTTAATTTCTGTACTTGGCACTATTTCTTTATGGTTTGCTACCTCATTTTACTACATGCCTTCCCCAAGTTTAACTTTTAGGAAATCACAAAATTACTAAAAATTGCCATTACAGGTGATTCCTAATAACAGGTGATTAATTAGGAAGAAGTTCTGTGAAAATAAGAAAATAGTAAATAAAAGATTACCCTCTCTCAGTAAGATATTAAATGGGCTTGGGGTTCTGACAGTGTTGGTGGTCTGTTGATAACCATTCAAGAGAGGAAAAAAAAACACAAAAATAGTCATTAAAAATAACTCGACTCTTCCTGCTAATATGATAAAACTTGATACCTAAAATGTACTATCGTTGAGAAATAATTTACCATCCTTACTTGACATTAATTATATTATGACTTAGTTTTTTAGCTTAAGGTTTTAAAGGATTTCGTTAAATCTATTCATGGAAATAGAATGAATAGATCAGTACATATAAGCATGGGGGGGCAAGGAGTCAGAAAAAAAAAATCCCAGCTGGTGTTTCTGAAAATGGGAACCACAAGCATCTGTGGTGCTTGTAAAAATGCAGATCCTTGGACCACAGTGCAGTTTATTAAATTGGAAGCTTTTAAACAATCTCCCAGATGATTCACTTGCACACTAAACTTTGAGTAACTGATGATCTTTTAGACCTGTGCTTTCCGAGACAGTATAGCCACATTTGGCCACTGACACTTGAAATCTAGCTAGTCTAAATTGAGATGTGCTTTAAGTATAAAATACATGCTGGATTTTGATGCCCTGGTATGAAAAAATAAATAAATAAATAAAATGCCTCAATATTCTGTTATATGATGAAGTGATATTTTATATGTAACTAAAATTTATTTCATTTTACTTTTTAATGTGGCTATTTGAATATTTACAATTGCATATGCAGCTCACAATATTTCTCTCAGTCCTGTTCGTTGTACTAAAATAGGGATTTGTGATGTGTCCTGTAGAGAGGAGGAATTAGCCAGGACAGTCAAAAGACTTAAAGGATAGGATAGGTCAAAGATGGTTGTAGGGTCATACTGGTCTTTTTCTATTTTTTGTATAGAAATGGGCCTCTGATTGAAGATGTGTGGGAAAGCTTGGACAAAAAACAGCTGGTATGGGGATGATGTAAAATTTTATCAAAGGTCCAATGGAATCTTAACATAAGCTCACAAAAAACACATTTAAAATCACACTTTTATGCGTTGTCAACGCAAGGATGAGCAGCTCGCTCCTTCAGAGATTTCCACCCTAGAAAGATCAGTATCTAAACTAAATGTAGACTTCTTATATTTGGGGAGGGGGCCGAACAGAAACAACTGTAACATCCTCTTGACCCGGGCGTCTCAACCTTCGACACAAAGGCTGCTTGCTGTGTAGTTGTAGAAATTTGAAGTCTAGAATGTGGATATTCAGATAGATACAGTATAGAAAACGGAAGGAATGATAATGATCATTTAATCCAGGGTTTCTCAGTGTTTATAATAAATGCATAGTAAAACGGATAGTTAGTGAACTTTAGCATGTGATAGGTTCAGAGAAATCCTGCATTGTCTTTTTTTTTTTTTTTTTTTTAATATTTATTTATTTGGTTGCACCAGGTCTTCGTTGCAGCAGGTGGGCTCCTTAGTTGCTGCTCCAGGGCTCCTCAGTTACAGCTCACCGGCTCTTTAGTTGTGGCATGCGAACTCCCAGCTGTGGCATGCGTGTGGGATCTAGTTCCCTGACCAGGGTTTGAACCCAGGTGCCCTGCATTGGGAGTGCAGAGTCCTATCCACTGCGCCACCAGGGAAGTCCCAGAAATCCTGCATTTTAAAAAGTCTTTTTACCATTATTTAACCCAAAGTTGTATAAGCTTATTTGACCACAGGACCATTTCTTTTTCCTTTTATACTACTATGGATATCTCAGAACATGTTTTAGGGAACAATTCAATTCACTATGCTAAAAAGGAAGCTGAAATTCAAAGCGATACATTCTTATTCTTAGACCAGTGTTCTCACTAGTGTATCATCATTGTTTTCCAGGTGATAACAAGATTTTCAATTGTAAATAATATCTTGTAATTTATGTATTTTACCAGTTCATCTTTTCTCCAATCTCGAATTAAAATTGTAATAGTTGGAACCAAACAGAGCTGCTAGTGTTTTGAAACACTCCACATACCAACAGATAAATATTATACTTCGTTATTAAATTATGAATTATTAAGTTAAATGAATTGTTAAATCTAGTTCTCTTGAGAAAGTTTTGCTTTTCATTTAGTTTGTATATCATTCTACAGAGATTCCATTTTAATGTTTCCCTTAAATTATAAGGCCTACCTGAATATTAAACGTATTGTTATAATGTTTGTCTAATAGGTGTAATGTTTGTATTTGCAGCCTCAAACTTCGATCTCTTCGAGTTAACGTAGGACAGCTCCTGGCCATGATTGTACCTGATCTCGATCTTCAGCAAGTGAATTATGATGTCGATGTAGTTGATGAGATCTTAGGACAAGTTGTCGAGCAAATGAGTGAAATCAGTAGTACTTAAAGTGTATTTTATGTGAGATAAATAAAAAAATTTGCTCTGTCTTTCTGGTTGTATAGCTTTCAAAATTTAAGCAACTTTGTTATAGATATGATACGTAACGGACTGAAGAACCATAATCTTTTCTGTATTCTATGCATTCAAGTGTGGACACAAATATTGTGGACACATTATCACACCTTTTGAAATGCCTGTGAATCATTGGTATTGAGCAGCTACATAGCTAACTCATGATTCTGCTTTGAAATGTAAATATTTTTAATTAAGTCACACATATTTTTTTATTACCCTAGAGGACTCAAGTGTTTTTCACCAAGAGGTTTTCAGGTTGCCCCTAACCTTTGTGCAGTCTTTTCTGGTTCCCCAAAGTGTATTTTTCTCTGACTTGAGGGCTGTGCCATAATACAAATGGAAATGTTACCTTTGATTTTCTTACAGAGAAGTTTAAAACAGGGTTTTTAAAAATGGAATAACACTCCTGATAAGTTGTAAGTAATTGAGCATTAATGTTTCTTTTCTATAAATTCTTATCTCCTGAAATATTTTATTCATGAAAATAAAGTAAGCAGAAACTCCATCCATTTTGCCAGGTTTTTTTTGTGTGTGCTGAGATTGCCGATCATGGTTATTAAACACAAAGTGTTTTTACAGAAAAAAATAATGATTTTTAGTATAAAAATATAAAAAATATTAAATGCCCCACCACATTTACTCTGAAGCCCATTTTTGGCTGCTTAGTCCGCATGGAGTGGGCACAATAATTGTTTAATATTTCTTTTTGTGAAATTTCCTGTACAGCCTTTTGTAGGATTACTACAGGTTAATCTGAGTTGAGGAAGACAATCTTTCTCCAACAGTACTGCATACCTTTTATTATATTACAAACCAGTACTGCATACCTTTTATTATATTACAAACCTAAGTGTTTTATATCCTGGAGTTAAGCAACAAACAACCTAGGATTATAGTATTACATGCCATAAAAATTATGCTTTACTGGTCCCGTGTTTTGTGCAATTATAAAGAGATGGCTTTCTATTAAGTATAACTGTATATATAATTAAGAATCATATTTTCCACAACTAAAATGTGCATTATTTTTTTCAAAGTTTTATCATTGCTATTTATTTTTACTTTTGTTTCTGAACATTGAATACATGTTCCTTTTGTATGCTTAATTACATGTCTGTCATGTACAATATTAAATTTTTACTGTACATTAACTTCTAGAAGAAGCAAATAAATGAAATTTTTATTTGCTTGATAAAGTAATTGAAAGTGTATTTTTGGTATGAAGCTGGTTTCTGTCACAGTTGTATCTGCTCAAATTTTAAAATATCTTGTAATAAAATAAAAATATATATGATGGCTCACACTTCAGATACTACTTTTAAGGAATTCTGTATTCAAGTTATATTTTGAAAAGTAAGATTGTGTCTGTTAAGACCCTCAAGTTGAGCTCATTTTACGATATTTATTAGAAGTTATATTTAGAAGATACAATTTCTAAAAATTTAGAAGTTATATTTACTTCCATTAAGGCTCTAAAACTGGGCTTACCTTGAGAGTGTGTGTGTGCATTTTACACTCAAAAAAGAAACTTTATTTGTGTAAGTCATTTAATCTAAAGAAACCTTGCCTAAGTGACAGCAGCTGTGTATAGCATGTCTAAGTTTGTGAATATTTATGTAGCACTTATTTCTGGAATTTGCTATTTTTCCCTTCCTTTTGGTCAGCTATATTCTTGCAAAAATACATATTTTATATGGCTGTTAACTGGCTTAATGGCAAAGTTAATCATAGAATTAGAGAAACTTGCTTGCTAAACCGATTCTTTGGAAATACTTACCTAATATTCACTTTAAGTAAATATTGCCAAGATATGACTTTGTGGCTAGCAAATTTAACAGAAGAACGTACATGGGCTTTCATGTCATCTATTGAGGTAGCTATACCTATCTCTTTTTGTTAAGTTAAATTTGTTCCTACCTGTCTTTTTTTGTTAAGTTAAATTTGTTCAAAGGCTAGTGTGGGGGAGGATAGTGTGGCTTAAACTAATTATTTAAAACTTAAAAGCAGTGTGAGGATGTAAACCAGAATAGTCCACAGTCCCTACAAACAGGACCTCAGCTAAGACCACAAAATCAGTAAAAGCTAATTTTCACACAGCAGGAGAGGCATGGCATATGGATGTGGCCTTTATTTGGGCCTCAAATTCCTAATGTGGGCAGGAGGTGCTGGTGACTGCCCATGGTCTCAGACACTTGATTCCTGCTGTCATACAGCCCATTAGGTCGTTATTTGTCATGGAGGAATAATTAAAGTGATATGTACTAATGGTTCTTACCACTCACTGGCTGCATTTTAGAATCACTTGGGCAGTTCCTAGGAATCCCAGTGTGAGGATGCACCCCGTACTAATTAAGAGTTTTGGGGGTTGGACCAAACTGTCAGGCTTCTTTTCTTTAAGGCCTCCCAGTGCACCGTCAGAGCTGAGAGCTATTGATCTATATACCCTCCAGTGATGAATATTTGTAAGTGTTGAACTCAAGTGGTTCCTGAAACAAACTCAGGATCTGCATGACCACTTTCTCACTGCGGTAAGCAAGGACAGGGAGAGGGAAGCAGAGTTGATGCCCAAGTTAGAAATGTAAATACAACAGAATGGTATAAAGTGAAAAGTGTTTTCTTATGTCCTTCCAGAAAATATTAGCTGCCTACATACACACATTCATATATATATATGCATTCAGTTTATATTAAATTTTATATCTTTGTATTTGATTATATATTTGTATCAAATCTACACAGGTATCACACCGTATAATTGGTAACATTTCCATATTGAACAGCCTTAGTAGCATTTTATGACATGAATATGCTACCCAGCCCTCATTTATTTCTCGTCTTTTGATATTACTACAAAAGCTGCTGCTGTGAAAATACACACCACACATACTTTTTAAAGTATATCCAGAATGTAAATACCTTGTAGTGAATACTGATAGGTCAAAGTGTATGCCGTGTTAATCTTAATAAATGTCGCCATCCAAAAATGGTTGCGAGTATTCATACTATGAAAAATAGATGTATGAGTGTGTGTTTTTTCCGATCTCCATCAAGCTTATTGATACGTGGAAAAATGGAAGCTTGCACTTTGTCTCAGGTTGAACATGTTTTCATATATTTTATTGGCCATTTTAATTCCTTTTTCTGAGTACCCTGTCATAGTCTCTGCCTATTCTTTTCTGTTGGGTTCTTTGGTTTATTGCTTTAAAAAAGCTAAATGCCTGTCAATGTGGCCACAAACACTACCCAGACAACTCCTAGCTTTCAGAAGTTGGTTCAGTCTTACTTTGCACAGTGTCACATAGACTCATTGGAATGGAGTGAGAGACCCACTGGATTCATGTCTTTTTATATGCGGCTGCCCCTTGAAAAACTTGGCGCCTGTGGGCTCTGACCCCCATTTAGTCAAAAATCCACGTATAACTTTTGACTCCCCCAAAGTTACTAGTAACTGTTGACCGGAAGCCTTACAACAATGAACAGTCAATTAACATGTTTTGTCTATGTTACAGGTATCATTTGCTGTATTCCTAGAATGAAGTAAGCTAGAGAAAAATTGTTAGAGAATCATAAGGAAAATACAGTACAGTACCAAATTCGTCATCTGTTTACAAGATGGACCATCTCAGTATGTACATCTGTATTGTCTTAAATGATAACACTAGATGTTATGTGTACCCATTGAAAATGAAAAGGTAATAGGAAAAAGAAATTCATTTATTTACAGGTATAATGATTCATGCACTGGTAATGAAGAAGCAGCAAGGAATATTGCTTTTTGGTAGCCTAGTGTAATCAATACAATTGCTTCACGGTTGCCTAGCTTATACACTAATCATGATAAAATTTTAAAAAATTTAGTTTATTTTTGGCTGCATTGGGTCTTCTTTGCTGTGTGCGGGCTTTCCCTAGTTGTGAGCAGGAGTTAATCTTGGTTGCGGTGTGCAGGCTTCTCACTGCGGTGGCTTCTCTTGTTGCGGAGCACAGGCTCTAGGCACGTTGGTTTCAGTAGCTGTGGCACACGGGCTCAGTAGTTGTGGCTCACAGACTCTAGAGTGCAGGCTCAGTAGTTGTGGCGCACGGGCTTAGTTGCTCCGCGGCATGTGGGTTCTTCGCGGACCAGGAGTCAAACGTATGTTCCCTGCATTGGCAGGCGGATTATTAACCACTGCGCCACCAGGGAGGCCCGTTATAATTTATTATTTTTTTGGCTGTGTTGGTTCTTCGTTGCTGCATGCAGGCTTTCTCTAGTTGCGGCGAGCAGGGGCTACTCTTCGTTGCGGTGTGCAGGCTTCTCTGCAGTGGCTTCTCTTGTGGAGCACCAGCTCCAGGCGTACGGGCTTCAGAATTTGTGGCTCACGGGCTCTAGTGCACAGGCCCAGTAGTTGTGGCACGTGGGCTTAGTTGCTCCGCGCCATGTGGGATCTTCCCAGACCAGGGCTCAAACTCGTGTCCCCTGCGTTGGCAGGCGGATTCTTAAACACTGCGCCACCAGGGAAGCTTGTTATAAAATCTTTATGGCATACAGTATTACAGTTATATTCTTTTTTTCTATAGTTTCTTTTTCATAGATTAATTTATTATTTATTTATTTTATTTATTTTTGGCTGCGTCGGGTCTTAGTGGCAGCATGTGGGATCTTCACTGAGGCCTGTGGGATCTTTCGTTGCAGCACAAGGGCTTCTCTCTAGCTGTGGTGTGTGGGTTTTCTCTTCTGTAGTTGTGGTGCATGGGCTCTGTAGTTTGCAGCATGCAGGCTCTAGTTGAGGCACGTGAGCTCAGTAGTTGTGGCATGCAGGATCTTAGTTCCCTGACCAGGGATCGAACCCATGTCCCCTGCATTGCAAGGTGGATTCTTTACCACTGGACCACCAGGGAAGTCCCTACAGTTATATTCTTAATACAGTATTGGAAACGTTACATTTTTTTAAAAACCTCTTACCTGTGATGATATGCAGTTTCTCCCGTTACGAGAGAAGCATACTGTATGGTAATGTAATTCTTTGAAAGCAAAGTTATAAAACAGGAAACTTACATTAATTTTATGTTAAATATCACTCACCTTATACCTATGTAAGGATAGACTAGTATCTACATATATTCTATGCATTCATGATATACCTAAATTTTTCTTATGTTTGTTTATTACATGAAATCGTGCATTTTATTATATATTTATTTTGAAGTATAAATGATTTACAATGTCATGTTTCAGGTGTACAGCACAGTGATTCGGTTATATATATATATATATATTTTTTCAGACTCTTTTCACTTATAGGTTATTACAAAATATTACTATAGCTCCCTGTGCTATACAGTAGGTCCTTGTTGGTTATCCATTTTATATATAGCACTGTGTATGTGTTGATGCCAATCACCTAATTTAACCCTCCCCCCAACTTTTTCTTAAATTTTTAGATATTTCTAGGTTATGCACTTCATCTGCATTTTTATTTATTTTTATTGTTATTTATTTATTTATTTTTGGCTGCATTGGGTCTTCGTTGCTGCACGTGGTCTTTCTCTAGTCGTGGCGAGCAGGGGCTACTCTTCGTTGCTGTGCATGGGTTTCTTTTTTTTTTTTTTTTTTTTTTTTTTGCAGTACGCGGGCCTCTCACTGCTGTGGCCTCTCCCGTTGCAGAGCACAGGCTCCGGATGCGCAGGCTCAGCGGCCATGGCTCACGGGCCCAGCCGCTCTGCGGCATGTGGGATCCTCCTGGACCGGGGCACGAACCTGTGTCCCCTGCATTGGCAGGCGGACTCTCAACCACTGTGCCACCAGGGAAGCCCCGTGCATGGTTTCTCATTGCGGTGGCTTCTCCAGTTGCAGAGCACGGGCTCTAGGTGCGCAGGCTTCAGTAGTTGTGGCTCGCGGGCTCAGTAGTTGTGGCTCGCGGGCTCAGTAGTTGTGGCTCGCAGGCTCTAGAACACAGGCTCAGTAGTTGTGGCGCATGGGCTTAGTTGCTCCGCGGCATGTGGGATCTTCCCAGACCAGGGCTCAGACCCGTGTCCCCTGCATTGGCAGGCGGATTCTTAACCACTGCGCCACCAGTGAAGCCCTTATCTGCATTTTTAAATTGTCGTAATCTCCCCCAAGTTTCCAGTATATTGAAAAAAATCTGCTTATAAATGAACCCATCCAGTTCAAACCCGTGTTGTTCAAGGGTCAACTGTGTTTGTCTTTTTGTTTTTTTATAGATTTATTTTATTATTTTTGGCTGTGTTGGGTCTTCATTGCTGCACGCGGGCTTTCTCTAGTTGCGGTGAGCAGGGGCTACACTTCGTTGTGGTGCGCGGGCTTCTCATTGCACTGGCTTCTCTTTTTTCCGGAGCACGGGCTCTAGGCATTGGGGCTTCAGTAGTTGTGGCTCGCTGGCTCTAGAGCACAGGCTCAGTAGTTGTGGCGCACGGGCTTAGCTGCTCTGTGGCATGTGGGATCTTCCCGTACCAGGGCTCGAACCCGCATCCCCTGCGTTGGCAGGTGGATTCCTAACCAATGAGCCACCAGGGAAGTCCCTGTATTTGTCTTTGGGACATTAGTCACGGCTCACAAAAAGAATGCCATCAATATCCATCCAGTTGGCATAGAGGAAAATATGCATTGCTTTTTTAGCATTAATTTTGTGATCATGAAGTTAATTTACATATACTGGCCTCTAGGGAGAAAGTCAAGACCCGTGAAGACATGTCTTGGTAAATTCAAGCCATTCAAATGCAGATGAAGTTTTTAGGTGAGTGTGGTCATAGAGAATGAATTAACCATTACAGAACTGGAGTGTGAATCACAAGTAAATTTCCTACACAGGCATTCTAATAAGAATGGGCTGAGTAAATACAATTACCTATTTCAAACATGTAAAACAAGTTTAACCTCAAGGTTCAGTATTAATTTCTTGCAAAGCAGTCAGGACTTATTATGGTAATGATATATAGAATAGACTCAAAAGAACTTTTACCCCAACTTGGCTAATATTTAGGTTATGAGTGTCTTCAATTATGTAAATATTATCCAGAATTCAGCTGTATCTTCATAGCAAAGTGTAATGGTGCTTTATATTCACAAAGTACATGAGTCATCAGTCTTCCTCATTCCTGTTAAATGCTGTTGAAAACTGGCCTGTGTTTTGAACTGTGTGGCCTATGTTTTGAAAGTTTGTACTGTAATCTGAAGCAGGGCTGACTGGAAGTAATTTGATGTGGGCTTTTCATTTTCTTTTTTCTGGATAGGCAGTTGTCCCATGTTTTTGCGATTCCCTTGGTGGAGTATCTCTCAAACTGTGGTGTTCATGCAGACCGCTGAGACGCTAGGAAGCGCCCTTCCCAACTTGCTGTGTGACTTTACAGTGTGAGTTGTCTAACCAGCTGACAGCCAGAGAAGTGACGCAGTCTGACATAACTAACTATACCTGTTACCTCTTTTTCTGGACAGAGAATTACAGGGGTCTAGGACAATAATAAAAATCATTACATACTATAATACTTACATATAATTATGTTATATAAAGTATATGATAATAGTATTATATGCCATATTCACCATCATCACTTTAACCAGTAGTTTCTCATTTCCCACTAATTTACTGTGTCCTTAAATTGATTTTTTTCAGTATCAGATATTTTAAGCTCTATAAAGGGATTATTTATTTATTTATTTATTTTTAATTTTTTGGCCATGCCAGGTGGCTTGCGGGATCTTAGTTTCCTGACCGGGGATTGAACCTGGACCCCCAGCTGTGGAAGCTTGTAGTCCTAACCACTGGACAGCCAGGGAATTCCCTCTATAACAGGAATTTTCAATTGCATACAAAAGTAGAGAAACTGTTCATTGCAGCACTGTTAACAATAGCCAGGACATGGAAGCAACCTAAATGTCCATCAGCAGAGGAATGGATAAAGAAGATGTACATATATACTGTGGAATATTACTCAGCCATAAAAAAGAACGAAATAATGCCATTTGCAGCAACATGGGTGGACCTAGAGATTGTCGTACTGAGTGAAGTAAGTCAGAGACATAACATATGATATTGCTTATATGTGGAATCTACAAAAGGGTACAAGTGAACTTATGTGCAAAACAGAAATAGAGATACAAATGCAGAAAACAAACATGGTTACCAGGGGGTAAAGTGGTGGGGGGGAGGGGTAAACTGGGAGATTGGGAGTG
This sequence comes from Hyperoodon ampullatus, assembly GCF_949752795.1. Lineage (NCBI taxonomy): Eukaryota > Metazoa > Chordata > Mammalia > Artiodactyla > Ziphiidae > Hyperoodon > Hyperoodon ampullatus. The sequence continues at coordinate 137,616,746 of NC_136918.1, forward strand.
ACATATACACACTACTATATATAAAATAGATAACTGGGCTTCCCTGGTGGCGCAGTGATTGAGAATCTCCTTGCCAATGCAGGGGATATGGGTTCGAGCCCTGGTCTGGGAAGATCCCATATGCTGCGGAGCAACTAGGCCTGTGAACCACAACTACTGAGCCTGCGCGTCTGGAGCCCGTGCTCCGCAACAAGAGGCCGCGATAGTGAGAGGCCTGCGTACCGCGATGAAGAGTGGCCCCCGCTTGCCGCAACTAGAGAAAGCCCTCGCACAGAAACGAAGACCCAACACAGCCAAAAATAATTAATAAATTAATTAAAAAAAAAACCCAACTAATAAGGACCTACTGTATAGCACAGGGAACTCTATTCAATACTCTGTAATGGCCTATATGGGAGAAAAATCTTAAAAAGTGGATATATCTATAACTGATTCACTTTGCTGTACACCTGAAACTAACATAACATTGTAAACCAACTACTCCAGTAAAATTTTTTTTAAAAAATAGAGGAACTATTATAATGAACTCTCGTGTACCCATCACTCTGCTTCAACAATTTCCAACTCACAATCAATCTTGTCTTATCTATATCCCCATTAACTTATCCCTCCAGTAATATTTATGTGTGTGTGTGTGTGTGTGTGTGTGTGCGTGTTGTAAATATTAACTCATTAATTTTTTTATTGTGGAAATACATACATTACATAAAATTTATCATTTTACCATTTTTAAGTGTATGATTCAGTGGCATTAAGTACATTCACATTGTTGGGCAACTATCACCACTATCCATTTCCAGAACTTTTTCATCATCTCAGATAAATTCTGTATCCACTAAACAATAACTCCTCATTCCCACCTGCCCCCCTGGTGGCCTCTACTTTCTGTCTCTACGAATTTGCTTATTCTAGGTACCTCATAGAAGTGGAATCGTAACATATTTGTTCTTTTTATTTTTAATCTTTATTTTTGGCTGTGTTGGTTCTTTGTTGCTGTGCGTGGGCTTTCTGTAGTTGCAGCGAGCGGGGACTACTCACTGTGGTGGCTTCTTTTGTTGTGGAGCACAGGCTGTAGGCAGGCGGGCTTCAGTAGTTGTGGCTTGCAGGCTCTAGAGCGCAGGCTTAGTAGTTGTGGCGCATGGGATTAGTTCCTCCGCGGCATGTGGGATCTTTCCAGACCAGGGCTCGAACCCATGTCCCCTGCATTGGCAGGCAGATTCTTAACCACTGCGCCACCAGGGAAGTCCCCATATTTGTTCTTTTGTGTTTGGCTTATTTCACTTTGCATAACGTTTTTAAGGCTCATCCATCTTGTTGCATATATCAGTTTCATTCCTTTTTAAGGCTCAATGATATTCCATTGTATGTATGTACCATATTTCGTTTATCCATTCATCCGTCCATGGACATTTAGGTTGGTTCCACTTTTTGCTATTCTTCTATGAACACCGTTGTATAAATATCTAATTGCATCCTTGCTTTTACTTTTAATTCTTTTCGGTACATACATAGGAGTGGGATTTTCCTTTTTTTTTTTTTCTCTTATGTGTGCTTTTCAAACAATCAGATTATCTACAGTACATATTCGTCATTCCCAGTCCAACTTCTAGAAATCCTAGCCATGACTCAAGAGAGAACATCTAAAAACTACATATCTGGATTACATTATCCTATCTTTCTGTAGAAAACAGGCTTAAGGAGCCTCCTGTCATTTTTGTCAACATGAGACATCCATCTGTAGACAATTTCTATACCTTTCATGAAACCGGCTACAAGCATCAACCAGCATTTATATAAGAATCCATGTCAATTCTTTTTCCTAAAAATGCCGAAAGAAAATTGTTTTAAAAAGCCAGGAAGAATTGGCTCCTCAGATGAACCTGTATGTTCCTTTGATCAACTATGCATCACAAGGAATTTTTTTCCTGGCCTTCTGGAAACTCACAGATAAAATGTCACATTTGGAAAATTATCCCATTTCAAAAGGCCTGCTGCATCTATTTCCGCCTTCTGATTTACAGCCTCACTTTAAAATGTTAAATTCTGTTCTTAAAACGTGTATGTAACCACATCTGCTATTTGAGGTGTACTGTAAGCAATCCAGGTACTGAACAATCACATAGCTTTGAATTCTCCAAAACGATCTAGAGCCAATATATATCTTAAAAATATATAAAAAAACCAAAATGTCAGTTTTTGTTTGCAAAAGGAGAAAGAGACCTGGTTGAATTCAGGGCCAAGATATCCAGAGAGAGAGAGGAGGGGAAAGGTGAGGAGGGGGAGAGTCACCTAGGGGAGGCTGGCAAGCTGTCTTCTGCAAGGTTGCACAGGGTAGCACTCATTTTACAAAGCCCCTTGGCCTTGAAGGCCCAGAAACCTGCTGTTAGTCAGCACAAGGAGATTGTCCATTTATCCAGGCCAATCTCATCTCAGGGAAGCTCCCAGAGTAATGTATGCAACCAGGATTCCAGTTAATGTAGAAGGAGGATTGAAACTGCCTTTGAAACTTATGTGCATATGACCTGCTTATCCGTGTCCAAAGGCTTCTGGGTCACTGACCCATCCATCCTTTCCCATTCATTGCCAGGTCCCATTGCTCCTCCTTTGTGCCTCTGTTGTCAATGGTGAGTTTCTTTACCTTCAATTCTCATTTCCCAGAGCTGCTCATCCGAAACTCTTATCACTTGAAGCCCACTTTAAATGCCTCCTTCTCTTCAAACTTCCTTTGAGCCTTCAAATTCAAAATAACCTCGTACTCAGAACTGTAAGAGCACATTGTTCCTTTCACACTCCTTTTCACTTTATTTTTTAATTATAATTATTTGTGTACATGACAGGAAGCCCCAAGACCGTTTCTGGGGTTTATTTATGTTTGAAACACCAGTGACCAAAACGGGGGCCTGATACAGGTTACAGCTGTCAAATATTCGCTGCACCAGTGAAAGACTTGGTAGTCTTGGGCGGGTCTCAAGAGTTACAGCCTCCCCACCTGTCCTACAGGACGGCTCTTCTTTCCCTTTTACCGGACTGTAAATTCTCTTGAGGGTAAGTCTGAGTCAGCTTCGTTCTCCACTGTGTATCCAGGACCGGCACAGGGTTCCGCATATAGCAGATGCTCAGTAAATGTTTGCTAAAAGAATGAATTAACAAGGGAATAAGTGATTGAACGAATGAATCGATGGACTCCCCCTTTCTTCCACCTGTGCATCTGTCCGCAGGGAATTAATAAACCCGCGGGAGCCATCCCAGATTCGCAGGACTCGCGGCGCTGGACCATCCTCTGCGGCGGGGCGGGGCCTCCAGGGAGTCCCGCCCGCGCGGAGGCGGAGAGTCTCGGGAGTCCCGCCCATGCGGAGGCGGAGCCTGCAGCGCGCGGGAAGCGGCGCGCGCGCGGCGGCGGGAGCTGGCGGCCCCTGGGACTGACCGCGTCCCTGCAGGTAAGGCTTCCCCGCCCTGGCTTCTGCGTCCCTGCGGTTTTCCGGCCGGACCTGGGGGGCGAGAGGCTCTCGCTGACGGCCTGCCGAGAGGACCCGGGATAGCTCCCGAGAAGCGCGCGTCCGCGCGGCCGGTCCCCGCCCCGGCCTCGAGCGGCCTCCTCCCAGGCAAGTCCGGTCCCGGCTTCCCGGGCCCAGCGTCCAGTCCCGAGCGGCGGGAAGGGAGCTGCCTTCTCGCCTCCGGCCTCGGTCTGTTCCCCGGGCAGGCCCCTCCCCTGGGCGGCCTCCTTCTCCCAGAGAGCCCCCTCCCCCGCGGCCCTGGCCCCTTCCCCGGGGTAGCCCCCTCCCACGCGGCCCACTCCCCCAGGCGGCCCGCCCCGGCTTTCCGGGCTCGCCCGGCAGCCTCCCCTAAGCGGGGGCGGGCGCCCAGCCAGGCCCGACCCAGGTGCCCTGATTTCCTCTGCCCGGGTGTCCCATTTTGCTTTTCCGGAGGTAGCAGGAGAATAAACTGAACAGCCACGACTCAGCGAACCATTTTAGGTGAAACTTGCTAGGTGTTAACGTCAGAGGTCAACAGTAACATCCTCTCCCAACGCAGCGTGCGTTTTTGACGGTTAGCAGAGTTCCTGGCTCCTACTAGGCGCTCAGTACATCGTCCTGCTATAATATTCACCTCATTACCGACGATTTTCAGCTTTCCTCTGTCTTTGGAGAAGGAACGGTCCCCGAGGAACGGTATTCTGCCCCTTGAAGACCCAGGAGGATGAAAGTCATCACTTGTGAGATCGCCTGGCATAACAAGGAGCCAGTGTACAGCCTGGACTTCCAGCACGGAGCCGCCGGGAGGATCCACAGGCTGGCCTCCGCGGGGGTGGACACCGCTGTCAGGGTAAATGGGGCCGAGGCAGAAAGGCCCAGGGAAGCCCTATTGAAGCAGCATTCTCCACTCTTCTATTTATAATGAGTGTCAGCAGACACACACTACTTAGTTATGTAGCCCAGAGGGCTAAATTCTCAGGGCCTTGAGTCAACAACGAAAGCAAAGGAGAGCACCTTTCTTCCTGGGGTCCTGTTATCTAGAGTGATGTCACCGGATGCCTATTGCTGTAGAACCCTGAGCCAGTTTCCTCCCGGGAAACAGTTTGCACTAGAAAGAGGTGGGAGGCCATGGGACGGACTGTAGGTTTATGTTTCAGATAGGAGTTCCTTCCTCTTACATTTCAAAAGAGAGACTAAATTTTCTTTCTGAAAATCAGCGTAGTGGTGTTTCCGTCGCTACAGTATGGTGCGTGCTCGCTATACGTTTCTCTGAATGAATGTGTTCGTATCAGCAGATCTGGAAGGTAGAAAAAGGACCAGATGGAAAGGCCATTGTTGAATTTTTGTCCAATCTTGCTCGCCATACCAAAGCTGTCAATGTCGTGCGTTTTTCTCCAAGTGGGGAAATTTTAGCATCAGGAGGGGATGGTGAGTATTGTACTTTAAGATTCTTCAGAAACCAGATACCCATGTGTCTCATATTGAAGAGTGAGATTTGAGCTAGACATACTTTGTTCTTTTAGAGGTCGCTTGACCCTCTCAGTCTGTCATTTAGATAGTTGAGTAAAATAATGTGGGGAGTGTGAAGGGGTGGGGGATGCCAAGCGTAAACTGAGAAGACCTGTTTGAAAACGGCCTCTTTCCCACTTGCTCCCACTGGGCTGACTGGAGACAAGCAGGTAGGTGCTTACCGTTCTACGTCCCAAGGCAACTGGCCTGGCCTTGTTTGGCTGGCAGTTCATTTAGCATCTGTAAGTGATCACAGTCCGTTCCGTGTCTCTGTGTAATTAACGAATTAATTGGCTCCGGGAGTATAGTCTAAACAGCCCTCTAGGGCTTCCCTGGTGGCACAGTGTTTAGAGTCCGCCTGCCAATGCAAGGGACATGGGTTCGTGCCCCGGTCCGGGAAGATCCCACATGCCACGGAGCGGCTGGGCCCGTGAGCCATGGCCGCTGAGCCTGCGCGTCCGGAGCCTGTGCTCCGCAATGGGAGAGGCCACAACAGTGAGAGGCCCGCGTACTGCAAAAAAAAAAACCAGCCCCCTAAATTATGTTTCTTTGGTAGGAGTAGATTGATTCATATTTTCTGCTTGTGCTTATTTTATTTATATATTTATTTATTTTTTACCTGCGCCACGCGGTATGCAGGATCTTGGTCCCTCGACCGGGGATTGAACCCGTGCTCCCTGCAGTGGAAGCGTGGAGTCCTAACCACTGGACCGACAGGAAATTCCCTTTCTGCTTGTGCTTAAATGGCATAAAATGATACAGAAGAAGTAAATCTTTTTATCATGCTCTAAAACTAAGATAGTCTAGAAGTCAGAATAAAAGGAAAAAAGACATCTCAGATGTTGTTTGAAGAAGGAGGAAAAGAAGCCTGGTTGAACTCAGTGCCCTGATGTCCAGTGTTTCCGTCGAGGGAGGGGTGGGGAGTGGCAACAGCACGGGGCAGTGGGGAGGCTGGCGGGCCGTCCTCTGTGAGGCCGCACAGGGCAGCCCAGGTCCTTTGGCCTCGAGGGCCCGGAAACCTGCCGTCCGTCAGTCAGCACGTGGAGAGTGCCAGTGCATCAGGGCCAGTCTCATCTCAGCCAAGCTCCCAGGATTCCAGTTAATTTAGACAGAGAACGTGTGTGTCCACACCACCGGCTCCTTCACTCTCCTCCTTCGGGCATTCCTCGAAGGGAAGCCACGTCTTGGTCAGAAGGTTATGTGGTGAGCCTGGCGTCAGAACGTGGGGAGCTAGAGGACTCAGACAATTGATGACATCATGCTAAGGTATCTGACACGTCCATAGTGTTAACAGCTGACACGTGCACGGGCTTACCATGTGCCGGGCATCGTGTGGTACGTGCTTTATGCATTTGCCTCCTTTAATCCTCACGATAGCTGATGAGCTAGGCACTGTTATCCTCCTCATTTTACGGGTGAGGAGACCGAGGCATCAAGATGGGAAGTGACTGGCCGTAGGTTACACAGCTAGGAATGAGTTGCCAACCCTTGCGTTGGTGCCTCTGTTGTTTCCCTGTTCGGCCACTTACAGGTTATGCCTGTGGATTTGTTAATGTAGTCAGTCACTTTGCAGTAGTGTTTTGCTGGCCTGGGGACACTTCTGTTTAAGGTGACCTTGTATAGCTCTGATCTGGTATGAGTTTGATTTTGGAGTTTTTGTTCAGAAGGCAAACTTGCTTTTCCTGCCCGAATTCTTAGACGTAAATCCTTGTGGCCATAGTGTCTATTGAACAACATAGATATTATTTAATACCCTAAAAATCCAGAAGTGAAGGAGCCATGCTTTGTAAAGGGTGGCTTATCTTTAACTGACTCGCTCCACAGATGCTGTCATTCTGCTGTGGAAGGTGAATGATAACAAGGAACCAGAACAGATCGCTTTTCAGGATGAGGATGAAGCTCAGCTGAACAAGGAGAACTGGACCGTGGTAAAAACCCTGAGGTAACCACGGGAGGGGCCTGGGAGGGGTTTATCCTTAGGACCTGGATGCATTAAGCTGATGCGCATTTTGACTTTTTTTTTTTTTTTTTTTGCGGTGCGCGGGCCTCTCACTGTTGTGACCTCTCCCTTGCGGAGCACAGGTTCCGGACACGCAGGCCCAGCAGCCACGGCTCATGGGCCCAGCCGCTCCGCGGCATGTGGGATCTTCCCGGACCGGGGCACGAACCCGTGTCCCCTGCATCGGCAGGTGGACTCCCAACCACAGCGCCACCAGGAAAGCCCGCATTTTGACTTTTATATCTCACTTAAAACTTTTACTTATGCAAGACAGTAATACGGGCATAGTTTAAAAGATAAAAATATGATTAAAATGGATTTTCTTTATCTTATAAAATTTTCCTTAGTAAGCTTGAATCAATTTTAAAGATACAAATATCCTTGAAGGTAGTAGTTTATAGCTATAGCTAATATAGCTCTAGTGGAAATTCCTAAAGTCCCACTGTAATGTATGGTCCCTGAGATTGCTTTTAAATTTTTGACAAGTTTTTCTCTCCTTGAGACAAGAATTGCTTTTTCTCCTCTTTGGATTCTAGGGGCCACTTAGAAGATGTGTATGATATTTGCTGGGCAACCGATGGGAATTTAATGGCTTCTGCCTCTGTGGATAACACGGCCATCATATGGGATGTCAGTAAAGGTAGCTGATGTGTTTTTGTTATTATCGGGGGAAGGACTATTCTAAGTGTCTAAAAAGCCGAACCTTTAAAGGCTTCAGAAGAGTTTTTTTAGGGAACTGAAACAGGTGTTTCGCATGACAGGTTAGGGATTAGCCCCACATGCCATGGATCCACTGCATTTTTAAGGGCCTAGTCAGAATGTATGAGGCTTAGCAGTGGTGTCACGAGTTGCTGGTGCCAAAGCAAGGTAGATCTCACACGCCTGGGGGTGCAGACATGACGGGGCCAGCGGGGCGGGACACGGCTGATCCCTGCCGTCCAGGAACTTAGGATCTCGGGAAGTTAGCAGGTCATAATCAGTGAGGCATTCATTGCATGCTCGATGTTGGGGTAGGTGGGGTCGGGTTTCCATTTTGGGACATCAAGGTGAGCCCAGGACACCTCACTGCTTTGAAAGAACCTGTTCACTAGTTGAGGGGACAATAAACATGTGAGAAGTTACCGTAGGATGAAAATAGCAGTGAAATGCCAAAAGCCAGTGGTGGCTGACGCCTGACCACTTTGACCTCCTGCAGTCCTGTACTCAAGCTTGACGTCTTCTCCCAAATCTCTTCTTCTCTTCTTCTTTATCTGCTGATTCTCCTGCAACCCAAGTGCCCAGGTTGGGAGTCAGGCAGCGGCATTGGCCTCCCCTGTGCTCTCAGCATGGCATCAGCCCAGTTTTCGTCCACGCTGTGGAGGCCTCTGTTCTCCGTTCTGTGCGGTCCAGCTGAAGCGCCCTCTGTCTTGCCTCATTTCTCTCATGCTCTTTCTCATCAATCCCAGACACTCGGCAATGTGGAGGACCAGTGTCACTGTCTTCTTTTACCCAAATCTGGCCGTGGGTTGGATAATTTCAGTGTCCGTTGCCACACTCCATCAGCACCCCCTGAAGCCAGTTGTAACGATCTTGAACACGGCCAGCATGCTGGGCACTCTTGCAGGTGCTGGAGGACGCGTGAATACAATGGCTACGTCCTAGTGGGGTGTCAGATGAATACGCAAATGTATGATGCCAGGAAGTGATAGCGCTCGAAGGGGTCCGGGGATGAGAGGGTGATCTGGGAGGGCTTCTCTGAGCTTGTGGAGTTTGGACAGAGACTGGAATGAAGCCGGGGAGCAAGCCGTGTGCATTATTTCATGGGAACGGCAGGTGCAGAGGCCCGGCGGCCGGAGCTGCTGCTTGTGTCCCAGGATCAGGAAATCGCCGGACGGCAGGAGCAGGAGGGAGGGGGGACCTGAGGCTGGAGGGTGGCGGGTCCAGGCCACGGGGTCGGGTCTCAGATTGTAACCAAGGTGTGACCGTGTGCCACTGAAGGGTTTTAAGCAGTAGACTAATGTGATTTCACTTATTTTTTTAAAAAAATATTTATTTATTTATTTACGTATTTATTTTGGCTGCGCCAGATCTTAGTTGTGGCATGCATGCGGGATCTAGTTCCCCGACCAGGGATTGAACCCACCCCTTGCAGTGGAAGTGCCGAGTCTTAACCACTGGACCGCCAGGGAATTCCCTGGGTTTTGTTTTTTCAAGACTGGCCAAGGCTCCCGAACTCCCTCCTCTTTTTATCCGGGTAATCTCTGTGTGCTACTGGTTTTATCTTCTAAATGTTTCCCCCAAAGCCCTTTTCCCATCCCTAGTCACAGTGCTCTGGTTCAGGCCCTCATCTCTCACCTGGTCTGCTGTCACCTCCTAACTAGTGACACTTTTCTGTGCTCTCTTCGACCCTCAGTTTCATCTTTATAATGCAGGTCACTTCCCAGCTCAGCGTTGCTCTGAGCCACACCATGAACCCCCAGAACCGTTTCCTTGCACACGAGGGTCTTGCACACACCAGCACTCTCGGCTACTTGTCACTGCTCCAGAGGCCTAAACTGACTTTCACCCCGTGGATTTGCTCAGAATACCTTCTTCTCCCCTCATCGGCCCCCTGTATCCTGTCTGACCTGGAGAACCGAACTCTGAGCTCACTCCTTCTCGACCTCACCCCCTGCTTGGTTAGCTGCCCTCTTCCTCTGTGTCGTGTCACAGTGCGCATGCTGGTGGTGGGTCTGTCCCCACCATGAGCTGTGAGCTCCCTGGGAGGAGGGGCCATGTGAAGTCATCTTTGGTCCCCAGAGCTTGACGTGGAATTTGGTAGAGTCTAAGTTACCAACTGCTGAATTATGGAACGGCATAAAGGAACAATACTTAAATTGTAGTTTATACCATTTGTGCATTAGTGGGTTTTGGTAATGTGTGTGTTGTGTGCTTTATTCGTAGGACAAAAGATCTCAATTTTTAATGAACATAAAAGTTATGTACAAGGAGTAACCTGGGATCCTTTGGGTCAATATGTTGCTACCCTGAGCTGTGACAGGTAAGTTAGTATTTGGCAAGTTGTTTTCATCTCTGTTTGCTTGAAATTTTCTTCAGAGGTATTTTTATTACAGCTTAACCAATGTAAACCACAGTCTGGCTTTGATTCTTTCATTCTTGGTTTCATATAAAGCATTTTGTTTTACTGCTATTCTTACAGCATAATAAGAAATTGGCAACTAATTAGGACAAGAGCCTTACACGAAGTTAGTACTTAATAAGTCTTTATTGAGTGGGTGAGTGAATGCAGAAATAGCTTTGAATTAAATTTAAACTTCTTGGGCAACTTTTAAAGAAAAAGTCTTTTATAAATATGACTTAAGCAAGAAGAGGTAACTAGTGGTAGGGTTGGATAGTTATTTCATTTCTTTGATTAGAGTTTACTGCTATAGTGATTTTAACAACTCCATTTAAATTAATATGAAAATAAGATATTTTGTCTTCTCTGAAAGGAGGTCTTGTTGCTGTGTTTACTGGTACATTTAAACACAATATATATTTTTTTAATTAATTAATTTTATTTTTGGCTGTATTGGGTCTCCGTTGTTGCACTTGGGCTTTCTCTAGCTGCGGCTAGCGGGGGCTACTCTTCGTTGAGGTGCGCGGGCTTCTCATTGCCGTGACTTCTCTTGTCGCAGAGCACGGGCTCTAGGCGCACGGGCTTCAGTAGTTGTGGCACGCGGGCTCAGTAGTTGTGGTTCACGGGCTCTAGAGTGCGGGCTCAGTAGTTGTGGCGCATGGGCTTAGTCTCTCCGCGGCATGTGGGATCTTCCCGGACCAGGGCTCGAACCCGTGTCCTCTGCATTGGCAGGCGGATTCTTAACCACTGCACTACCAGGGAAGCCCTAAACACAGTAATTTAATTGTGTTCCTGGAACAAAAAATTAAAAAAAAAAAACCCAGAGGTGCCAAGCATATCACTCACCAGTCATAATAGTCCTTTATAATATTTATCCAACTACTTTTAACTATAACAAACTGAATTTCATATGGCCCTGGAATGAAAGCACTAAGGAAGTGTTTATTTTTCATAGAATCTCCTGTAACTTCCAAATGTCATTTATTTTCTGGTATATGTGGTTGTTTTTGTTTTTTTGTGTGGCCATGCCGAGTGGCTTGTTGGATCTTAGTTCCCTGACCAGGGATCGAACCTGTGCCCCCTGCAGTGGTAAGCACAGAGTCCTAACCACTGGGCCGCCAGGGAAGTCCCCTGGTATATGTGTTTTATGCAGGCAGTCAGGAGTGAAACAATTTGATTAGCTCAGGGAATACTATGAAGTACCAACAACCAATTTACTTGCTGCTGTTTTCCTTACTCTTGCAAATCCCTGAGGGTGAGACCGTTCCACCCAAAATAAACTTCACTGCAGTCATCCAGATGGCCCCTGAGCCAGATGCCCAAGACCTGAAAAACAAGGCCAGGCTTACAAGTTTATGTCCATTGACAAGTTGAAACATTCAATAAAGAATGAAATTGTGACATATTTCCCCACTTAGTTAGTGATATCCTTTTGGTTGTTAATATTTGCCTCTGTCACTCAGTTAAGTGTGAAAGTCATTGGTCAGTGGTTTTGCAGGCCAAAAGTTGCTGAAGCAGTCTTCAGTTCTGGTAATAGATTGTTTCTCTGTGAAACATAATTCGTTTACTAGAAGAGATAAATCAGACTTTTCTTCTTTATTTAGGATCCTGAGGGTGTACAGCACACAGAAGAAACGCGTGGCTTTTAATGTCTCAAAGATGCTCTCTGGAGTAGGGCCTGAAGGAGAGGTACAAGTGTTTGGACATCCCGTCTTAGCCGTACCGGAGCTGGGACTTAGGACGTCGTGAGCTCCTCCGTCGCTCGTAGCTAAACCCCTGGTTTCCAGGACCCGACACCTGAACTGCGATACGACTTCCTCTTAGACCACCAAGTCTCAGTGTGGTGGTCTGGGCTGGCCTGTACGGAGGTGGGGACGTCTGGGGGCCAGGGGAGAGGTGATGGTGGAGGACAGTGTATCCAACCCTGGCTGAACTACGGGGTCACCTGGGAAGCATGTAAAAATATGGGCGCCTGGGCCCGACCCCCAGAGCTGTGATTCACTTGGCTTGAGGCAGGCAGGGCCCCCGCGGTCTGAGGTGCAGTGAGGGTCAGGAACCACTGACCAGGAAGACCCCAGCACTAGGCAACAGGGAGGCAGGTGGGTCCAGCAGCGGCGATACACCTTCTTGGCAGGTGGAGGGGGACTCTGGCCATCGGGCTGGTACTCAGGAATGGAAAGGATTTTGATTTTTGAAAGAACTGGTAAATGAAGATAGCACTCTAATCCTAGTTGGTGAAAGGGAGCAAGTTGGTTACTATAACAAAGCAGATAAACAACAGGGTCCTACTGTGTAGCACAGGGAACTGTATTCAATATCTTTTGATAAGCCAGAAGGGAAAAGAATATGGAAAAGAATATATACATGTATAACTGAGTCACTTTGCTGTACAGTAGAAGTTAACACAGCACTGTAAATCAACTATACTTCAATAAAATTAAAAACAAACAAACAACAACAACAACAAAAACCAAAGCAGAGATGAGGTGCAAATCCAGTCCTGGGACAGCGTGTAAGGCAGAGTGGGTTGTGTGAGCTGGCCGGCGCTGAGAGGTCACGTGTAGTTAGGAGAGTCATGCCTGGTTGAGGATTAAATGCTTAGTGTTCATAAGGTGTCAGTGCATGGTAGCAAAAACTGTTCCACACAGGTGTTCAAGAAATGTTGTTTGAAAAGATGATAGGATTACTGTTTTCTTTTTAAAAAGGGTTCATTGGGTTGGAGATTCTAAATATAAACACACAGATAGCAAGCAAAGGGCTCCTAGTCATCTTCCTGCCTTTTCCCAGTCTCATTCCCCAGACAAACCACTGTTGACAGTGTGGTGTGTGCGCTTACAGAGGGTTATTTGTATAATAATTATAGAGCCACACAAACACGTAGAGAGAGAGAGAGAGAGAGAGACACACACACACACACACACACACACACACACACACACACACACACACACACACACACACACACACACACACACACACACACACACACACAGCTTTCCTTACCAAAAATGGGTGATCAGTTCACGAGTGATTGCCCTTGCAGACTTGCGTGATTATTTGATATGTAATTTATTTCAGTTTCACTTATTATTATGTCAGTAAGAAATGACAACATGTAGAGAAAAAAATAGGAATCGGTAAGCCTGTATTGCGAATGCGAAGGTCTGGAATAACGTTTAGACTCTGTGTGCCGCAGGCGAGAAGTTACCGGATGTTCCATGACGACAGCATGAAGTCATTCTTTCGTAGACTTAGTTTCACTCCTGATGGATCTTTGCTTCTCACACCAGGTGTGTTTAACAAAGCTTTTGATTTAAGGGCATGAGAGCAGAGGCGGTGGTATCTGTGCTCCTGATTTTGTGATGCTCTTTGCAGCTCAGGGAATTCTGATGAAAGCAGTGGTCCCCAACTTGTCCACACGTTGAAACCTCCAGGGAGCTTCAAAAAGTGATGGTACCTGGGTCCCACTCCCAGAGATTGTGTTTTAATTGGTTTGGAGTGTGTGGTCTGGGTCTTGGAATTTTAAAAAGATTTCCAGTGATTTTAATGTACAGACAAGTTTGGGAGCCACTAGACTAGAGGGTTTATATGTTTATATACTCCCTTAGGCAAATTCAACTTAAAAAAATTTTTAATGAGTGCCTTTTCCCTAGATGTATATGGAGGTCGTCATTCTAAAACTAATGATAAAGTGCCTTTATCATTTTTTTTTTTTTTTTTTTTTTTTGCGGTACGTGGGCCTCTCACTGTTGTGGCCTCTCCCATTGTGGAGCACAGGCTCCAGACGCGCAGGCTCAGCAGCCATGGCTCACGGGCCCAGCCGCTCTGCGGCATGTGGGATCTTCCCAGACCAGGGCTCAAATCCGTGTCCCCTGCATTGGCAGGTGGATTCTTAACCACTGTACCACCAAGGAAGCCCACCTGCAGTTTATATATAAGCTAAGAGTCCAGTTTAATTTTTTTCCAGACAGCTGGACACTCCAGAACCATTCACTCAGTAATCCATTCTTCCCACTGAAATACCACTCAGGTCACCTATTAAATTCCCTTTTATCCCAGAATCTATTTCTGGATTCTCTGTCTGATCCACTAAGCTATATGTTTATTCCTATACCAATACCATACTGATTTGATAACAATAGCAATACAGAATCTCTGACATTTAGACAGGCAAATGCCTGCTCAAGTATTATTCTTATCTTTCATACTTTTTTACTATTCTTTGCATTTACTCTCCTAAACAAATCCGAGATGTCATCCAATTAAAAAACCAAAAAACCGAAACAAACCAACAACAAAAAAATCCTTAAATGGGATCCTAATTGGAAATCAATTATCATGTTAATTTTTAGAACACGAAATCTCTCTATTTGTTCAGAACTTGTTTTATAACCATCAATAAGACCTTCTAGTCTTCTTCATAAAGGCTCTATGCCTTATTAAATTTTTTCCTATGCATTTCCATGTCTTCTGGGTTTTGCACTGTTACAAATGGAACAATTATCCTTTTCACATTTCTAAGTACTTATTCTACTGTAGCAGATACAGATTTTATGTATTTTATAATATCTAGCCACCTTATCAAATTCTTTTTTTTATCCTGAGAGTATTTTTTAAATCTCTTGGATTTTCTAGAAACATAGTCCTATCACAAAGTTTTCTCTCTTCCTATCTCTGTAACTTCGTTTCCTGCATTTATTAACACCACCAAGAATAATAATGGTGGCAGCAGATACCCACCTGGTACCTGATTTTAAGTGAAAATATTTTTGGAGCTGCCGTTTAGGAAAGGACCTGCTACTGAGTTTGGTAAACAACTTTCAATATACTTAAGCAACTACTTATTCTTGGTCCTGGGATCCCCCTAGGCCAATGTCATTCCCACATGTTCCCCAATGTCCTTTTACAGCCTAACCCACACGTGTGTATGATTCACACACTCTTGGGGTCTCCTCTGCCCGGCCTGGCTGGGACACTTAGTGGCAAACCTGACCTGTGCCCTCCCGTTTGGCCCAGCCCTGGTCATGTCATCATATCATACACAGGATGCTATCTGCGCCATGGAGAGCAGGGCACAGTCTGCTCTGAGACCATGTTGGCAACAGCACTGCCCTGGCTGACCCTGCTGGACTCAACCTCTCACCCTCCTGCTGACAGTGACCCTGACGTGTCCTTGCTGATTCTGCTGACCTGTCAGCCTTGACCACTACACTCCCACAAGTTATTCCAACCAGACTTGTCTGTGCCTAGGCCCTGTCACAACAGGCTGCTTCATTATTGAGAATAAAAATGATAAAGGGGGCTTCCCTGGTGGCGCAGTGGTTGAGAGTCTGCCTGCCGATGCAGGGGACGTGGGTTCGTGCCCTGGTCTGGGAGGAGCCCACATGCCGCGGAGCCGCTGGGCCCGTGAGCCATGGCCGCTGAGCCTGCGCTCTAGAGCCTGCGAGCCACAACTACTGAGCCCGCGTGCCACAACTACTGAGCCCGCGTGCCACAACTACTAAAGCCCACACACCTAGAGCCTGTGCTCCACAACAAGAGAAGCCACTGCAGTGAGAAGCCCGCGCACCACAGTGAAGAGTAGCCCCCGCTCACCGCAACTAGAGAAAGCCCATGCGCAGGAACAAAGACCCAGTGCAGCCAAAAATAAATAAATAAATATATTTTTAAAATAAATAAATAAAATAAACTGCAGGTGAATTCAATACTTAAAAATGGTAAAAATGTACAACTCTTGCAAGAAAATCTAGGAGGACATTCTAGGACTGGGGAAGACCAAACTAAGACTGGAAACCCAGAAGCTCTTAAATGATAGACCTACTTTGCTGTATTTGAATGTAGAGCTTTGGTATGGCAAAAGACGCAGTAAGCAAAATCAGTAGTCATATGATGGGACTGGAAAATAATGGTTATGGTACAGAAAAGAGAGCGCTAACCGATATCATAGACAATGCCTCTTCCAAATTGGCAAGAAGAACAAAAAGACAAAAGGAGAAAAACCCAAAAGAGAAAAACGAGAGAAAGGTACAAAAAGGCGGCTCATAGAAGAGCAAATCTGTATGCAGAACTGGCACACAGGGAGGTGCTGGGAAACCCGACGGTCAAGGCAACGCAAGTGAATGTGACATCAGTAGGTATCCCTTTATTCATTTCAGGCTGGAAAAAAATGAAAATATCTGTCGCTGATGGGCATGTGTATGGCTGTTGCTGGAGAGAGTGTGGATTGTTAGAGCCTTTTGGGAAGGCAGTCTGGTAACCGTTTAATGCATGTACTCTTCAGCCAATCCGCCCCTTGTCTGACATTCACTTCCTCAAGAAATGAAAACAGTACATAAGAGTGTATGTCCAAGGATGTTTATTGCAAGCATAGCTTTTTTTTTTAATGACACGTTCTTTTTTTTTTTTAATTAATTATTTTATTTATTTATTTTTGGCTGTGTTGGGTCTTCGTTGCTGTGCACAGGCTTTCTCTAGCTGTGGCGAGCAGGGGCTACTCTTCGCTGCGGTGCGCAGGCCTCTCATTGTGGTGGCCTCTCCTGTTGCAGAGCACGGGCTCTAGGTGCGCAGGCTTCAGTAGTTGTGGCGCATGGGCTCAGCAGCCGTGGCTCACGGGCTCTAGAGCACAGGCTAAGTAGTTGTGGCACACGGGCTTAGTTGCTCCGCAGTATGTGGGATCTTCTTGGACCAGGGCTCAAACCCATGTCCCCTGCATTGGCAGGCAGATTCCTAACCACTGCGCCACCAGGGAAGTCCAAGCATGCCTCTTAGTTGTAAAAAATCAAAAACAAAACAATACTCGTTAACAGAATGGGTGAATAAATTACAGTATTTTCAGACCAGTGCATAGTAGGTAGCTACTGAAGAAAGGATGCCTTAGTGTCACGCAGGTTAACTGTCACAAGTAATTGACTGAGAAAAGCAAAATGAGCAAAAGTATAAATAATACCCCATTTTATAAAATAGATTTAAAAAACCCACCATATGAATATACAAGTGATTGAGTTATAGCTGGTTGAAACAATTACGTGAGCATGGAGGAAATATAGAATGACCTGATGGTTTGTTAAAACGGATTACTTGGGGATGGAAGGATGGGGTGAGATGGGAAGAGAGTAGAAAGACTACTGGCTGTGTCTGCTGCCTTCCCCGGCGGGTATGAAATGGTCACATGGAAGATTATATATGTGTGTGTGTGTGTGTGTGTGTGTGTGTGTCAGGAAATGTTAACGTAAAACAGGGAGATGTTCCCAAGAGCAACTGTGTGTGACGGTCATTCTCCAGCAGGATCTGACCTGGTTTTGAGTACAGCCTGAGGTGAGTGTAGAAGGGCTCTCAGATGTGGGCTGCTCCCCAGGGCAAAGGCAGCTTCTGCAGGGGCTGGAGATGTCAGCAGAGGGCTGGTCTCCTGGCAGCCTTTGGGCTCCATCAGGCCGATGGGAAAAGGCCTGAGTCTCAGGTTTTGGGTGGCAACTGAGGTCAGAATCCAGGGGACAGAGAGCCGGAGGTCTGATCATAGCACTTCACTAGCAGGAATTGGCTGGATTCCCAGGCAAAGGTCTGCTGTGGTCAGGGCTCCCTGCTTTATGTTCTTCCCACCCAGGCCTGGAAGGCGCTCTGGGGCAGCTGAGCCCCTTGGGGAGGTGACAGGTGGGTAGAACTGGAGTAAAGGGCTGAGCCCGGGCAGGGACAGGGTGTTTGCATTTGTCCTCAGTTCACAAAAACATTGTCCAGGTAATAATGTTCCGGGGAAAATCTTTTACAAACCAGAACTGATGCGTCTTTGCTGATGAACAGTTTAATAACACATGGCCTTGCCTTCCTCTACTGCTTCCCCAGCTGGATGTGTGGAATCCGGTGAAAACGTAACAAATACAACTTATGTTTTCTCCAGGAAAAATCTTAAAAGGTATGCAATTGAAGAAATATTTACCCTTTCTTTTTGCTTTTGTTGAGTGACAGTGCTTTTTTGCAAAACCGCGATTCATCTTGCAGGCCTATCGCCCATCTTCCGTGTCCTGGGAAGGCGACGCTCGCTGTCCGCTGCTGCCCCGTCTACTTTGAGCTGAGGCCAGTGGTGGAAGCAGGTACCTTAGAGCCACAGGGGTGTGTCACATTCTCTGAGGCAGGTCACCAGGGTGGGTGGGGAGAGGTGAGTATGTGGGTTGGTTCAGTTCGGTCAGTCTTGAGAGCAAAGGCTGATGTTATCAAAATACGTGTCAGATTTTGCGTTGTCTAGAATACACTTTCTTTGCTGCAAGCAACTTTAAAGGACTAAAAATACTAGCTTTGTTTCTCTACTGAAGCAGGTTGAATGTCATTTATTATTGATTTCCTATGCAGTGAAAATTATGGAAAAATTATATGAATTGGATTTTTGTTTAACTTTTTCCACCACTGGCTGCTTTTAAGATTTTTCTCTTTATGAGTGGCTTTCAGCAATCTGATTACGGTGTGCCTGCTGCCGTTTTCTTTATGTTTCTTGTGCTTGGGGTTCATTGAACTTCTTAGATTTACGAGTTTATAGTTTTCATCAGATTCGGAGAACTTCGCCAGTTATTTCTTCAGATACTTTTTCTGTCATCCCCCCACTCTCTCTCCTCTTCTTCAGGGGCTCCAGCTACACATGTATTAGACTGTTTGAAGTTACCCATGGCTTACTGATGCTCTGTTTACTTGTTTCTTTCCTCTCTGCGGATAGTTTCTACAGCTTGTTTTGAGTTCACTAATCTTCTTCCGTGTCACCTGCCCTTGGTGCCATCCAGTGTATTTTCTATCTGTGACGGTGTAGTCTTCATCTCTAGAGTTCAACTTGGGTCTTCCTCACGTATCTATGCTTTACACCTTCCCTCTTGCTTCTTGAACACGTGGAATACACTTGTTACAATAACTGTTTTAATGGCTTTGTGTACAAAGGGTTGGTTTTGATTGATTTTTTCCTCCTCATTATGGGTCATATTTTTCTGCTTCTTGGAATGCCTGATAATTTTTTTTAATTAATTAATTTATTTTTGGCTGCATTGGGTCTTCGTTGCTGCACGTGGGCTTTCTCTAGTTGCGTCGAGCGGGGGCTACTCTTCATTGCTGTGCGCAGGCTTCTCATCGCAGTGGCTTCTCTTTTTGCGGAGCACGGGCTCTAAGCGCGTGGGCTTCAGTAGTTGTGGCTCGTGGGCTCTAGAGCGCAGGCTCAGTAGCTGTGGCGCACGGGCTTAGTTGCTCCACGGCATGTGGGATCTTCCTGGAACAGGGATCGAACCCGTGTCCCCTGCATTGGCAGGCGGATTCCTAAGCACTGCGCCACCAGGGAAGCCCTCTTCTCTTCTTTTTGAACCGCAGGTGCCCATGAGTGTTGAATCATAACACAGTGTCCTCATTGGTTCCTGCATGGTTATCCTTGATTCTTATATTTCTATAGAAAATAATACAAAAAACTGAATTCTTCCGTAAAGCATTTAGTAAAATTACATCACTTACGTCCCTGGGGAGAGGGCTTTTGGGGAAAATTTGTTTTCTTTGGGAAGTTTGCTTTTGCTTGTTTGACTTTCTCTGTTCCTGATTTCGCCCATCACCAGAGCCAGGTGTGGAGCTGGTGAGCCTGCCCTACCGCTTGGTGTTTGCTGTGGCTTCTGAAGACTCTGTGCTTTTGTACGACACCCAGCAGCTGTTCCCGTTTGGTTACGTGTCTAACATACATTACCACACCCTGAGTGATATTTCCTGGTGAGTGGATGGGGGGGACAGTGTACATTCCCCTGGAGTTGCCCCTCGGGTCAGGGAGCATTTCATCCTACAGTTGGCTTTTTTGGCCCTTATTTACCAGTTTTTTTTAAAGGAATCAATGTAAAAAGGAAAGCTGTTTCTAACTTGCTGAAGTACTGCTTCCTGTTGTGACTGCAGTGGGTGTTGATGCCGTGCAGACTGTGTGTGGTTCATCTAATTCTCATAAACCAAGGGGAGGCCCGGGGTCCCTGGTGTTGTGGGGACTCGCCAGGCCCTCCGGGAGGAAGCCCACACACGCGGGCCCCTGCTGCGCAGACAAGGAGGGGCCCCAGAACTGTGCCCGTCCTGAGGGGTCACTTTGCCCTCACCTTTCTGCCTGGCCTGGGCTCCCAGTTGTGTCTACACCGTCTGCTCGGGCCCCGGCTGGGCCTGGCCACCTACCATCTAGTTCTTGCTCTTTATCACTCTTTATCTTCTTTTTTTAAATTATTTATTTATTTTTTGCGGTACGCGGGCCTCTCACTGCTGTGGCCTCTCCCGTTGCGGAGCACAGGCTCCGAACGCACAGGCTCAGCGGCCATGGCTCACGGGCCCAGCCACTCCGCGGCATGTGGGATCTTCCCGGACTGGGGCACGAACCCGTGTCCCCTGCATCGGCAGGCGGACTCTCAACCACTGTGCCACCAGGGAAGCCCTCATCTTCTTTTTATCTTGGAGGGAAAAAAAAAGAAAAAAACCCGATCATCTCACCTTTATTCTGGTGAATTTGATGACGAAGCAGGGGTGGGTTGGGAGGGAAAGGGCGTGAGGGAGAAGCCCGCACAGATCCTTTCTCAGCCGTGTTTTTCCCTTGACGGCTTTGCCTTCAGACAAAGCTTGTGAGTTTGCTTGAACTTCCATTTTCTAACCAGCGACGAGGGCGCTAAGAGTGGCCTGTAGACTTCGGTAAAGTTTCTCGCTTTCTCTTCTGTTTCGGGAACGCAGGTCCAGCGACGGGGCCTTCCTGGCCATCTGTTCCACGGATGGTTACTGTTCCTTCGTGACGTTTGAGAAGGATGAGCTTGGAATTCGCTTGAAAGAGAAGCCAGTTCTGTGCGTGAGAACTCCCGATACAGCGAAGAAAACCAAGAGTCAGACAGGGTCTTCGCCAGGACCCAGGCTGGGAGAGGGAGCCCCCAGCAGCAGAGTCCGGGACCCCAGCAGCCCCTCTGCAACGCCCCCTCAGGCGAAACAGTCTCCGGCCCCCACGGCGGCCAAGGACACCCCTGTGACCGCTCCCGGTGCCAGAGGCTTCCTGGCAGGGCCCTCAGAGGAGAAGACCCTGCAGCCCGGCAGTCAGAATGCGAAAGCCCACCCATCCCGGAGGGTCACTCTGAACACACTGCAGGCCTGGAGCAAGTCAACACCCCGGTGAGAGCTGTGATGGAAACAGAAACTGCCTTGCCTTGTCAAAAGACAGGATAAGCCGAAAGCCCCTCTAATAGGTGAAATCCCACACAGCTGCCAGAGAGATGTTCCCTAACATCAGACCTGAGAGTGCCGCTTCCTTGCTTACAGACCTCTGTTGGCTCCATTTCCGCCCGTCGGGGGAGGTCCCGGCTCTTCGCTCGGCCCGTCGCCGGCTCTGTGGCAGCCTGCCATCCAGCACGGTGACCCCTCACTCTGCTTCGTCCCGCGTGCCTTACCCTCCAGCCCGACTCTGAACGTCGGGTCCCCAGGGCACACTCTGCCCTTGGAGGGCTCTGTGCCTTCACCCTCTGGGGACGCCCTGGACACCTGCTCCCCTGGGTGACATTAGAGTCCTCCCAGAAGACCCATTTGGATGTCCCTTCAGCCCTTTTCTGTGTCACGACACGTCGCATTCGATAGCAGGTGTTTGATTTATGCCTCTGTTTCCCTAGTTAGAGTACAGGCCCCCCAGGGCAGGAAGCGTGTCCCCGTTCTTTACCCATGTTCTCCTGCCCAGACGGTAACAGGCACTTACGATAGGTAGGAAGTCAAAGGAGCATCTCGACGGGGTTTTGGCGCGTCCAGCAGACTGGCTCATGGTGAGCGGCACCGCGGGTCTGAATAGCCTCCAGGTGGCGCTGCTGTCGTTTTCTCCCCTGTTCATGCCCGTCTGGCTGGTGAACGTGCCCGAGCTCACGGCTGGCACTGCAGAGCGGACAGGACTGCCCAGTATGGCCCCTGTCGTCAGGCAGCAGCTGGCCTCCAGGCTTCCTTCCCTGGACACCTCTGATCCTGCACACGGCCTTCTCCCCGGCCCACTGCCCAACACTGGGAGGCGGCCTGGGGAAGGGGCTGGGGGGGCAGGGGGGGATGAGGGGAGCACTGCACCCCCCCACACGCTCTGCCATGTTCACGCGACTTCATTGGCGGATCCATAATGTGGTTTAGGTGGAATGCTGGGCTCTTTCTGTATTTCTTTCTACAGACTAGCAATGTTGTTTTAAAAATTAATTTATTTATTTTTGGCTGCGTTGGGTCTTCGTTGCTGCGTGTGGGCTTTCTCTAGTTGCGGCGAGCCGGGGCTACTCTTCATTGTGGTGCGCGGGCTTCTCATTGTGCTGGCTTCTCTTGTTGCGGAGCACAGGCTCTAGGCACTCGGGCTCAGTAGCTGTGGCTCGCGGGCTCTAGAGCGCAGGCTCAGTAGTTGTGGCACACAGGCTTAGTTGCTCCATGGCATGTGTGATCTTCCCGGACCAGGGATTGAACCAGTGTCGACTGCATTGGTAGGCAGATTCTTAAGCACTGTGCTACCATGGAAGTCCCTAGCAATGTTTTTAAAATTTATTTTTAGGTGGGGGAAGGGAGTGGGAAAGTGTTCTTTGAAACATTTTTGGTATTAAAGTTTTTCCCCTCTTAATTTCTTGCGAGCTTCTTTCAGTTATAATTTAAAAAAAAATAGTTGTTGAGAATTAAGACTGTGAATTTTAAAAAAGAACCATCTAGGGGCTTCCCTGGTGGCGCAGTGGTTGAGAGTCCGCCTGCAGATGCAGGGGATGCGGGTTCGTCTCCCGGTCTGGGAAGATCCCACATGCCGCGGAGCGGCTGGGCCCGTGAGCCATGGCTGCTGAGCCTGTGCGTCCGGAGCCTGTGCTCTGCAACGGGAGAGGCCACAGCAGTGAGAGGCCCGCATACCGCAAAAAAAAAAAAAAAAAAAAGAACCATCTATATTTTGGAGCTTTCCACACTGGAAGCCATGTCTGATAGGCTTATGGAGGAAACATCTAGCAGAGTGTTTAGCATGTCATTGGTAGGTCACAAAACACGGGTTTTGAAACTTAGATGACTGGTTAAGGTTTAAGCTGACTCTTATTTATGTGATGGTTTAACTTAACACATGATCCTTAGTTACTAAGTAAGGGGGCATATTGACATTATATTCAATGCCTTGCATGATATGAGCTGAAAGTTTTACATGTTTCCTTGGACATTTGGTATTGTATGCAAACCATTCCGATGATACTAATGGCCTTTTCTTTCTTTTTTTAATCAAGGAGAATAAACTTGATACCCTTAAAGACAGATACTCCACTGAATTCTATACCAACCAGCGTAATTTCCAGCCCTTCCACAGAAGAAATTCAGTCAGGTAAGTGATACTGTTACTGGTTTAGTATAATTAAAGATAGAATACCATCTCTTTTGGAAATGAACACCACCTAACTTGGAGGCAGTTCTGAGAAAGCAAGGATGCATCTCACCAGGCCCGTCGTTTAAACCCACTGATTGCGTGTGTATTCTCATCCGGCAGCCCACCCTCCCGCCACGGTGCTCCCTGCCCCGCAGACGGTGGGTTTGGAAGATGGGTAGAGCTGGGCCGGTTCTCAGCCTCGGCAGTGTTGGCATCTGGGCAGGTCATTCCTCGCTCTGGGGCTGCACTGTGGATTCAGGATGATGAGCAGCGCCCCTGGGTGCCGGTACCCATCCCGTGCCCCGACTTGTGACGCTCTAAAACGTCATCAGACACTGCCCACTGTCCCTCGAGAGGCACAGTCGCCCCGGGTTGAGAACCACTGGGGCAGATCTTCCCCTTAGATGCATAGAGGACCTGGCCAGGCAGTTCAGTTCCTTGTCTGCGCATGAAATTTACTTTGTAAACATCAGCTCTTAACTTAAAGATGTCTTCACTCACTTGTCCACCCCATGTGTGTTCACATTTTAGAGATGCCTGGAGACCTTCAGGTCAGTCCCCCGGAGCTTAAGCGGCCCAGACTCAGTGAGCACAAAGAAGGTCCCCAAGATCTGGACCCCTGATGAGACCTGTCATGTGCCTGAAGGCTGCTAGGTCTGGGGACCCCCGTGTGCCCAGGGAGGGGCGACACCAAACACACCTGAGACCAGTGGGATCAGATGGAGCCTGACGGACACTAGAAAATGGATTTCTGTAACAGAAGATACGCATGGACCGATTTTCTCCAGAAACATGTTGGCTGTTGTATTTAGCACACATTTTTACCTCAGAGATGTGAACATTTTAATAGACTAAGTTCTCTTTTTGATGAGTTTCTGAGACTGGAACAGTTCAATGTTACCTAGTGTGAAAATCAGTAAATCCCCCCCTTGGAATACTTGTCTGAAAGTACAGACAGTTTATGGGTGGACTCCTTCCACAGCTAGAATTAGAGGAGAAGGTGGTTCAAGAAGGCTTATTCTGTTGAATTTTAGAGTGTTTGATTATTAGATCACCTTAGCTTCTAAATAGTTGATTAACTTTTGGAAGTTTGTTATGTTTGCTTTCTGATTTTAAAGGTGGTATTAGCACATTCTAGAAAGTTAGTAAAGAGTCAAGTAGAAAAAACGGGTTGGAGGTGGAAATCACCCATCTCACCACCAGAGGGAACCCATGTTACTGTTTTGGCATATTTCCTTAAAATTTCTATGTTTTTATTAATGTTATTTTATTTTGGGGAGGGGGGAGAGTTGAGATTTTACTTTAGATACAGTTTGGTATCCAAATAGGTTAACTTCTTAGACTGATTTTTCAAAGCAAAAAAAAGTACCTTTCCTTAGCAGTCTGTGCCTCTGCTCTCGGTCCCTGGGATGCTGGCATGGTCCTTTCCCTCTTGGGAGCAGACCGGACTCCTGGGCTGAGACGTATGAGGTGCTGTCGCTGCAGGAGGCCTCCCACGTTTGGAGTCTCCTCGTAGCGCAGGAGACTCTGGTGATGTGACCAACAGGTGGTGATGGGTGGAGCCCTAGAAGCTGGTGCGGCTGCTTCACGTTGAGGGCTTTACAGATGATTTCGTGGCCCTCGATGCTCTCCCTCTGGCACGATGAACACGGTGAGTCCCGCAGGTGAGGCTACACCCAGGACCCCTTCCCTGTTTGAACCAAATCAGAGGGCAAGCTCGGGACCCGCAGGTCCAGGCTCGGGCAGGGAGCTGCTGAGGATGGAAGAACACACTCTTGTCAGCTCAGGTCAGCAGCAAAGAAGAGAGCTGGAAAGACGCGTCAGCTGGTTGCTAATCCACAACCCAGTTAACCAGAAAAACATTCTGCCTCTCTCTACATGGGAAAGCGGCAAGCGGGGTGATTCACCACGTGGAGAGCTGGCAGGTGGATCCATGCAGAGTTGTAATAATGCAGGTGTGGGTCACGTTCAACATGAAGACATTTAAAAATGTCAAAGAGCAGCTGTTTTGACCAGGGGTTCTCAACCTTGAAGTCACCCAAAGACCTGCCAGACGTCAACACCCAGGTCCTGCCCTCCTTGGTCTGGGGCACAGTCTGAGCATCAGGATTCTTTAAGGCTCCTCTGGTGATGTGATGCGCAGCCGAGATTGGGAAATCATGAGAGGAAAGCTTTCCCCGGAGATGGTCTCTGCTGGTTAAATGCATTTGCACCAAAAGCTTCTTCTGGCTTCTTCTCTGGTTCATCACCGATTGACAGCAAAGCCTCTCTACCCGGGCTGCCAAACTGAAAGGATAACGTGTGAGATGCTGTCAGCTCTTCAGAGGAAAAAGGTCTTTTTACATTGCCTGCGGCTGGAGCACGGTGTGTTTTGTAGGGGTTGATCCCCGTGCAAACAGGAGTCGTCATGGGTCCCTTGTCTCTGTGAACCGGCGGGCTCCCCGGCCACCCCCAGTGGAGGGGCGACGGGAATGGGTGGGAGGGGGCCGGCACCCCTTCAGCGGAAGTGCACGTTGATAGGCACCATTGCCTGTTTGTCAGCCGTCTCCTCGACTGTAAATTACAGACTCGGCAATAAAAGCCCAGGCGGTGTCACCTCCCGGTCCTCGACTAAAGCCACCTGCTTCCATCTGGGTCGTGACTGGGGAAGGGAGGCCTTCTGCGACAGGAGCCTCGCCCGCCGGGTGGGCAGCATGCCCGCCGAGGGCCATCCTGCATCTGTAGTTGGGTGGGGTCGTGTCTGAATCCCGCTGCCAGGTGGGGAGACGCGGGAGGGCTCGGGGGAACTTGATGGAGCCCGGCAGTGAGGGAGGGCCGCCCTGCCCTGGCCGCGCACCCGCGAGAGGAGAGCTGGCAGGGCCGCCGGTGGCAGAGGTGAAGGCTCGTCACGGGCCAGGCTGCAGCCGTGGGGAGAGGGGCGTCCCCACGCAGGCTGTCCACCAGGGCAAGGGACCCCGGTGGAGAGAGGCAGAGGGGCCAGCGGGAGGGTGAGTCGCAGCCAGTCCTCGGGCCCGTTTGTGTCCCCTGCAGCCCCGCCTGTTGTCCTTGCCGAGAGCGCTCACGTCTGCATTTTAACAGTGCTGTTGACCCTTCTCACCAAAATATTGCCGGTGTCCTGTTAAGTAGGTCGTGAGTCCTTGAGGAGACGGGGTGGAATCTCCCGATACTCCTGCATCTTCCCTTTCGGGCTATTTTGCTGTATTTCAGTCTCAGCTCCCTCTCACACGTGTGTGTGTGTGTGTGTGTGTGTGTAAAAGAGAGTGTGTAAATGAGAAACAGAATTAAAGGGCTGGAGGGTAAACCAGATCCTTGCTTACGGAGGTAAGAGGCATCTGTGCTCACATGAACTCCTGTGGCCACTGGAGGGCACTGTCCCCACCGGATCTGCCTGGCGGTAGGGCTGCCTTGGCTCGGAGCCTCTGCTGCCACTCAGCCCCACCTCCCCTGAGGGGTCCACGTCTATGTCAGGCTTGACCAAAGTGGCCTTGGACACCGGCTTCAGCCCCTGGCGGCCAGACACGGAGGGGAGCATCATTCAGCAGATGGTGGGAGAGGACTGCGGAAGTAATCCACGCGTCCACGTGCTCACTTGTTTGTTCATCTGTTCATTCAAGAAATGCTTATCTGACACCTTCTAGGTACGGGCGGATACATCAGGGCACAAAACAGACGAAGCTCTCTGCCCTCCTGCAGCTCACATTCTGACTGGGGGAGACGAACAATAAAGCTAGTAAATATATATTAGAAGATGACTATGGAAAAAAGAAAGGTGAGGGGTGTTAGGAGAGCTGGGCGGAGAGGGGCTGACAACTTAAAAGTGGGAGGACCTCTCGGGAAGGCGGGAACAGAACAAGGGAGGGGACGGGGAAGGCAGGAAGCAGGTCAGGTGTTCTAGGGTTTCCCAGAGGCAAGGAGTCCTTCTCTACTCGTCTCTGATGCATTCTGTGGGTTGGGTTGGGTGTCTGGGGGTTCCCTGGGTGATGGGGGTGAGGACAGCCTGCAGCCCCCGCTGGTGTGGAGCCCCACCAGCTACTCGGCCTCCCTGGCCCCTCACGCGCACCTCTGGGAGTCGGCCCGACACCTGCCTGTGCGCATCTCCGGGGGTGCTGGTCGGGTGGTCCAGACCAGGCTGAGGTTATCATCGGGGTCGGGAAGGCGCCCTGTCATATTCCAGCGGGAGTGAAATCTTTCTGAGTTGTGAATCTCTGGTGCAGCTCGCATCCCAGATCAAAGGCCGAGCCATACATCACCCAGCTGTTTCCTTCCACTTTCTGCTTTTTTTTTTTTTTTTTTTTTTTGCTGTAGGCGGGCCTCTCACTGCTGTGACCTCTCCCGTTGCGGAGCACAGGCTCCGGACGCGCAGGCTCAGCGGCCATGGCTCACGGGCCCAGCCGCTCCGCGGCATGTGGGATCTTCCCGGACCAGGGCACGAACCCGTGTCCCCTGCATCGGCAGGCGGACTCTCAACCACTGCACCACCAGGGAAGCCCCCACTTCCTGCTTTTAAGCAAGATCTACGATGGCTTTAACAGCTAAATCGCGAGAGGCGGTGGCTGTTTTCTTCAGTTTGTGCCCGAGTCCTGCCCTCGTCAGCACAAACTGTCAGCATGCAGAGAAAAGAACTCACGGGCCTGGATCCCTTACAGAAGTCCTGTGCTTTCCCTCTGGTTTAGGCTCTGAGAGACACTGTAGCAACAAGTATGGCCTCTGTTAAGAAGCTGTTTGCATGACTTCCCTGGCGGTCCAGTGCTTAAGAGTCTCTGCTTCCACTGCAGGGGCCACAGGTTCGATCCCTGGTTGGGGAACTAAGATCCTGCACGTGCTGCATGGCGCAGCAAAAAAAGTTTTAAGAACAAATGCTTAGTGATGATTGTCCGGGGTCCACACTCTGGCCTCTTAACACCCCAAATGACTTGTGTCGCCTTCTGTCATAGAAGCTTACCTGGAAAGGCATTTCAGGTGTAATAACAAAATAACAAGTCTCTGTAATAACTCCAGGTCTCTCTGCCTTTGGTCGGCGCCCTTGGCAGGTCTGAGAAGTGCCTGCTTGGGAGGAGTGCAGTGCTGGGTGTCGGCCCTCCAGGCCCTCTTTCCCTCTTCTCTCCCCATCTCCTCCTGCCCACCACGTACACGGAGCTGGCAGCACCCGTGCTTCCCAGCCTGGCCCTGCCCCACATCGCCAGCGGGGCTTTACAGACAAAACAAAATAAAACCAACTCGAGTCTAGGCTCGTGACCCCGGAATCAGCTTCTAAAGGTGAGGGAGACCCCAGCCGGGCATGCGCATTGTAAAAACCCGAGAGGTTCAACGTGCAGTCAGCACTGAGAACTCGTAGGAGTTGTGAAATCTGAAGATACACCAGTGACGGGCAGTTAAAATTCTTTGAGCTCATTGGTTTCATAAAGAACTTCCAGGGCTTCCCTGGTGGCGCACTGGTTAGGAATCCGCCTGCCAATGCAGGGAACACGGGTTTGAGTCCTGGTCTGGGAAGATCCCCCATGCCGCGGAGCAACTAGCCCCGTGAGCCACAATTACTGAGCCTGTTCATCTGGAGCCTGTGCTCCGCAACAAGAGAGGCCGCGATAGTGAGAGGCCCGCGCACCGCGATGAGGAGTGGCCCCCACTTGACGCAACTAGAGAAAGCCCTCGCACAGAAACGAAGAGCCAACACAGCCATAAATAAATAAATAAATAAAAATGTTTTTAAAAAGGCAAAATTCCTTAAAAAAAACCAAAAACAAAAAAACCTCCATATTCAGCTACTCAAGAAGAGGGTGGATCTTGAAGAAAACTTTGCCCCCCAGCTCCAGTGTCACTGCTGCTAACCCATCAGTTACAGGAATGAGGAGACGCCGTGTTACCGGAGCCTCCCCCAAAGCCAGCGCCACACAGTGGCCTCCCGCCTCCTGAACGTGGTTGCGGAAGTGATGAATTTCGATTCCTGATGGAACGAGTACTCCAACCAGCCACTAGAGGGCGATATTGCTAGGCCTTCGCTCCACTGTCACATTTATTAACTAATTTCATGCGTTTTTAAAAAAGGATTTTTAATCCCGTTGTTATGGAAGTAGTGTATTATCTATTACGATACATTTTTCATGTTTATTACTTTCTAGGTAATTAAACGCTATTTTGTTGTTCCAAAGAGTTGTATAAATCCAAGTCGTATGCTGGCAGGCACTCCAGGAGCGTTTCACATACATACAAGCTAGAGTTAGAAGGTGTTTATATTCAGTGTAGTCAAAGGTATAACGCGTTGGAAGACACTAACCTCAAAAAGGTTTTTAAATTTTTGAACCAAAAAAATACACTCTTAATGACATTTCTCTACGTTAGCAACAAATGTAATATCCGTGCCCCACAACTACACAAAGATATATGCACAAAGATTTGTTGCAATATTTTGAAATGGAAAACAGAGCTGAAGGGGCTTCCCTGGTGAAGCAGTGGTTGAGAGTCTGCCTGCCAATGCAGGGGACACGGGTTCGAGCCCTGGTCTGGGAAGATCCCACATGCCGCGGAGCGTCTGGGCCCGTGAACCACAATTACTGAGCCTGCGCGTCTGGAGCCTGTGCTCCGCAGCAAGAGAGGCCGCGATAGTGAGAGGCCCGCGCACCGCGATGAAGAGTGGCCCCCGCTTGCCACAGCTGGAGAAAGCCCTCGCACAGAAATGAAGACCCAACACAGCCATAAATACGTAAATAAATAAATTTTTTAAAAAAAGAAAACAGAGCTGAAAATCATCCAAGTGTCTACCAAAAGGAGATTAATTAAATTACAGTATATCTGGGCTTCCCTGATGGTGCAGTGGTTGAGAGTCCACCTGCCGATGCAGGGGACACGGGTTCGTGCCCCGGTCCGGGAAGATCCCACATGCCGCGGAGAGGCTGGGCCCGTGAGCCATGGCCGCTGAGCCTGCGCGTCCGGAGCCTGTGCTCCGCAACGGGAGAGGCCACGGCAGTGAGAGGCCCGCGTACCGCAAAAAAAACACACAAAAAACAAAAAAAACCCAGCTCTGGTCGTGTCCACACACAGTAGCTCACACCCTCTTTCCAGTATTTCACGGAACACCCCCTTCTTGTTCGGGGCGCTCTTTTCCAGGCTAAACACACTTCAGAAAGGGCACCCTCCATCGTGCAGGTTGCCACACCACTGCCCTGCCCTGGGTGGTGGAAACTGTGGCAGCCATGGAAGAAATGACAGCTTTGTGGAGCAGCCTGGCCTGAGTGACAAAACCGGGTCTGTCTGATCTCAGCTCCAGCCGTGAGTCACTGGCTATTTTTACTTCTAAGTCCAGAGCTTTGGCTTAGTTGGGGGCTCCTGTTTCCTGGCTGATGAAGCAGATGGAAGAAATAGGATCTGGCCATCCAGAGGCCTGGGTGTTGGGGGGATGCTGGCGGTGAGCTCAGCGGGGCGGGCGGACACCACCTCTGCGCTCTCGTGGTCTTGGGCACTGTGTGGCCTTTACCTTCATCTTCTGGTTGGTTTCTTGTGCCTGTCTGCTCAGCAGTGTGGGGAATTGTGCAACCAGAGCTCTCTTTTCCAATGCAACGTGGAGGTGTCATACTGGGCTTAACTAAACGAGAGAATTCAAAGTAGGGCCTCAGTGGAGACACGGCCCAGGCGCCTTTGGGAGGGAAGTCGGTTTCTCTGGGCACAAACCATTCAGGGCTCAGCTCTGCGATGCTGGAGGAGTTGGGCCTGGTCATTCTACGCGGGGTGTCCTTTCTGTCCCTGGCCGTGCCCACTTCAGACCTTAGCGCTGGTGGAATGTGCTGGAGGTCCTGGGGTGAGCTCTGCAGAGCCCAGAATGCTCTGTGAGGACTGTGAACACACTCGGTGGCATCGCAAGGGAGAGATGGAGCTCGCGACCCCCTGCCTGGCCTGGCCAGAGACCCCTTCCCGCCTGCTAGGATGGACCTGCTGGGCTCTCCTTGGCAGAAAGGGGGCGGCCCTGGGCCCAGAGAACTGGTCCCGAGTCCCAGCCCCACCACGGAACAACGGTGGCCGTGGACAAGTTACGTGGCCTCACTGCACCTTGGTTTCCCTCAGGAAAGTTGGGGTTGCAGACAGCTCTTATCTCCTCGGTTCCATAAAGAGGAAATGAGACAGTGCAGGGCTTTCTGTGTAGTAGGTGCTCACTAAGCATCAGTGTTGGTGAAACAAAATTCATATTTTATGGCAAGACAAGAAAATTTAAACATAAAAATTTTCTCTGCCCATTTGGGCCTCTTCCTCTTTAGTGTGTATTATGCTGCATTAACCAGGTCTCCTTAGGAGATAACCTTCCTTCTTAATCTCGTACGGGGTCATGATGACCCACTACTTGCTTTGTATGGGTAGATCTGGATTGTGTAAACTGTCAATAATACATAATTTGATGTAGAAACCTTTGTCTCAAAAACTTAATACAACTGTGCTTTGACCTCTAATGGGTGGAACAGTCCTCGGTACTTTCTGAAAGACTGTCTCCCAGGTTATAAACCTCAGGTTGACATGAATGGAATTTTCCATTTCTTTCTTAGATTGAATACTGATTAATTTTTTTATTGACATAAATAAAATTTTCCATTTCTTTCTTAGATTGAATACCGATTAATTTTTTTCATTGACATCTGCATGGCATATGCAGGATATTAGAGACACCCACCTAGAGGACACCTGGAGTCTACCCCGAATTGGCACTTGGTACCAGCATGGGCCCCACTGGCTTCTCGGTACTTCTCAGGTGTTCTAGTGAGTTCTCCTGATATCCGCATTTTAAGTGATGATCCCCCAAATTTTATTCCAGCTCCTTTTACTTAAGACTTGGAGTCTTGAGGGGTAGCAGTGCATTTCCTTGACTGGGACCTAGGGGGATTTGGGTAGGAGGCCCAGGGAAACATAGGTGGCTGGGTTTTTGTTAAGTTTGGCTTAAATTGAAAAAAAAAAGTTGACATATGGTCTGAACCAAACTTTTGCTAATAAGATGAGAAACTGAATTAATTCAGCTCTGAAGAATAAGAGACATCTGCTCCTTCTGGGCACAAGGTGTTCTCAGGTGGTTGAGAACCTAGTGGAAGTGTCTGAGGATCAATCCTTGTGATACATAGCGGTCCTACAGGCAAACCCCACTACAACCATTAAGTAAATACTGCTCTTCCAGGGACATATAATATAAAGACCACAGCACTTTTAGACCATTGGAGGAAGAAACCAAGTCACATAAGAGAGTCACACTGGGGAATTCCCTGGCAGTCCAGTGGTTAGGACTACGTGCTTTCACTGTCAAGGGTGCGGGTTCAATCCCTGGTCGGGGAACTAAGATCCTGCAAGTCATTTGGCTCAGCCAAAAAAAAAGAGAGTCAGACTGACCCAAAAGTAACTACTTAGGGAGCTGGACTCAGAAGCAGCCCACATCCATCACACTGTCCCCAGAAAGTTGTTCAGATCATATCTCATATCTGAATTAGGCTACCAGCTAGGTTTATGTATGTCTGTGGACAGACAGCCACCTATGGGGACAGACAGCCACCTATGGGGATACCAACTGGGTTTATGTATGTCTCAAATACTTAGTTGGGAATTAAAGAAAATTCTGCCCTGAAATGGCCAAGATGGGGATGTCCATCTCCTGGATCCCTGCCTGCAGAGTCTACTGGAAACTAGAGTGGTAAATTTCTAAAATTAGATTAGCAGGAGAGAATATTTATAGGACTAGCTTCTAGGATTCTCTGAATTGGAAAGAATTCTAAAATTGTTAAAATTTTAGAAGCCTCTCATCTTGAAACATTGTACCTATTTTAATTGGTATGCAGAAGCCCTGAAGCCAAATCTAGCCTCTGTACCCTGACACGGAACTCAATCTCAGAGACA
This sequence comes from Hyperoodon ampullatus, assembly GCF_949752795.1. Classification (NCBI taxonomy): domain Eukaryota; kingdom Metazoa; phylum Chordata; class Mammalia; order Artiodactyla; family Ziphiidae; genus Hyperoodon; species Hyperoodon ampullatus. The sequence continues at coordinate 137,650,033 of NC_136918.1, forward strand.
GAGGTTTGGTAAAGTAGAAAAGAATAGCTTTATGGCTTTTCCAGGCAAAGGGGACCACAGCGGGCTGATGCCCTCAAAACTGTGTCCCAACTTGGAGAGGGTAGTGAGAAATTTTATACTAATGGTTCAAAGAGGGTGTGATCAGCTTGGGGACACTCTTCTGATTGGTTGGTGGTGAGGTAAGTGGGAGCCAGCATCACCAACCTTCTAGTTCCAGCTGGTCTGGGGTCTAGTGCTTGTGGGCAGGGTACCATCGTTAACCATTAAATTCTTCCACCTGGTGGGGGGTGTTTATCTGCAAAACAGCTCAAAGATATTGTTGTGTGTATCCCTTGATGGGGAACCAGGACCCTGCCCCAAGACTGCACTATTGTTTCTCTTGACTATTTGTTTCTCTCTTGTTTGGCAACCCCTCCCTTCCCTAATTAACAACTGCTTGAAGCTGCCTGTTGGAACTTGAAGGCTATTTCCTATAATCAAAGAAATGGGGGACACAGAAAGGCTTTGTGCACAGGAGCCCCACAGGGCCCTGCTCAGTGACAGCCCCAAAAGTTTTCAAAGTTCCAAAACAGCCTCATTGAAAGACCTGTAGAAAGCTGATGCAAGATTAACGATACAAAAGGTACTTAAACTTTAATTACTTCTCCCCCTCTATCCTCCTTTATTCAAGTACACATTCTAGTAATCCTCTGTCTGAATTGCCTTTCCACTCTGAAGAGACTATTTAACTAGTTACCTTTAGAAATGGGACCACCTGAAGCTGTAGGTGAGCCTCTTCAGATCAAAGATGGAACTGAGGGCCATGGTTTCTTAACCCCAGGGAGGGTCCTCAAAAACTTTCGTAAATGGGGCTTCCCTGGTGGCGCAGTGGTTGAGAGTCTGCCTGCCGATGCAAGGGACAGGGGTTCGTGCCCCGGTCCAGAAGGATCCCACATGCTGCGGAGCAGCTGGGCCCGTGAGCCGTGGCCGCTGAGCCTGCGCGTCTGGAGCCTGTGCTCCGCAACGGGAGAGGCCACAACAGTGAGAGGCCTGCATACCACAAAAAAACCCCAAAAAAACCCCCAAAAAACAAACTTTTGTAAATGGGTTACTGTTACCCGAAAACTGGGTTTGCCTCTTGGTGGGTGCTGAGCCAAAATACACAATCAAGCCGTAGACGGGAGAAGGAAGGATTTAATATTACTTGCAGCATGTAAGGAGAAGACCAGGGATCTTTCCCAAAGCAGTATCTGTCTGAACAGCAAAACTGGGGAAGTTTTAAGTTAAGGGTACATGCATATTCATGAAGGGGCTCGGGCCGTGACAGTGTCCAAGCTTTATTTGATTGAAGTCATGAGGGTCAGAAAAGGTCAACATCATCCTCCCTTAGCTTCCCGTTGATCTGGTGATTGAGCTTCAGGCTTATCTTTACCATTGAAACAGAACTGGGAGTCTTTACAACTGACATGTTGTTTTTTGCTATTGTTATTTCTCTTGCCTGTCAACTGAAAAAAAAAATGCACGACCTAAAAGTTGAGAAGTATGTTTTATTCCACGGATGTCCTAAGGATTTCAAGCCTGGGATGCAGCCTCTTAGATAGCTCTGAGGAACTGGTCCAAATAGGTCAGGGAGGAGCCAAGATCTATAGGAGTTTCTGCAACAAAGACCAGGTAGTGGGAACATCAAAAGCTTACTGTTAATTAAAGAAGACCAGACATCTCAAGTTAAGGAATTTAGTGCTTTTCTATGTATGGAAAGAGGCAAGAGTCTGGGCTCACTGAAATCATTCCTTTGATGTGCACCTCAGCTCTCTGGGGCCAGTATTCTGTTCCTTCCCATTCTGAGTCTCCTCAGGGTACAGCTTTGGGGGTGGCTGCAGTGACTGGTGGCTTGATGGCAGGCATCCTGGTTCTATCCTGAGTTCTCTCAGGGCTCACCATCGGGGGTGGCTGTAATGTGATGGTTTGATGGCTGCAACATCCTTTGTTTACTGATATGGCAGGCAACATTTTTTCATTCACAGCCTGATAGTGGTCATTTGTTTCTGCATTCTTTTTGTTTCCTTAAGATCATTAGTTACTGAGACCTGTTCAAGGACAAGCATTGTGGCCAGGCTTAGATCACAAAATAGCTTAGGCCAGAAATGGCTTTCCTGTAAAGAAATCCATGCCTGGTTCTCTTTCTCCAGGGACCCCCTACCCTATCTGCTTACATTACCAAGGAGGACACTGGTCTGAGCAAACTGACCAAAGCTGATATCCAGAGCCTGATAGGAATTTTTTTGGTTTTTTTGCCTTCTCGCTTAAAGTAAATGAGAGAAAGTAAAACATTTCAACATAGGTGAATAGATACGTCAGTCTTTTGATATCACTGAGGTGGCGGCCCTACTCTTTGAGGAATTAAAAACAGCTATCCTTGTTTTACAAATCTAATCTTTACAGGACCAGAGGTGTGGCTCCAGGACCAAAAGCCCACCTATTCTTTTACCACTCCCAAGCCCTCCCCTATTTATCTTTTTTAAAAAATATATTTATTGGGCTTCCCTGGTGGCGCAGTGGTTGAGAGTCCGCCTGCTGATGCAGGGGACGCAGGTTCGTGTCCCGGTCTGGGAAGATCCCACATGCCACGGAGCGGCTGGGCCCGTGAGCCATGGCCACTGAGCCTGCACGTCCAGAGCCTGTGCTCCGCAACGGGAGAGGCCACAACAGTGTGAGGCCCACGTACCACACACACACACACACACACAAAATATATATATATATATATATTTATTTATTTATTTATTTGGCTGCATTGGGTCTTAGTTGCAGCACACAGGATCTTTGTTGTGGCGTGTGGGGTCTTTTGTTGCAGCGCCCAGGCTCAATAGTTGCAGCTTGCGGGCTCTCTAGTTGTGGCACTTGGGCTCTAGAGCACATGGGCTTAGTTGCCCCGCGGCATGTGGGATCTTAGTTCCCCAACCAGGGGTCGAACCCTTGTTGCCTGCATTGGATGGCAGATTCTTAACTTCTGGACCACCAGGGAAGTCCCTCCCCTATTTATCTTAAGAGGATTTTAAGTATTGAAAAAAAATTCTGGCCTTAAGAGCTTGAATTTTTCCTCCTATGCCTTTGAGATGCAAATGTACTCTTATCTAGGCCATCTTTTTAAATGCAAATTTCAGGAAGGTAAACTCTTATGGAAAGAAAAAACAAAAGTGGGATAGGCTATTTGGAACTTGACAAGGACAAATACAGATCTTAAGTGTCTTCTCTATTAATACTAGTAAAAAGGATTTAGCCAGCTAAACAGGTGACCTTGATTTGTTCCATCTGCCAGAAACCCAGTTTGAATCCAGCCTCTTGTAACTGATGGGTTTTGTATTACTGTACCTGAATCATGGCTGAAATTATGGACTGGGAACTATGGGGTCTCTGTGTCTGTCTGTATGTTTGTATGTATCTATGCATGTGTGTTGTAGATGTATAGTATTGCCAAAATTAATTTGTAAAAGAGCTCTATTTAATTGACTTAAAGGAAGTTAAGTGCTTATATAAATACTCAGAAATATAAAAGAAATTAACCCAAATGAATTTCAGAATCACATGATCTAGGATTAATTTTAATGAAAGAAAACAAGTTTGTTGGTTTAATTAATATAGACATGTCTTTAGAGTCATCAACATTAAGTATATTACTTTTACTGTAACTACGTTTACTAGAAATCAAATAAGATCTTATTATTCCTGTTTCAAAATTTGTCAGCAAGAAAAATAACTTGGTATAATGAAAATTTTAGGTAAATAAAATAGAGGTAAATGAGATAAGAGCCTATAGGTAAACTCTTTAGAAATAATTATATTTGGGTAATGTCTATCCAAAATAGTCTCTCCAGATTTTGGTAACTCGAGACTTTTAGAGTTTTTCTAAATTAAATAATGGGAATTCATTGAATATTCAGATCATTTTCAAATAAGATACTGGAACATTAGTTACTGAACATAGGCTTCCTTTTACAGAGAAACTAAAAACTTATGAATACTATTTATGGTTTCTAGAAAACATTTACTTCTTTGTTTTTCCAAACAGAAAATGTCTTAGTGTGGCACGAAACATATTCATTAATAGTCCTAAATATTCAGAGAGGGCCCCTGAAGCATCTCAGAGAGAAGAATATTAAACTAATTAGGCTTATTTGGTATGTTAAATTACATGGGAAGCATTGTCAAATGAGTGATGATAAACCTTAGGATATATTGTATGGGTAAGTGCCATTAATATAAACATTCTAGAAATTATATGAAATTTCTAAAAGTTGAAAATGTCCTTGTAAAATGTTATTAGTCATAATTCTAGCAATGATCTTAAATATTTGTCAGAGCAATAACCAATTTTCTTTGTCAATTGTGTTATAATCAGGTAGATAATTATTGCTTCACCTGATGCTTTTGCAAAAAAAAAAAAAAGCCTTCATCTTGAAAAAGATTCATAGAAAGGACTTTTTGACAAGTATGAGTTTCTGATAACTTTCAGATCATACTGCTGAACTGGGTAAGAAACTAAAGAATTCTAATGGAAATACTGATGGCTTCATAAAACTGTTAATAGAAGATTAAGATAAAGAATTAGTCACATAGTATAGCACAGGGAATTATATTCAATATCTTGTAATAACCTATAAGGGAAAATAATCTGAAAAAATATATATAACTGAATCACTTTGCTGTGCACCTGAAACTAACACAATACTGTAAATCAACTATACTTCAATGGAAAAAAAAAAAAAGAATTAGTCACATAAGACTGAGTGAACTGATTAATATGGTTATAATTCTTTGGTTATTTGTCTGAAATATGACTGGTTTTTAATCTGTGTTTTCCAGATAAGGAAATCTTTCCCCTCAAGCTAATTATGACTTCATGGCAATTTGATAAATCATATCTTTGTAAGTGAAACTGAAACATTTATCTTTTCTCTCTACCTGATCCCTCCTGAAATTGGAAACTCTTAGGTTCCCAGCAGTCTTATCAGATAAATGAGAAAGGCCACCTCCTAACAGATACAAGAATCTCAAGATATTATGGGGACCTTGAAAAGAGAGGAATTCATCCATATCCATAGATATCGCAGGTGGGATCTGTGGAAAGTCCTTGGCGTGGCTTTCCTGGCCTTCTAAAGATTCAATCTGAGATTCCTTATGAAAAATTCCAGCACAGACAATTTAAAAGAGTTTATGTGGTCATTAACCAGACTTATTTGCAAACAAATTAGTCTTAATTTGGCTACATTCGGTAGAAATTAGGGTAATTTTAGAGAGAAAAAAGATTATGTTTCAGTGGATATTAAATTCTAGTTTTGATGTGACTGACAGGGGATTAATATCCAAAATCTTTAATTCTATCTATCTATCTATCTATCTATCTATTTATTTATTTATTTATTGGGCTGTGACAGGTCTTAGTTGCGGCACACTGGGTGCTCGTTGCAACGCACAGGCTTCACTCTAGTTGTGGCGTGTGGGCTCCAGAATGTGTGGGCTCTGTAGTTTGCAGCACGCGGGCTCTCTAGTTGGGGCTCGCATGCTCAGTAGTTGCGCAGTGCAGGTTTAGTTGCCCTGCGTCGTGTGGGGTCTTAGTTCCCAGACCAGGGATTGAACCTGCGTCCCCTTCACTGGAACGTGGATTCTTTTTTTTTTTTTTTTTTTTTTTGCGGTACGCGGGCCTCTCACTGCTGTGGCCTCCTCCATTGCGGAGCACAGGCTCTGGACGCGCAGGCTCAGCGGCCATGGCTCACGGGCCCAGCCGCTCCGCGGCATGTGGGATCTTCCCAGACCGGGGCACGAACCCATGTCCCCTACACCGGCAGGCGGACTCTTAACCACTGCACCACCAGGGAAGCCCTGGAACGTGGATTCTTAACCACCGAACCACCAGGGTTAAATTCTAGTTTTGATGCAACCAACAAGGGGTTAGTATCCAAAATATACAAACAGCTCATACAACTCAATATCTAAAAAACCCCAAACAACCCAATCAAAAAAGGGGCAGAAGACCTAAATAGGCGTTTTTCCAAAGAAGACATACAGATGGCCAACAGGCACATGAAAATATGCTCAGCATTGCTAATTATTAGAGAAATGCAAACTGAAACCACAATGAGGTATTACTTCACACTGGTCAGAATGACTATCATAAAAATGTCTACAAACAATAAATGCTGAAGAGGATGTGAAGAAAAGGGAACCCTTGTATGCTATTGGTGAGGATGTATTTAAACTGGTGCAGCCACTAAGGAGAACAGTATGGAGGTTCCTTGAAAACTAATAATAGAGCTATCATATGATACAGCAGTTCCACTCCTGGGTACATATCTGGAAAAAGTGAAAATTCTAATTCAAGAAGACACATACACCCCAATGTTCATGGCAGCACTATTTACAATAGCCAGGACATGGAAGTAACCCAAGTGCCCATCAACAGATGATTGGCTTAAGAAGATGTGGTATCTATATACAATGGAATATTACTCAACCATAAAAAAGAATGAAATACTGCCATTTGCAGCAACATAGATGGACCTAGAGAATAGCATACTAATTGAAGTAAGTCAGACAGAGAAAGACAAATATTATATCACTTAAATGTAGAACCTAAAAAACAGTACAAATGAATCTATATACAAAACAGAAACAGACTCACAAACAAAGAAAACAAACTTATGGTTACCAAAAGGGAGAGGGATCAGGGGAGAGATAAATTAGGAGTGTGAGATTAACAGATACCAACTACTATACATAAAATAGATAAGCATCAAGGATTTACTGTATAACACAGGGAAATATATTCAATATCTTATAATAAACTATAATGGAAAATAATCTGAAAAAAAATATATATATATAACTGAATCACTCTGCTGTACACCTGAAACACAATACTGTAAATGAACTATACTTCAATAAAAAAAGAAAACTTTACTCATTACTTTGTTACTCCTATTGTCAATTTTGATCACATCTATAGTTCTCTATATAATTAATGAACATGCACAGTGCACAGGCAAGGTAAAATTGGCAGAAGTCCTATTGGACAACTTGGAATTGACTGTTAGCCCTTGCCAGACATCTTATTAGTACAACCCCCTAAAAGGAAAGAAAGAACCAGGTTATTAAGGACCAACATCAAGGGACAAGGTGGACCCAGGGCAGGTAAGCAATCATTCTAGCATATCAAGGGACCAAATATTTGATCACCTAGTGCTTTCTATTGAAAGACTAATGATCTAAAGGAGAAAACTGATGAAATAAAATTCATAGTTTATGTCAAGACAAGAAGATTTAAACATAAAACTTTTCTCTGCCCATTTGGGCCTCCTCCCTCCCCTTTAGCATGTATTGATATTATGCTGCATTAACCAGACCTCCTTAGGAGATAACACTCCTTCTTAATCTCATAAAGGGTCACAACTCCTTAAGAAATAACCTTCCTCTTAATCTTTAAGGGGCCACAATGACCCATGACCCACTACTTACTTTGTACGTGTAGCTCTGGATTGTGTAAACTGTCAATAATATGCTGTTTGATGTATAACCCTTTGTCTAAAAAACTTATGTAACTGTGCTTTAACCTATGACAGGGAGAACAGTCCTCAGAGCTTTCTGAAAGACTGTCTCCCAGGTTATAATCCTCAGGTTGGTTCAAATAAAATTTTCCATTTCTTTCTTAGATCAATTAATCTTTTTCATCAACAGTGTTTTGCTTTTATTTTATTTTATTTTTAAAAAATAAGTTTATTTATTTAAATATTTTTGGCTGCTTTGTGTCTTCGTTGCTGCATGCGGGCTTTCTCTAGTTGTGGCGAGCGGAGGCTACTCTTCATGGCGGTGTGCGGGCTTCTCATTGCAGTGGCTTCTCTTGCTGCGGAGCACAGGCCCTAGGTGCATGGGCTTCAGTAGTTGTGACACGTGGGCTCAGTAGTTGTGGCGCACGGGCTTAGTTGTTCTGTGGCATGTGGGATCTTCCCGGACCTGCGCTGGAACCTGTGTCTCCTGCATTGACAGGTGGATTCTTTTTTTTTTTTTTTTTTTTTTTTTTTTTTTTGCTGTACGCGGGCCTCTCACTGCTGTGGCCTCTCCCGTTGCAGAGCACAGGCTCCGGACACACAGGCTCCGCGGCCATGGCTCGCGGGCCCAGCCGCTCCGCGGCATGTGGGATCTTCCGGGATCGGGGCACGAACCCGTGTCCCCTGCATCGGCAGGCGGACTCTCAACCACTGCGCCACCAGGGAAGCCCGACAGGTGGATTCTTAACCACTGTGCCACCAGGGAAGTCCCCAACAGTGTTTTGCTTTTAGATTTGAAAACCATTGATAGGAAATCATCTTGGTCTCTCTTGGAGCTGGCTCTAGCTGTTGCCTGGCCTGGGATTCTTACCTGTCACCACCAGCAGAGTCTCAGGGTGCCTGGGAGCCACCCCTTCCAGCCCTTGTCTAGGGTGGATGCTGTCACCAAGCCCACTCCCAAGGGGCATTTCAGGAGGGAAAGCAGTTCTCCCTCCAGCTCCATCTGTTTACCACTCCCACCCCACCACCCCTCTGTGAGGTCATGGGAAGCAGGAACTAGATCTCCTTTTTTAAAGTTGTGGTAACATACACAAAATATAAAATTAGCCATTTTATCCTTTTTTTTTTTTTTTGCTTAGTTTTATTTATTTCTGTATTTCTGTATTTATTTATTTTTCGCTGCATTGGGTCTTCGTTGCTGCACGTGGGCTTTCTCTAGTTGTGGCAAGCAGGGGCTACTCTTCGTTGCGGTGCGTGGGCTTCTCATTGCGGTGGCTTCTCTTGTTGCGGAGCACAGGTTCTAGGAATGTGGGCTTCAGTAGTTGCAGCTCATGGGCTCTAGAGCGCAGGCTCAGCAGTTGTGGTGCATGGGCTTAGCTGCTCCGCGGCATGTGGGATCTTCCCAGACCAGGGCTTGAACCCGTGTCCCCTGCACTGGCAAGCAGATTCTTAACCACTGTGCCACCAGGGAAGCCCCATTTTAGCCATTTTAAAATGTACAACACAGTGACATTAATTACATTCATTATGTTGTTACCAGCACCACCATCTGTCTCCAGATCTTTTTCATCACCCCAAACAAAAACTCCATACCCATTAAACACCAACTCCCTATCCACTCACCCCACAGCCCCTGGTAACCTCTATCCTACTCTGTCTATATGAATTTGCCTATTCTATATATTTCATGTAAGTGGAACTGTACACTATCTGTTCTTTTTGTGACTGGCTTATTTCACTTAGCATAATATTTTTGAGGTTCATCCGTGTTGCAGCATGTATTAGAACTTAAATCCCTCTTATGACCAAATAATATTCCACGGTATGGATATACCACATTGGGTTTATCCATTCATTTGTTTATGAACAATTGAATTGTTTCCACATTTTGGCTATTGTGAATAATGTTGCTATGAACACTGTGTACAAGTATGTATTTGAGTCTGTTATTAATTCTTTGCGGGTATATACCTAGCTGTGGAATTGTTGGGTCATATGACATAATGGATTGAATTATGTCCCCCCAAAAAGTTATATTGAAGTCCTAACCCCCAGTACCTCAGAATGTAATTTTATTTAGAAATAGGATCTTTACGGAGATAATCAAGTTAAAATAAGGCCATTAATGTGGGACTTTATCCAATCTGAACACAGGGATGGACATGCACAGAGGGGAGACAAGGTGAAGACACAGGGAGAAGGTGACCATTGAGAAGCTCAGGAGAGAGGCCTGGAGCACATGCTCCCTCATAGCCCTCAGACAAGACCAACCCTGCCCACACCATGATCTTGGAATTCCAGCCTCCAGAACCAGGAGACAATACATTTCTGTTGTCTAACCTACCCAGTTTGTGGTACTTTGTTATGACAGCCCTAAGAAACGAACACATGCGGTAATTCTCATTGTTATCTTTTTTTTTTTTTTTTTTTTTGCGGTATGCGGGCCTCTCACTGCTGTGGCCTCTCCCATTGCGGAGCACAGGCTCCGGACGCGCAGGCTCAGCGGCCATGGCTCACGGGCCCAGCCGCTCCGCGGCATGTGGGATCTTCCCGGACCGGGGCACGAACCCGTGTCCCCTGCATCGGCAGGTGGACTCTCAACCACTGCGCCACCAGGGAAACCCTCATTGTTATCTCGATTTACATTTCACTAAGGACTAATGACGCTGAGCATCTTTTCACATGCTTATTGGCCATTTGTATATCCTCTCTTATTTATTTATTTATTTATTTATTTGGCAGTGCCATGTGGCTTCTGGGATCTCAGTTCCCCAACCAGGGATTGAACCTATGCCATGGCAGTGAAAGCCTAGAATCCTCTCCATTAGCTCACCAGGGAACTCCCTTCTCTTTTTCATTTTTATTTTTTTAAAAATTAAAAAAAAAATTTATTTGTTTATTTGGCTGCGCCGGGTCTTAGTTGCAGCACGCGGGATACTTAGTTGCGGCATGCGGGATCTAGTTCCCTGACCAGGGATTGAACCTGTGCCCTCTGCATTGGGAGTGTGGAGTCTTAACCACTGGACCACCAGGGAAACCCCTCTTTTTCATTTTTAAATCTCCAGTGCATAGCACAGTGTCTGATATGCTCAATAAATATATATTGATTTATGAACGGATGGAAATTCCTGGTCTCGAACTTCCCAGCTGCCTTTGTTAAGTGTATGTGGGGAAGGTTACAGAAGCAGCATCCAGTGGCTTCTCAGTGTGCATAGAATAGACAGAATCCTTGCACAGCCTGTGCGCTTGGCTCCCACACTCCTCTCTGACTTTTTTCTTATTGTTTCCTTCTTCCTTATCATCAGGGTGACCGTGAAATAGATTGTCCAAACCAGGGCACTTTGGGCAGATACACTGGGATAACAGGTGTGACCTGGGATGGTCCCAGTGCACCAGGATGTGAGGTCAGCCTGGTCATCACACTTCGCCTCTGCCCCTGAACCCCCAGCTCTTTCCCTGCGCAGGGCCTTTGCACACACCCTGTCCTGTGCCTGGAGGCCCCTTCCCTGCTCTCCTCCCACCTGGCTCTTTGCTGGCCCTCAGGTCTTGGCTTCAACCACTTCTCCTGGGGAGGTCCCTGCTGACCTCTTTCTGGCTGAGACCTACCTGCCATTCTCTCATGACTTCATGCTCATTTTCTTCACAGCATTGATCACAGTGTATGATTATAAATTCATTTCTTGTATGCTTTTTGTCTGCTTACTCTAGAATGTCAGCATTTCCCTTTTATTTGGAAAAAGAATAGAAACAACGTGTTGTATGGTGCCCGACAAAAGCTAGACAATGAATAAATAGCTGTTGAATGAATGAATGATCCATTAAGATAAGAAAGGCATTGTGGTGTGACTCTATAAAAGACAGCTGAGAAATTATAAAAACTTGGCTGAAAGAGCCAGGTTCTGTGAAAAGTGAACTCACAAGCTGGAAAACATTAAACCAATGAGGAACACTCGTCTCTCAACCTGCCCTTTAGCCAGAGGATTTTCTGGAATCATTGTAAACACTGATCATTTCTATCTAAAAGCTATTACGAAAATGGTCTCTTTTTTTTAAATTTTATTTTTCATTTTTGGCTGCATGGGGTCTTAGTTGCACCACGCAGGCTCTTCCTTGTGGCCCACGGGCTTCTCTCCAGTTGGAGCTCGCGTGCTCAGTAGTTGCGGCGCTCGGACTTAGTTGCCCCGTGGCATGTGGGATCTTAGTTCCTGGACCAGGGATCGAACCCACGTCCCCTGCATTGGAAGGCGGATTCTTAACCACTGGACCACCGGGGAAGTCCTGAAAATGGCCTCTTTATTGTAGCCACTCACTCATCCGCCCGCCTATCCACCTACCATGACCCAGCCACCATGCCCACCAATCCGTCCATCCATCTGCGCACCAGCTACCTGCCGTAGAACCACCCCCTCTCGTCCACCTATTCGTCTACCTCTCACCTTGCATCACCCGTTCCCTTACTACCAACCTACCCAGGTTCCCTTTCCTGGTGCTTGGGTCATGTGGCCCTTATTGCCTCTGAACAAACTACTCCAGCGGGAGCAGTAGTTTGCTTAGGTCAGTTCCCATTCAAGGCATCCTAAGAGGAAGGTTGCCTGCATTCAAAAAAATGAGGAGACTTCTGAGGTTTCCCTCCAGACCTCGCCGACTTGGGGATGTGGGCAGCCTGAGGCCCAGCTGCAGGTCTGGTTATTCCAAAGGTCAGCCTGCGGATCTGTCTGTCTGGACCCGGTGATTCTGTGCTTGACAATCTCCCACCCACAGAGAGAGATGCAGAGCCCCTTAATGGGCCCTTGGAGCTGCTCCCTGCACCCCACCACTCTTACTTGTCTCCTTGACCCCTAGGATGAAATAAGTGTTTGCAGCCGTAGAACGAAGAGAGCTGGCTGGGACTGCAGAGTTGCTCAGTCGGCGCCCTCAGTTACAGAGGAGGAAACCCGAGCCCCAGCATCTCAACTGAGCCAGGAGCTACTGTTACCAGCATCCAGCCGGAAGCTCGGTGTGGGGCGGGGGGCGCCTCGGAGGGGACACGATTCTGCTGCCTGTGGGACTTCTCTTTCCTTTACATGACACCCAGACTAGAGACCGCACCTGCATACGTGCCCTGCCCGCTGGGAGCAAAGAGGGTTATTTTCTTCGTGCCTTAAACACAAGGAAGACAACTGTTGAATAAGTCAATTGATGCCATCTGGGGTTTTAATTTGCACTGGCTTATCCTTAGATAGCCCCTTCTGGAAGGGTCCAGATCAAATGGAAGCCAAAGTCCTAGTTCAGGAGAGAGAGGTTTCCAAGAATTAGCCAGGTGGTGGAAGGGTGCAACAAGTCCCAGTCACTGGCAGTTGTAACGGGGGCTCTATCTCTCCCCAGGCTCTTGGCGTATCACTAGCACCTTCTAGGCTGTCCTGCTGAGACTTGCGTCTGCATCGAAGCATCCTGCAGAGGGCTGTTATTCCTCTTGCCAGACAAACTCAGGCTGTTTCCCAAATTCAAAAGCACACCCTCAAAAGAGAGATTGCTTTATCGATTCTCTGGTAAGTACACTTCCTGCCCCGCGGCCAACATGTCCCCCATATCCTGCTATGAATTCAACCCTTTCACACTTATTTATTTAGTCCATTTAGGAAAAAAATGTACCTTTAGAGATTAAAAGTGGGGTAGAGAGAGGAAATTACTGTGGAAATGCAAAAAAACCAAAAAGCAGTGACCGGTCTGTGTTAAAAGTCAATAAAATGCCTAGTTGAAAGGTCCATTTTTTTGTTCCTTTGTAACAAGTCCAAGGGATTGATTCCCCTCTCCGTGGGGCTAATGCTCAGTGGAAAAAGTGTTTTTCCAAGTGGGCCCCATTTGCAATGACATTCTGAAGCACAGCGACAGCCGTCTCACCAGGTGCCTGGCTGTGCATATTTACGAGCTTCATAACCAGTTACAGTGGCGGTTTCTCCTGTATATGTCTGTTATCGGATCCCCGTTTTCCAACCTGGGGATCAGAGATGGTGTCAACTGTTAGATGGTCAGACAGCTCTCAGATTTATGAATTTTCTTTTGTTCCTTTAAAAAAAAGTCACTCTGCAGCAGAAAAACATTCAGGAAGATTAAGGGAACAGGAGAGGATCCTATGGTTTGCTGAGCCTTGGGGACATTGATAAGTCTGTTTGCAGCTAATTTCCAATTTTTTGTTTGCTTGTTTGTTTGTTTTCTGACCAGGGATTGAACCTAGGACCCCTGTAGTGGAAGTGCGGCATCCTAACCACTGGACTGCCAGGGAATTCCCTAATTTCCAATTTAGGTGGCGAGAGAAGCCAGACCTGGAGTGTAGGCCACAAGGATTTAAACATAAAAATCAAGTACTTCATGTATGCTGCCTTGTGGTCATAAAGCGGCTGCATAGCTCCAGTGTCACATCTGTGTTCCAGGCATTGACAAAAAGCTGCTAAAATGACTTCTTGGAAGCCTTAGCAACTCCGCTTATATTTAATTGACCCAAATCTAGATGTAAGGGAGGCTAGGAAATATAAATGTGTTTATCTGAGTACATTGCTACCCCCAAAGAAAACTGGAGTTCTGTTAGTAAGAAAAAATGGTAGAATGGATAACAGGTCCACAGCTAGTAGCATTTTCCCAGTGTCTTACTGCCTAATTGTTGTGCAAAGATGGAAACGAGAATGACACTAGGTTCTAGGACTGAGAGGCCAACGATACCATGGGCTGAGATGGGGGACCTTGGGGTTTGGGAGGAAACGTTGGTTTCTCTTTCAGCCGTGTTGCTGGAGATACTAGGGGACTTGTGAGTAGAGAAATGGAGGACGCGTGGAATAGTCATACCCGGTGCTCTGGAGAGATACAGATTTAAGAAAGAGCAGCATACGAATGAAATTTTAAAATCATGGACTGAATGATCTCACCAGTCAAGGAGGAGAAAAAAGGTCAAGGACAGAGATCTGGGTCTGGGAGGGAAGAAGAGCAGAGACCCTGCAGGAGGGAAAGCGGTGAGCGGGAGGAGGACCAGGGGACCACGTGTCCTCGGGCCTGAGGAAGAGGCTTCCAGGAGGAGGGAGTGGTCCACGTGTCACATGGCTGCCGAGAGGTAAGATGACCAGTGGTTCTGGCAAAGTAGAGCCCTTTTGCGACCCTGGGAAGAGGTTTTATTACGTGCCTAGTGGACTTAGCATATTTCCTTAATCATTCCCCCAGTCATGCACCCCTGAGTCGTTTTTTCACTGTTTTCCTTTTCTTTTTTTCTTTTTTTTTTTTTTTTTTTGCGGTACGCGGGCATCTCACTGCCGTGGCCTCTCCTGTTGCGGAGCACAGGCTCCGGATGCGCAGGCTCAGCGGCCATGGCTCATGGGCCCAGCCGCTCCGCGGCATGTGGGATCTTCCCGGACTGGGGCACGAACCCGTGTCCCCTGTATCGGCAGGCGGACTCTCAACCACTGCACCACCAGGGAAGCCCCCTCCAGGGAAGCCCCCTCCTTTTCTTTTTTGCTAATGAAGACAATGCTACAAGGTATATCTTGTGTAACTATTTTTGCTACCATGTGAAAGTATTCCTTTTGGATAAGGCCTAGAAACCACTGAGTCAAAAGATATGCATATGTCAAGGTGTAATCTGTATTGTCAAATGTCTACTAAATGACTATACTGATTTACACTCCCACCAACAGTGTATGTGTCAGTTTAACATAAAGTGAAATCTTTGGTAAGCTGGTAGTTGAAAAATATCTTGTTTTCATTTGGAATCTCCATTAATTTCTTTTTTTTAATGGTCATTTGTATGCCTATCTTTTCCCCATTTTTCTTTTCAGTTTTTTCTTATCAATTTATCAGAGCTCCTTTATATATGTATTACAATTTTTTCTAGTTTGTTTTGAGTTTTTAAGTGTTATTTTTGGTAACTTTAAATTCTACATTGTATATAGTTAAATTTCTTGTTTTTTTCCTTTCTGCTTAGAAAGGCCTTTGTCACCCCAAGACTATAAAAATATTCACTCCTTTTCTTCTAGGTTTTATAGTTTCTTTAAGAGTGAATCTTTGAGCTCTATGAGACTTATTTTATTTCGGTGTCAGAAGTGAGGTTGAAAGTCAGGCTTCATTTTCCAAATAGCTGGCCAGCCACTTCAACACCTTGTCCTGAGTAATTTACTTTTCCCCAATTAATCTGAAGTCACGTTTTTTTTCTTGGCCGCGCCTTGGGGTATGTGGGATTTAGCTCCCTGACCTGGGATGGAACCTGCCCCACCCCTCCCCCGTATTGGAAGCACGGAGTCTTAACCACTGGACTGCCAGGGAAGTCCCTGAAGTCACTTTTATTATTTAATACATTTCCATATGTTGATGAATCTCTTTCTCTATTCTCTTTTGTCCTATAAATCTATCCATGAATTTGTCTACTGTGGAGCCAGTTACTGTTCTAATAATTGCAGTTTTATGTATCAGTTAGGGTGTGTTTCTGTTGCCAGTAATGGAAAAATCCACCTCAAACTGATTTCCGCATGTTGATTTTGTATCCTGCAACTTTACTGAAATCATCGATTAGTTCCAACAGTTTCTTAAAACTTAATTAAATAAATTTTTTTTATACAGCAGGTTCTTATTATTTATCTATTTTATATATATTAGTGTATACATGTCAATCCCAGTCTCCCAATTCATCACACCACCCCTGCTCCTGCGCTTTCCCCCCTTGGTGTCCATACGTTTGTCCTCTACATTGTTTCAACAGTTTTTTTCACCGAGTCTTGGGATTTCTATATACAGAATCATACCATCTGCAAATAACAGTTTTACTTCTTCCTTCCCAATTTGGATGGCTTTTTTTTTCTTTGTCTTGCCTAATTGATCTAGCTAGGACTTCCAACACTGTATCAAAGAAGAGTGCTGAGACCAAAAGAGCAGAGCGATTAAACCAGAAATCAAAAACCTCCCAACACAGAGAACCTCAGGACCAGACGGCTTCACGGGCACATTCTACCAAACGTCAAACAAGAATTAACGCCGATCCTTCTCAAACTCTTCCACAAAAGTGAGGAGGAGGGAATACCTCCAAACTCATTCCTCGAGGCCAGCATTACCCTGATACCAAAGCCAGATAAGGACATCACAAGAAAAAAAAGCTATAGACCAATATCCCTGATGAATATTGAGGCCAAAATTATCAACAAAATAGTAGCAAACCGAATTCAAGAACATCGTAGAAAGGATTATACACCATGACCCAATGGAATTCATCCCTGGGATACAACATATGCAAATCAACAAACGTAATACATCACATTAATAAAATGAAAGATAAAAATCTCATGATCATCTCAGTAGATGCAGAAAAAGCATTTGATAAAATACAACACACTTTCCTATAAAAACCCTCAACAGATTGGGTATAGAAGGAATGTACATTAACATAATAAAGGCCATATACAACAAACCCACAGGAACATTTACTCAATGGAGAAAAATGGAAAGCTTTTCTCTATGATTAGGAACGAGGCAAGGACGCCCCCTCTTACGTTTCTCCTTTGAAAGCTGACTGTGCACTGGGTTCTGTGACCAGCAGCGCAGAGGAGGCTGCCAGGCTAGAGGGGGCTGAACTTGCACCTTCCTTTGCTTGATGTCCTGTTGGCATCGCCTAGCAGGGCCCTCACCCTCACACGGTGGTTGGTGCCAGTCTGTACTCCCTGGTCCAGCCCCCTCTCCTTAGAGGTCCCAGAGTAACAGCTCAGACCCCAAAGTTCTGGGCCCCAGCTCTGCAGACCTGTCCTCTGAGCTTCCAAACCTCTCAGCTCTTCCCGTGCTTCCCAGCCCTACAGGAGACAGCTGCTTCCTGCAATTACTTTCTCTGTATTCATTCAGTGTCCCCATATTGATTTCCCGTGGCTGCTATAACAAATCATCACAAACATAGTGGCTTAAAACAAAGTTACTACCTTACAGCTCTGGAGGTTAGGAGTCCAGTGTTGCTCTCCCTGGGCTGAAACCAAGGTGTAGGCAGAGCTGGTTCCTCCCGGAGGCTCTAGGGGAGGAGAATCCATTTCCTTGCCTTTTCCAGCTTCCAGGGGCTGCCTGCATTCCTGGGCTCAGGGCCCCTGGTCCATCTTCAAAGCCAGCAGCAGCACTGGGCTAAGTCTGTCTCACGCCGCCATCTCTCTGGTGGTGCCTCTTCTGTGCCCTCCCCTTCCCCCTCCCCGCCCACTTATAAAGACCCTGGTGAATTTATTGGGCCCACCTGGATAACCCAGGCTACTCTCCCTACTTTGGGTCAGCTGATTAACAATCTTAACTCCACCTGCAACCCCAGTTCCCCCTTGCCTTGTAACCCTCCACGTTTACAGGTTCTGGGTATTACCAAGTGGACATCTCTGGGGGGAATTTCTTTTGCTTACCACAGTTCCCTTTTCACTTTTTCCATTCTCTAATACCTGTTTAACTAATTCCTTATATTAACTACTCTCTTATAATAACTGGTGCAGTTTCTGTATTCTCAACTAGATCCAGCCTGATCTTAATACAATGGTTATTGCTTGTTATATGAAAGTTTTAAATCTGTCCCTATCTATCTACCTACCTATCATCTATCTATTTGTTCTTTTTTAAAAAAAAATAAATTTATTTTATTTTTGGCTGCGTTGGGTCTTCGTTCCTGCATGCGGGCTTTCTCTGTTGCGGTGGCTTCTCTTGTTGTGGAGCACAGGCTCTAGGTGCACAGGCTTCAGTAGTTGTGGCACGTGGGCTCAGTAGTTGTGGCACATGGGTTCAGTAGTTGTGGTGCACGGGCTGAGTTGCTCCGCGGCTTGTGGGATCTTCCTGGACCAGGGATCAAACCTGTGTTCCCTGCATTGGCAGGCGGATTCTTAACCACTGTTCCACCAGGGAAGTCATATTTATTTTTCTTTAACCAGCCATCTTACTGAAATAGGTTTTCTAGGCTTTCAACCATATTATCAGGAAATAAATAAAACTTTCCCTCCATTTTCAATCATTTATTTCTCTTCTTGACTCTCTAGATCAGTAGTATAGTTCAACACTTTCGGAACAATGTTCAATACCAGAGGCAGGTCCCGTTGTTTTATACCTAAAAATGTGCTTTTTTTTCTGACTTCTTCTTCTTCTGCAATTAGAAAAGGCTGTGGAAAGGTGTGGGAGGGATAAATTAGGAGTTTGGGATTAACAGATACTACTACTACATATAAAATAAACAACAACATCCTTTTGTACAGTACAGGGAACTATATTCAACATCTTGTAATAACCTATAATGGAAAAGAATTCAAAAAAAAGTGTATACATATATATATATCGGAATCATTTTTCTGTACACTTCAAACTAACACAACATTGTAAACCAACTACACTTCAATAAAAAAAAATAACTACACTGAAAGAAAAGGCTGTGAAAGTCTATCAAATGTCTTAATGGCTCTTCTTGTGATGGTCATATTATACTTTCTTTCTTCTTTGACCTACTGAGGTCTCTGAGATCCACTTAGAATAAATGCATTTTATTTATGGTGTATATTTATCTTTATGGAATCTGTTTGCTAATATTTTATTAAGCATCTGTATCAATATTTATAACTGAGATACTGAGCTTGGCCTGGTGTGTACGTGTGTGTGTGTCTGTGTGAAATTTTTCACTGGCTTTGCTATCAGTGTTTGTATTAGTCAGGGTTCAGCCAGGAAAACAGAAACCATACTAGGTGTGTCAAGTAGAGGGATTTAATACGGGGCGTTGTTACACAGGTACTGATGGGCTGAAAGAAACAAAGAGGGTTCATCATGGTAAATCCAGAGTTCAGGGGGCAGCTTCCACCCCTAGGGCTGGAGATGAAAGGGCACACGAGGGGCCCCCTTGGAGCCTGAGATTAGACCTCTGAGGAGGGGCACTACCTGGCTGCCGTGTCACTCTGAGGAGGTGCTTGTACAGCGTGAGCCAAGGGACCTGGAGTCAGAACCACGGGCAGCTACGACGCTCACCTCCCTCTAGCGCCTCCTGCTGGAGTCTGAAGGGCAAGTTCTCAGGCCCTCTATCTAGCCGACCACAGAAAGGTAGCTTTAGACCTGAGAAATGGTAGGTGAATAATTAGCACCTGAGAGAGTCTGGAGGCTTTCTCTCTTTCTCCATGCCCTTGAATAGTTTTTTTAAAGTAATGAATAATTTGAATTGTTCCTCTTTATTAATGTTAAGGGACATAAAATTTACATCCTTTTCTTTTTCCTCTGTGCCTAGTCTCTAGTAGATGTTCAGTAACTATTTGTGAAATGAATACTTCCTATTTTTGGCCCACTGGCTGTGTTCTCACCATCGCCCTGACCTCTCTACTGAGTGGCCCACATCAGCATTTGACGGCTGGTCACTTTCCCTGGGTCTGTCTTTCACTGACATGTATCTGAATCTCTGGCTAGTCCTCCTTAATTTCTTTCTTGGGCTATTTTTCTTCCATCCACCCTTCTGTGTTGAAGTTCCCCTTCCCTTTTTCCTCTGTGTATTTCTCAGTGGTGAGCTAGTAGATCACCTACCTAAGGCGTCACCTATGGCTTGTATGCTCACATCTCCCAAGCTCTGTCTCTGGCTCCTATGGGTCTTCTGAGATCAGAACCTATAGCTGAGAAAGCATTTCCAAATTCAAACATGCTGGTGAGTTTCAACAGAAACTCTACCTCTAACTTTGTCCCCCACACACACGATTTACTTTGGTGGAAGGTACCACCATCCATTCATGCCTCTGAAGAGTTTAAATAGCCTCAAAACTGCCTGTTATTTCAGAGTTTGAAAGAATTGCCATCAAACCATCTGAGCCGGAGGCTTTTGTGGGGGAACAGTTCATTGACAGCTTTTACAGTTTTTACCCAAATTACCGAGTTAGCCTTCCCCTCTTTTCTTCAGTCCAATTTCAGTAAGATGTTCTTTCCCAGAAGACCATTAACTGGCAAGAGTTGCTAAAAGTATTGTTTTATAATTGCTTCCCTTACTTGATCCCGATTTTATGTATTTGTGCTCTCCCATCCCTGTCTTTTTTTTAAAAAATTGATCAAGCTAGCTTGTGGTCTTTTTACTTTGCTTTTCAAAAACCCTAAATCTTGAATTCATTATCAACTCTTCTGTTTTTTTCCCCTTATGTTTTCATTAAGTTTTGTATTAATTTTTCTAGTCCCTCCCCCACCCAAATGCTCGATTCATTTTTGCATGAAGTGTTTAAGGATATGATTATTACTTTGCCTTCAACTTTGACCCTATCCCCTGGGGTTTGATATATAATATCCTCATTATTGTAATTTCCTAGATAGTCTGCAGTTCTAGTTTGATTTCCTTTTTGAAACAAGGAAAAACAGACTTTTTTTTAACATTTCCAATAGCTTGGGTATTAATATTTTTTTTTACTTCAACTTTATTATTTTTAGTTTTATTATAGTTTTAGAATGTGGTTCCTATTTCACTTCTTGGAAATGATTGAGGTTTTCTTTGTGATCTAATATATTGTAAAATTGTATAAGTTTGCTATTGTTTTTGAAAAGACAATGTGCTATATTTTCTCTTTTGTTTCAGGACAAAGAATTAGACATGCATGTATAAGATCAACCTTGTTCATCCTATTATTCAGACCATTTATATCTGGTTTTTGTTTTATGGGTTTTTTTTTGTTTTTTTTTGTTTTATTTTGTTTGGTCTTACTTGGTGATAGTGAGTTAAAATATCTTGCCATTAACGTGTTTCTGCCAGTTTTTTCCGGTTCATGAGAAAGATCTTTTCATTGTGGATTATAAAATTCATCATGATGAAGTGACCCTTATGTATAACTTAGTGAGTTTTCCTTGAATTCAAATTTCTTTGGTTTTAATATTATACACCTTCCCTTGCTTTCTTTTTGTCATCATTTTACTCACCATTTACCTATCATTTTGTTTGTAATTTTATTTTCAGCTTCTCTGAGTCATTTTGTTTTTTTTTGTTGTTTGTTTGTTTTTGTTTTTTTGGGGTTTTTTTTTTGCGGTATGTGGGCCTCTCACTGTTGTGGCTTCTCAACCACTGCGCCACCAGGGAAGCCCTAGTCATTTTGTTTTAATACATGGACATATACTTAGATTTTTAAAATATTTATTTATTTATTTTTGGCTGCATTGGGTCTTTGTTGCTGTGCACAGGCTTTCTCTAGTTGTGACGAGCGGGGGCTACTCTTTGGGGTGGTGCGCGGGCTCCTCATTGCAGTGGCTTCTCTTGTTGCAGAGCACGAGCTCTAGACACGCGGGCTTCAGGAGTTGTGGCATGTGGGCTCCAGTAGTTGTGGTACGCAGGCTCAGTAGTTGTGGCTTGTGGGCTCAGTAGTTGTGGCTCACAGGTTCTAGAGCGCAGGCTCAGTAGTTGTGCCACACAGGCTTAGTTGCTCTGCAGCATGTGGGATCTTCCCGGACCAGGGCTCAAACCTGTGTCCCCTGCATTGGCAGGCAGATTCTTAACAACTGTGCCACCAGGGAAGTCTGGATTTTTTCAAATCCAATATGAGAATTCTCACCTTTTAGTAAGGTTATCTGTTTATATTATAAATGATTACGTTTAACTGAAAACATATATGAGTGTATTTTTAATATTTCCTTTCTACTTTTTCTGTTTCTAAACATTTGCTATGTTAACTTTTTTTCTCCTTTGAATTTATCAGGCATATAGTCTGTTTGGGTGCCAGTATTTACCTTTATAACTTTAAATAACTTTAAAGTTATAAAGTAGACTTAAGCCTATTTTTCACAATATATCAATTTCAGTAACACAATCATCCCTCTTTATTTTCTCATATGAAACATGAGAAAATTAGCACTTTTGGACCACCTATTCTCTTCTTCCCCAATTTTATTTGCTTGTTCTGGAGTTATTGTCCTACTTTATACCATTGTCAATTAAAAATAATTAGTTTCCTCTTTTCCAGGAATTAGAATTCTTGTAATTAGAATGTCTGTCTTATTTAGATGTAATTTATATTTAATAGATTCAAGACTCAAAGCTGATATTTCATCCTATGACTTCCCCACTTCTGAGTTATTTATTTTTATTTTAGCTCTCAGATTACAGTTTCAAGTAAATTTTTTTGCAATTTATTGACGTATAATTGAAGTACACCAAACTGCACATATATAAAGTATACAAGATCAGTCTATGTACACACACACATGCACACACACACTTCTGTGAAATTACCACTGTGATCAAGATGACAACCCTTTCCATCTGAAAAAAAGCAATGCTCAATACAGAGGACTGACAACCCAAATATCCAATATACAGTTAATTTTGTAGACCTAAAAAATATAGTAGAACAAAATGAGTAGATAAAAAACTAAAAGGTATAATAAAACAGAGAATTTTCTGAAATGAAGGAAAACATACATTTGTACATCAATAGAGTCCTTCATTATTTAGGACAAAAATAATAAAGAACTGTAAAGCCTGAGTGAAATTATTGAAAGGGTAAGGTTAAAGGAAATATGGCAAAAATAAAGCTATATACTAAAAGAAAATTAGTCTAACTTCAGATTTCTCCTTAACAATTTTAAATGAAAGAAGAAACTGGAGCACTGTCTAATGAGTGTTTTGTTTGAGGGGTTGTGTATGACCCAATTTTCCATACCCAGTCAAGTTATCATTGCTATGACAAGGCAACAGAAATATGTTATCAAATGGTCAAGAATTCATGAACTATGTCACTCATATAGTCTTCTCTAAAATATACTTGACTGAAGCTAACATCATATCAAATGGTGAAAGACAGCTGATTTCTCTGAGATTGGGAATAAAGCAAGGATTCTCACTTTCAACAATTCTATTCAACATTGTTCTGGAGGTTACACACATTGCAATAAAGCAAGAAAAGGACATGAAGGCATAATGATAAGAAGTGACAAAGTATAATTATCCCTGTTTGTATTTTCATATAACATTGTATATGTATATGTATAACAGTATACAATGTATATGTATACCATATAACAATACATATACAATGTGTATGTATAACATACAACACTGTATAAATTTAAGGTGTACAACATGTTGATTTGATTTGATACATTTATATATTGCAATATGATTACCACCATAGCTCTAGCTAACACCTCTATCATATCACATAATTATATTTTTTGTGTGTGTGGTGAGAACATTAAGATCTGTCTAGAGTTTTCTATAAAGGGAACCATATAGTAGTTACTTGGGGATGAGGGTGGAGAGAGGGATAGATTGCAAAGAGGCATGACTAAATTTTTGGAGATGTTTATTATCTTGATTGTTCAAAAATAATATTGGTGGAATTTCTCTTTCCTGTGTTCCTGAGCACTATTTGAACCTTCCCCTTAGCATTTATTTTGGAACGTGAGATGCTAATAATTTCTATTCTCTGTTTAGATCTTCAGCTGCTTGAGGATTTGGAAGGAAGACCAAGGTTATGTACAGCTGCATTCTGGAAACTCTGGCCCTGTGGTTTCTCTCTGAACTTGTTGACTCTACTGGAAACTGAGTTGATGTCTTATCTTGCTCTGTGCATGTGGGGTTACCCTTGGATTTCAGTTTGCTCTTCTGCATTGGTTTGAGCAGTTGAGTTGGAGTGATGCCTTGTAGGCTGGTTTGTAAGATTTTTCTTCTGTCTATTAGCACTTATTTTATCCAACAGTTGCCATTTGTCTGCAGCTTCCAGATCTTCCTAGTGAGGAAAGGACGGCATCTGTGAGGAGTTGACATTTGAGAAGGAGCATGAATGAAGGAAAGGAATAAGCCATTTGAAGATTTAGGGAGAGAGCATTCCAGGTAGAAGAAACAGCAGATAAAGAAGTCCAGAGCTGTGAAAAAGCTTGATGCTGCTTTAGTTGAGAGCCTTTTCTTTAAGCCTTGATGCTGATCTGCAATGGTAGAACATTCTAAGCAGTCACTCCCTGTTCTTCTCCCCCACAATCCCTGGGAACCTCCAATCTGAATGGGCTGGTCCAGCAGGGAACACACAGAGCACATGTGGTCTATCTACACAATGGAATATTATTTGGCCATAAAAAGGAATGAAGTTCTGATACATGCCCAATGTGGATGAATCTTGAAGACATCATGCAATTTCATATAAATGCAATCATACGATATGTGACCTTTTGTGTCTGGCTTCTCTTACTTAGCATGTTTTCTTTGAGGTTCAACCACATTGAAGCGTGTATTCCTACCTTATTCCTTTTTGTGTCTGAGTAATACTCCACTGTACAAACATACCATATTTTGTTTATCTATTCATCTGTTAATGGACATTTGGATTGTTTCCACATTTTGGCCACTGTGAGTAATGCTGCTATGAACATTCATGTACAAAGATTTGTTTATCTGTTTTCTTTTCTTTCTTTTTTTTTTTGAGTATCTATTTTCAGTTATTTTGGGTATATACCTAGGAGTGAAATTGCTGGGTCATTATTACATTTTAATTAGAAGGATTCTCCTTCCCTTCAAAATGTGTTGGTTACAATTTTCTGTGGCTTCCTGTAGGATTCCCATCCATCATTTCACACTTTCTCAATTATCCAGTCTCACCTACTTGAAATGCTCTCATAGAACCCATGGACCCTAAGGTGTGTGCTGGTAGAGTTTCTTAATCCTATAAGACCTGAGCCCTCATACACTGCTTTGGCTTTGCAGTGTCGTATTTCAGGAGTGGAAAAAGTAGATGGCTGAAATGGAAAAAGTACATAAAAGAGGAAGATTGCTATGCCAATGTGGCCTGGCCAACATGGAAGAGCAGACAAGAGACTGAATTTAACTCAAGCTCCAAAGACAGCTTCTGGGCTGAGGCCTCTCCCAAGACTGTTCTTAATTTGGGTAGGCTGCCAAGTGGTGTAGGACCCAAGTAACTCTTGGTGCCCTTTTCCCTCCACCCTCAGGTACTTGAAGTTGCTGAGGTAGCAGTCATTTACATGGTAGTATGAATCAATGCTGGTTTGCTGACTTTCCAGGGAGGGACTCATGCCTCCTGCCTTCCCTGCTCCCCTCCAATTAAAACACAGACATATTTTCAGCCTAGGGCTGTGCCAGGTCTCATACACATGACAGTGAATGAGGTGGGCAAAATCTCTGCCCTGAAGGACCTGGAATCTAACAGAGGAGTCAGGAAAAAATGCATGTGCAAATTAAGAAAACAATCACACATTCTGAGGAGGCCTATGAGAGGAGTTCACAGTGTGCTGAGACAGAGACTAACAAGGATATAGGGCTGCTTTGGATGAGAAGGAGCCAGTTATTCTTTCTATATGATCTGGATTGTTTTTTCTCTTTGGGAATTTTTTTTAAGGTCTTTGCTTCTTTTACTTTGATGTTCTGAAATTTCATGGGGATGTATCTCAGTTAATAGTGTAAATTTTCATTTATTCCTTCTATGTGACACTTGTTAAGCCCTTTCAAATTTGGAAATTCATGTCTCCCTTCAGTTCCAGGAAATTTTTTTCATCATTTTTTCCCACTCATCCATTTTCTTTATTGCTTTCAGGAACTCTTATTTGTCAGATGTTTGACCTCCTACAATGATGTTTTGTGTCTTTCATATGTTTTATACAATGTTTTCTAGTTCATGGTGCCCTTTTATTTGTATTTTAATCTTTGCTACGCTCTGGAACATTTTCTCTACTATACGTTCAAATCCCTCTACTTAAATGTTAAAAATGTAATATTAGAAAAATTTTAACTTGAGAGTCTTTTCCATTTTCTCATCTTTCTCATGGCATTCTGTTGTGATGGATGAAACAAGATCCTGAATTCTCTGAGAATAGAGAATACAGATTTTAAAACCTTCTCTTCTCTTCCCTGAACTATCAGTTTCCTCCAGTGTCAGTTTTTTCTCCTTGTTTATCTTTTCTCTCTCTTTCATGCTGCAGGCTTTCCTCAAATGTCTGGTGCTTCTCTGAAGTGTAAGGCAAAACAGAAACTGGCAGGGAGTGCTATTTACATAAGCCAGGTTTATCAAAAGGAAAGCTTCCCTTTACCAGACGGAGTAGGAAGCTGGTTTTATCCCAAGGACTTCTCACATGCCTGAAGTAGAAGCTGACACCTACACTACCTGACTCTTCCCAGGTAATCATTCTCTCCCCAGACAGTTTGTTCACTTGCTTTAGGAGAACCTTCTGTATGTGTGTGGTAGGGCTGGGGGGAGTCAATAAACAAGTAACCCCCTGCATTTTGCATTTTCACCTCCACTCTCCTCTTCCTCCTCTTCTGCTCTTTGTCAGCCTTCATGTTGAATATCCCTAGGGTCTGCCCTGGGTCAGGTCCATCATTTTTTTTTTTTTTTTTGCCTATTTTTGTTTAATTTCTTTCTTTTAAGACCACCTCCTTGCCATTTCCAGAGAGAAAATACAAAACAAGAAACAGACTTGGTTTCAAATACATAAACAGTGTGTTGGAGTTTAAAGCATTACTGAAAACATTGTTACAAAAGAGTGTCAGCTTACTCCAGGGTACCTCAGTGTTCCTGAGGAATAAACGTGATTTCTCTTTCCCTCCCACTGGGATGTCCTCAGATGTGAAGTCACTGCTCCTGCTCTTTGACATATTTTCCATGTAGAAGATATGGAGCCTGCAGCAGCAGGGGGTGGTGGTGGTGGGATAAATTGGGAGATTGGGATTGACATGTATACACCGATGTGGTTGAAATGGATGACTAATAAGAACCTGCTGTATAAAAAAATAAATTAAAAATAAAAGAGGTTAGGGCTTCCCTGGTGGCGCAGTGGTTGAGAGTCCACCTGTCGATGCAGGGGACACGGGTTCGTGCCCCTGTACGGGAAGA
The DNA here is from genome assembly GCF_949752795.1 of Hyperoodon ampullatus. NCBI lineage: Eukaryota > Metazoa > Chordata > Mammalia > Artiodactyla > Ziphiidae > Hyperoodon > Hyperoodon ampullatus. The sequence continues at coordinate 137,677,334 of NC_136918.1, forward strand.
TCCCACATGCCGTGGAGGGGCTGGGCCTGTGAGCCATGGCCACTGAGCCTGAGCATCCAGAGCCTGTGCTCCACAACGGGAGAGGCCACAACAGTGAGAGGCCCGCGTACCACAAAAATAAAATAAAATAAAATAAAATAAAATAAATAAAAGAGGTTAAAATGCCACTTAAACGTATTAAAATGTGTTCAACTGACAAAAAAAAAAAAAAAAAAAAGAAGATATGGAGCCTGAAAATCATGCTGACAGTTGGAGTAGGCCATTCCCAATCCCATTCCAGAACCAAAGGCTAATGGCCACATTCTTCTTTTAGAGAAGGTAAGTGAGAAAACAAGTCCTAATCCAAAACCAGTACCTATCTTCCCGACGGCATCTGCCAAGCACTGGTTCCACTTCCTGCTGAGCTCTGAATCCGACGTGTTCCCCACCCTCAGTTCCAGCTTTCCGGACCTTCGGGCCTTGCGCTCAAACCCCTGGGGCCCTTCTTCTTAACTGTAGACTCTCCACCTGTATTCTCAGCTGTGTCCATCACCACCATCACACTTGATATGGTCAATCCTTTAACTTTTAGGTGTTCACAGGTAGTGGTATCTCATTGTGGTTGAAAGAGAACCAGATTTGATTTTTTAAAAAAGCAAAGGCAGGTGTTATTCTTATGCTTGGGTATTATAGAGCAATTCATAATGCCTACAAAGGTGAATGATGAATTTCATAGCAGAAATATCCATGGAGCTATGGATGGAAAAGAGACCATCCCTCCTGCTGAGAGGGTTGTCTGGGCAGCGGGCTGGGCTCAAGGACTCCCAAGTGCAGCACTGGGTCTCTCCCTTCCCCCAACCTCTTCACTGTCCCGGGACCCCACTGCCCATGTTCAGCAAAGTCACAATGAGCTCTTCCCCAAGGCAGGCACCAGCTTCCCCAGACACCTGGTGAAGCCACTAGACCAAAACTCTCCAGTGATTTCCTGGCTGTTAAGTCCTGCCTTCTTGCTCTTTATTATGCTGGATAGGAAACCTATGCAAATGCTTTATTTTGGAAAAATGCCTGGGATGACTAAAACAACCCCAGACCTCCCCCGAGCTGCAGGCAGCTGATGCTCCCTGCAGGAGCCCTGGTGGGATGGAAAGCTCGAGCCTGTCAATCATTTACTCAGCAGGGATGGGAGGGTGGCGAGCTTTTGAATAGAAAGTCCCTCAGGAGAAAAGAATTAAGGAGTATGTTGTGCTGAGATTTCCTGGGGCAAAGCTGGCAGAGCAAGAGGTGCCATCATCATCCCAGGTGATCCGCCCCCAGGGCCTGGGCCCTCCCAGATTGACGGAGTGACCTCCACTGGCCTTTCTCAGGCAGGAAATGGGCTGTTTGCTAATGCCTTTCCCCTGCCGCACACACCTGTGAAAGCCAGTTGGTGGTACTTTAAAATAATTTACTAGAATGAAATTTCTGTGTTTTCTTTTGGATATTTGCCCAGAAAATGGCTTTGTGCTTTTTGATTCAAGAAAAGGCTTCAAATATTACAGGACCTCAGATTTCAATCTCTCTCTCTCACAGACACACACACACACACACACACACACACACACACACACACACACTCCTGTGTCTCTTGGGTGGGAGTGAGGATGCTATAGCAGAAGCGAGGTGGCTTTTCCTTTTAATCCTCGAAGTCTTAGTTAAACCTGTTTCCCTCACTTGTCCCCCACTCCAGCCCCTGCCACCGGGACTTCCTCAGCTTGCTGCCCACTCTCCCACACTGACTGTTCAGCTTCAGAGCATTGCCAGCTCTAATCTCATTTGTCTGAAATGGATGTTTCCTGAATAAGAAATGTGTGATGGGTTTGCCTTTGCTGTCGGCCTACTTCGGTTTAGCAAGCTGCCTCTCCATCCCTCCTGCGAGAGGACAAGCAAACTGCAGCCAGTGGTCCCTGGCCTGAAACCCACGACTTGGGTATCAGGTGCCTGATGCTTCTCCAGCCACCGGGAGGAGCTCCCTGTCCGGTTTATCACTGATGGGAACAGTGCCTTTGGGGTGTTAACAGGAAAGCCACAGGCCCCAGATAGCATCACTTGTGCTAAAAGCCCATTATACCAAACCTGGTCAGCACCATCACGTGGGTCCTGTTCATTCCCCTCCAACCCTCCCCAGAGGAAGAGGAGGCAATCTGTGTGATCAAACTCTTGTCATCCAATGCTCTGTGGTGACCTAAATGGGAAGGAAATCCAAAAAAAGAGGGGATATATATATACGTATAGCTGATTCACTTTGCTGTACAGTAGAAACTAACACAACATTGTAAAGCAACTATACTCCAATAAAAATAAAAATTAAAAACCCACAAACCTTTGTCATCGCCCCCCCCCAAAGATATACTGACTTAAAAAGAATTCTTTCTTTTCTCTTGCTAATAGCTCCCTCCTTCTTCCTATAAAAACCTTCCATTATGCACAATCCCTCTGGGCATGCTTCTAGGTGCTAGCTGGGATGCTGCCTAACTCATGAATCGCCTAATAAAACCAATTAGATCTTTCAAATTTACTCGGTTGGATTTTGGTTTTTGACAGGAGTGGTACAATTCATCCCCTCAGGGCCCTGAGATGGCTCTTCCTGCGCAAATGACAGAAGTTCCAGGTTTATCACTGTGTTCATTGGACAGATAGAGGAAGGGTTTTCTGAGAATTAATGGAGGACCCAGGCTTCTGCTGTCTTCAGGAATGGTGCTCAGTTTCACCCTGCTGTCCTGCAGTCCCCACCCCAGAGGTACACACTTAACACCCTCTGGGTCCCCGGGGAGCAATCAGGGATTATTTTAATGAACCATCGCTTACATGCAGAAGGAAAATTGAACTTCCGGTTGCATGAACGTCTTCTCATGCTCAGGGGGCTTTAAGTGTCTTCAAGTCACCTGAGCAAGTTGCTTTACTTTTTTTTTGGTATTTCAACCCTTGTAACTTTGAAAATTACAGATATTTTCACATCAAATTACAACTGTTGCAAATTTCTTAAAATATCCTTTATGCTTATTATTGCTTTGAAATTGCAATATTTATTAGACTTCCACTGCTGGATAATGTCTTTTTTTTTTTTTTTTTTTTTTTTTTTTGCGGTACGCGGGCCTCTCACTCTTGTGGCCTCTCCCGTTGCGGAGCACAGACTCCCGATGCGCAGGCTCAGCGGCCATGGCTCACGGGCCCAGCCGCTCCGCGGCATGTGGGATCTTCCCGGACCGGGGCACGAACCCGTGTCCCCTGCATTGGCAGGCGGACTCTCCACCACTGCGCCACCAGGGAAGCCCTGGATAATGTTATTTTGTGCATTAGTAAAGGAGTACACATATTACCATGCCATTGTTTTAAAATATTTCGATAACACATTTCAGTATAATGGTTTCCTCTTGAAATCTTACATATTTACCTTTTTCCCTTTATATGAAAAGTATTAACCTGAGGTGAGTCCATAATCACCACACCTCTCTAGGGGTACACAGTATAAACCTCGGCGAGAAGACCCTGTTCTATCATCCAAGGAGAAACCTGTAACTAGGGATGTCTTAATGTTTATGCAGAAAGAGCTGGAACATGCATGTTTTTCTGTGAGGGTTACTGCGACCTTACAGACTGAAATGAGAATTTTCTAACGTGTGTAAAGTTTCCCTGCCCAGCAGTCGACCCCTTCCATGGAGCAGTCCTCAGCCAGTGCCTTGCTTTCCGAAGCCCCGTTGCCTCATCTGTTAAATGCAGCTGCTCATACTGCCTAAGTTACTGTGAAGATAGAAAGAGGTGACTGAACGCCACTCCCTTCCCCTCGGCTTCCAGAACCTCCCAGTTTGGCCCTCCTTGCTCACGGGGTCTTCGTCTTCTGGTTGCCGTGCTGGACGCCCCCGTCCTCCCAGCCTCCGAATGTGAAACCCTCAGCAGCCCTTGGCTTCTTGGGTTGCTCACCTGTGTTCACGTCCCATGAGACCCTTTCTAGCTGCATGGCTAACTGTGTCCTGGGCTGAGGCTCCCACAGTAATCTGTCTCTCAACTCCAGCTTCACACATCTAAGGGCCCTGATCACCATCTCCACTTGAGGCGGCTCAGACCAAACACATGGAAAACAAACAAAATCTACCTTACCAGAACGCTTTCTTTCCAGAATCTCCTTTTTTCAGAAGATGGTGAACCCATTCTTCCAGTTGATCCAGTCCCAGATCTTGGCATCAACAGTTAAGCCTCTTTCTTTTCACACCCCACAACCAAGCCATCGGTAAATTTTATCAACTCTACCTTCGGGCACATCCCAGCCTCTTCCCACCTCCACGGCTGCCTCTTAGTCCAGATCCCCATCTCATGCCCGACTGTCACCATCCACGCTGTTCCCTCTACCTGGAAGCAAGCAAGCACAGAGGGTCCAAGGCAGGGAGAAGCAGGGAGGCATGCGGCAATGCTTTGGGGCTTTGGGGCCGGGCATTTAGGGTGCAGATCCTGGCCCCATCTCTGGTTTATAACTATCAAGTAATGGACTATTATACAAATGGTGAATGTGCCGTAGTTTTCAAATTATTTCCACTTAGGGCAACAGTGGCTGCTACGAAAGTAGGATTCTCTGTGGGATTTCAGAGCCTTTTGATTTCAAAAGACTTAACCCAGAAAAGCAATTAGGGTGTCTTATCCAAAAAGGGGGACGTTCTGGTGCTTTGAGTATAGGAGGGGTGTGGATCCGTTTCAGGAAGTGGCTCCCCAGAGACTGAGCCTGGGACTAAGGGTTCCTCAGGGTAGAAGATTCCAGTGCCCATTCTCACACATGGCCTGGGAGGGGCTGGGGCATGACATGGGTGACTGTGTGGGTGGATGGGCTGTGGCCTGGGAGCAGCATCAGGGGCCCCAGGCTGTGAAGGAACCAGCCTCTGGCAGCCAGCAGGTAACCAGAGCGACCCCAAGGACTAAAGGCTGGGCCTCACCCCTTCCCCAAGTCCAGGGCCTCCATTAGTGCTGGGGCCCTGAGCCCTCCTAAATGCTGGGGAGGGAACAAGGAAACGTGGCTGGCTTTAGACCTCTGGATCAGAGCCAAAGTTGATTTGATTTAGGGAAGCAAAGACATACAGCATTCTTTATCCCATGAGGGTCATATTGTAATTTACATTCATAACAACAGTTTCCTGGAAAACATCAGAATCTGACTCATGTTTCCTTTTTATTTTGAACTTTGGGATTACATGTTGTACCTCGAAAGGAGACCATACTTTGTTCAAGACAGCCTTGGTTATGACTGCCTAGTCCCAAAGAGGTGGGCAGAGGCAGGCATCTACTTGATGGCCCTGGTGATTGTGATGTGATGAAAAAGGGGACCACAGGACCTGAGCTCTTGTCTTAGGAGTGGATGAGAGCAAAGGAGCCAGAGGAAACTGGGAACAGCGTTCTTACACCCTGTATCTTGAAGGAGGGAATTAAGGTCTAATTTGGGTCTATTTCCTACAGTTGGTGGGCCAGCTGTAGGTCAGAGCCATCCGTGTGTCACTTCCTGTGTGTCACTTCCTGCTTTCTATGGGGATTCAAACTTGGACCTATGGGTCTGATATCACATTTCCTCTAATCCAGCCAGAACTCAGTTAACAGAAGCTTTGTGGAGTGATGGTTCTAGAAAGAACTAAATACGGTCATGAAACAATTCACTTAATTATTTGGAAATAGTCTGGACATGAAATTAATGAGTTTATAGGTCATGCTTCTACTTGAGTGAATGTATTTTCTCCCTGCTTACCTGTTTGGGTTCAAATCCTGGGTCTTTTGCTCACTAGCTCTGTGACCCTGGGCAAATAATTTAATCTCTATGCACTTTGATTTCCTCCTTTGGAAAATGGGGTTAAAATGAGTATTTGTCTCATTGGGTTCTCATGTATCTCTTTGGACCAAATTAGTAAGTAAAAGGTATTCCTGGAACATAGTAAGTGCTTGATAAATTGTAATCACTGTTATTATTAGTCTTTCACCTGAGTAGGAGAGAGGAACATCTTTTACTTCAGTAGTGACAGAATTCAGGGAAAGACTTTGATAAGAGCTATTTTAGAAAGAAATATTGCCATTTGCAGCAACACGGATGGGCCTAGAGATTATCATACTAAATGAATTAAGCCAGACAAAGACAAATGTACAATGTCACTTATATGCGGAATCTAAAAAAATAATACAAACAAATCTATATACAAAACAGACTCACAGACATAGAAAACAAACTTATGGTCATCAAAGGGAAGCGGGGAGACAAATTAGGAGTTTGGGGCTAACAGATACAAACTACGATACATAAAATAGATAAGCAACAAGGATTTACTGTATAACACAGGGAACTATGTTCAATATCTTATAATAACCTATCATGGAAAATAATCTGAAAAAGATATAACTGAATCACTTTGCTAGACACCTGAAGCTAATAAAATATTGTAAATCAACTCTACTTCGAATTTTAAAAAGCTATTTTATCTTTAGATTTGTAATCGGTCTATTAACTAGAATAACTTCACTAAACACATTCTAGATAGTGACCATCAAGTAAGGACTGACAGAATATCATTTCGTTTTAAGAAGATTTTGTTTCTCTTCTTTATAGATTCAGATTTGTTTTTATCATTTAAAGAGTAAGTTAAAATTGCTTGTTTCATCATAAATAAATGAAGACCTTTCTGATCTAAATCCCTGACCTAAATAGGATGGCACATCCCAGCCCTCTTAGCTGCTGCGGGGCTAGATAGAGGCTAAAATGTGTGGTACCCTCTCCTTCCAAACAGAAGCGGCCCCTGTTGCTTGGAGTCTAGAGGTCAGCAGAAAATAGAAAAGAAGTATGTATGTGTAGGATTGTACCTTAAACCCTGACTTTTCAATGTTGCTAGAAGATTCTCCTGTTGCTAGGTCTCATCAGTGGTGCAGTTTATTAGGTGTAACTGGTGAGGCTTAAGCAATCAGAAGAGGATCGCGGGGTGTACGCACATTACTGGTGAGAGCCTCTGACTACATGGGAAGCACGTGGCAACTGGGCTTCTTGTCACCATCTCAGTGGCCCGGAGGACCCGGTCAGGAGGAGGCATGAAGTCAGGGGAGCATCAGGCAACTTCCAGCCTTGCTGGATCCAGAGTTGCAGGGCTGAGGTCCGTCTGGCCTCCTAATCCTTGCCCGGGATTCTCCCCTTCTACCTCCCTGATCCTGGGGCCAGAGTCTCACCAGGCCACGCCCCGCCAGTAAGCCCAGCCACGTGTGGCTAACCCTCTGTAGCTCGCTTCCCTGCAGACAGTGACAGATGGAGCCCTGGTGGCCCTATTCGAAGACCCCTTGAGAATGGTGGGGCTTCACGTAACAGACCTCAGACTCAGCCCTACCACATGGAAGGGTATTTCCTTCCATGTTCACAGCTTGAAGCTGCGGCAGAGGCATGAGCAGACTCCCTGGGCTAACGGGGGAGCTGTGTGTGTGTGTGTGTGTGTGTGTGTGTGTGTGTGTGTGTGTGATTTAGATCACAGCCCCGAAAGCAACATCAGCGTCCTTAAAGAGGTCAGGCCTCCCCTGGCCCTCGCAGCAGTTCTTTCCAGCTAAAAGAGCAGTCAGCAGCCCTTGTACCTCCTCTGATGTCAGCTGCCATCATACTTCTATTCCCAGAAAAGAAGCCAGTGACATTCTGTGCTTGGGGCGAGCAGCCTTCCTAACTGGGCCTCTTGTCAATGCCTGGAAAGCCAAGTGAACAGGCGTGTTTCACTTTACCTTTTTTTTTCTTCTGACTTTTGCTGCCTTACTAGTGGGGGCCGACTGCTCACCGGCAGAAAATGACATTGCCCTTCTTTTGTGGTGGATGGCAGTTATCTTTTTTCAAGGAAGCCCTGTATTTCCTGCCTTGCCTCTGAGATCGAGCCAGGATAGGGCAACAGTTTTTGGTGATGCTGCTCAGGCATCTTTTGGATGAACATCAGCCCAGCCCTCCTGTCCTGTGTGGGCAGAGCCCGGAGGTGTGCTGACTATGGTTACCAGCATCTTAGCAGACAGAATAAGGGTCTGGAAACAGACACGGATATTGTCAGTTTCAGAGACAACCGCATCCAAAAGGTTTATTCCTGGCTTGCAAACAAACCCCACTGACCAAACTCCCAAGTCGCTTTTTATTCAGCTGTCATTAAATCACCCACATAAATACATATAATAAATACAAAAACAGCAAGGATTATTATTATTATTATTTTTAGTCTTTGGTATGTAGAGCTTTTCTCCTCATCTTATTTCCCCGCCTTCCCTGCATCCTTAGCCCATTTCCTCAGGTTCACATTATTCCTTTGGACACCAAAGCAGCCCAGAAGTAAACTTGGTGCCCGGACCTTGAAGCGGTCGGCAGCCCGGGTCCCGGCGCCTCTTGGGGGCCCGGGGAGGGACTGGCCATGGGGACTCACACATAGTCGTTCAGCCTGTACCCGTTGTGCGAGGCCGAGGTGGCCGAGGGGGGCCGATTGTCCTTGTAGGCGTCGGGTGGCCGGTAGGCGGGCGCGGTGGCCGTGCCGGCCCGGGGCTGAGCCTGGTAGGGCCTGGAGGGCGCCTCGTCCTGGCAGGACAGGCAGAGCAGCGTGCCGCCGATGAGCGACAGGGACGAGGAGATGAAGCCGAGGTACAGGGCCTGCCCGATCTCGAACTTCATGCCGCTGGGCAGCAGCGGGTTGTAGAAGTTCTGCACCACGTCGTTGGTGGTCCAGGAGACGGCCACCATGCAGAGCAGGCCGGCCAGGATGAAGAGCACGCCGCCCACCACGGCGAACGTGGTCTTGGCAGGGGTGCCCTTGGCGCAGCGCGTGCACTTCATGCCGACCACGGCGCAGGCGCAGGCCACGCCCGACAGCAGGCAGGAGATGACCATGAGCGCGCGGGACGCCTGCAGGTCGCGGGGCAGCGCCAGCAGCGAGCGGTAGATCTGGCACTGGTAGATGCCCGTGCTGTGCCACACGCACTCCATCCACAGCCCCTTCAGGTAGGACACGGCCGTCAGGATGTTGGTGCCCACGTGCGCCGTCCGTCGCCAGTGCGGCAGGATGGTGGTGATGAGCGTGCCCACCAGGCCCAGGAAGCTGAGCAGGAAGCCCAGGAGCTGCACGGCTGCGCTGGCCATGACCTTGCTGGCGGTGGCCGCTCGCTCAGGAGCCCGCGGGAGTCCTAATGAAGCCGGGAGGCGGGGCGGGGGGAGAGGAAACGGGTTAAAGATTATCTCGATGCATTTATTTCTGCCACCGAAACGGCGATTTCCATAGGCGGTTGGTTCCACGATGAACATGTTTTTAAAAATAGTTTCGGAGACTTGATTGGGTGAACGAATAAGCGGCTCGCCTAAGGCGCTTTCCCTGGAAGGCCAGAGCTAGAAGGGGTGACAGCCCACATCTGGCTGGGCTGGGCTTTCCCAGGACCCCAGGGGAGGACACTCCAGAGACCCCACTTCTCTCAGCACTTACCAACCCCATGTGGGAAGTTCTGTCTTGTGTCTACCCTCAAACTCTGCTGCATTTGAATCTCACTTCATTCTGTTTGATCAGTAATCACTAAGGTTGTTAAATCAACAAACGGACTGGTGAGTGTTAAGGCGTGGGCTGCGTACGACTTAGAAAATAGCTTAGACTGCCTGTCAGGATGAAACATTTTCTGAAAGTGGGAGACTTCCCCATGTGCTCATAGGAGGGGGTTGGCACCATAGGCGGGTCAGACGCTGCGTTCCAGAATCCCAGATGTGACCTTAGAGATTATCCACTGACACCAGGGGAGAGGAAGGACCAAGGTCGTTAGCTCCTTAGGTGCTGCAGCCAGGACCACGGACCAGTGGCCCTCCCCTGCGGGCAGGGTACCTCCTCTCACACCCTGTGAAGAGGGCTGGGCTTATACAAGACAGGCTGCCCCTGAACATTGTAACCATGGCAAAATCGCAAACGCTTCTTGGGGAAAAGGACCCAGCACGTATGTGGTGTCTAGTGCCAGGCGTGTCGAGGATATTCGGGAGATATTGGGAGGGGGGAAGGAGAGAGGCAGGGAGTGGGGGAGGGAGGAAGGAAGGGAAAGAGGGCGGGAGACCAGAGCTGCCCGAGTGGACACCGCTCACCCCTCTCTGCTGCCGGGAGCAGAGTACGGGGCAGAAGAAGAGAATCCCACCCTCTGCGTGGCTCGGGGCCTCTCTGGCTTCGAAACAAGGGAGCTGGGGGCTTCCCTGGTGGCGCAGTGGTTGGGAGTCCGCCTGCCGGTGCAGGGGACACGGGTTCGTGCCCCGGTCCGGGAAGATCCCACATGCCGCGGAGCGGCTGGGTCCGTGAGCCATGGCCGCTGAGCCTGCGCGTCCGGAGCCTGTGCTCCGCAACGGGAGAGGCCACAGCAGTGAGAGGCCCACGTACCACAAAAAAAAAAAAAAAAAAAAAAAAAACAAGGGAGCTGGACTTCATGGCCCCAGAGTGTCTTCTGATTCTGAAGGGAGGAAAAGGGAAGCTTCTCTGCTGGTGCCAAGTCACTTCAGCGACCCAAACTGGTGAGAGTTCGCAAGGCAAAACCCACTTCTTCCTTCTTTCTCGGAGCAGCGTTCTGTAGTTAAGCACAGGAAGGCTGCAGGGAGCCACACTGGGCCGGGGTGGGGGTGGGGCGTCGCCCAATGCAGATTCTCCTGCGAGCGGTTTTTGGGGTGCCCCAGGCCCTCTTGGCTTTAACCCTGGGTCCGCTGTAAAGAAATCTCCCATTAATCACGGTGGGGGAGTTGGTTAGTAACGGGTGATGCTTCCGTTGGAGGCGTTGGAGATGATCTTTAGATCTGTCCTGCTTAACAGACAAACGAGATACGGGTGAGACAGCGTGGTGCTGGACAGGACATCAGTGGTCTGGGGTGGGGACGAGGTCGGGGGTGTTGCCGATGTTTAAAATGACTGTTTGCTCAGGACGCTGTGTTCTTCACTCACACCTCGGACTGATCGGCCACATGCGTCTTGCGAAGCTGTCTTTCCTTAGGAAGCCTTCTTCCCTCCATTCAGCAAGCAGTCAGTGCAGGTGCTGGGCTTGCGGGGCGGTGTAGCGGGGGGAGACCCCACAGTCCCTGCTGCCCAGGGACGGGCAACTGTCCTGTGGTCACCGCCGGGCAGGCGGCGGGGCCCACAGAGGGTGCCGCTCTGATGTGCGCCACCAGAGCTGCCGCCACCCACCTCCTGGAGGCACTGGGCACCCGAGCAGAGCTGACAGCGAAAGCACCAATTTACTGGGCCTGAATGATGCTCGGCCCTGGGCTGACGCTCACACATGCCTCCCAGTTTATTCCCCACAGTTTACCCAGTGAAGCAGCAGCTGTTACCTCCCCTGTTTTCCACGTGGGGAAACTGGGTGCAGGGGTGAAAGTTCTTTTTCTGGCCTGGCTGGTATTTTCCCCGGTTTAATGCTTCCTTTCTGAACGCAGTAGGACTGAAGTTAGCATGAGGGCCTAGGGGTGGTGTCCTTGGTGTATCCTGGGGGAGTTGACCCTGCCCCCCTGAATATGTCCTTTTACAGGGGTTCAGGTGGCCAGGGTGAGGGACTTTCAGTGCTGAAATTGGGACAGTCCCAGGCAAACCAGGACGGTCGGTTCCTCCAGGGAGCCTGGAGCTGCGGATTTCTCCAGGTGGCCTCTGAGATCCTTTCAGTAACGCCTGAAGGCCACCTCCAGCCTGGTGGCCCCTCTGTCTGTCCCTGGCCAGGGCCTTCTGAGGGCCCTCACAGCTCTTGCTTGTCAAGGTCAATCATTAAGCCCACTAAGCCTAAAGAATGTGGCATAAAAGCTAAGCCTGCTGACCCCATCAGTCTAGGGAAGTGGACCAGAAGTTTATTGGTTGCCTAAATATTTATGGAGAGCAACGACTGCTAATTTTAGAAACCATTAGGTTGCTATATTTAAACTTGTACTTGAAGGATTTGCTAATTTAAGAAGTGAGTGTTAATGAGCCCCCAACTCCCAGACCCCAGACCCCCACCCCTTTACCCCTAGTTACCAGCAGCTGCTACTGGTGTTAGGTCATAATTTAACTTCCCAGCAACCACTTTTCACTTTGGGGCCATTGGATGGAAAAACAACCTCAAGCGAACGAATCTCCTTGGAAACCACATAAAACTCATCGCTGATGCTTCGGAAGGAACTTGCCCAAGCATGGCCTCCAGGAGGGGCAGTGTGTGGAGGGTCCAGCTGGCCTGCAGTTGGCTTCGTCCACGGGCTGCCCGTTTCCTGCAGACGTGCACATGCTCGTGGAAACACTTGCTAGAGAGATGTGCGTCCAAGACAAATATGGTTCTGAGAATCAGGTTCCAAAAAAGACCTCGACAGGCTGGGTGGGTGGGGCTGCGTGTAACAAGACGACGCATTGCAGGAATGGACATCGGGTCTTGCGTATGGGTTCACAGAGCCCCCAAAGCACGCTCCTGGGTGGGCAGTGTGTGGCTGTCACACCTGTGAGCAGGATTTAGGGCAGTCCTTCCCAGTGACTGCTTCTCAGGACGCCGTGCTGGCAGGAAGTCTCGTGGAAGACAGAAATGCCAGCTAGGTTGGAGAAAATCGGGTAGCTGTAGGACTTCTCATCGCTGGTAATATGCAAACATAATTGGGAGTCTCCCAGAAAGGTCTCGCCTGTGGCATCTCCTAAGCTTATTTGACTGGAGACGTCCTCCCCCGACTTTGCCAAAGGGCAGCTTAAAGTCAAATCACTTTGGCAAGTGGACTTAGAGGATGGAAGTCTGTTGCAAGTTTAATGGAGCAATGATGAGATAGGGTTGATTAAAAGAAAAAAAGATAATTTTGATTTTGAGGAGGGTTAAATGAGCACAAATAGGACGGCCAGCAAGATGCTCTGATGGGCCCCCAGTGGAGTCTCAGCAACCCCCAGGGCTGTAAACTAATGGGAAAATCTGGGAAGAGCAGCTGTGAAAAGCACCAAGGCTGCTGTGGCCCCCTTAACACTGGATCTGGTTTTATGAGCACCAGGTCTGAAAGGCGAGGGTTTTTTTTTTCCATATAAACTTTTATGTTGTCTCCTTCCTCTGTTGTCCACGAGCTACATTTTTTTAAAGGAAGGAATTCAAAACAAACAAAACAAAACAAAGAAAACGAGACAGGAACCCAGAGCACATGGTGGATTTTCTTCCAGCCTGCCTGGACCCCAGCTGTGTCAACTTTGGAGCTTTGCCTCTGAATTAGGCATCATTTCGACAGCAGTGGCCGGTGGGGAGAGCCTCATGGGGATGAGGGACACATGGGTTGTTTGCCCGGCCCCCACTCCTGCTTCTCTACTGCCCCGTGTCCCTCGGCCCCTATGATGAAGAGCTCTGCTATGGACAGGTGTGTCCTTTGTCTTTTCCACACACACCGCTGAAGGGAATGTTAGCCCCGGGGCAGGAGCAGGTTGTACCTTGAGAGACAGGGCCCCAGCCAGGTGTGTGGAAGGTTCTATACCCACAACCACCTGGGCAGAAGAGTTGGATGATTTGGCCTCTCGAACCTCATTTCAGCTTCTGACCAGCCTGCAGTCGGAGTGGATTTAGAGCCGGTTGGGAATGGGACATCCCATGTATGGCTGCCCCATGGCCTCCTGACACGTGTTGGATCAACCGTGGATGCAGTTTGGACTTTGTTTCCTAGAGCTTTATCGGAAAAAATGAAGAGCTGCCTTTTTCTTTCTTTTTTTTTTTTTTTTGGTACGCGGGCCTCTCACTGCCGTGGCCTCTCCCGCTGCGGAGCACAGGCTCCAGACACGCAGGCTCAGCGGCCATGGCTCACGGGCCCAGCCGCTTCGCAGCATGTGGGATCTTCCTGGACCGGGGCACGAACCTGCATCCCCTGCATCGGCAGGTGGACTCTCAACCACTGCGCCACCAGGGAAGCCCAAGAGCTCCCTTTTAAGGAAGATGGTCATTGGACTTTGAAAGAATGCAGAGTTGCCTCAACTTTGATGTTCAGCAATTGAAGAAAACGTCTGGTTCAAAAAATTGTAATGCTGAGAGGGATAGATTGGGAGTTTGGGATTGACATGTATACACTGCGATATTTAAAAAAAATGACCAAGGGTCTACTGTACAGCACTGGGAACTCTGCTCAATACTCTGTAATAATCTAAATGGGAAAAGAATTTGAAAAAGAATAGATACATGTATATGTATAACTGAATCACTCTGCTGTACACCGGAAACGAACACAATATTATTAATCAACTGTACTCCAATATAAAATAAAAAATTTAACCAAAACCTGTAATGTCCTCCTTGTCACCTCATTATATCAGTAGTTCAGATATTTCATAAATGCTAGACCTTAGGAAGTAAGGAGAAACTCAAGGGAGATTTGGATTCATCGAAATGAGCTACATTAGCAACACTACCCAACAGGGGAAAAGAAAAAAGGACCTTTATGCTCTATCAGTATAAAATAACACCAGCCAGTAATTCCTAAATGACATATTGGATGCTTGTTTTCTTCATAGTGTACAAAGTGAGTGGATCTCTTTCCTAGAAGCTTAGGTATACTCCAGAGGTGCTATTTTAGCACATCTTTTTATACAAATATATAAGAATTATGACAAAGTGATCAAGTAATACCTTGGAAAAACCGTTTCGTATTCATTTAGGATGGGCTGGACTGTGGGTGTTTTGGCTCTAAAGATGAAGTTTCCTTCATTATTATTCCAAGCTTTCTGTAACTTTCCTTGGGTTATTTTTCAGACTGGCAGGCATCTGTATTTTAAATTTATGAGGACTTCTATGCCATCTACACACGGTGTGGAAGAACCGCAGTCTTTCCATAAGAGGCAGAGACAGAATTACTATATAATTAACTTATTACTGCTGTGATAGCTGGGGCTTGCTAATATTATTCAGGAAAACCAATGTGAGATATCTTGTACAAATCATATAGAAATGGCAATTTATAGGTTAAAACGTCCCCTCTGTTTTGGATGAGTAAAGAAAAATCTATTTTTCATAACAAGAGCTGGTTTGGGGAAAAGCCTCTGTTAATACTGTATGAAAATCATGGTATGTGGTTAAGTGCTTGCAGAGACCATTTTCAACTCAACGAGATTGAACAAACTATTGATTTAGTGAAAACTACAAGCTTAAGTTACCACGACCATAAAAATTCTAAACCATTTCCCAGGAGGCATTATCTCTCTAATTTCAACTCACCAGAATTTCATTAGAATCCATTAAAAATGCAGTAGATCAACATGTTAAAATGAAATGATTGAATTTCATTGAATAAAAAACCCTGGTGCCTTTGCATACGTGTTTTTTCTGACAAGATAGATGTGTAGATTTGCTATGCTGTTTTCATTTTTCAGGGGACAGGTGACTAAAAATCTGCTGTGCAAGAAAAATCTTAGAAAAGCAAAAAACACCCCATAGGTTGTAAGGTTTTTTTTTCAAAAGTGTTAAATGATGATTAGATGACTAATAGTTAGTGTTCTCTAGGAAGTCTTTATATAAGGGATGCAGTGGGTTGAATTATGTCTCTCCAAAAATGTATGTTGAGATCATAACCCCTAATGCCTCAGAAAGTGACCTTACTATTTGGAAATAGGGTCACTGCAGAGGTAATTTTTAGTTAAGACGAGGGCATACTGGAGTAGGGTATATCGCTAAACCGATAAGACTGGTATGTTTATGAGAAGACGGCTATGTGAAGACAAAGACGTAGGGAAGACACCATATGAAGATGGAGGCAGAGATTGGAGTGATGCCGCTACAGGCCAAGGAGTGCCAAGGAGGACCAGCAGCCACCAGAAGCTAGGAGAGAAGCCTGGAACAAATCCTTCCTCACGGCCCTCAGAAGGAACCAACCCTACTGACCCCTTGATTTTGGACTTCTGGCCCCTAGAACTGTGAGAGAATACATTTCTATTTTTTTAAGCCACCTAGTTTGTGGTGCTTTGCTATGGCAGCCCTAGTAAACCAATGCAGGGGATCACTGAATGGTGGCCTAGGGGAGTACAGAAAAAAAACACTCATGTCTGACCATGAGAAGTGGGTTCCCTTCCAGAGCAGGCACTGAGCATGGTCTGATGGCTTCACATCTGCCACAGAAAACAGCAAGGCATTGGTCAGCTTCATGTCTGAAAGTGTGGAGGATAGAATCCAGGGAGAGGGAGAGAACACAGGGAGAGAGGAATCTGGAAGGCCTTCTGGAGCTGTAAAAACTCACGAGCGAGTGCCAACTACAGTAAGTAACCCATACGGTGATCAGATGACTCAGCTTCTCCAGATTGGAAAAGTGTATGAATCCACCAATCCCACAAAGAGTTTGAGGGGCTCAGTTCTCCACTTTGTATGTAATTGGCTGGGCTGCATCCAGAGACATGGCAGACCTTTTCAGGCTGGATGTCTGGTTTTCTTAAATCAACATGTTTTGGTTTCACAGACCATAAAAACCCAAATTTGGGGTGCCAACAGGTTTGGATAAGGCAACTCAGATGGTTGCCCAGGCTTTCCCTTGGAAATCCAGTAGAGCTCAGTGGGACCTCCCTTTAGGACTTACATCAAAACAGAAATGAAGTAAGTAACAGGACATTGTCTCAGCTGGGCTGGAAACCCCCATGAATAAGATAACTATTTGATGGATTTTGTAAGCCTGTGAAAATGATTTATTTGAGCACTGAACTGGGATTATATAGCAGTGACTAAAAATATGGTGTCAAATGAAAGCATAAGACTGAGATTTACAAAGGCTAAATAAAATACAGCTAAAAAATGATGATTAATGCTCATTCTCTGTAAATTTAGCCTTTCAAGCCCAGGTGCACAGAAGCTGTGAGTTATTAATGATAAGAATAAAAGCAATCACAGCTAAATGTCCTGAGTGTTTGTGATATGCCAGACCTGTGCTAAGTGCTTCCGCTGGTGCTAACTTATTTAGTCCTTCAACAAATCTACGATGTGCATGTTATTGTCCTTCTTTACAGACGGAGAAACTGAGGCTTAGAGAGGTTAAGTAACTTGTCCAAGGTCACACCTGGGCTGAACCAGGGATCCTAATAGGAGAGTCCTGTGATCACCCAGGTAAGAGATGCTGGCAGTGACAAAGGTAGATGCTGAGAAGAGGTTGGTTTCTAGATACATTTGGAGGTGAGACAGGTAGGGTTTGCTGATGGCTTAGCTGTGGGGTGTGAGAGACAGGGGTCAATCATGGCTCCAAGGTCTTGGGCAGCTGGAAGAATGGAGTTGCCATTTATTGAGGGTGAAGGCAGTGGGAAGTGGGAGGATCTGGGTTTGGAGGGTGACGGGCAGACAAGAGGAGTCTTGTTTTAGACACGCCGGGTTGAGATGGCTGTCGCCACCCGGGGGGGAGGGGGATACTGTGGTTGGATGTATAAGTGCAGAGGTTGGGGAGGGCACAGAAGTGGAGAAGTCCACTTGGGACTCAACAACATAGAGACAGGATCGAGGGACTTCCCTGGCAGTCCAGTGGTTAGGACTTGGTGCTTTCACTGCCGTGGCCCAGGTTCAATCCCTTGTTGGGGAACTAAGATCCTGCAAAAAAAAAAAAAAGAGAGAGAGAGAGAGAAAGAGACAAGATTGAAAGCTGTGAGACTGGGTAAGAGCCCCTAGGGAGTGAGTGTAGACTCCTCTGTAGAGGAACAGGTGCCTGACGACTGATTCCAGGAACCGTCCAACATCAGAGATGGGGGTGATGAGGAGGAACCAGCCATGGGCCACAGGGAGTGGCCGGGAGGGAGGAGACAACCCAGAGGGAGAGCGGTGAGTGAGGACAGAGATCCAAGTTGGAGGGAGTGTCAAATCATCAGATAAATCACGTCATCTGAGCATGGAAATGATGGTTAGCAACAGGAAGGACATCGGAGACCTTGACCAGCTCAGTTTCAGCAGCATGATGCGAGTGGCTGCAACAGAGAGTCGGGGTAGGGGCCCAGGACATAATGAGCCCAGAGAATTCCTTCAAAGACTTGGCACATCAAGGGGAACCAGGAGATGAGGCAGCAGTTTGTCGGGTGGGGGCTCTTAATCTGGGGTCCAGGGCCCATAGAATTCAGGGTACCTGTCAACTTGGATAGAAAAAAAACTTGCATGATTTATTTCATCAGCTTCTCCCTGAAAAGCCTGTCCTTGTGTTATGAATAAAGACAGCCACCAACAGCGATCTTAACGGTGCCTGTGAGTTGATCACCGATAGGAATCACTGATAGTTTGCATTGCTTTACAGGTGCTGCAGATACCTGGAAAGATCATTTACCATCATTGCTATTTCAAAACTATGGTAGTTATAAGACCCCTGCTAGGTCTGGTAACGTAATGCATTGATAGAGAAGCACATAAGTTACTATGAACAAATGATTTTAAAATATTTCGATAACTGTATTTCAATATAATTGGCTTCCTTTATAACCCTGCGTATTATTTTATACATTTAAAAGTATTGTTCAGGGACTTGCCTGGTGGTCCAGTGGTAAAGAATCCACCTTCCAATGCAGGGGACGCGGGTTCGATCCCTGGTCAGGGAACTAAGATCCCACATGCCGTGGGGCAACTAAGCCCGTGCGCCACAACTACTGAGCCCGGGCGCTCTAGAGCCTGTGAGCTACAACTACTGAGCCTGGGCGCTCTAGAGCCCGCGAGCCGCAACGAAGATCCCGCGTGCCGCAACTAAGACCCAATGCAGCCAAATAAATAAATAAATACTAAAATATATAAATAAAAGCATTGTTTGGAGAAGAGATACATAGGCTTCACTAGATTGCCAAAGGGATCCAAGGCAAAACAAACAACAGCCCAGTAAACAACAGCAACCTCAACAACAAAAGAACAAAAACAAAATAGTTAAGCACCTCTGCCAACGGGATGTGTGACCAAGAGAGGATCTTTGTTTTGTTCTGTTGCTGATTTGAAGATGAGAGAACCCGAAGCACGTTTGCCTGCCTTTGGAAATGATCTGGTGGGAAGGGAAACATTGACGATGTTGAGGAGATGTCCTTGAACAGAGCACAGGAGGGACCCGTGCACACACCTGGAGAGGCCAGTTCAGACCGGAGCAGGAAGGAGGCCAACGCGGGGAGCCTGGGGGACGTGGCAGGGAGTTCTCGGCGATGTTCTCAGATTGTTCCAATTTTCTCAGGGAAAGAGGAAGCCGTCTGATGTGTAGAGAAGGAAGATGGGGGAGAAGGTATTGAAGGTTTGAGTGGAGAGAGAAGGGATGCTGAGGTCGCCTCGGAGAACGGGAGCTCAGTGGACTAAGACAAGGTCAGCAGGAGATGCCCGTGTGAAGCCAGTGGTCATGAGGCTTCAGTGACCACAAGCCGCTGGACAGCCTTCTCCAGCACAGTCAGCGGGACCACAAGGCCCTGGAGTGGGCAAAGGGCTGGACTCAGCTCAGTGGGGATTTTTCTAGGAGAAATGGTGAAGGGAGAGTGGAAGGGAGATTGGTGTGTACACAGAGGAGTGAGTGTAATGGTGGGTGATGCTGGGGAGGAGGGAGGGGAGGACAGGAAGGAATGAGCTGCAAGGACAGGAGATGGTGGCCCGAGACTGGGACACGTGCCACTGTGACCTTGGTGGGCAATGGTGAGCAGTAGAGTAAGACAGTGGGAAAGGATGGGACCACCGGGGAGGGTGGAAGAAAAGGACCACAGTGGATATGGAACCACCATGAATTACTTAGAGAAGTTTGTAATCTGATTGTTTCACTATTGTTTGAGAGGTTACATCTCCCTGATTACTGACTTATTTTCCGCCCGTGAAGGTGAGAGAAAGAGAAGCAGGGCCAGAAAGCGGAACGGCACACAAGTTGAATGTCTGCTAAGTACCGTCTCCGTCACAGTCAAGTCAATCTTGGCCTAGCTCTCAGTTCTGCCTTTTATGTCTTTCACCCACAGGACTGCCATGTGATACACATATTGTTCCCAGACTTCAGTCTTTAACATCGTTTTTTTCACAAGCCACCCTCTTTCCTTGTCCCCCGACACCCTGTTCTTCTCTGTAGAGCGGGAGAGAAATGCAAGATGGTAGCTTTGCACTTTTGAGGATAGACTCTGAGACACAGGGGAGAGGAATTATACCAGAACCTAGCCGGGAAGCTCACACACTGCGTGCTGGTATGCGTGACCCCAGATAACTCGACAGATAAATTGTGGGGCAGGTCTCTGCAGGAAGGGAGCTTCCTTGTGTGTGTGAGAGGTGTCTGGACCTCAACCAGGTGGGAGGCAGCTCTGCTCTGGTTTCACCCTCCTGATCCCCCAGCTCTGCGTATTCCAGCCAAGGAACCCGAATTCAGCAGCTGTCCACTCTCCTAATGCGTCAGCATCCCTTGGAGACCTTTAAAAAGACCCCGATGCCCCAGCCACCCCAGAGAGCACGATTCACTGATTGGGGTGGGGTCTGCATATGGGGACTCTGGAGCCCCGCTCACACCCCCGGGTGACTTGGATGTACAGCCAGGTCTGAGAACTGCCGTCTTAATTGACGTGACTTGTAAAGGTCCTGTCAGGAGCTTTAAAAGAGTTTCTGCTGTATTTAAAATAGATAACTAACAAGGACCTACTGTCTAGCGCAGGGAACTCTGCTCAATACTCTGTGATCATCTAAATAGGAAAAGAATTTGAAAAAGAATAGATACATGTATATGTATAACGGAATCACTTTGCTGTACTCCTGAAACTACCACAACATTGTTAATGGACAAAAAAAAAAAAAAAAAAAAGAAATACAAAGTTAGATTTACCAAAATCCACCCCCCCACCAGAAAAGCAGTTGGACACTGTTTAGCCAAGAGTCACAGTACCAACGCCTGCTCTGCTTGCTGGTTCTGCTGGTTGACTTTGGGCCTTCTCTGGGGTCTCCCAAGATGGGGACAGTTGTGCTCATCAACTCACAAGCCCTTGCCCTCACACTGGCTCTGCATCAGAACCTCCTCTCCATCCACAAGTCATACCCGTGCTCGAGTCCCACATCCATCCTTGACCCTGCACCTCCATCCACCCCCATACTTCTTCTTCGACAGCCAAGCATCTAGAAAGAGGCAGTTTCCCTGTTCACCCCTCTGCCCTCTGGCTCCTGCCCTCCCAGCACTTCACCCTCCACCCAAACCTGTTCTTACCAGCTGGGTCCTCTTTCAGTCCCTCTTGGGCACTCGGCCCACCTCATGTGTTAATATCGGCCAAGAAGTTACCCCACGGGCCATTTATATTTTCCTGGCTGCCCTTGAAAACAAAACTCTCGCTGGCTCCAAAGAGTGATGCTCGCAGTGACAAGAACACGGTAGGGGTCAGTCCTGGAGGGAGACCAGTGCTACTTTGATGATGTGTTTTGAAAACGTTTAAGAAGTTTAGAATGAATTGGGTCAGGTCTGAGAGTTCAGCTTGCAGAAGCCCTCATGAGAGCCTTGAAGATGAAACAGTGCAAGATGAAAACATGGGGCCCCTTGTTCAAAAATTTTAAGAATTTCAAGATGGCGACTGCAGAGCATCAAACCAAGCAGGCGCCCTCCCCAGCCCAGGGTCCCATGCGGCCGCGCAGGTGACAGGCCCATGCAGCCTGGACGCTGAGACTTTCCTCCCTTAAACCAAAGAGTACATCTAATTTGAACGTTGAAAGGAATAAGAGACACTTCTGCAGTGTTCTGCAGAAAGAAAAATATGGTTTCATATGTTTGTTTTTTCTTCATTTAAGTGTAGCCCAGATGCCTCTGTAAATATCTGCCAAGGATCAGCCTTTGGAAAACAAAGCTATTGCTGGTCTCCTGTGCCCAAGAGAGGTGGCCAACAGAAACAGTCCTGGTGCTCTCAACCTCAGCTTCCATTTCTCTCTTGCTCCAGGGAAGCTGTAGGGGTGTGTGTGTGTGTGTGTGTGTGTGTGTGTGTGTGTGTGTGTGTGTACATCCAAGTCCGGGGTGAACTGCTGCCTCTGGGTGGCTTGGCTCTTCACCCCAGAGACTCTGCTCATAGCCTCCCTGCACCCTGGCGGGGGACCCCAGCCCCAGCGAGAGAAGAGGATGAGGTATGGAAGTCCCATCTGTTCCCTTCTTACCTTCACCCCACGAGGGGAGGGTCTCTTAGGGCAGGCTCGGGGCGCCCTCCCAGCATATAGCCCCCAGTGGAAAATTCCTGTGCACAGCTGCTGTTGGCTTCCCAGCAAACAGCCTATGACTCTGGCAGCCGCTTGTCCTGCAGACAGTGTAAGGACTTGCCCCGGAGTGAGGATTATGAAGATCAGCTGGAGGGAGGAATGTTGGAGTTTAAAAGTGCCAAGAATCACTCCTGAACTGGCAAGATTGACTGTCCAAATTTTTAAAAAAGACGCGTCAGGGGCTTCCCTGGTGGCGCAGTGGTTGAGAATCTGCCTGCTAATGCAGGGGACACGGGTTCGAGCCCTGGGCTGTGAGGATCCCACATGCCGCGGAGCAACTAGGCCTGTGAGCCACAACTACTGAGCCTGCGCGTCTGAAGCCTGTGCTCCGCAACAAGAGAGGCCGCGATAGTGAGAGGCCCGCGCACCGCGATGAAGAGTGGCCCCCGCTTGCCACAACTAGAGAAAGCCCTCTCACAGAAACGAAGACCCAACACAGCCAAAAATAAATAAATAAATTAATAAACTCCTACCCCCAACGTCTTCTTTAAAAAAAAAAAAAAAAGACGTCAGGAGAAGCCTTGAAAATAGGCTTTTAGACTCCTTGTTCTGTGTCATGCAAGATATCCTCTGCTATAAGCAAGAAAATGATTTTTTTTTTTTTTTTTTTTTGCGGTACGCGGGCCTCTCACTGTTGTGGCCTCTCCCGTTGCGGAGCACAGGCTCCGGACGCACAGGCTCAACGGCCATGGCTCACGGGCCCAGCCGCTCCGCGGCACGTGGGATCTTCCCAGACCAGGGCACGAACCCGTGTCCCCTGCATCGGCAGGCGGACTCTCAACCACTGCGCCACCAGGGAAGCCCGAAAATGATTTTTTTAAACCAAAAAATTTGATATATTCGATTTTGTTGACCTTTAAAAAAAGACTAAGTGGAAAGCAGGAAATATTTATAGTAACATTTTCATGGCACTGAAGGGAGAAACTGTCTCTTCCTTTTTACAGATTTCTCTGCAGATGCTTAAGAAGCATTGGTCCTATTATACAGATGGATAAGTAAAGCACAGTAAGCTTTAGAGATTTGCAAAGCAGATGGAGCCAGATAAGAATGGAGGCTGGCTTCTGGTCAGACTGATTTTTGGGCAAACAGCTCAGCCGTATGTGACTCACTTGACCATCTACATCGTAACAGCTGCTTCCCAGAGCTGTTTAGAAGATGCTAAGATAATATATGTATAAACCTGTAAGCCCTGTAAGGAAGGACACCCAGTAAGGCAAGGTCTGTGCTATTGAAGTTTTATCATTATTAGAGATAAATCTGTTCCGACTCCACTGAAGCCAACCCAGCAGGAGACCAGCAGCTGAGATGCTGGGAGAACTTGATGACAGGGCTGTGCTCTGGTTTCCCAAGACTTTAAACTTAGTGATTAAGAGATTTTTGGCCTTGGGACTTCCCTGACGGTCCAGTGGTTGAGACTTCACCTTCCAATGCAGGGAGTGCGGGTTTGATCCCTGGTCAGGGAGCTGAGGTCCCACATGCCTCGCGGCCAAAAAACCAGAAAACATAAAACAGAAGCAGTATTGTAACAAGTTCAATAAAGACTTTCAAAAAATGGTCCACATCAAAACAAAAATCAAAGAGATTTTTGGCCTTGAAAGCGGCAGGAATTAAATCTCTCGGTGGGAACGTGCAGCCAAAAGCCCTCCCGCTCATTCTGGGAAGCCGGCAGCAGCCGCTGGGGATGTGGGATTCAAGGTAGTTGAAGGATCAACTCACGGAGCAGACTGCATGGGATTTCCCCTCTTCGGTGCCATTTTTTACCCTCATTAAGAGAGATCACTTTCCCTCCCCTTCTCCAGTGTCTGTGTGCGTTGGGGGGAGGGGGAGGGCTGGGGGGGAGGATACGGCTCCCATGTCTGGAGGCTCTGGACCCTCACAGTGCACAGGGGGACAGTGACAGCAAGCGCCCCAAGCTGACCATCTCCTGACACCCACAGATCCGGTCCTCCCAGCCCAAGGCCCCGCCAGCGATGAAAGAGTTCTGCCCAAACGCTCAGGAACTGGACGCTGTCCCTCCTGGCTCATTAGGAGCCTGGATGTCCCCATACTGGTGCTGGGTTCCCCAGGGCCCCCAAGGCCCAGGTGCCCTTCTGCAGGGGGTGATGTCACCCACCTGGAGAAACCCCGCCCGCACGCAGATGCCCGGACAAATGACGGCCAACCTCAAAGCCTCCCGACTTGTCGCCCCGCCTCACACTCACATGCAGAGGTCCTGGCGACCCAGCTGCCACACCAGGTCCCTGGCTGCTCTGGGAACTGGCTGGGCACCAGGCGGCGTGACCCACGGAATCGCCAGGGATGCTGCCTCCCTCCAGTCTTCCCTCTTCCACCGACTGGAAGCTTCAAGGCCAGGGCACTTGAGAGGATAGTGACTAGACAATTACTGGGTCCTTTGGGAAGGGCCTGCGTGGGCACACGTGTCATTTGGTTGGATGAGTTAAGCATCCAACTGCCCCATGCACAGGATAAGACTGCGGGGTCAAGGCAGACATTCAGGACCAACCAGAAATGTCATCACTGCACTTTGGAAAAAATGCCTGATACATGCGAGCATCGTCCTCTCCTCCCTGAAACACCCTCTGGTGACTCCTGGACTGGCAGGACGAAGCCTGGGCCGCCCAGCTGGGGGTTGAAGGCCATCTGCGGTCCAGCCCGGGCCGCCGGCCCGCTCTCTGCATCCTCGTTTCTCCACTTCCTTGTTCATGACCCCCCAGCAGGCCGCCCAATCCCTGCTGGTGACCCACACGGACCCCCTTCTTTTCCCACCCAGCCTGCTCTGAGCCCGTCACCCGGCCGTTGTCTCCATGCTGCTTTGGACTTTTGTGCTATTGAGCAACGCAGAATTTCTCACTCTGCAGGCTGCTGGGGGCTCTGGGCACGTGCCAGTGAGTTTTGATCCATGTGCAACTGTTTTTTGGCTACAATTGCAGATATGGGTGGTTGGGTGATGTCTGTCATGGGGAGTGTGAGCTGTGTGGGTCCCGGGCACAGGTGGCAAAAGGAATGGGTTGTTATTAGTTTGAGATGAGAGACATCATGAAGAAGGTGGCTTTGGGGGGACGTCCAGGTATGACTTGAGAACCCAGTGGGGCTGGGATTGTTATTCTGAAAGTTAGGACTGCGTGCAAGGCTGGCCGAGGGAACTGGGCCATGCTGGGATGCCTCCAGCTACTTCCAGTGTGCTGCGGACCGGGCTGGGATCCAGAGTGGCTGAGAACCGCAACTAACTTGTCACACATATCTGTCCCTTCCTCATCAGTTCCATCACGGATGCTCTAAGGGCAGCAGCTCGGCTCCTGAGTTCCTTCCGCGGCTCGTCAATCTGTGTGGCTCTGGTTGGTGCTTAGAAAAAGACACAGCGAAGGAACTCAGGTGTGGGTGAATGGCCCTGGGTGTGGACCCGAGCCTGTCCCTGTGTCCCTGGCAACGGGCTTGGGATGACAGGGATGGGAGCATTTTGTGGCTGAGCGTTTGGAGCAGGGGTTCAGAAGTGTCTGTTAAATATCACTGATTGAGGATTGACAACCCAAATCCACATAGTTTTATTTATTTAATCTCTTCTCTGGAAATAACTGTCTTAAACAAGATCATCTTTAGCTCGGGGTCATTCATAGGCTCTGATCCTCTTCTATTTAGAGGTTTCCCACTATATCTTATACACTAAAATGCACCCACATTACCTATAATTTTATGCTGGGAGTTTTTGAAATTAGTTTTATAATTTTGCTTTTGGGATGATTTGGCTACAAGTCATACATTTAATTCACAACTGCCTTTGATTTCTTGATATTGATTGTGTATTCTTGGGCAGTCTTGTAGAGAGAGTAAATGTAAACCCCCAATTCTGGTAAAACATCATGATATTTTTAGGAATACTGCATTTAACAATGAAGTGGACATAATGTTATGTGTTGTACCCTTTTGTTAAAGCTTGACTTTCTCTGGAACAATTCATTCCTATTCTGGGCTGAAGTGTGGGAGCTCCCAGGCCGGTGGCCCTGGTCTGTGGCTCCTGATGGACAAAAGAGCCCTTCCTGGGCCAGAGGGCAAAGTCACAGGGACACTCAGTGACTCAACTGAAGTATAAAGGTATCGATTCATTAAAAAAAATTTTTTTTTTAATATTTTATTTATTTATTTATTTTGCTGCCCCAGGTCTTAGTTGCGGCATGTGGGATCTTTTGGTTGCGGCATGCAGGATCTTTAGTTGCAGCATGTGGGCTCTTAGTTGCAGCATGTGGGATCTAGTTCCCTGACCAGGGGTCGAACCCCAGCCCCCTGCATTGGGAGTGTGGAGTCTTAACCACTGGACCGCCAGGGAAATATTCATTCATTGAATATTGCTTGAACTCCAGCACTTGTGAGCACAGGGTGCTTGGTGAGAAGACAGACACTGCCCCTGCCTCTTCGGGCACATGGGGTCACCGCACTAGTGACCATTAGGCAGGGAGGCTAGGCTTGGCGCTCCAGCCCTCCCCTCCCACCCAGGACCCTCATCCTTGCTCCTCCCACCTGCCATCAAAATCCACCCTTAGATCTTTTTTAACTCTAAGGTATAAATGACTAATAATGGTTTAACATTTTGTCCCTCCTAGGAGGTATTTTTGAGTCTAAGGGATAAAGATTTAATAGTGAAATTTCAAGCACCAATCAGGGGGTAAAGGAGGATTTGGGGAAGGAGGGTGGCGAGCATTTTCCTAACACCCCCAGTCATTTCACGAGTTAGGGCAACCTCTGTCCTTATGGATACAATGGAAGCCAGTAGATATTTCAAATTAAATGGATGGACGGATGGATGGATGATGGATAGATGGATGGACAGATGGATGATGGATGGATAGATGATGCATGAATAGATCATCTTTATTCTATCTCAACTGGCCTTTGAAGCTTGATTCATTTTTTTCATTCCTCCTAGAGCCAGGCTAGGGTCTGACACACATTAGGAAGTTGGTAGAAGTTTGTAGAATAATGAATTCGTAAAAGGACTGTTATAATTTTTGGTTACTATTTTGGGTCCCCTTTGATTTGAGACACACACCAGCAACTTGAGTCTGAGTGAGCAGATTCAGCTATCTTGCTGGGATGGAGGCCACTGTAAAATTTGACCTTGCTCAATTTATCGACAGCATAACCTGTCAGACACACAAGACTTCCATGGAATCCTTTCTGTGTGGTTTCACGTTAACTTTGCAGAGGTCCAACTTTCAGAGAATTCCTGGTATTAAAAATAGCAATGATAGGGCTTCCCTGGTGGTGCAGTGGTTGAGAGTCCACCTGCTGATGCAGGGGACACGGGCTCGTGCACTGGTCCTGGGAAGATCCCACGTGCCGCGGAGCGGCTGGGCCCGTGAGACTGGCCGCTGAGCCTGCGCGTCCGGAGCCTACGCTCCGCAACGGGAGAGGCCACAACAGTGAGAGGCCCACGTACCGCAAAAAAAAAAAAAAAAAAAAAGCAATGATAACAATTGTACTGAACTCATCATAGGCTAGTTTTCGTTTTAAGCACATCACATATGCTTACTAATTTTATCCTAAAAACAGCCCTTTGCTTTAGGTACTACTATTAACACCTGCCCACCAATTTTATGGATGGGGACATGGAGGCTCTGAGAGGTTAAGTAACCTGCTCAAGGTCATACTAAGTGGTGGAGGTCGGATTTGAACGCAGGCAGACTGACCTCAGCATCTGGGCACATAACACTACAGAGTTGGCTCTCGCTATCTGTGGGTTCTGTATCAGCAGATTCAATCCACCATGGATCAGAAATATTCGAAAAATTTTTTTCCAGGAGTTGAGGAAGATGGCGGAAGAGTAAGACGTGGAGATCACCTTCCTCCCCACAGATACACCAGAAATTCATCTACATGTGGAACGACCCCTACAGACCACCTACTGAACGCGGGCAGAAGACCTCAGACCTCCCAAAAGGCAAGAAACTCCCCACATACCTGGGTAGGGCAAAAGAAAAAAAGAATAAACAGAGACAAAAGGATAGGGACGGGACCTGCACCAGAGGGAGGGAGCCGTGAAGGAGGAAAGGTTTCCACACACTAGGAGCCCCTTCGCGGGCAGAGACTGCGGGTGGCGGAGGGGGAAAGCTTCGGAGCCGCGGAGGAGAGCATAGCAACAGCGGTGTGGAGGGCAAAGCGGAGAGATTCCCGCCCAGAGGATCGGTGCCGACCGTCACTCACCAGCCCGAGAGGCTTGTCTGCTCACCCGCCGGGGTGGGCGGGGCTGGGAGCTGAGGCTCGGGCTTCGGTCGGAGCGCAGGGAGGGGACTGGGGTTGGCAGCGTGCACACAGGCTGCGCCACGGCTGGCCGGGAGGGAGCCGGGGAAAAGTCTGGACCTGACGAAGAGGCAAGAGATGTTTTCTTCCCTCTTTGTTTCCTGGTGCGCAAGGAGAGGGGATTCAGAGCGCCGCTTAAAGGAGCTCCAGAGACGGGCGCGAGCCACGGCCATCAGCGCGGACCCCAGAGACGGGCATGAGACGCTAAGGCTGCTGCTGCCGCCACCAAGAAGCCTGTGTGCGAGCACAGGTCACTCTCCACACCCCCCTCCCGGGAGCCTGTGCAGCCCGCCACTGCCAGGGTCCCGTGATCCAGGGACAACTTCCCCGGGAGAACACATGGTGCGCCTCAGGCTGGTGCAACGTCACGCCGACCTCTGCCGCCGCAGGCTCGCCCCGCATCCGTACCCCTCCCTCCCCCTGGCCTGAGTGAGACGGAGCCCCCGAATCAGCTGCTACTTTAACCCCGTCCTGTCTGAGCAAAGAACAGACGCCCTCCGGCGACCTACACGCAGAGGCGGGGCCAAATCCAAAGCGGAACCCCGGGAGCTGTGAGAACAAAGAAGAGAAAGGGAAACCTCTCCCAGCAGCCTCAGGAGCAGTGGATTAAATCTCCACAATCAACTTGATGTACCCTGCCTCTGTGGAATACCTGAATAGACAACGAATTATCCCAAATTGAGGAGGTGGACTTTGAGAGCAAGATATATTATTTTTTCCCCCTTTCCTCTTTTTGTGAGTGTGTATGTGTATGCTTCTGTGTGAGATTTTGTCTGTATAGCTTTGCTTTTACCATTTGTCCTAGGGTTCTATCCGTCTTTTTTTTTTACTTAAAAATTTTTTTTCTTAATAATTTTTTATTTTAATAACTTTATTTTATTTTATCTTACTTTATTTTATTTTACCCTCTTTTCTTCTTTCTTTCTGCTTTTTCTCCCTTTTGTTTTGAGCTGTGTGGATGAAAGGCTCTTGGTGCTGCAGCCAGGAGTCAGTGCTGTGCCTCTGAGGTGGGAGAGCCAACTTCAGAACACTGGTCCACAAGACATTTCCCAGCTCCACATAATATCAAACAGAGAAAATCTCCCAGAGATATCCATCTCAACACCAGCACCCAGCTTCACTCAACGACAAGCAAGCTCCAGTGCTGGACACCCTATGCCAAACAACTAGCAAGACAGGAACACAACCCCACCCATTAGCAGAGAGGCTGCCTAAAATCATAATAAGGCCACAGACACCCCAAAACACACCACCAGACATGGACCTGCCCACCAGAAAGACAAGATCCAGCCTCATCCACCAGAACACAGGCACTAGTCACCTCCACCAGGAAGCCTACACAACCCACTGAACCAACGTTAGCCACTGGGGACAGACACCAAAAACAACGGGAGCTACGAACCTGCAGCCTGCAAAAAGGAGACCCCAAACACAGTATGATAAGCAAAATGAGAAGACAGAAAAACACACAGCAGGAGAAAGAGCAAGATAAAAACCCACGAGACCTAACAAATGAAGAGGAAATAGGCAGTCTACCTGAAAAAGAATTCAGAATAATGATAGTAAAGATGATCCAAAATCTTGGAAATAGAATAGAGAAAATGCAAGAAACATTTAACAAGGACCTAGAAGAACTAAAGAGGAAACAAGCAATGATGAACAACACAATAAATGAAATTAAAAATACTCTAGAAGGGATCAATAGCAGAATAACTGAGGCAGAAGAAAGGATAAGTGACCTGGAAGATAAAATAGTGGAAATAACTACTGCAGAGCAGAATAAAGAAAAAAGAATGAAAAGAACTGAGGACAGTCTCAGAGACCTCTGGGACAACATTAAATGCACCAACATTCGAATTATAGGGGTTGCAGAAGAAGAAGAGAAAAAGAAAGGGACTGAGAAAATATTTGAAGAGATTATAGTTGAAAACTTCCCTAATATGGGAAAGGAAATACTTAATCAAGTCCAGGAAGCACAGAGAGTCCCATACAGGATAAATCCAAGGAGAAACATGCCAAGACACATATTAATCAAACTATCAAAAATTAAATACAAAGAAAACATATTAAAAGCAGCAAGGGAAAAACAACAAATAACATACAAGGGAATCCCCATAAGGTTAACAGCTGATCTTTCAGCAGAAACTCTGCAAGCCAGAAGGGAGTGGCAGGACATATTTAAGGCGATGAAGGAGAAAAACCTACAACCAAGATTACTCTACCCAGCAAGGATCTCATTCAGATTTCATAGAGAAATTAAAACCTTTACAGACAAGGAAAAGCTGAGAGAGTTCAGCACCACAAAACCAGCTTTACAACAAATGCTAAAGGAAGTTCTCTAGGCAAGAAACACAAGAGAAGAAAAAGACCTACAATAACAAACCCAAAACAATTAAGAAAATTGTAATAGGAACATACATATTGATAATTACCTTAAATGTAAATGGATTAAATGCTCCCACCAAAAGACACAGACAGGCTGAATAGATACAAAAACAAGACCCATATATATGCTGTCTACAAGAGACCCACTTCAGGCCTAGGGACACATACAGACTGAAAGTGAGGGGATGGAAAAAGATATTCCATGCAAATGGAAATCAAAAGAAAGCTGGAGTAGCAATTCTCATATCAGACAAAATAGACTTTAAAATAAAGACTATTACAAGAGACAAAGAAGGACACTACATAATGATCAAGGGATTGATCCAAGAAGAAGATATAACAATTGTAAATATTTATGCACCCAACATAGGAGCACCTCAACGCATAAGGCAAATACTAACAGCCATAAAAGGGGAAATTGACAGTAACACATTCGTAGTAGAGGACTTTAACACCCCACTTTCACCAATGGAGAGATCATCCAAAATGAAAATAAATAAGGAAACACAAGCTTTAAATGATACATTAAACAAGATGGACTTAATTGATATTGATATTTATAGGACATACACATTTTTCTCAAGTGCTCATGGAACATTCTCCAGGATAGATCATATCTTGGGTCACAAATCAAGCCTTGGTAAATTTAAGAAAATTGAAATCATATCAAGTATCTTTTCCAGCCACAATGCTATGAGACTACATATCGATTAGAGGAAAAGATCTGTAAAAAATACAAACACATGGAGGCTAAACAATACACTACTTAATAACGAAGTGATCACTGAAGAAATCAAAGAGGAAATCAAAAAATACCTAGAAACAAATGACAATGGAGACACGATGACCCAAAACCTACGGGATGCAACAAAAGCAGTTCGAAGAGGGAAGTTTATAGCAATACAATCCTACCTTAAGAAACAGGAAACATCTCAAATAAATAACCTAACATTGCACCTAAAGCAATTAGAGAAAGAAGAACAAAAAACCCCCAAAGTTAGCAGAAGGAAAGAAATCATAAAGATCAGATCAGAAATAAATGAAAAAAAGAAGGAAATGATAGCAAAGATCAATAAAACTAAAAGCTGGTTCTTTGAGAAGATAAACAAAATTGATAAACCATTAGCCAGACTCATCAAGAGAGAAAGGGAGAAGACTCAAATCAATAGAATTGGAAATGAAAAAGGAGAAGTAACAACTGACACTGCAGAAATACAAAGGATCATGAGAGATTACTACAAGCAACTCTATGCCAATAAAATGGACAACCTGGAAGAAATGGACAAATTCTTAGAAATGCACAACCTGCCGAGACTGAACCAGGAAGAAATAGAAAATATGAACAGACCAATCACAAGCACTGAAATTGAAACTGTGATTAAAAATCTTCCAACAAACAAAAGCCCAGGACCAGATGGCTTCACAGGCGAATTCTATCAAGCATTTAGAGAAGAGCTAACACCTATCCTTCTCAAACTCTTCCAAACTATAGCAGAGGGAGGAGCACTCCCAAACTCATTCTACGAGGCCACCATCACCCTGATACCAAAACCAGACAAGGATGTCACAAAGAAAGAAAACTACAGGCCAATATCACTGATGAACATAGATGTAAAAATCCTCAACAAAATACTAGCAAATAGAATCCAACAGCACATTAGAAGGATCATACACCATGATCAAGTGGGGTTTATTCCAGGAATGCAAGGATTCTTCAATTTATGCCAATCAATCAACGTGATACACCATATTAACAAATTGAAGGAGAAAAACCATATGATCATCTCAATAGATGTGGAGAAAGCTTTTGACAAAATTCAACACCCATTTATGATAAAAACCCTCCAGAAAGTAGGCATAGAGGGAACTTTCCTCAACATAATAAAGGCCATATATGACAAACCCACAGCCAACATCATCCTCAATGGTGAAAAACTGAAACCATTCCCACTAAGATCAGGAACAAGACAAGGTTGCCCACCCTCACCACTCTTATTCAACATAGTTTTGGAAGTTTTAGCCACAGCAATTAGAGAAGAAAAGGAAATAAAAGGAATCCAAATCGGAAAAGAAGAAGTAAAGCTGTCACTGTTTGCAGATGACATGATACTATACAAAGAGAATTCTAAAGATGCTACCAGAAAACTACTAGAGCTAATCAATGAATCAGGTAAAGTAGCAGGATACAAAATTAATGCACAGAAATCTCTGGCATTCCTATACACTAATGATGAAAAATCTGAAAATGAAATTAAGAAAACACTACCATTTACCATTGCAACAAAAAGAATAAAATATCTAGGAATAAACCTACCTAAGGAGACAAAAGACCTGTATGCAGAAAATTATGACACTGATGAAAGAAATTAAAGATGATACAAATAGATGGAGAGATATACCATGTTCTTGGATTGGAAGAATTAACATTGTGAAAATGACTCTACTACCCAAAGCAAACTACAGATTCAATGCAATCCCTATCAAACTACCACTGGCATTTTTCATAGAGCTAGAATAAAAAATTTCACAATTTATATGGAAACACAAAAGACCCCGAATAGCCAAAGCAATCTTGAGAACGAAAAGTGAAGCTGGAGAAATCAGGCTCCCTGACTTCAGACTATACTACAAAGCTACAGTAATCAAGACAGTATGGTACTGGCACAAAAACAGAAATATAGATCAATGGAACAGGAGAGAAAGCCCAGAGGTAAACCCACATACATATGGTCACCTTATCTTTGATAAAGGAGGCAGGAATGTACAGTGGAGAAAGGACAGCCTCTTCAGTAAGTGGTGCTGGGAAAACTGGACAGGTGCATGTAAAAGTATGAGATTAGAACACTCCTTAACACCATACACACAAATAAGCTCAAAATGGATTAAAGACCTAAATGTAAGGCCAGAAACTATCAAACTCTTAGAGGAAAACATAGGCAGAACACTCTGTGACATAAATCACAGCAAGATCCTTTTTAACCCACCTCCTAGAGAAATGGAAATAAAAACAAAAATAAACAAATGGGACCTAATGAAACTTCAAAGCTTTTGCACAGCAAAGGAAACCATAAACAAGACCAAAAGACATCCCTCAGAATGGGAGAAAATATTTACAAATGAAGCAACTGACAAAGGATTAATTTTCAAAATTTACAAGCAGCTCATGCAGCTCAATAACAAAAAAACAAACAACCCAATCCAAAAATGGGCAGAAGACCTAAATAGACATTTCTCCAAAGAAGATATACAGATTGCCAACAAACACATGAAAGAATGCTCAACATCATTAATCATTAGAGAAATGCAAATCAAAACTACAATGAGATAATCATCTCACACCGGTCAGAATGGCCATCATTAAAAAATTTAGAAACAATAAATGCTGGAGAGGGTGTGGAGAAAAGGGAACACTCTTGCACTGCTGGTGGGAATGTGAGTTGGTACAGCCACTATGGAGAACAGTATGGAGGTTCCTTAAAAACTACAAATAGAACTACCATATGACCCAGCAATCCCACTACTGGGCATATACCCTGAGAAAACCATAATTCAAAAAGAGTCATGTACCAAAATGTTCATTGCAGCTCTATTTACAATAGCCAGGAGATGGAAGCATCCTAAGTGTCTATCATTGGATGAATGGATAAAGAAGATATGGCATATATATACAATGGAATATTACTCAGCCTTAAAAAGAAACGAAATTGAGTTATTTGTAGTGAGGTGGATGGACCTAGAGTCTGTCATACAGAGTGAAGTAAGTCAGAAAGAGAAAGACAAATACCGTATGCTAACACATATATATGGAATCTAAGAAAAAAAATGTCACGAAGAACCTAGGGGTAAGATGGGAATAAAGACACAGACCTACTAGAGAATGGACTTGAGGATATTGGGAGGGGGAAGGGTAAGCTGTGACAAAGTGAGAGAGTGGCATGGACATATATACACTACCAAACGTAAAATAGATAGCTAGTGGGAAGCAGCCGCATAGCACAGGGAGATCAGCTCAGTGCTTTGTGACCACCTAGAGGGGTGGGATAGGGAGGGTGGGAGGGAGGGAGATGCAAGAGGGAAGGGATATGGGAATAGATGTATATGTATAACTGATTCACTTTGTTATAAAGCAGAAACTAACACATCATTGTAAAGCAATTATACTCCAATAAAGATGTTAAAAAAATTTTTTTCCAGAAAGTTCCAAAATGCAAAACTTGAATTTGCCGTGTGCTGGCAACTATTTACATAGTATTTACATTGTATTAGGTATTATAAGGAATCTAGAGATGATTTAAAGTATACGGGAGATGGGAATTCCCTGGCGGTTCAGTGGTTAGGACTCTGAGCTCTCGTTGCCCAGGGCCCCAGGGAACTAAGATCCCACAAGCTACGCAGTGTGGCCAAAAAATAAATAAATAAAGTGTACGGGAGGATGTGCATAAGTTATATATGCAAATTCTACACTGAGCATCCTCGGATTTTGGTTTGGGGGGGAAGCTGGAACAGTTCCCTGCAGATACCAAGGGACAACTGTGTGTGTGCCATGCTGAAGGTTAGCTGGCAGCTGCAAGCTCTCCTCAAGCTCCTGCCACAGCCTGCACAGCTCAGCATCACCCACCCGTCTGCGTGGACAGGTGGATTTGTCTCTGTCTCGGCTCCGCCTCCATCTCAGCTGGGTTCAGAGGGCGTGTGGAGAAGCTGAGTCCCTTGTCGGCTTTGCACGTCATAGCCCTCAGGCTGCACCATGAGCAGGGAGGCATCGCTCGCTATCAAACCATGGATCTGCCTTCGTAGGAACTGCCGGGCTTGGCCTGGGACTGTTCCCAGCCTTCTGTCTGGGGTCACAGGGTCTGTGTCCAACGAGGTCCAGAGAGCAAAGCTCAAGGCAGCTGCCCCTTCTGAGACCTGTTTGGAGCCACCCGGTGAAGGACAGGGGGATTCTTCTCTACTTATGCGCAACTGGGGAGCACAGGTCGGCCTTGGAAAGGAAGCCCCCATCTTTGGTTAAAAGAACATGAGCTCAGGGTTTGGGGAGGATGTGGTTGAATGAGTTGATGGACGACAGCTTGTCCAGCACAGGGATCACCGAAAGACAGTTTCGTCATCCCCTTTTGGAGAGGGCTGTGGTGGGCACCAGGTTGCTAAGATGCTGGTTTGGGGACTTGGGACCTTTTGGGGTCCTGGCATTGATGATGGCCTTATCTGGGGCAGGACCATCTTGGTGGCAGAGACTACTTCCCTGCCTGCTGTTGGCTTAGGTGGGACAAGAAGCCAGGACCAGCCCAACTGCAACCAACGAAGAGACAACCGACCTCATGGCCATCCCCATCCTGCAAGGGGCGGAAGGGGCAGGACAGGTACCAGGGCAGGGCCGTATCCATCGCAGGGATGGGCAATCTCATCTCATCACTGAGGAGGCCTCAGGACTTGCTGACCCACCAGGTGGAGGAGGGTAAGGGCAAGGCAGACCGTCCACCTCAGACACAGTCTGGATTTAGAATTGGGAGCCTAGGACTATTTTGCAAAAAGATATTTTCTTTAGGAAAATACTATGTGGTGGTGGTGGGATGAATTGGGAGATTGGGGTTGACATATATACACGAATATGTATAAAATAGATAACTAATAAGAACCTGCTGTATAAAAAAATAAATAAAAATCAAAACAACAACAAAAAGAAAATACAATGGAACTGTCCCAAAGACAAGTGAGGTCAGAAGAGGGTGAGAATCTGATCATTTACTTGTGAATGTCTGTTAGATTCTGGATTTGAAAGCTCCATATTTTGGGGTTTCAGACTGTACTTCCTGACCTAAAGAATGAATTGCAAAATCAGACTTGGAGGAGTATTACTTTTTCATCAAGCGAGTAGCCTTAAAATTTGGCCAGTATATTAGTTTCTTGGGGCTTCTGTAATA
Organism: Hyperoodon ampullatus; assembly: GCF_949752795.1. Lineage (NCBI taxonomy): Eukaryota > Metazoa > Chordata > Mammalia > Artiodactyla > Ziphiidae > Hyperoodon > Hyperoodon ampullatus. The sequence goes on from NC_136918.1 coordinate 137,714,029, forward strand.
ATGTACCACAAACTGGGTGGCTTACAATTACAAAAATTTATTCTCACAACTCTGAAGGCCAGAAGTCCAAAATCAAGGTGTTGGCAGGGCCGGGATCCCTCTGGGACTCTTGGTAGAATCCTTCCTGCCTTTTCCAGCTTCTACTGGTGGCCGGCAATCCTTGTGCTCCTTGTCTGATAGCTGCATCCCTCCAATCTGTGCCTCTGTCCTCACATGGCACTCCTCCTGTGTCTCTCTCTTCACATGGCACTTTTCTAAGGACACCAGTCATATTGGATTAGGGGCCCACCGTCCTCCAGTCTGACCTCATCTTAACTTATTACATCTGCAAAGGCCCTATTTCCAAATAAGGTCACCTTCACAGGTACCAGTGATTAGAACTTGAACATGTCTTTTTGGGGGGTTCAAAATTCAACCCACAAAAGCTAGTGATATACGTGGCTCACTACTTACTACTATTTCTGTTATGTGGAATGAGACTGTGGTTTTCATTAGGACCAGGAAAATCTCCTCTGTCGACAGAGACTTGAATACAGCTTGAATCAACAGAACCAAAGATGCTACATCAATAATTGCAGCAGTCAAATGCACTTCCAAATACAAACCAAAAGGAAGATGCTCTCCTAATCTTATGCTTTGTTTTGTTTTCTGACGCTGTCCCTTTGGCTGCCTTGGGACACCCTCTCATCCTGAGATAAATGACAACAAAGTGACATTAAAGGTAAACCAAGTAACTGTCTGGAAATCACACAACCTACTGTGGAAGAATGCCTCATTTCTCATCAACTATCAATTATAATATTTGCATGTTTCTTGTAATAATCCTTCATAAATGACTAATGTCATTAGTCATTATAATAGTGCTCCATGGTCCAGTTAGAAGGAGGGTCAGATAGAATTTTACTTAGTAAGGACATTTCCAAATAGAGAATAGAAAAGTTAATTGATGGCAAATGGACTTAACAGGCAAAAACAGTGGGGAAATGAATTAAATAGGTTCCCATTTACAGTTTTATTTGCAAAAGTGAGGTATATCTTAGTTCAGGCAGGTCCTCTTGGGACTGTCAGAGCATAAATATGTTGGCTAATGCTAGTCAGTTGGTATGAGAAGTTTCTAAAATTCAAACAACGCATTTGTGAAACAGGACCCCAGTTTGACTTATCTGATGTCCATAATTTAGCTGACAACAATGTCAGCAGGAGACATTTCAACATAATCCTGTGTTTGCTAATTGCTCTTTTGCACTCTGGACACGGGAAGATTTAACCTTTTGGACGAGGTAGATCCCAGTAACTTTCCAGCCAAAGAACCAGGGATCATCTGATCAGTGACAACCAAAACACTATGTCTTAAACTGTAAAGAGGTCAAAAGAATGGAAAGCGGGCACTCAAAGAGAAATCTGTACACCCAAGTCCATTATTTATAATAGCCAAAAGATGGAAATAACCCAAACGTCCATCGATGGATAAATGGATAAGCAAAGTGTGGTCTCTCCCTACAATGGAATATTATGCAGCCTTAAAAAGGATTGCGATCCTGATATATGCTACAATGTGGATGAACTTTGAAGACATTATGCTAAGTGAAATAATCCAGTCACAAAAGGTCAAATATTGTACGATTCTGCTTATATAAGGTCGCTAGCATAGTCAGATTCATAGAAACAGAAAGTAGTGGTGGTGGCCAGGGGCTGAGGGAAGAAAAGTGTGGGGAGTTAGTGTTTAGTCGGTACAGAGTTTCCTTTGAGGAAGACGAAAAAGTTCTGGAGATGGACGGGGTGATGGTTACACAGTGTGACTGGACTTAGTGCCACTGAACTGTACACCTAAAAATGGTTAAAATGGTAAGTTGTATGTTATGAATCTTACCACAATAAAACAAACACACAAAAAAACGAGAGAACATACTGGTCTGATCTTAGCCCTTCTGAGTTGGGCCACCCCACCCAGTGGTCTTCGTGCGGCCCATTAGTTTACATGTAAGGAACTTCATTGGAAAAAACAAATGTTCCCAGATATTAATCCACATGACACTTTCCTCCTATCTCTGGAACCAAGCAGGACCCTATGGGGCCTTCCCAGGACAGACACCCCTCCCCTTTTTCCTCTGCTTTAGCTCCTCTCTGAAGCACCTAGATAGCAGTATCTGATGCACATTTCCGGAGTTGTTTTACAGATGCTTCCACCACCACCAAATGGAAGAAATTAACTACTTGATGACCATGAGCACACAGCCCCCAGCCCTACTGGAGCCTAAGGATGGATAAGGTTGGCCCCTGCGACACCACCCTGTTACCTCACCAGCAGCCAAGCAGAGAGCTGTGCACGTGCTGATCACATACCCTGTGACTCCCCTCCCTCACCTGGGCTTTAAGAAGGCTTCCCTGAAACCCATCGGGGAGTTCGGGCTTTTTGAGCACAAGCTGTCCCGACTCCTTGTACAGCACCCCACAATAAACACTGCACTTTGCTTCACCGCAACCTGGGTGTCCGTAGGTTGGCTTTACCATGTGCCGGACGGTTCGGTACAGCCAAACTTGGTTCAGCAACATCTCTCTTCTAGCTGATTCTGAGAGCCAAATGCCAAATCCAGATCCTGGCCCACCTGGCAAGATGAACCACTGTCAGAGGATTTAAGGCCACGAGACTGTGACCTTCCTGCAGCAAATGCTTCCTTCCTCGAGGGCGCGCCGTGGTTGCAACGTGGTTACACCGTTCAGCCTGGGGCGGGCAGGCCCGGCAACCCAGAAGGAGGCAGCATGTAGCGGGGATGCCGACTGCAGGACCCAGTGGGTGGGCAGCATCTCCTGGGCCTGGAGAAGACCACCAGGTCATCCACCTGCCATTCTGGACAAAGGCCCAGCCAGCCCTGGATTCCTCCTAACCGCTACCCCTTAACACACAGAAAGGCCCCTGATGCCAGGTGTCACACCTCCGGGGTGCCTCGTGCCTTGTAATTTACTAAGTGCTCTTCTGCAGTCTCTTATTTAATCTTGCAGACACCTCGGTCAGGCAGCTATTATCATGGTCAGGCATCTGATCCAGTCCTCACAGCCAGTCAGAGAAAGAGCCGGGCCTCTGATCTAAGCCCTCAATTCTCTCCTCCACAAGCTGCTGGCCCAGTGTCACCAAGCCTCCCTCCGGCTGTTAGAAAAGCCAGTTGCTACGAGCAACTGGGTTCAAGGTGGAGCTCTGCAAGCGGGCACTGAGAACCTCGATCGAGATTCGCTGAATGAACAAGTGTGGATCTCAGCAAAGTTTCCTGAAAGGTCTTCCCTCCACCCGGATCCTAACTTACATACGTCACAGCTGAGGGACTGGGATGACTTGGCCGGGGCCTGGCTTGAAACACCTTCAAAATATCTTGGTTGCCCTGAATCAGGCAGCACATGGATAGCAAAGTCAGAGGCTCCTGAGACACATTCAGATTCCATCAGGCCCTTTTCCAAAGGGCGAGGAATACTGTTGAATATTCAGTTTGATAAGCCGGGAGGGGTGTTTGTCTGCACTCTCCCCTCCACCTCTGCTTCCTGCTCCAACCTCTCCCGTTTCCACACACTCACGCACACACGTGTGTGCACATGCATGCCCATGGACACACAATGCACACACGTGCAGGCACACACCCACAGACCCACATTTTTCTCAAAATGACTTTTGGCAGCAGCAAAGCCGAATCTTCCCAATTCCCTGTAACTAAGGTAAAAAAGGAGAATAACCGAGCCAGAGAGAAGGAGCTTCCTTTCATCACGGGAAATGTGGAGGCTGCAGGCCCTTCCCCATTTTCAGTCCCAGATGCTGGCTGGTGGCTCCCCTGGGCAAAATTGTCAGGGCCACATGGGGACCACAGGGCACATTTCCAGTCCTTGAACGAGGGACCCCCTCACAGCCTCCTTTCTAAGGCCGGTGTCCTAAAACAAGGCACTTTCATTGCTGTCTTTGGCTCTTAATAGGCTGGAATCTCCCTCCTCAGCCAGAGGCCTCTTCCATAAACAGGTTCGCCAGAACATAAGACCGCGTGCATGAAGCTTGCAAAGGCAGAACGGCAGGGAATGTTCTGTTTCAGAGAGTCCACGAAAATAAAGAAGGGGGGGCCAATGTCAAACTTAACGCGATCATTTTAATTTCCAAGTGCTTTGGGATGTTTTCATGTTGGTCTCATGGACATTTACGTTTGTGGTGAAGACTGTGTTTGCTACAGGATTTTGCTGTGTTCGTTTAGCCCGGTAATAAAAACCGTCTGCCTGAAGTCCTTTTTGGAACAGGAAGGGGTATAAACAAATAAGCCAATGGTCATGGAAGACCAGGGGAAGGGTGGTGGCTGTTTCAGAAGGAGTGGGTGTGAATCCAGAGCAAGTGCTAAAGGCCAGTATTTGCAGGAGCTGCTGAGTTCCGAAGGGATGTGTCCGGACAGTATGAAAACACACCCAGTATTCAAGGATATATGGTGTGTTTGAGAGGATGGATGAGGAGGAAAAGGCACCACTCTCTTCCCAGGCCCCCATTCTGTGCTTGGGGTTTTATCACAGGAGTAAGAATGCTACTAGGAAGTACTAACCCATGAGTCCCTGCAGTGGACTGAATAGTGTCCCCCAGACCCATGTCCGCTTGGAACCTCAGAAGGTGACCTTATTTGGAAACGGTCTTCGCAGAGGTAGGTAATTAAGTTCACATGAGGTCATACGAGATTAGGGTGGGCCCGAAATCTAATGGCTGGTGTCCTTAAAGGGAGAGAAGAGACACACAGGAGAGAAAACCATGTGAAGACGGAGAGAGAGGTTGGGGTGATTGCACCTACTCTCCAAGGAAGGCTGAGGAGTGCCAGGAGCCAGCAGAGGCTGGAAGAGGCAAGGAAGGATTCTCCCCTACAGCCCTCAGAGCCTTCGGGGAGGACGGCCCTGCTGACACCTTGATTTTGGACTTCTGGCCTCGAGAACTATGAGAGGATAAAGTTCTGTTGCTTTAAGCCTCCTAGTTTGTGATGATTTATTATGGCAGCCCCAGGAGACTCATGCAGCCCCCTTTCTGGCCGGTTTAGGCTGGAAGGGATTGGGCATATCAGGACCAAGAACGTGGTCCAATCCTTGGCCCCTAAGTTAGGAGCTGAGGTCCAGGGCAGAGCTGATCTTGAAATAATAGTTGTTGAGCTAGTTTTTTGTTGTTGTTGTTGTTTGTTTTCCTTCCACCAGAGGAGCGATAGAGACTCTTCTGGGCTCAAGGAGTAAGAAGACAGCCTCAGAGTGACCTTCAGGGTCAGCTCCATGGACAGGCAGGGTCTCCCTAAAAGCCCCAGCTGAGTTGGGGGTCTGCGAGTAGAGACGGCTGCCCCTCTGACTTCCGATGAGGCAGGGCATGGAGGAGAAGTAGCCAGAAGGACTAGGTTTTGGCTTCTGATCTCCAGTAGAGGTTTTTATGTCTCTAGCAAGACAGTGTTCTTGAAGGCCAGGCATAGGCAAGAGATGATTTTCAAAATTCCTTTAGCTCCTATTACCATATAAAGATCCAGGCCCAGAGATGTGATGTCTGAGGTTCTTATAATCCAGAACACTCAGGACATTGCCTGCAAGTTTCTGCCACGAGCAATAGGGTGGATGAGGATGGGAAGGGAAGCTGAGCAAGGGGAAGCCAGTGGTCACATAGTTTGCCCCATTCCCCCCAGATTGAATGTTCCAGGTGGGAGCCCAAGGAAGATGAGCTTTTCTTTTGCTCCCTGTTTGGAACCTTGGAGGAGATGACCCCCATCCCAGTACGGAGGCACGTGGGTGTTGGGGACCCCAACGTGGTTGCAGGGAGATGGGGTGAATGCATGGGACCAGGATTCTTGGATGCCTTCATCTCCTCTGCAGCATGGAGGGGACCCAGGGATCCTCTTATGTCTCCCACATCAGTGCAGCATGTAACCAAGGTCTGCTGGGAGCCAGTGGCTGTGAGGGGCTCACCTTGGCCAGGGATGGAGTGGACATCCCACCAGACCTAGGGGATCTCCAAGGTGACTTGGTCACACTTGAGAGCTCCTAAGCTTAGGCCCTCAGACCCTTGCCTTTAGCAGGGACATCAGCTGGATGCCCGAAAGGCCGACCCAGCCCACATGCCTCTGAGTGGATACCTGTCAGCACACTCACCAGGACCAGCACAGCTGCCTGGCAGAGGGGCCGGTGCAGGGACGGGACAAGACCAGGAGACCTATCTCCTCCCCATGGGGACCACGAGCTTCCCTGTGCACCAGCTGCCATCTTGGATATGAGCGTGGGGAGGAGAGAATGGCACCGATGAGAGCTGAAATCTACCAATAAGTATTTCCTGATGGAGCCTGTTTCCATAGAAGGTGATTGTTTCAACCAGAGGACCCAGAGATAATATTAATGACAAATTACTCCCCTCTGCTACCCGTGGGAGAGAGGCTCACGTGGAAGAGAACGAAGGAGGTTTTGTGGCTCCTGTGCTCCTGAATGGTGGAAGTGAGTCTGAGTTCTCACCACCTTGGCCACGGAAGGATGAGGGTTATAGCTGAACTGTGTCCTTCCCAAAATTCCTGTGTTGAAGCCCTAACCCCAGCAGCTCAGAACGTGACTGTATTTGGAGATTGGGTCTTTAAAGAGGTGACCAAAGTCAAATGAGATCATATGGGTGGGCCCTAATCCAATAGGATTGTTGTCCTTAGACACAGGTTACAGAGAGGACACACAGAAGGAAACCATGTGAAGACAGAGGCAGAGATTGGAGGCATGCTGCCATAAGCCAAAGGATGGAAAGGTCACCGGCATTAACCAAAAGCTGGAAGAGGCAAGGAAGGACCCTCCCCTAGAGACTTCAGAGAGAGCATGGCCCTGCCGACCCCTTAATTTTGGACTTTCGGCCTCCAGAACTGTGAGAGAATACATTTCAGTTGTTTTAACTCACCTAATTTGTGGTACTTTGTTACTACAGTCCTAGGAAGCTAAAATTCACAACTTTATAGAGATCAAGCTTTTTTCAGAAGGATCTTGCTCCATCTAGGCAGATTTAGAAACGTTTCCCCTGAGGGCAAATTCCTCCAGATTTAGACCACGTGGTGAATTGGGGGCACAGGAGGTCACAGGGCACCTCCCCGAGCATCCCCCGCTCCCCCTTCCTGGTTTAAATCATCTGACCTGGAGCCCAAAGAGCAAATGCTTGAGTCCATTCAGGGCTCCCTCCCATCTGATGGAGAAGGAATCTGGGGAAGGAAGGAAGAGAGATGGCAGAGAACACGGGTTTTCTTTGCTTTCCAACAGGCAGCGGCCCTGAGTCTGTTTTCTTTTCTCTTCCCTTCAGATTGATCTTTCATCTCTCCAATGACTCTTATCTTTCAGCAAACTCAAGCAGGCCCAGCGCGAGCTGTGAAATCACCGAACTTCACAGGTTTTGCACAAGTCATCTTAAAGGCCTGACCTGGGCTTTCCTGGTGGCGCAGTGGTTGAGAGTCCGCTTGCCCATGCAGGGGACATGGGTTCATGCCCTGATCCAGGAAGATCCCACATGCCGTGGAGCGGCTGGGCCCGTGAGCCATGGCTGCTGAGCCTGCGCGTCCGGAGCCTGTGCTCCGCAACGGGAGAGGCCACAACAGTGAGAGGCCTGCATACCGCAAAAAAAAAAAAAAAAAAAAAAGGCCTGACCTAAGCCCAGGAAAGCCGGAGCGAGGCTGAGAAATCATTCCTTATCTCACGTGTCACCTTCACTGCCCCCACGGGGATCCCAACCACCTCGAGACACCTGCATGACCCACCCTCCAAGGGCTGAGTTACGAGCTGTGCTCCAGGTCTGCTGCCAGTGGCTTGGATGTTATTCCAGGACAGCAATGGCTGGGGCGGCCTCGTCAAGGCTGTGGTTTGATTTCCTTTGCTGCTTTCAGGGTTGTTTCGAAGGAAATGGGTGGAAGTGATGGTACTCCGTGGTGGTGAGTCTTAGTCTTGGCCACTGGAGGTGACGGCACAGAGTGACACTGTGGACAGGGAGGGAATGCCTTTGTGAGCTGGGAGAAGTGTGAGCAGAGAGAGAAGAAAAACAGGAAAATAACAATAACAATAATAATAATCATGCCTTTTCTCTGGTCCTGGAGGATTCAAAGTTGACCTTTCCTTCTCCATGGAATTTTATTTTGCATCTCTTGAATGGATTTAGCTATTAAAGACCAGTAACACAGCTGATGGGAAAAATACTTCTGGTAGCAGCTTCGTTGAGCAAGAGAAGAGGATTCCAGTCTTGAATTGGACACGTGCACTTATGTTCCACAGACACCTTGGGAGTATATGCCATGACTGAGCACTGTTTTGGGGATGGAAATGTGAAAATGGATAAGATGGAGAGCAAAGCCTTCCTCCGGGCCACCCGGGAAAAGACACAGGCACAGGAAGCAGCTGTAGCATCTGGCAGCCCCCAGAGAGTTGGGATCGCCCCTTAGCAGGGTCCTTCAGCTCCATAACGAGATGGTAAAATGAGCCTCGGTTGTGCCCTGGGACCCGGCTGGCCGCATCTGTCCGGGCAGTGTCAGCCCTGTGCAAATGTGGGCCTCATGGGAGCTGAAATCCAACCAAGGCCCCACTGGCCAAGCCTTGTTCCAGCCCCGGGGGTCACGTCATTTTCCTCTAAGTGGCTCACTCAGCAGGGGCACTTTTTTGCAATTCAGCCACCTGGACAAAGGTGTCTTTTTGCAATGCATCCTCCTGGATAAGGCACCTTTTTTTCCAGCTTGGGGCACTGAGTGGCCCTGATCTGACAGAAGAGTGGCCTTTGTGCAGCTGCTTTTAGGAAATTTCACCGAGGGAGGGCGAGAGAGATGATCTCAAGGATGGTAAACCTTGAGAAGTATGTGACATAACACACTAGTTTGCGGGGGCCAGTGAACCCCTCAACTCAGGGGAAACTATCCTTTAGAGTTTTCGTGTGAATGGGGCCATTCTGTCTTCAGCTTTCTCCAGTTTTGATTTTATAGGGGAAGTCCAGGACTATAATCTAGTGAGGAAAATGGGGGCATTGTGTTTTCTCTTTGAAACAACCCAATGCCTACATGGGAAAACAAGGCCTGTTCTTAACAATCATTTGGTACACATAATAACCAGAAAAATCCTTTAAGTTCTGGGGGTGGCTCAGAAATCTTGCCTAAGCACTTGGCCACTGTGTAACTGTTTTGTTTTGGTTTGGTTTGGTTTTGGCTGCATCGTGTGGCATGCAGGATCTTAGTTCCCCGACCAGGGATCGAACCCATGTCCCCTGTATTGGGAGCAAGGAGTCTTAACCCCTGGACCACCAGGGAAGTCCCTCACTGTGATAACTGTTTAAGAAACACATGGAAGAGGGAATCAGAAGATGTGCATGGAGTGCACAGCGGGGCAGCTGCTGTGTCTACCCGCTTCCTCCTCCGAAAACTTTGCCCCGTGTCTTCCTTGGACAATGATGAGGGAAAGGCAGTGACTGCCAGGCTCCCTGGGGCTCCAGCCCTGTCTCAGCCGACTCTTGGCCATCACCTGGCCATCCTGCGCTCCCTAGAGACCTGTCTTCAGCTTCTTTTCTTCCTCAAGCCCCCTGTATTAGTTTCTTAGGGCTGTCTGACAACCACAGACGGGGTGGGTTACAACAACAGAAATGTATTCTCTCACCCCTTAGGAGGCTGGAAGTCCAAAGTCAAGGTGTGGGCAGGGTTGGTCCCTTCTTGTGGGTTCAGCGGGAGAATCTGCCCATGCGCCTCTCCAGCTCCTGCTGATGGCCGGCACTCCGGTCTCTGCCTCGGCCATCATCTTCTGTGTCTGCCTGTGTGTCTTTTCTCCTCTTATAAGGACGCCAGTCAGAATGGATGAAGAGTCCACTTTTCCTCAGTGTGACCTCATCTTAACTCTGCTGATCACATCTGCAATGGCCCTATGTCCAGATAAGGTCACATTCTGAGAGTCTAGGAAGGACATGAACTTGGGGAGGGAGACACTGTTCAACCCAGTACACCCCCATTCTCCACTGACACTGGAATCCATGGAACTCAATCCCTAGAATTCCATGGAATTCATCCGTGGAAGCTCCCAGCCTCACAGCTCACCTGGTCTCTGACTGTGCCTGTCCCCGCAGTTTCTCTTCTTCTCTCCAGAAGAAGCTCTTCTCTTCATAGTATGCTCTAAGAAATCCATTTGACCTTTACCTATTTAACCGTCTACACTCCTGCACCTGACTTTTCACCGTGTCTCCTTACCCCCCGACATGCGTCCCATTACTGTCAAAGTGGTTGCCAGTCAGCCCATGTCCTAGACCCCGCCCTTCTCCTCTCTCAGTCTGCACAACCCTGGTCAGGCTGCTCTGCTGCTTCTCCTCACCGTCCCCTCCTTCCAGCAGGGCCCATCCCCGTCCTTGTAGAGCAGCTTCTGGCCCTCGGATGGTGGAGCCAGCGCATAATAGGCCTCAGTTCGCGCTTGCTGCATTGCATGAGATTCCTTGCGTCGTTGCCGAGTTCTCTAAGCCGCACTCACATCCCACGTTTCCAGCACCTGAGAGCCTTGACAGCCCAGCAGTTGCTCCAGCCCTGACCTGCTCATGGCCTCATCGGTTCGCTGGTGTTTCACTAACAAGCCATCTCCCCAGCTAGATTTTAGGCTTTTTGAAGACCAAGACCATGACCTGTCTTTGCTTTGGTCCTCCTGGCATAATCCAGGAACCGAGAACACTCAATAAGTTTTCACTTAGAACGTGCACAAATGCAGCCATTTTGCTTTATGGGCCTGGGTGTCCAGAGAGAATTACTTATTAGGGGTTGAGTCAGTTTGGGATGTTAACACAACACGATCAGGATTAGACTTTAATTGCTGTATAGGCTGTGTTTAGAGTTTCTAAAGGTGGGCCTTAGGGCTGCCTGTTTCAGAGCCTGCAGGATTGCTTGCTAAAAGGTAGGTTCCAGGGCCCCGACCCAGATCTGTTGATTCAGAATTTTAGGAGGTGGGTCCGAGAATTGTGTTTTTAGGTCAGCCCTGGCCCCTGTCCGGGTGATTCTTATGCATGGTAAAGTTGAGAATCACTGATCTAGACACATGGACAATAAATATTGATCCTACATGGGCTAGCAGAGCTGAAGATAAGCTAGTGACTTATTACAGCTCATAGAGCCAGCTGGGGCAAAGCCAAAAATGATTCATTGCTTCCTAGGTGACCAGTCATTTCAAGGGCCACCATTGTCTCCCGAGGTACAGTGACATTTCATAAAATCAGGGGCCCAGTAGGAGAATCTGGGGGGCCTTTGGAGTGACCCCTGGGCAGTGCTGAGCCTAGCCACAAACAGAGTGTACCTGTCTTGCCATGCTGGTTCCCCCCTGCCAGCCCCCTGCCCCAGGCAGAGAATTAGAGCGTGCTGTTCAGTGCTAATGTTTGTCTTGCTTTTGGAAACACCTCAGGGCAACTCAGGATAGGTTTTCAGAGTGGTGTTTGACTTGGCTTGGCTGTAAAGTTCCCCCTTTTTAGTCTGTTTATTGCAAGTTAGCACACGGCCCCAGATGAGGGAGCCTAACACTAGTTCTAACAGAAACCAGGGGGCAAATGAAATAAAACATGGGGAGGGCTGGAGGGCGCTTCCCCATGTCCGCTTCTTGGCCTGGAGCTAAGCTGAGGTCAGGGTGGGCATCGGGCTTTGCAGCCTCCAGCCTGTGCTGCCCAGTGACGCCTTGGAACTCTGGGGCACATCCAGCCACTGCCTGCCCGACATAGGATCTGTAGGGTTATTTCCCAGGAAGGAGATGTATTCCATTTTTAGCTCCTATTTTGCTTACATATTTTCTCAGCTTTTAAAAAGTTCAACTGACGTTCGATAGCTGGTCCCTCTTGAAGTTTACTCTCAAGTTTAAATCTGATGCCACATTACATGTGGGTAATAATCACCATCACTGTGCCAGCTATTCCATTTACATCGTTTCATTTAATCCGCACAAAGTTCTATGCAGAGGGTATTATTAGATCCCAGTTAAAGAGGAGAAAGCAAACTCAGAGAGATTGAGTGGCCTGAGGTGACCCAGCTATTGAATGGGGATAGTAGTTCCAGGGGTCATGCCTTCTCAGCAACAGGAGGGCTTGCCACTTGGTGATGACCTACCCCAGCCGGAACCTTCTTTCCTTGCCTTGAAGAAGGAACAAACAATGCTTTACTGAGGGCTGAAAGATTTCACCTAAGTCTGGCTCCTATTTGCATTAAGCGTATCAGCCCAGTTTATATCAGCAAAATGAAAATTGAAGAAAGTTATGGGTTTCTAGTGACATGTCTGCAAGGCATTAAAATACACCATTGATGGGAGTTTCTATCCATGTCACATTTCTTTTTCACAAAAGTGGAAAGCCCACTACTGTGGGTGGTAGGAAGAGTTTGAAATCCAATCAGAACATAAACAGGACCCTTGGGATGTGGCCACCATCCTCCGATCCAGGGAGGGTTGTGCTGGGTGGAATCTGGGACATTTGGGGCTGAGTGAAACTAAACCGGAACTTGTGGGCTTTAGGGAATGGGCCCACGAACTCCCAAATTTCCTGTTTGAAGATCCTCTTCTTCCTGTTTCCCTTCCATAGTTTCTACTGCGTTGACATGGTCACAGCTCTCTTGTCCCAAACCCACAGGGTCACTTTGATCGTCAGAGACTTCAGCCTCTGTTAATCGCTCTTATCAGCAGTCTGGCCTTCGTTCAAGGACCCATGGTTCTCTCTACTTGAAGGGACACACGGTAGGCTCCCCGTCGGTCGCTGGCCCTGGGTAGAGGCTGCTTTTGGTGGAAAGAGGGATTGAAGTGGGAATATTTTAGGACCATGTTACTCAGGCCTTGAGAGAACACTACAGGATAGGAAAAAAGAGTCCTATGAATTAAAAAAGCCCAGTTATTGATGGAACCTAAGGAACCTCAAAGAGGCTAAGCTATCATTTAAACATGGATCTCGGTTCCTAGAGGTTGGACGAGGCGGGCTGGAAGGGGTCAATGGTAGTATGCAGCCTTGAGTATTCTGGAAAACACCATCTTCTGACTTTTTGCAATGAGCTAAAAGGACTAAGAAGAAACCACCATGAATAATAGTAATTGCTGTTCTATTTGCTGCCCATTGTGCGTTTCATGTTTACATATTTCAACTCTAATATCTGCAGTAGCTGACGTTGGCGTTATTATCCTAAGTCTGTGTGCTGAGAAATAAGAGATTTGACGAGTTCAGTAATTTGTACTAGATTATAAAGTTAGCAATTGGTAGGGCCCAGAAATGAACGAGGTCCTTTCTTCTCTAAGCTGTGTCCCATGAAATACTGTTCTCATCCCTGCTGTGGCCTGATGGGGTATCACATTCTACTACTGCACTAGCCAGAAGGTCAACAGCAATTATGCCATCCCTGTAGTGTGCTTCGGGGTCAGTCCCGGAATTAGCAGAGCTCACTCTCAGCCAAGAAAAGAGTATTCCAAGGAAATGATATCTTAGAATTTTTTTTTTCTTTAGTTGGTAGACATTCCTTGAGAGACTAATGGTGTATTAAAGATATATTACTGTGACATCTTGTGAATTTTATAGCTACTGTTTTATACTTATTCAGCATTCCTGATCTCACTGTGGTATTCACTTCAAATAATATTTTGTGAGTCAGTGTGTAAGAATCAAATGCAAGTTGTACATTATTTAATGATACGCTAAATGATGATGTCTTTAGGAAAGAATTTTTCTTGAATACCATGGTTGTAGCGTTATCCACTATTGCTTTAAAAGTAGATTTTCTTGACATTCATAATTATGATAGTTATAAGAAATAAGTTGTTTACTATAAAATGAAATACCAAATATTTCTCAACTATTAAAAAATCCTTATAATCTCAAAAGCATCTGACTTAAATGCAGGAAAAAGTTCTCAGTTCAGACTGCACGTTAGAATTTAAAAGCTTCGGACGCTTTTACAAGCTCCAAATGTGTCGGCCTCACCTTTAAACCAATTAGATAAGATCCCTGAGAGGTGCTGTCTGGCTAGGTATAGTTTAGAAAATTCTGCAGGCAATTCTAAATGTGGCCAGTGTTGAGAACTACTGGGCCTAAGCAATAATGAATTTTTAAATACATGGCGTTAGGCCTGACTAATATCAAAGCATTAATGTATTATAAAGGAGAAAGATCTGCATTATGCTTTACAAGTAAGAGTTTTGAATATAATGCAATTAAAATATATGTGGCGAATATAATACATGCAATAAGTCAATAAGTTGCAGATATAAAGTAAATGTTCAATAACAGTACTGAGAAGATGACTGAATGAACATCCTGCAAAGTTTCGTATGAAAAATCATATTTTGACAAAACTAAGATGTTATCAATTGTAAGACAGAGTATCACTGAGAAAAGTTTTAATTAAAATGTGATGGGCATATCTTAAAATCCACAACTCAACTTCAAAAGTGTTCAAAATGCGAAAAAATCTGAGTCTTATAATTAAGGAAATACAGTACTTAAAAATTATTGTTTTTTAATTTTTCTGCCGGCTACTCCACCTGTTATACCACTAATGTCCACTAGATGCCGCTGTGATCTGCTACTTCAGGTTCCAAAAGGAAATCGGAAAACCAATTTTCTGAGTATTTAAAATTGAAACAGTCTGCCCCTTTAAAGACAAGAGACTTTTAAAATCTCATATTTTGAGGGGTTGTTGTTCATAATTTCCCTTCTATTAAGATCCATGCTAAGTATCTCACAAAGTGTAAAATTAGTTAAAAAGTGAATTGAGACGTTTTAAAGGCTCGATAGAAAAAACGATCGCTTCCCTTTTATCCGTATCCTCAGATTTCACATCTCGCCTTTCTGCAGCGGGTTATAGAGAAGGGGCAGTAGTACTGATGGGAAGGTTGATGCTTGACTCCAATCAAATTGAAAGTAAAATGTGAAGGAACGAATATGATGTCTCCTGGTTCGTAGCCAGCAGATTAGGGGACCCTGCACACAGGCGTTACTGCTTCCCACACAGGAAAAGCTGGGGATGGGCAGAGGACCGGGGTCAGTGGGGCAGAGCCCTGAGCTTCAACCCAAATGCAACGTTAACCGTGGGGATTGACCCAGGGCCGCCATGGCTGAAAACCGGGACAACTTCCCTTATTGGATGAGAATCCCTCTCCCAGCAAAATGATAGAGGCCTTAGGGTGGAAAGGAAGCCTGCAGAAGCTTCTGGAGATATGCTTTGAGCAGTGCGACTCAAACTGTTCCCCATCTCTCCAGTGAGATGAGAACAGAAACTGGGGGTAAACATTTCAAAACACTTTTACAGCAAAATATCAATAAAGTAATGTTATGTCTGTTAAATGTAAGAAAAAGAAATTGGGCTTGTGTTTTGTATGCCTGTTTTTTTATTTTATTTTTCTAGTAATTCAACTTTTCTAATATTTTGCAAAAGTATCAGTCTATAACAGGTTGGAAATTTAAAATAAGAAGAGTAGGACTTCACCCCAGATAGCTTGAGAAGCACTGCAGAAGCCCACCCTGAGCTGCCAAAGGAGGGGACCCCAGAACTATGACCCTACCAACCCCCTTAATAATTTTCTAGTGGACAATACAGGCAGAAAAGGGCCGAAGAACAGGAGCACTTGGATTGTGAAGGATAGGATGACTAGAAAGGTAAAAAGAAATCCTAAAGCAGCACACCTCAGGGAGCCCCAGCCTCTGAACCCACAGCTGGCAGCTCACCCCAGAACCGCCCCGCCCCCAGCTCTACAAAGGCTCAGAGACCCTGCAGCATCACCCCTGAGCTGGCCCTTTGCCCAATGCACACACACAGCAAATTGACCTTGGGACAAGAGGAACTCAGGGGCTGCAGGGAAAAGAAATACAAAACCAGTCAGAATTGCCCATATCATATATTTAGCTTCAGAAGAGAAACGCAGAGAGAAGTCCATAGTTAAATTCTTTCCTGGCTTAATCCAGCCCAAATAAGCTGGCTTTGATGGAAGGGAGGCTTAATGCACCGTCCATGTCCATTTATGGATAATTGAGTTGGCCATTTTGCTTCTCTAAAAACTGCCCTGTTGCATTATCATACTGTCGGTGTCTTTTTTGGAAAGCAATTTGGTAATAATTATCGAGGTGTAAATTGTGACTACTCTTTAACCCAGCTGTAGAAATTCATCCTACAGTTGTACTCTTTTTTTTTTTTTTTTTTTTTTTTTTGCGGTACGCGGGCCTCTCACTGTGCTGGCCTCTCCCATTGCGGAGCACAGGCTCCGGACGCGCAGGCTCAGCGGCCATGGCTCACGGGCCCAGCCTCTCCGCGGCATGTGGGATCTTCCCGGACCGGGGCACGAACCCGTGTCCCCTGCATTGGCAGGCGGACTCTCAACCACTGCACCACCAGGGAAGCCCTACAGTTGTACTCTTAAAGCATGCAAAGACACACAATACAATATCCAATACTCATTGACTCTTTGTGGGAGAAAAAAAACCACAACTAGATAAAAGCTAAATGTCCTTGATAAGAGACTAGCTAACAGATAGCATCCATAAACTGGACTAGGACACCCCACTGAAAGAGTAAATGCTTCTCAAGGTTCTAATGTGCAAAGAGTTCCAAGATACAATTTTAAGTAAAGGAAGCAAGTTGAAATCCAGTGGGTACAGTATGATCCTATTTGTGTAAAAAAGCAACACATGCACTTTGATCATGCAGAGAATCCTTCTGAGGCTGTATCTGTCAACAGGGGTCACCTCTGGGAAGCAGAGCTAAGGGTTGAGACTAGGGAGAAGCACTTTCACTTCTAATATCACGCTCTTTTATGTGGTTTTGTTTTTTCAAGTAAAAATAAGTATTAATTTAATATGGAACAAAGTGTCTATTGCAGAATATCAAGAGATACAAGAAACGGCAACAAACATCAGTCAGCCAAAGATATATCCTGAAACAAGGGGGTGCAGAAAACAGTCATGCCTTAAAGGTCAGGAGAAATTGGCTGACATCGACAAAGAAGAAACCACAACTTCTAGATTGTTCTCACCCATGACTGGTGAATAGTTTTAGCGACAGGCAATATCCAGCGGACCACGTGGCAGGGGACCCAAGGCTCACAGGCATCATGGCCACCACCAGGTGACAAAACCCAGAGACAACTGCTCGAGGATTTAATTACTATGTGGAAATGGAAAGGGATTGGGGTTGGTTCACTAAATAAAAAACGGGTAGCCTGGCCCGCTTCACAAATAGAGGGAGTGTCTCGGCTACCAGCAATGCTGTTACCATTTGCAAATGGGACACGCACACTTCTGGTTTATTTCTACCTTGCACAGTGCCGATCCATTCTGATAACACTGGCCTCAGAAATACTTACCTTAAAAGTTACATGTAATTCCTACCCCCCACACCCCCCACCACGCTCTGTACTCGCAGGATGAGAGCTGGGAGGGAGGCTCCCAGGCCACCTTGGGGCCTTCAGCCCTGCGCTCCTGGCTAAGGAGTATTTTCAGTGCTCTCCCGAGGTGAGTGCGCTCTGCAAAACACACTGCTTACTCTGCTTTGGGCTTTCTTTCTGCCACTTATTTCATGTTCCAGGTAACAGTTTTGACCCATACTTCCAAGGAAAAGGTGTTTGGGGTGATTTTTCTGGACTTGCCTCAAAGGACGAAGGAAGACTATTATGCTGGATGTCAGAAAGCCGGTTTCCAGGCAGCTCAAGTTGCCTTCATGGAAATGGTGGAGGAAGCAGAGGGTGAAGGTCAGAGAGCCCCTGGGGACAGATGAAGTCCTCTGCGATTGTAATGAGCACCCCAAGCAGCCCTGGGGGCCTGGGAGAGATGACCAAGGTCATGTGAAGGGAGTGTCAAGGCAGAAGCCAGAACTAACCTTCTAAAGACCCCGAGAGCAATCCTTCCTAACTTTTGTGCACCTTCTATGTCATGGCCAGTCTGACATACACTGGGGGGCCCGGGTTGCCAGGAGTGGTGCGCAGGGGGTGGGCAAGCACAGAGCCCCCGCTACAGACACACCAGGGCACTCAGGCCTCCCAGTGCACTTGGAAAGAAACCACATTTCCTTTTAGCCCTGGGCGGGGTGGGGGGGTGGTGGCGGCGGGGGAGGGTGGGGGGGTGGTGGCGGCGGGGGAGGGTGGGGGGTGGTGGGGGCGGGCAGCCCAACAGTTGCAGCATTACTGCAAACAGTAGCAAGACAGAGAGACAACAGTCTTTTCCAGATCTGCCTTGAGGGAAAATAGCGGGGGGAAAGGGAAGGAATACTTGAATGAGGGCTTCTTAGGGGCCTGTGCGGGGCAGTGTCTTCTGAGACATGTGGGTACCCTTAACTGTGGGGCTTCTGTTTGGCAGAGGGGGTGGGCTGCACATTTGGGGCCAGAAACGAATTCCCTGGAGGTGGGGGACAGGCTGAGACTCCCTCCTGAGGACCTTTTCTCCTGTTGGGCCCTTCCTTATTTCATTTAGAGGACTCAGCCTTTCCTCCAAGTAAATATTGAACAAATATTTTAAAACCACCCACTTCAACAGTGGCAAACTGTTATCCCGTCTCCAGCTGGCCCCGGGCACGGCTGCTACGCTTCCTGCCTTACGCCCTGACTTCCTTGGCGGAGTGGGAGGAGCTCCTGCCCTGTGCCTGAAGGCACTTCCGGTGTCGGCCATCTTGGCTCAGACCGGAAGTCCAGGGGGAGGGAGGCCTGCGGCTACGTTCGCAGAAAGGTGGACGTTCGGGTGTGGTGTTTCCCACTTGGAAGCAGGCGTTGGAACGGGGTGGATTTATTTAGACCCAGAGAAAGGGAGCCGTGCTGAGTGGCCTGAGGCCCATTGAGGGTCTCCCATGAAGAAGACAGTATGGTCAGGGCCGAGTCGCTGTGGAGGGGAGGCGTGCCCTACCATGCAGAACTTTTCTCCATGTAACAGCCTCCGAGGTCCCGAGTGTCTTCTCTTGAGGAAAGCAGTAGTCACTCCCTCAGAGGCACTGGTTTTAGATTAACACCTTAGACACCGAACATCTGTTTACCATCACCTACACAACCTGTCTATCCCCACAGAACCTACAGACTCAGGGCCCTACTGTAGACATAACTGCATCTGGGTCTCACGAGAGATGTCTGGCCTTTGCTAGAGGGAATGGTCCGAACAATCACAGCCCAGTTGTATCCAGGGCTCAATTGGATCCTTGGCCTCCTCATTTTCAAACGTGGTGAGCACAGCTCCAGGCTCAGGCCCAGCAAGCACTGAGAATGTCCTGGGAATCCAGGACCTTCTCCTACCAGTCAGACTGGAAATACCGGAAAAGCAAAGGTAGCTGCCCTCAGAGGCAGTGCTGGTATTTTCTTTCCTTTTGGCCAGTTCGGTTTTAACTAGAAACTGGAATAACAATTATAATGATACATGTTTACAGATTTTAACTAATGAATCCCTTGGAGTCCTCTTTTGGTGGGGAAAGCATTCTACGCACCTCATACATCAGGAAAACAGGGCCATATGATTTGGCTGGGCTGGGCGGTCACTGGTGTCAATACAAGAGCGGAGGCCTGGACTTCAGCAGTTCTTGACTTCTTGGCCTGTGTCCAGATTGCCGGGCCTCGCAGCCCCTAGAAAAGCAACACATGAGAAATTGAAGCAGACCAGACCATAAACTAACAGGAGCAGTTGGCTCTAGTTAGGAGGGTGGGCCCTGTGGCCTTGCCTGTGTCTGTTTCTCTTGGAGAGACAGGCTTGGAGAGGAGGAAAACCCATTTCTCCAGGACTGTTTTGCCCACCTTTAATTACCAGCTAAAACAAAACCGTCTGTAGAGGAAACGCCCCTTGAAAGAAAACCCAAGCTGCTGTGAAGGTTTCATCTTTCCCTTTTGAATTCCAAGGTCTGCAGTCATGTAATCCACTGTTGGCCTGAAAAAAATATTTGTCTACAGAAACACCCACACGGGGTGCTGGGGACCCCAGTGCCCGGGCATGGGGGTGGAGCCTGCATGGGAACCATCAGCCAAATCCCTCTAGTTGGGCTCTGACCTGTTTATTATGAACCCTCTTAACCCCTTTTAACAAGAGGTATCTAGGTTTTCTCCTGATGTCTTCTCTATCTGCCAGCAATATTTTTTTCAACAAATTAGTGTGAGGTAGGAGGTGGAGGTGAAGAGAGAAAGGTAATCAGGGTCTTCGATGGCCATGGCTATTTCAAGGAAAGGGTGGTGGTAGGAACACAGAGGGAGGTGGGCTGGGAACCTTTCAACCTCAACAGCCGAAGACACATCTAGAAGCACCCAAGCTGGCAAAGAAATCCAGGCGGTGTCCCCAGAGAAAATTGCTTGTTTAAAAAATAAGTGAACAGGCATGGTCAAGCATGATCCTCTCAGAGTGTATCAAGGCAGATAACCAGCCCTGTTTGGAAGCCTTACTCTCTCAGTGGATTCTCCCTCCAAACCCATAATAGGCATTTATTTAGTCTCGATCTCATATGGCCTTGTATCATTGTCCAGTTTTTTATATGTGGATGCCCTCTTTCCCCAGTTCAATTGTAGACTTCTTAGCGGTTGGGACCAGAGTTTTCATAATCAATAGTAATTAAAATGATTGATCCAGAAGTTTCCCCTTGTGTGTTATCAGCTGAGGGACATAAACTAATTTCAGTCTCATTCCCATTGCTTGATTTCCTTTCATCGTTCCAGGTTTCCTGTTAAGGTCCAGATTTTGAGAGTGCGCTCCAGTGCAGGAGCACATCTGGGAGACATGTGTTTCTTTTCTTTGCTCATTCACAATGGTAATTGTTTCGGCTACTACAGGAAGCTCAGCAGATTCAGAAGTACAAGGAGCCCCACCAAAGCCCAAGATGATATTCACTGACGCTATCAGCAGGTCTGAATGCCAACATCTGCTTCGAGAGTGATTGCTTGGAGAAGCTCATCCAGTCCTAAATTTGGTTGATCTGTTTTGAGGTGATAGCCTCATATTGAAGTAATTTCTCCCCGCCAAAGGGTCTAGAATAGGTTCAGTTGTAACCAATTTTATGTAGTTGTGACTGCCTCAAGAAACCTGGAAAAGGTTATTAAGAGTGTGTGTCTAGGCATATGGATAACTGTTCCAGCTCAACTGTCTGTGAACACCATTAGTAGCCCTTGAAACGGTTCTCCAGGAAGTGCAGGCTGTTAATAACTCTGCCCTGATGCTCCTACGTGAGCCGAACAGCATATAACTTTGCAAGTAGCCCAAGTGCTCTGAATTGACAGCCTGCCAGGGAGACTGCAATGAACCCAGAAAACATTGCCAAAGGAAAGCGGAAAATTATCAAGTCTCCCTGGTCAGTAGATTGACTGGTCACTGTCGATAGACAAAAGAGTGACAAACTGATAGATTATGAAGGTGTGTCCCTTCTACTGGCTCAGAAAAGGGCTCCACCTCGAGCAGTCAGAAGTGCTAAGACAACTCTTATGTGGCAAGAGAGAGAATCTTTCCATCAGTAACTATTAATTGACTTTCACTTTGTAGGAAAATATTGTGTTAAGTGCTTGGAGGTAGAAAGAAAAATACACCCTCAGGATGTTTATAATCTAGCTGGGGGATAAAACACAAGATTGAAAAGCTATTAATACGTCTTTGGTTACCTGCAAATTATTGACCAGAGACGTTTCAATATTCATTTATATAACAAATCGCTGGCCACAGGCATTAGTTGCTACAAAAATCCCCCGATCAATAATGAGTTAAAATGCAAAGCAATGGAATATCCACCTATGGGATAATATTCTGCCACTGAAGTGAATGAAGTAAATCTGTAAGTCCTGAGAGCTAAGTGGAAAAAGGTCGGTAGCTGAACAAAATACCATCTATGTAAAAAATAAAGCAAAGTGTCTATGTGTGTATGAACATACACATATAGGCAAATGCATAAAGGGGACAGGAAGAGGACACACCAAAATAGAGACAGTTTCCTTCTGAGGAGGAAAGTGAGATTGGGGAAGTCTGTAAAGGACACTTTTCATATTTTTACTCAACATACTTCTGTATTGAATAAATTATTTAGGACAAGAAAATATCTATATATTTCTTACATAAAAAAAGGGAAACAGTGAAAAATATAACAAAGCAAATTCGCGATAGTTATGTGACCACACCAAAGGTAATCATGTGGTCCCATCCCTCTGCAGTGATTCCTTGAGCTTAATCATGTGATATAATTATGGCCAGTGGGATTTAAGGGGATATCCAGGGGGCTGCTGGGTAAAGCTTCCTTGCTCTCAAAAGGAGGAATGAAGAAGAGAAAGCACATCTTCTCCCTTCAGCTGGATATCATAGTGTCTGGATGTGGACAGACAGAGACAGACAGACAGAGACAGAGACAGAGACTGTGACTTACTGTGATTGCCTGGGGCAGCGAGGGGGAGAGCGAGAGAGACAGAGACAGAGACAGACAGAGACAGAGACAGAGAAAGAGAGACACTGACTTATCGTGGTTGCCTGGGGCAGCGAGGGGGAGAGCGAGAGAGACAGAGACAGAGACAGACAGAGACAGAGACAGAGAAAGAGAGACTCTGACTTAACGTGGTTGCCTGGGGGAGCGACGGGGGGAGCGAGAGACAGAGACAGACAGAGACAGAGACAGACAGACAGAGAGAGAGAGATAGAGACACTGACTTATCGTTGTTGCCTGGGGGAGTGAAGGGGAGAGCGAGAGACAGAGACAGACAGACAGAGACAGAGAGAGAGACACACAGAGACAGAGACACAGACACTGACTTATCGTGGATGCCTGGGGGAGGGACGGGGAGAGCGAGAGACAGAGACAGACAGACAGAGGCAGAGACAGAGAGAGACAGAGACAGAGAGAGACACTGACTTATCTTGGTTACCTGTGGGACCGAGGGGGAGAGCGAGAGACAGAGACAGACAGAGACAGGGACAGAGACAGACAGACAGAGACAGAGACCGATAGAGAGAGACACTGACTTATCTTTGTTGCCTGGGGGAGCGAGGGGGAGAGCGAGAGACAGAGACAGACAGACAGAGACAGAGAGAGAGACACACAGAGACAGAGACAGAGAGAGACACTGACTTATCGTGGATGCCTGGGGGAGGGACGGGGATAGCGAGAGACAGAGACAGACAGACAGACAGAGACAGACATACAGAGGCAGAGAGAGACAGAGATAGAGAGAGACACTGACTTGTCGTTGTTGCCTGGGGGAGCGAGGGGGAGAGCGAGAGACAGAGACAGACAGACAGACAGAGACAGACAGACAGAGAGAGAGAGAGACACTGACTTATCGTTGTTGCCTGGGGGAGCGAAGGGGAGAGCGAGAGACAGAGACAGACAGACAGAGACAGAGAGAGAGACAAAGAGAGACAGAGACACAGAGAGACACTGACTTATCGTGGATGCCTGGGGGAGGGACGGGGAGAGCGAGAGACAGAGACAGACAGACAGAGATAGAGAGAGACACTGACTTATCGTTGTTGCCTGGGGGAGCGAAGGGGAGAGCGAGAGACAGAGACAGACAGACAGAGACAGAGAGAGCGACAAACAGAGACAGAGACAGAGAGAGACACTGACTTATCGTGGTTGTTGCCTGGGAGAGCGAAGGGGAGAGCGAGAGACAGAGACAGACAGACAGACAGAGACAGACAGACAGAGATAGAGAGAGACACTGACTTATCGTTGTGGCCTGGGGGAGCGAAGGGGAGAGCGAGAGACAGAGACAGACAGACAGAGATAGAGACAGAGCCTGACAGAGACAGACAGAGACAGATAAAGAGACTGTGACTTATGGTTGCCTGGGGGAGCGAGGAGGGGAGCAAGAGACAGAGACAGACAGAGAGAGACAGAGACAGAGACTCTGACTTATGGTTGCCTGGGGGAGCGAGGAGGGGAGCGAGTGACAGAGACAGACAGACAGAGACAGAGACAGACAGACAGAGACAGAGAAGGAGACAGAGACAGACAGAGACAGAGACAGAGAGAGAGATAGAGACACTGACTTATCGTGGTTGCCTGGGGGAGCGAGAGACAGAGACAGAGACAGAGATAGAGATAGAGACACAGACAGAGACAGACAGAGACGGAGACAGAGAATGAGAGACTCTGACTTATCGTGGGTGCCTGGGGGAGTGAAGGGGAGAGCGAGAGACAGAGACAGACAGAGACAGAGAGAGAGACAAACAGAGGCAGAGACAGAGAGAGACACTGACTTATCGTGGATGCCTGGGGGAGGGACGGGGAGAGCGAGAGACAGAGACAGACAGACAGAGATAGAGAGAGACACTGACTTATCGTTGTTGCCTGGGGGAGCGAAGGGGAGAGCGAGAAACAGAGACAGACAGAGACAGACAGAGAGAGATAGACAGAGGCAGAGACAGACAGACAGACAGAGATAGAGAGAGACACTGACTTATCATGTTTGGCTGTGGGACCAAGGGGGAGAGCGAGAGACAGACACAGACAGAGAAAGACAGAGAGACATAGACAGAAACAGAGACAGAGACCGATAGAGAGAGACACTGACTTATCGTTGTTGCCTGGGGGTGCGAAGGGGATAGCGAGAAACAGAGACAGACAGACAGAGATAGAGACAGAGACTGACAGAGACAGACAGAGACAGAGAAAGAGAGACTCTGACTTATGGTTGCCTGGGGGAGCGAGGGTTAGAGCGAGAGACAGAGACAGACAGACAGACAGAGACAGACAGACATAGGCAGAGACAGACAGAGATAGAGAGAGACACTGACTTATCATGGTTGCCTGGGGGACCGAGGGGGAGAGCGGGAGACAGAGACAGACAGAGACAGGGACAGAGACAGACAGACAGAGACAGAGAGAGACACTGACTTTTCGTGGATGCCTGGGGGAGGGACGTGCAGAGCGAGAGACAGATACAGACAGACAGACAGAGAGAGACAGACAGAGGCAGAGACAGACAGAGATAGAGAGAGACACTGACTTATCGTTGTTGCCTGGGGGACCGAAGGGGAGAGCGAGAGACGGAGACACACAGACAGAGACAGAGAGAGCGACAAACAGAGACAGAGACAGAGAGAGACACTGACTTTTCGTGGATGCCTGGGGGAGGGATGCGGAGAGCGAGAGACAGAGACAGACAGACAGACAGAGAGAGACAGACAGAGGCAGAGACAGACAGAGATAGAGAGAGACACTGACTTATCGTTGTTGCCTGGGGGAGCGAAGGGGAGAGCGAGAAACAGAGACAGACAGAGACAGACAGAGAGAGATAGACAGAGGCAGAGACAGACAGACAAACAGAGATAGAGAGAGACACTGACTTATCATGTTTGGCTGTGGGACCAAGGGGGAGAGCGAGAGACAGACACAGACAGAGAAAGACAGAGAGACATAGACAGAAACAGAGACAGAGACCGATAGAGAGAGACACTGACTTATCGTTGTTGCCTGGGGGTGCGAAGGGGATAGCGAGAAACAGAGACAGACAGACAGAGATAGAGACAGAGACTGACAGAGACAGAGACAGAGAGAGACACTGACTTATCGTGGATGCCTGGGGGAGGGACGGGGAGAGCGAGAGACAGAGACAGACAGACAGACAGAGACAGACAGAGGCAGAGACAGACAGAGATAGAGAGAGACACTGACTTATCTTTGTTGCCTGGGGGAGCGAGGGGGAGAGCGAGAGACAGAGACAGACAGACAGAGGCAGAGACAGAAAGAGACAGAGAGAGACACTGACTTATCGTGGTTGCCTGGGGGACCGAGGGGGAGAGCGAGAGACAGAGACAGACAGACAGACAGAGACAGACAGACAGAGGCAGAGACAGACAGAGATAGAGAGAGACACTCACTTATCGTTGTTGCCTGAGGGAGCGACGGGAAGAGCGAGAAACAGAGACAGACAGACAGAGATAGAGACAGAGACTGATAGAGACAGACAGACACAGAGAAAGAGAGACTCTGACTTATGGTTGCCTGTGGTAGCGAGGGGTAGAGCGAGAGACAGAGAAAGACAGAGACAGAGAGAGAGACAAACAGAGACAGAGACAGAGAGAGACACTGACTTATCGTGGATGCCTGGGGGAGGGACGGGGAGAGCGAGAGACAGAGACAGACAGACAGAGACAGACAGACATAGGCAGAGAGAGACAGAGATAGAGAGAGACACTGACTTAACGTGGTTCCCTGGGGGAGTGAGGGGGAGAGCGAGAAACAGAGACAGAGAGACAGAGACAGACAGACAGAGACAGAGAAGGAGACAGAGACAAACAGAGACAGAGACAGAGAGAGACACTGACTTATCGTGGTTGTTGCCTGGGAGAGCGAAGGGGAGAGCGAGAGACAGAGACAGACAGACAGAGATAGAGAGAGACACTGACTTATCGTTGTGGCCTGGGGGAGCGAAGGGGAGAGCGAGAGACAGAGACAGACAGACAGAGACCGAGAGAGAGACAAACAGAGACAGAGACAGAGAGAGACACTGACTTATCGTGGATGCCTGGGGGAGGGACGGGGAGAGCGAGAGACAGAGACAGACAGACAGACAGAGACAGACAGAGGCAGAGACAGACAGAGATAGAGAGAGACACTGACTTATCTTTGTTGCCTGGGGGAGCGAGGGGGAGAACGAGAGACAGAGACAGACAGACAGAGGCAGAGACAGAAAGAGACAGAGAGAGACACTGACTTATCGTGGTTGCCTGGGGGACCGAGGGGGAGAGCGAGAGACAGAGACAGACAGACAGCCAGAGACAGACAGACAGAGAGAGAGAGAGACACTGACTTATCGTTGTTGCCTGGGGGAGCGAAGGGGAGAGCGAGAGACAGAGACAGACAGACAGAGACAGAGAGAGAGACAAAGAGAGACAGAGACACAGAGAGACACTGACTTATCGTGGATGCCTGGGGGAGGGACGGGGAGAGCGAGAGACAGAGACAGACAGACAGAGATAGAGAGAGACACTGACTTATCGTTGTTGCCTGGGGGAGCGAAGGGGAGAGCGAGAAACAGAGACAGACAGAGACAGACAGAGAGAGATAGACAGAGGCAGAGACGGACAGACAGACAGAGATAGAGAGAGACACTGACTTATCATGTTTGGCTGTGGGACCAAGGGGGAGAGCGAGAGACAGACACAGACAGAGAAAGACAGAGAGACATAGACAGAAACAGAGACAGAGACCGATAGAGAGAGACACTGACTTATCGTTGTTGCCTGGGGGTGCGAAGGGGATAGCGAGAAACAGAGACAGACAGACAGAGATAGAGACAGAGACTGACAGAGACAGAGACAGAGAGAGACACTGACTTATCGTGGATGCCTGGGGGAGGGACGGGGAGAGCGAGAGACAGAGACAGACAGACAGACAGAGACAGACAGAGGCAGAGACAGACAGAGATAGAGAGAGACACTGACTTATCTTTGTTGCCTGGGGGAGCGAGGGGGAGAGCGAGAGACAGAGACAGACAGACAGAGGCAGAGACAGAAAGAGACAGAGAGAGACACTGACTTATCGTGGTTGCCTGGGGGACCGAGGGGGAGAGCGAGAGACAGAGACAGACAGACAGACAGAGACAGACAGACAGAGGCAGAGACAGACAGAGATAGAGAGAGACACTCACTTATCGTTGTTGCCTGAGGGAGCGACGGGAAGAGCGAGAAACAGAGACAGACAGACAGAGATAGAGACAGAGACTGATAGAGACAGACAGACACAGAGAAAGAGAGACTCTGACTTATGGTTGCCTGTGGTAGCGAGGGGTAGAGCGAGAGACAGAGAAAGACAGAGACAGAGAGAGAGACAAACAGAGACAGAGACAGAGAGAGACACTGACTTATCGTGGATGCCTGGGGGAGCGAAGGGGAGAGCGAGAGACAGAGACAGACAGACAGAGATAGAGAGAGACACTGACTTATCGTTGTGGCCTGGGGGAGCGAAGGGGAGAGCGAGAGACAGAGACAGACAGCCAGAGACCGAGAGAGAGACAAACAGAGACAGAGACAGAGAGAGACACTGACTTATCGTGGTTGCCTGGGGGACCGAGGGGGAGAGCGAGAGACAGAGAAAGACAGACAGACAGAGACAGACAGACAGAGGCAGAGACAGACAGAGATAGAGAGAGACACTGACTTATCGTTGTTGCCTGAGGGAGCGACGGGAAGAGCGAGAAACAGAGACAGACTGACAGAGATAGAGACAGAGACTGATAGAGACAGACAGACACAGAGAAAGAGAGACTCTGACTTATGGTTGCCTGTGGTAGCGAGGGGTAGAGCGAGAGACAGAGAAAGACAGAGACAGAGAGAGAGACAAACAGAGACAGAGACAGAGAGAGACACTGACTTATCGTGGTTGCCTGGGGGACCGAGGGGGAGAGCGAGAGACAGAGACAGACAGACAGAGACAGAGAGAGAGACACTGACTTATCATTGTTGCCTGGGGGAGCGAAGGGGAGAGTGAGAGACAGAGACAGACAGACAGAGACAGAGAGAGAGACAAAGAGAGACAGAGACACAGAGAGACACTGACTTATCGTGGATGCCTGGGGGAGGGACGGGGAGAGCGAGAGACAGAGACAGACAGACAGAGATAGAGAGAGACACTGACTTATCGTTGTTGCCTGGGGGAGCGAAGGGGAGAGCGAGAAACAGAGACAGACAGAGACAGACAGAGAGAGATAGACAGAGGCAGAGACGGACAGACAGACAGAGATAGAGAGAGACACTGACTTATCATGTTTGGCTGTGGGACCAAGGGGGAGAGCGAGAGACAGACACAGACAGAGAAAGACAGAGAGACATAGACAGAAACAGAGACAGAGACCGATAGAGAGAGACACTGACTTATCGTTGTTGCCTGGGGGTGCGAAGGGGATAGCGAGAAACAGAGACAGACAGACAGAGATAGAGACAGAGACTGACAGAGACAGAGACAGAGAGAGACACTGACTTATCGTGGATGCCTGGGGGAGGGACGGGGAGAGCGAGAGACAGAGACAGACAGACAGACAGAGACAGACAGAGGCAGAGACAGACAGAGATAGAGAGAGACACTGACTTATCTTTGTTGCCTGGGGGAGCGAGGGGGAGAGCGAGAGACAGAGACAGACAGACAGAGGCAGAGACAGAAAGAGACAGAGAGAGACACTGACTTATCGTGGTTGCCTGGGGGACCGAGGGGGAGAGCGAGAGACAGAGACAGACAGACAGACAGAGACAGACAGACAGAGGCAGAGACAGACAGAGATAGAGAGAGACACTCACTTATCGTTGTTGCCTGAGGGAGCGACGGGAAGAGCGAGAAACAGAGACAGACAGACAGAGATAGAGACAGAGACTGATAGAGACAGACAGACACAGAGAAAGAGAGACTCTGACTTATGGTTGCCTGTGGTAGCGAGGGGTAGAGCGAGAGACAGAGAAAGACAGAGACAGAGAGAGAGACAAACAGAGACAGAGACAGAGAGAGACACTGACTTATCGTGGATGCCTGGGGGAGGGACGGGGAGAGCGAGAGACAGAGACAGACAGACAGACAGAGACAGACAGACATAGACAGAGAGAGACAGAGATAGAGAGAGACACTGACTTAACGTGGTTCCCTGGGGGAGTGAGGGGGAGAGCGAGAAACAGAGACAGAGAGACAGAGACAGACAGACAGAGACAGAGAAGGAGACAGAGACAAACAGAGACAGAGACAGAGAGAGACACTGACTTATCGTGGTTGTTGCCTGGGAGAGCGAAGGGGAGAGCGAGAGACAGAGACAGACAGACAGAGACAGAGAGAGAGACACTGACTTATCGTTGTTGCCTGGGGGAGCGAAGGGGAGAGCGAGAGACAGAGACAGACAGACAGAGACAGAGAGAGAGACAAAGAGAGACAGAGACACAGAGAGACACTGACTTATCGTGGATGCCTGGGGGAGGGACGGGGAGAGTGAGAGACAGAGACAGACAGACAGAGATAGAGAGAGACACTGACTTATCGTTGTTGCCTGGGGGAGCGAAGGGGAGAGCGAGAAACAGAGACAGACAGAGACAGACAGAGAGAGATAGACAGAGGCAGAGACGGACAGACAGACAGAGATAGAGAGAGACACTGACTTATCATGTTTGGCTGTGGGACCAAGGGGGAGAGCGAGAGACAGACACAGACAGAGAAAGACAGAGAGACATAGACAGAAACAGAGACAGAGACCGATAGAGAGAGACACTGACTTATCGTTGTTGCCTGGGGGTGCGAAGGGGATAGCGAGAAACAGAGACAGACAGAGATAGAGACAGAGACTGACAGAGACAGAGACAGAGAGAGACACTGACTTATCGTGGATGCCTGGGGGAGGGACGGGGAGAGCGAGAGACAGAGACAGACAGACAGACAGAGACAGACAGAGGCAGAGACAGACAGAGATAGAGAGAGACACTGACTTATCTTTGTTGCCTGGGGGAGCGAGGGGGAGAGCGAGAGACAGAGACAGACAGACAGACAGAGACAGACAGACAGAGGCAGAGACAGACAGAGATAGAGAGAGACACTGACTTATCGTTGTTGCCTGAGGGAGCGACGGGAAGAGCGAGAAACAGAGACAGACAGACAGAGATAGAGACAGATAGAGACAGACAGACACAGAGAAAGAGAGACTCTGACTTATGGTTGCCTGTGGTAGCGAGGGGTAGAGCGAGAGACAGAGAAAGACAGAGACAGAGAGAGAGACAAACAGAGACAGAGACAGAGAGAGACACTGACTTATCGTGGATGCCTGGGGGAGGGACGGGGAGAGCGAGAGACAGAGACAGACAGACAGACAGAGACAGACAGACATAGGCAGAGAGAGACAGAGATAGAGAGAGACACTGACTTAACGTGGTTCCCTGGGGGAGTGAGGGGGAGAGCGAGAAACAGAGACAGACAGACAGAGACAGACAGACAGAGACAGAGAAGGAGACAGAGACAAACAGAGACAGAGACAGAGAGAGACACTGACTTATCGTGGTTGTTGCCTGGGAGAGCGAAGGGGAGAGCGAGAGACAGAGACAGACAGACAGAGATAGAGAGAGACACTGACTTATCGTTGTGGCCTGGGGGAGCGAAGGGGAGAGCGAGAGACAGAGACAGACAGACAGAGACCGAGAGAGAGACAAACAGAGACAGAGACAGAGAGAGACACTGACTTATCGTGGATGCCTGGGGGAGGGACGGGGAGAGCGAGAGACAGAGACAGACAGACAGACAGAGACAGACAGACATAGGCAGAGAGAGACAGAGATAGAGAGAGACACTGACTTAACGTGGTTGCCTGGGGGAGCGAGGGGGAGAGCGAGAAACAGAGACAGAGAGACAGAGACAGACAGACAGAGACAGAGAAGGAGACAGAGACAAACAGAGACAGAGACAGAGAGAGACACTGACTTATCGTGGTTGTTGCCTGGGAGAGCGAAGGGGAGAGCGAGAGACAGAGACAGACAGACAGAGATAGAGAGAGACACTGACTTATCGTTGTGGCCTGGGGGAGCGAAGGGGAGAGCGAGAGACAGAGACAGACAGACAGAGACCGAGAGAGAGACAAACAGAGACAGAGACAGAGAGAGACACTGACTTATCGTGGATGCCTGGGGGAGGGACGGGGAGAGCGAGAGACAGAGACAGACAGACAGACAGAGACAGAGACTGATAGAGACAGACAGACACAGAGAAAGAGAGACTCTGACTTATGGTTGCCTGTGGTAGCGAGGGGTAGAGCGAGAGACAGAGAAAGACAGAGACAGAGAGAGAGACAAACAGAGACACAGACAGAGAGAGACACTGACTTATCGTGGTTGCCTGGGGGACCGAGGGGGAGAGCGAGAGACAGAGACAGACAGACAGAGACAGAGAGAGAGACACTGACTTATCGTTGTTGCCTGGGGGAGCGAAGGGGAGAGCGAGAGACAGAGACAGACAGACAGAGACAGAGAGAGAGACAAAGAGAGACAGAGACACAGAGAGACACTGACTTATCGTGGATGCCTGGGGGAGGGACGGGGAGAGCGAGAGACAGAGACAGACAGACAGAGATAGAGAGAGACACTGACTTATCGTTGTTGCCTGGGGGAGCGAAGGGGAGAGCGAGAAACAGAGACAGACAGAGACAGACAGAGAGAGATAGACAGAGGCAGAGACGGACAGACAGACAGAGATAGAGAGAGACACTGACTTATCATGTTTGGCTGTGGGACCAAGGGGGAGAGCGAGAGACAGACACAGACAGAGAAAGACAGAGAGACATAGACAGAAACAGAGACAGAGACCGATAGAGAGAGACACTGACTTATCGTTGTTGCCTGGGGGTGCGAAGGGGATAGCGAGAAACAGAGACAGACAGACAGAGATAGAGACAGAGACTGACAGAGACAGAGACAGAGAGAGACACTGACTTATCGTGGATGCCTGGGGGAGGGACGGGGAGAGCGAGAGACAGAGACAGACAGACAGACAGAGACAGACAGAGGCAGAGACAGACAGAGATAGAGAGAGACACTGACTTATCTTTGTTGCCTGGGGGAGCGAGGGGGAGAGCGAGAGACAGAGACAGACAGACAGAGGCAGAGACAGAAAGAGACAGAGAGAGACACTGACTTATAGTGGTTGCCTGGGGGACCGAGGGGGAGAGCGAGAGACAGAGACAGACAGACAGACAGAGACAGACAGACAGAGGCAGAGACAGACAGAGATAGAGAGAGACACTCACTTATCGTTGTTGCCTGAGGGAGCGACGGGAAGAGCGAGAAACAGAGACAGACAGACAGAGATAGAGACAGAGACTGATAGAGACAGACAGACACAGAGAAAGAGTGACTCTGACTTATGGTTGCCTGTGGTAGCGAGGGGTAGAGCGAGAGACAGGGAAAGACAGAGACAGAGAGAGAGACAAACAGAGACAGAGACAGAGAGAGACACTGACTTATCGTGGTTGCCTGTGGGACCGAGGGGGAGAGCGAGAGGCAGAGACAGACAGAGACAGGGACAGAGACAGACAGACAGAGACAGACAGACAGAGATAGAGAGAGACACTGACTAATCATTGTTGCCTGGGGGAGCGAAGGGCAGAGCGAGAGACAGAGACAGACAGACAGAGACAGAGAGAGAGACAAACAGAGACAGAGACAGAGAGAGACACTGACTTATCGTGGATGCCTGGGGGAGGGACGGGGAGAGCGAGAGACAGAGACAGACAGACAGACAGAGACAGACAGAGGCAGAGACAGACAGAGATAGAGAGAGACACTGACTTATCTTTGTTGCCTGGGGGAGCGAGGGGGAGAGCGAGAGACAGAGACAGACAGACAGAGGCAGAGACAGAAAGAGACAGAGAGAGACACTGACTTATCGTGGTTGCCTGGGGGACCGAGGGGGAGAGCGAGAGACAGAGACAGACAGACAGACAGAGACAGACAGACAGAGAGAGAGAGAGAGAGACACTGACTTATCGTTGTGGCCTGGGGGAGCGAAGGGGAGAGCGAGAGACAGAGACAGACAGACAGAGACCGAGAGAGAGACAAACAGAGACAGAGACAGAGAGAGACACTGACTTATCGTGGATGCCTGGGGGAGGGACGGGGAGAGCGAGAGACAGAGACAGACAGACAGACAGAGACAGACAGACATAGGCAGAGAGAGACAGAGATAGAGAGAGACACTGACTTAACGTGGTTCCCTGGGGGAGTGAGGGGGAGAGCGAGAAACAGAGACAGAGAGACAGAGACAGACAGACAGAGACAGAGAAGGAGACAGAGACAAACAGAGACAGAGACAGAGAGAGACACTGACTTATCGTGGTTGTTGCCTGGGAGAGCGAAGGGGAGAGCGAGAGACAGAGACAGACAGACAGAGACAGAGAGAGAGACACTGACTTATCGTTGTTGCCTGGGGGAGCGAAGGGGAGAGCGAGAGACAGAGACAGACAGACAGAGACAGAGAGAGAGACAAAGAGAGACAGAGACACAGAGAGACACTGACTTATCGTGGATGCCTGGGGGAGGGACGGGGAGAGTGAGAGACAGAGACAGACAGACAGAGATAGAGAGAGACACTGACTTATCGTTGTTGCCTGGGGGAGCGAAGGGGAGAGCGAGAAACAGAGACAGACAGAGACAGACAGAGAGAGATAGACAGAGGCAGAGACGGACAGACAGACAGAGATAGAGAGAGACACTGACTTATCATGTTTGGCTGTGGGACCAAGGGGGAGAGCGAGAGACAGACACAGACAGAGAAAGACAGAGAGACATAGACAGAAACAGAGACAGAGACCGATAGAGAGAGACACTGACTTATCGTTGTTGCCTGGGGGTGCGAAGGGGATAGCGAGAAACAGAGACAGACAGACAGAGATAGAGACAGAGACTGACAGAGACAGAGACAGAGAGAGACACTGACTTATCGTGGATGCCTGGGGGAGGGACGGGGAGAGCGAGAGACAGAGACAGACAGACAGACAGAGACAGACAGAGGCAGAGACA
Organism: Hyperoodon ampullatus; assembly: GCF_949752795.1. Taxonomy (NCBI): domain Eukaryota; kingdom Metazoa; phylum Chordata; class Mammalia; order Artiodactyla; family Ziphiidae; genus Hyperoodon; species Hyperoodon ampullatus. The sequence goes on from NC_136918.1 coordinate 137,748,419, forward strand.
GACAGAGATAGAGAGAGACACTGACTTATCTTTGTTGCCTGGGGGAGCGAGGGGGAGAGCGAGAGACAGAGACAGACAGACAGAGGCAGAGACAGAAAGAGACAGAGAGAGACACTGACTTATCGTGGTTGCCTGGGGGACCGAGGGGGAGAGCGAGAGACAGAGACAGACAGACAGACAGAGACAGACAGACAGAGGCAGAGACAGACAGAGATAGAGAGAGACACTCACTTATCGTTGTTGCCTGAGGGAGCGACGGGAAGAGCGAGAAACAGAGACAGACAGACAGAGATAGAGACAGAGACTGATAGAGACAGACAGACACAGAGAAAGAGAGACTCTGACTTATGGTTGCCTGTGGTAGCGAGGGGTAGAGCGAGAGACAGAGAAAGACAGAGACAGAGAGAGAGACAAACAGAGACAGAGACAGAGAGAGACACTGACTTATCCTGGATGCCTGGGGGAGGGACGGGGAGAGCGAGAGACAGAGACAGACAGACAGACAGAGACAGACAGACATAGGCAGAGAGAGACAGAGATAGAGAGAGACACTGACTTAACGTGGTTCCCTGGGGGAGTGAGGGGGAGAGCGAGAAACAGAGTCAGAGAGACAGAGACAGACAGACAGAGACAGAGAAGGAGACAGAGACAAACAGAGACAGAGACAGAGAGAGACACTGACTTATCGTGGTTGTTGCCTGGGAGAGCGAAGGGGAGAGCGAGAGACAGAGACAGACAGACAGAGATAGAGAGAGACACTGACTTATCGTTGTGGCCTGGGGGAGCGAAGGGGAGAGCGAGAGACAGAGACAGACAGACAGAGACAGAGAGAGAGACAAACAGAGACAGAGAGAGACACTGACTTATCGTGGATGCCTGGGGGAGGGACGGGGAGAGCGAGAGACAGAGACAGACAGACAGACAGAGACAGACAGACATAGGCAGAGAGAGACAGAGATAGAGAGAGACACTGACTTAACGTGGTTCCCTGGGGGAGCGAGGGGGAGAGCGAGAAACAGAGACAGAGAGACAGAGACAGACAGACAGAGACAGAGAAGGAGACAGAGACAGAGAGAGACACTGACTTATCGTGGTTGTTGCCTGGGAGAGCGAAGGGGAGAGCGAGAGACAGAGACAGACAGACAGAGATAGAGAGAGACACTGACTTATCGTTGTGGCCTGGGGGAGCGAAGGGGAGAGCGAGAGACAGAGACAGACAGACAGAGACCGAGAGAGAGACAAACAGAGACAGAGACAGAGAGAGACACTGACTTATCGTGGATGCCTGGGGGAGGGACGGGGAGAGCGAGAGACAGAGACAGACAGACAGACAGAGACAGAGACTGATAGAGACAGACAGACACAGAGAAAGAGAGACTCTGACTTATGGTTGCCTGTGGTAGCGAGGGGTAGAGCGAGAGACAGAGAAAGACAGAGACAGAGAGAGAGACAAACAGAGACAGAGACAGAGAGAGACACTGACTTATCGTGGTTGCCTGGGGGACCGAGGGGGAGAGCGAGAGACAGAGACAGACAGACAGAGACAGAGAGAGAGACACTGACTTATCGTTGTTGCCTGGGGGAGCGAAGGGGAGAGCGAGAGACAGAGACAGACAGACAGAGACAGAGAGAGAGACAAAGAGAGACAGAGACACAGAGAGACACTGACTTATCGTGGATGCCTGGGGGAGGGACGGGGAGAGCGAGAGACAGAGACAGACAGACAGAGATAGAGAGAGACACTGACTTATCGTTGTTGCCTGGGGGAGCGAAGGGGAGAGCGAGAAACAGAGACAGACAGAGACAGACAGAGAGAGATAGACAGAGGCAGAGACGGACAGACAGACAGAGATAGAGAGAGACACTGACTTATCATGTTTGGCTGTGGGACCAAGGGGGAGAGCGAGAGACAGACACAGACAGAGAAAGACAGAGAGACATAGACAGAAACAGAGACAGAGACCGATAGAGAGAGACACTGACTTATCGTTGTTGCCTGGGGGTGCGAAGGGGATAGCGAGAAACAGAGACAGACAGACAGAGATAGAGACAGAGACTGACAGAGACAGAGACAGAGAGAGACACTGACTTATCGTGGATGCCTGGGGGAGGGACGGGGAGAGCGAGAGACAGAGACAGACAGACAGACAGAGACAGACAGAGGCAGAGACAGACAGAGATAGAGAGAGACACTGACTTATCTTTGTTGCCTGGGGGAGCGAGGGGGAGAGCGAGAGACAGAGACAGACAGACAGAGGCAGAGACAGAAAGAGACAGAGAGAGACACTGACTTATAGTGGTTGCCTGGGGGACCGAGGGGGAGAGCGAGAGACAGAGACAGACAGACAGACAGAGACAGACAGACAGAGGCAGAGACAGACAGAGATAGAGAGAGACACTCACTTATCGTTGTTGCCTGAGGGAGCGACGGGAAGAGCGAGAAACAGAGACAGACAGACAGAGATAGAGACAGAGACTGATAGAGACAGACAGACACAGAGAAAGAGTGACTCTGACTTATGGTTGCCTGTGGTAGCGAGGGGTAGAGCGAGAGACAGGGAAAGACAGAGACAGAGAGAGAGACAAACAGAGACAGAGACAGAGAGAGACACTGACTTATCGTGGTTGCCTGTGGGACCGAGGGGGAGAGCGAGAGGCAGAGACAGACAGAGACAGGGACAGAGACAGACAGACAGAGACAGACAGACAGAGATAGAGAGAGACACTGACTAATCATTGTTGCCTGGGGGAGCGAAGGGCAGAGCGAGAGACAGAGACAGACAGACAGAGACAGAGAGAGAGACAAACAGAGACAGAGACAGAGAGAGACACTGACTTATCGTGGATGCCTGGGGGAGGGACGGGGAGAGCGAGAGACAGAGACAGACAGACAGACAGAGACAGACAGAGGCAGAGACAGACAGAGATAGAGAGAGACACTGACTTATCTTTGTTGCCTGGGGGAGCGAGGGGGAGAGCGAGAGACAGAGACAGACAGACAGAGGCAGAGACAGAAAGAGACAGAGAGAGACACTGACTTATCGTGGTTGCCTGGGGGACCGAGGGGGAGAGCGAGAGACAGAGACAGACAGACAGACAGAGACAGACAGACAGAGAGAGAGAGAGAGAGACACTGACTTATCGTTGTGGCCTGGGGGAGCGAAGGGGAGAGCGAGAGACAGAGACAGACAGACAGAGACCGAGAGAGAGACAAACAGAGACAGAGACAGAGAGAGACACTGACTTATCGTGGATGCCTGGGGGAGGGACGGGGAGAGCGAGAGACAGAGACAGACAGACAGACAGAGACAGACAGACATAGGCAGAGAGAGACAGAGATAGAGAGAGACACTGACTTAACGTGGTTGCCTGGGGGAGCGAGGGGGAGAGCGAGAAACAGAGACAGAGAGACAGAGACAGACAGACAGAGACAGAGAAGGAGACAGAGACAAACAGAGACAGAGACAGAGAGAGACACTGACTTATCGTGGTTGTTGCCTGGGAGAGCGAAGGGGAGAGCGAGAGACAGAGACAGACAGACAGAGATAGAGAGAGACACTGACTTATCGTTGTGGCCTGGGGGAGCGAAGGGGAGAGCGAGAGACAGAGACAGACAGACAGAGACCGAGAGAGAGACAAACAGAGACAGAGACAGAGAGAGACACTGACTTATCGTGGATGCCTGGGGGAGGGACGGGGAGAGCGAGAGACAGAGACAGACAGACAGACAGAGACAGACAGAGAGAGATAGAGAGAGACACTGACTTATCATTGTGGCCTGGGGGAGCGAAGGGCAGAGCGAGAGACAGAGACAGACAGACAGAGACAGAGAGAGAGACAAACAGAGACAGAGACAGAGAGAGACACTGACTTATCGTGGATGCCTGGGGGAGGGACGGGGAGAGCGAGAGACAGAGACAGACAGACAGACAGAGACAGACAGAGGCAGAGACAGACAGAGATAGAGAGAGACACTGACTTATCTTTGTTGCCTGGGGGAGCGAGGGGGAGAGCGAGAGACAGAGACAGACAGACAGAGGCAGAGACAGAAAGAGACAGAGAGAGACACTGACTTATCGTGGTTGCCTGGGGGACCGAGGGGGAGAGCGAGAGACAGAGACAGACAGACAGACAGAGACAGACAGACAGAGAGAGAGAGAGACACTGACTTATCGTTGTTGCCTGGGGGAGCGAAGGGGAGAGCAAGAGACAGAGACAGACAGACAGAGACAGACAGACAGAGACAGAGAGGGAGACAGAGACAAACAGAGACAGAGAGAGAGAGAGACACTGAATTATCGTGGATGCCTGGGGGACCGAGGGGGAGAGCGAGAGACAGAGAGAGACAGAGACAGAGACAGAGAGAGAGGTAGAGACACTGACTTATCGTGGTTGCCTGGGGGACCGAGGAGGAGAGCGGGAGACAGTGACAGACAGAGACAGACAGACAGAGACAGAGACCGATAGAGAGAGACAATGCCTTATCGTTGTTGGCTGGGGGAGCGAAGGGGAGAGCGAGAGACAGAGACAGACAGACAGAGACAGAGAGAGAGACAAACAGAGACAGAGACAGAGAGAGACACTGACTTATCGTGGATGCCTGGGGGAGGGACGGGGAGAGCAAGAGACAGAGACAGGCAGACAGCCAGAGACAGATAGACAGAGATAGAGAGAGACACTGACTTATCGTTGTTGCCTGGGGGAGCGAAGGGGAGAGCGAGAGACAGAGACAGACAGACAGAGACAGAGAGAGAGACAAACAGAGACAGAGACAGAGAGAGACACTGACTTAACGTGGATGCCTAGGGGAGGGACGGGGAGAGCGAGAGACAGAGACAGACAGACAGAGAGAGACAGACAGAGACAGAGAAGGAGACAGAGACAAACAGAGACAGAGACAGAGAGAGACACTGACTTATCGTGGATGCCTGGGGTAGGGACGGGGATAGCAAGAGACAGAGACAGACAGACAGACAGAGACAGACAGACAGACAGAGACAGACAGACAGAGGCAGAGACAGACAGAGATAGAGAGAGACACTGACTTATCGTTGTTGCCTGAGGGAGCGACGGGAAGAGCGAGAAACAGAGACAGACAGACAGAGATAGAGACAGATAGAGACAGACAGACACAGAGAAAGAGAGACTCTGACTTATGGTTGCCTGTGGTAGCGAGGGGTAGAGCGAGAGACAGAGAAAGACAGAGACAGAGAGAGAGACAAAGAGAGACAGAGACAGAGAGAGACACTGACTTATCGTGGTTGCCTGGGGGACCGAGGGGGAGAGCGAGAGACAGAGACAGACAGAGTCAGAGACAGAGACAGAGAGAGAGACAGAGACCGATAGAGAGAGACAATGCCTTATCGTTGTTGCCTGGGGGAGCGAAGGGGAGAGCGAGAGACAGAGACAGACAGACAGACAGAGACAGACAGACAGAGAGAGAGAGAGAGACACTGACTTATCGTTGTTGCCTGGGGGAGCGAAGGGGAGAGCGAGAGACAGAGACAGACAGACAGAGACAGAGAGACAAAGAGAGACAGAGACACAGAGAGACACTGACTTATCGTGGATGCCTGGGGGAGAGACGGGGAGAGCGAGAGACAGAGACAGACAGACAGAGATAGAGAGAGACACTGACTTATCATGTTTGGCTGTGGGACCAAGGGGGAGAGCGAGAGACAGACACAGACAGAGAAAGACAGAGAGACATAGACAGAAACAGAGACAGAGACCGATAGAGAGAGACACTGACTTATCGTTGTTGCCTGGGGGTGCGAAGGGGATAGCGAGAAACAGAGACAGACAGACAGAGATAGAGACAGAGACTGACAGAGACAGACAGAGACAGAGAAAGAGAGACTCTGACTTATGGTTGCCTGGGGGAGCGAGGGTTAGAGCGAGAGACAGAGACAGACAGACAGACAGAGACAGACAGACATAGGCAGAGACAGACAGACATAGAGAGAGACACTGACTTATCATGGTTGCCTGGGGGACCGAGGGGGAGAGCGGGAGACAGAGACAGACAGAGACAGGGACAGAGACAGACAGACAGAGACAGAGAGAGACACTGACTTATCGTGGATGCCTGGGGGAGGGACGGGGAGAGCGAGAGACAGAGACAGACAGACAGAGGCAGAGACAGAGAGAGGCAGAGACAGAGAGAGACACTGACTTATCGTGGTTGCCTGTGGGACCAAGGGGGAGAGCGAGAGACACAGACAGACAGAAACAGGGACAGAGACAGACAGACAGAGACAGAGACCGATAGAGAGAGACAATGCCTTTTCGTTGTTGCCTGGGAGAGCGAAGGGGAGAGCGAGAGACAGAGACAGACAGACAGACAGAGACAGACAGACAGAGATAGAGAGAGACACTGACTTATCATTGTGGCCTGGGGGAGCGAAGGGCAGAGCGAGAGACAGAGACAGACAAACAGAGACAGAGAGAGAGACAAACAGAGACAGAGACAGAGAGAGACACTGACTTATCGTGGATGCCTGGGGGAGGGACGGGGAGAGCGAGAGACAGAGACAGACAGACAGACAGAGACAGACAGAGGCAGAGACAGACAGAGATAGAGAGAGACACTGACTTATCTTTGTTGCCTGGGGGAGCGAGGGGGAGAGCGAGAGACAGAGACAGACAGACAGAGGCAGAGACAGAAAGAGACAGAGAGAGACACTGACTTATCGTGGATGCCTGGGGGACCGAGGGGGAGAGCGAGAGACACAGACAGAGACAGACAGACAGAGAGAGAGAGAGACACTGACTTATCGTTGTTGCCTGGGGGAGCGAAGGGGAGAGCGAGAGACAGAGACAGACAGACAGAGACAGAGAGAGAGACAAAGAGAGACAGAGACACAGAGAGACACTGACTTATCGTGGATGCCTGGGGGAGGGACGGGGAGAGCGAGAGACAGAGACAGACAGACAGAGATAGAGAGAGACACTGACTTATCATTGTTGCCTGGGGGAGCGAAGGGGAGAGCGAGAGACAGAGACAGACAGACAGAGACAGAGAGAGTGACAAACAGAGACAGAGACAGAGAGAGACACTGACTTATCGTGGATGCCTGGGGGAGGGACGGGGAGAGCGAGAGACAGAGACAGACAGACAGAGAGAGACATACAGAGGCAGAGACAGACAGAGATAGAGAGAGACACTGACTTATCATTGTTGCCTGGGGGACCGAAGGGGAGAGCGAGAGACGGAGACACACAGACAGAGACAGAGAGAGCGAGAAACAGAGACAGAGAGAGACACTGACTTTTCGTGGATGCCTGGGGGAGGGACGGGGAGAGCGAGAGACAGAGACAGACAGACAGACAGAGAGAGACAGACAGAGGCAGAGACAGACAGAGATAGAGAGAGACACTGACTTATCGTTGTTGCCTGGGGGACCGAAGGGGAGAGCGAGAGACGGAGACACACAGACAGAGACAGAGTGAGCGACAAACAGAGACAGAGACAGAGAGAGACACTTTCTTTTCGTGGATGCCTGGGGGAGGGATGGGGAGAGCGAGAGACAGAGACAGACAGACAGACAGAGAGAGACAGACAGAGGCAGAGACAGACAGAGATAGAGAGAGACACTGACTTATCGTTGTTGCCTGGGGGAGCGAAGGGGAGAGCGAGAAACAGAGACAGACAGAGACAGACAGAGAGAGATAGACAGAGGCAGAGACGGACAGACAGACAGAGATAGAGAGAGACACTGACTTATCATGTTTGGCTGTGGGACCAAGGGGGAGAGCGAGAGACAGACACAGACAGAGAAAGACAGAGAGACATAGACAGAAACAGAGACAGAGACCGATAGAGAGAGACACTGACTTATCGTTGTTGCCTGGGGGTGCGAAGGGGATAGCGAGAAACAGAGACAGACAGAGATAGAGACAGAGACTGACAGAGACAGAGACAGAGAGAGACACTGACTTATCGTGGATGCCTGGGGGAGGGACGGGGAGAGCGAGAGACAGAGACAGACAGACAGACAGAGACAGACAGAGGCAGAGACAGACAGAGATAGAGAGAGACACTGACTTATCTTTGTTGCCTGGGGGAGCGAGGGGGAGAGCGAGAGACAGAGACAGACAGACAGAGGCAGAGACAGAAAGAGACAGAGAGAGACACTGACTTATAGTGGTTGCCTGGGGGACCGAGGGGGAGAGCGAGAGACAGAGACAGACAGACAGACAGAGACAGACAGACAGAGGCAGAGACAGACAGAGATAGAGAGAGACACTGACTTATCGTTGTTGCCTGAGGGAGCGACGGGAAGAGCGAGAAACAGAGACAGACAGACAGAGATAGAGACAGATAGAGACAGACAGACACAGAGAAAGAGAGACTCTGACTTATGGTTGCCTGTGGTAGCGAGGGGTAGAGCGAGAGACAGAGAAAGACAGAGACAGAGAGAGAGACAAACAGAGACAGAGACAGAGAGAGACACTGACTTATCGTGGATGCCTGGGGGAGGGACGGGGAGAGCGAGAGACAGAGACAGACAGACAGACAGAGACAGACAGACATAGGCAGAGAGAGACAGAGATAGAGAGAGACACTGACTTAACGTGGTTCCCTGGGGGAGTGAGGGGGAGAGCGAGAAACAGAGACAGAGAGACAGAGACAGACAGACAGAGACAGAGAAGGAGACAGAGACAAACAGAGACAGAGACAGAGAGAGACACTGACTTATCGTGGTTGTTGCCTGGGAGAGCGAAGGGGAGAGCGAGAGACAGAGACAGACAGACAGAGATAGAGAGAGACACTGACTTATCGTTGTGGCCTGGGGGAGCGAAGGGGAGAGCGAGAGACAGAGACAGACAGACAGAGACCGAGAGAGAGACAAACAGAGACAGAGACAGAGAGAGACACTGACTTATCGTGGATGCCTGGGGGAGGGACGGGGAGAGCGAGAGACAGAGACAGACAGACAGACAGAGACAGACAGACATAGGCAGAGAGAGACAGAGATAGAGAGAGACACTGACTTAACGTGGTTCCCTGGGGGAGTGAGGGGGAGAGCGAGAAACAGAGACAGAGAGACAGAGACAGACAGACAGAGACAGAGAAGGAGACAGAGACAAACAGAGACAGAGACAGAGAGAGACACTGACTTATCGTGGTTGTTGCCTGGGAGAGCGAAGGGGAGAGCGAGAGACAGAGACAGACAGACAGAGATAGAGAGAGACACTGACTTATCGTTGTGGCCTGGGGGAGCGAAGGGGAGAGCGAGAGACAGAGACAGACAGACAGAGACCGAGAGAGAGACAAACAGAGACAGAGACAGAGAGAGACACTGACTTATCGTGGATGCCTGGGGGAGGGACGGGGAGAGCGAGAGACAGAGACAGACAGACAGACAGAGACAGACAGAGGCAGAGACAGACAGAGATAGAGAGAGACACTGACTTATCTTTGTTGCCTGGGGGAGCGAGGGGGAGAACGAGAGACAGAGACAGACAGACAGAGGCAGAGACAGAAAGAGACAGAGAGAGACACTGACTTATCGTGGTTGCCTGGGGGACCGAGGGGGAGAGCGAGAGACAGAGACAGACAGACAGCCAGAGACAGACAGACAGAGAGAGAGAGAGACACTGACTTATCGTTGTTGCCTGGGGGAGCGAAGGGGAGAGCGAGAGACAGAGACAGACAGACAGAGACAGAGAGAGAGACAAAGAGAGACAGAGACACAGAGAGACACTGACTTATCGTGGATGCCTGGGGGAGGGACGGGGAGAGCGAGAGACAGAGACAGACAGACAGAGATAGAGAGAGACACTGACTTATCGTTGTTGCCTGGGGGAGCGAAGGGGAGAGCGAGAAACAGAGACAGACAGAGACAGACAGAGAGAGATAGACAGAGGCAGAGACGGACAGACAGACAGAGATAGAGAGAGACACTGACTTATCATGTTTGGCTGTGGGACCAAGGGGGAGAGCGAGAGACAGACACAGACAGAGAAAGACAGAGAGACATAGACAGAAACAGAGACAGAGACCGATAGAGAGAGACACTGACTTATCGTTGTTGCCTGGGGGTGCGAAGGGGATAGCGAGAAACAGAGACAGACAGACAGAGATAGAGACAGAGACTGACAGAGACAGAGACAGAGAGAGACACTGACTTATCGTGGATGCCTGGGGGAGGGACGGGGAGAGCGAGAGACAGAGACAGACAGACAGACAGAGACAGACAGAGGCAGAGACAGACAGAGATAGAGAGAGACACTGACTTATCTTTGTTGCCTGGGGGAGCGAGGGGGAGAGCGAGAGACAGAGACAGACAGACAGAGGCAGAGACAGAAAGAGACAGAGAGAGACACTGACTTATAGTGGTTGCCTGGGGGACCGAGGGGGAGAGCGAGAGACAGAGACAGACAGACAGACAGAGACAGACAGACAGAGGCAGAGACAGACAGAGATAGAGAGAGACACTCACTTATCGTTGTTGCCTGAGGGAGCGACGGGAAGAGCGAGAAACAGAGACAGACAGACAGAGATAGAGACAGAGACTGATAGAGACAGACAGACACAGAGAAAGAGTGACTCTGACTTATGGTTGCCTGTGGTAGCGAGGGGTAGAGCGAGAGACAGGGAAAGACAGAGACAGAGAGAGAGACAAACAGAGACAGAGACAGAGAGAGACACTGACTTATCGTGGTTGCCTGTGGGACCGAGGGGGAGAGCGAGAGGCAGAGACAGACAGAGACAGGGACAGAGACAGACAGACAGAGACAGACAGACAGAGATAGAGAGAGACACTGACTAATCATTGTTGCCTGGGGGAGCGAAGGGCAGAGCGAGAGACAGAGACAGACAGACAGAGACAGAGAGAGAGACAAACAGAGACAGAGACAGAGAGAGACACTGACTTATCGTGGATGCCTGGGGGAGGGACGGGGAGAGCGAGAGACAGAGACAGACAGACAGACAGAGACAGACAGAGGCAGAGACAGACAGAGATAGAGAGAGACACTGACTTATCTTTGTTGCCTGGGGGAGCGAGGGGGAGAGCGAGAGACAGAGACAGACAGACAGAGGCAGAGACAGAAAGAGACAGAGAGAGACACTGACTTATCATGGTTGCCTGGGGGACCGAGGGGGAGAGCGAGAGACAGAGACAGACAGACAGACAGAGACAGACAGACAGAGAGAGAGAGAGAGAGACACTGACTTATCGTTGTGGCCTGGGGGAGCGAAGGGGAGAGCGAGAGACAGAGACAGACAGACAGAGACCGAGAGAGAGACAAACAGAGACAGAGACAGAGAGAGACACTGACTTATCGTGGATGCCTGGGGGAGGGACGGGGAGAGCGAGAGACAGAGACAGACAGACAGACAGAGACAGACAGACATAGGCAGAGAGAGACAGAGATAGAGAGAGACACTGACTTAACGTGGTTGCCTGGGGGAGCGAGGGGGAGAGCGAGAAACAGAGACAGAGAGACAGAGACAGACAGACAGAGACAGAGAAGGAGACAGAGACAAACAGAGACAGAGACAGAGAGAGACACTGACTTATCGTGGTTGTTGCCTGGGAGAGCGAAGGGGAGAGCGAGAGACAGAGACAGACAGACAGAGATAGAGAGAGACACTGACTTATCGTTGTGGCCTGGGGGAGCGAAGGGGAGAGCGAGAGACAGAGACAGACAGACAGAGACCGAGAGAGAGACAAACAGAGACAGAGACAGAGAGAGACACTGACTTATCGTGGATGCCTGGGGGAGGGACGGGGAGAGCGAGAGACAGAGACAGACAGACAGACAGAGACAGACAGAGAGAGATAGAGAGAGACACTGACTTATCATTGTGGCCTGGGGGAGCGAAGGGCAGAGCGAGAGACAGAGACAGACAGACAGAGACAGAGAGAGAGACAAACAGAGACAGAGACAGAGAGAGACACTGACTTATCGTGGATGCCTGGGGGAGGGACGGGGAGAGCGAGAGACAGAGACAGACAGACAGACAGAGACAGACAGAGGCAGAGACAGACAGAGATAGAGAGAGACACTGACTTATCTTTGTTGCCTGGGGGAGCGAGGGGGAGAGCGAGAGACAGAGACAGACAGACAGAGGCAGAGACAGAAAGAGACAGAGAGAGACACTGACTTATCGTGGTTGCCTGGGGGACCGAGGGGGAGAGCGAGAGACAGAGACAGACAGACAGACAGAGACAGACAGACAGAGAGAGAGAGAGACACTGACTTATCGTTGTTGCCTGGGGGAGCGAAGGGGAGAGCAAGAGACAGAGACAGACAGACAGAGACAGACAGACAGAGACAGAGAGGGAGACAGAGACAAACAGAGACAGAGAGAGAGAGAGACACTGAATTATCGTGGATGCCTGGGGGACCGAGGGGGAGAGCGAGAGACAGAGAGAGACAGAGACAGAGACAGAGAGAGAGGTAGAGACACTGACTTATCGTGGTTGCCTGGGGGACCGAGGAGGAGAGCGGGAGACAATGACAGACAGAGACAGACAGACAGAGACAGAGACCGATAGAGAGAGACAATGCCTTATCGTTGTTGGCTGGGGGAGCGAAGGGGAGAGCGAGAGACAGAGACAGACAGACAGAGACAGAGAGAGAGACAAACAGAGACAGAGACAGAGAGAGACACTGACTTATCGTGGATGCCTGGGGGAGGGACGGGGAGAGCAAGAGACAGAGACAGGCAGACAGCCAGAGACAGATAGACAGAGATAGAGAGAGACACTGACTTATCGTTGTTGCCTGGGGGAGCGAAGGGGAGAGCGAGAGACAGAGACAGACAGACAGAGACAGAGAGAGAGACAAACAGAGACAGAGACAGAGAGAGACACTGACTTAACGTGGATGCCTAGGGGAGGGACGGGGAGAGCGAGAGACAGAGACAGACAGACAGAGAGAGACAGACAGAGACAGAGAAGGAGACAGAGACAAACAGAGACAGAGACAGAGAGAGACACTGACTTATCGTGGATGCCTGGGGTAGGGACGGGGATAGCAAGAGACAGAGACAGACAGACAGACAGAGACAGACAGACAGACAGAGACAGACAGACAGAGGCAGAGACAGACAGAGATAGAGAGAGACACTGACTTATCGTTGTTGCCTGAGGGAGCGACGGGAAGAGCGAGAAACAGAGACAGACAGACAGAGATAGAGACAGATAGAGACAGACAGACACAGAGAAAGAGAGACTCTGACTTATGGTTGCCTGTGGTAGCGAGGGGTAGAGCGAGAGACAGAGAAAGACAGAGACAGAGAGAGAGACAAAGAGAGACAGAGACAGAGAGAGACACTGACTTATCGTGGTTGCCTGGGGGACCGAGGGGGAGAGCGAGAGACAGAGACAGACAGAGTCAGAGACAGAGACAGAGAGAGAGACAGAGACCGATAGAGAGAGACAATGCCTTATCGTTGTTGCCTGGGGGAGCGAAGGGGAGAGCGAGAGACAGAGACAGACAGACAGACAGAGACAGACAGACAGAGAGAGAGAGAGAGACACTGACTTATCGTTGTTGCCTGGGGGAGCGAAGGGGAGAGCGAGAGACAGAGACAGACAGACAGAGACAGAGAGACAAAGAGAGACAGAGACACAGAGAGACACTGACTTATCGTGGATGCCTGGGGGAGAGACGGGGAGAGCGAGAGACAGAGACAGACAGACAGAGATAGAGAGAGACACTGACTTATCATGTTTGGCTGTGGGACCAAGGGGGAGAGCGAGAGACAGACACAGACAGAGAAAGACAGAGAGACATAGACAGAAACAGAGACAGAGACCGATAGAGAGAGACACTGACTTATCGTTGTTGCCTGGGGGTGCGAAGGGGATAGCGAGAAACAGAGACAGACAGACAGAGATAGAGACAGAGACTGACAGAGACAGACAGAGACAGAGAAAGAGAGACTCTGACTTATGGTTGCCTGGGGGAGCGAGGGTTAGAGCGAGAGACAGAGACAGACAGACAGACAGAGACAGACAGACATAGGCAGAGACAGACAGACATAGAGAGAGACACTGACTTATCATGGTTGCCTGGGGGACCGAGGGGGAGAGCGGGAGACAGAGACAGACAGAGACAGGGACAGAGACAGACAGACAGAGACAGAGAGAGACACTGACTTATCGTGGATGCCTGGGGGAGGGACGGGGAGAGCGAGAGACAGAGACAGACAGACAGAGGCAGAGACAGAGAGAGGCAGAGACAGAGAGAGACACTGACTTATCGTGGTTGCCTGTGGGACCAAGGGGGAGAGCGAGAGACACAGACAGACAGAAACAGGGACAGAGACAGACAGACAGAGACAGAGACCGATAGAGAGAGACAATGCCTTTTCGTTGTTGCCTGGGAGAGCGAAGGGGAGAGCGAGAGACAGAGACAGACAGACAGACAGAGACAGACAGACAGAGATAGAGAGAGACACTGACTTATCATTGTGGCCTGGGGGAGCGAAGGGCAGAGCGAGAGACAGAGACAGACAAACAGAGACAGAGAGAGAGACAAACAGAGACAGAGACAGAGAGAGACACTGACTTATCGTGGATGCCTGGGGGAGGGACGGGGAGAGCGAGAGACAGAGACAGACAGACAGACAGAGACAGACAGAGGCAGAGACAGACAGAGATAGAGAGAGACACTGACTTATCTTTGTTGCCTGGGGGAGCGAGGGGGAGAGCGAGAGACAGAGACAGACAGACAGAGGCAGAGACAGAAAGAGACAGAGAGAGACACTGACTTATCGTGGATGCCTGGGGGACCGAGGGGGAGAGCGAGAGACACAGACAGAGACAGACAGACAGAGAGAGAGAGAGACACTGACTTATCGTTGTTGCCTGGGGGAGCGAAGGGGAGAGCGAGAGACAGAGACAGACAGACAGAGACAGAGAGAGAGACAAAGAGAGACAGAGACACAGAGAGACACTGACTTATCGTGGATGCCTGGGGGAGGGACGGGGAGAGCGAGAGACAGAGACAGACAGACAGAGATAGAGAGAGACACTGACTTATCATTGTTGCCTGGGGGAGCGAAGGGGAGAGCGAGAGACAGAGACAGACAGACAGAGACAGAGAGAGTGACAAACAGAGACAGAGACAGAGAGAGACACTGACTTATCGTGGATGCCTGGGGGAGGGACGGGGAGAGCGAGAGACAGAGACAGACAGACAGAGAGAGACATACAGAGGCAGAGACAGACAGAGATAGAGAGAGACACTGACTTATCATTGTTGCCTGGGGGACCGAAGGGGAGAGCGAGAGACGGAGACACACAGACAGAGACAGAGAGAGCGAGAAACAGAGACAGAGAGAGACACTGACTTTTCGTGGATGCCTGGGGGAGGGACGGGGAGAGCGAGAGACAGAGACAGACAGACAGACAGAGAGAGACAGACAGAGGCAGAGACAGACAGAGATAGAGAGAGACACTGACTTATCGTTGTTGCCTGGGGGACCGAAGGGGAGAGCGAGAGACGGAGACACACAGACAGAGACAGAGTGAGCGACAAACAGAGACAGAGACAGAGAGAGACACTTTCTTTTCGTGGATGCCTGGGGGAGGGATGGGGAGAGCGAGAGACAGAGACAGACAGACAGACAGAGAGAGACAGACAGAGGCAGAGACAGACAGAGATAGAGAGAGACACTGACTTATCGTTGTTGCCTGGGGGAGCGAAGGGGAGAGCGAGAAACAGAGACAGACAGAGACAGACAGAGAGAGATAGACAGAGGCAGAGACGGACAGACAGACAGAGATAGAGAGAGACACTGACTTATCATGTTTGGCTGTGGGACCAAGGGGGAGAGCGAGAGACAGACACAGACAGAGAAAGACAGAGAGACATAGACAGAAACAGAGACAGAGACCGATAGAGAGAGACACTGACTTATCGTTGTTGCCTGGGGGTGCGAAGGGGATAGCGAGAAACAGAGACAGACAGAGATAGAGACAGAGACTGACAGAGACAGAGACAGAGAGAGACACTGACTTATCGTGGATGCCTGGGGGAGGGACGGGGAGAACGAGAGACAGAGACAGACAGACAGACAGAGACAGACAGAGGCAGAGACAGACAGAGATAGAGAGAGACACTGACTTATCTTTGTTGCCTGGGGGAGCGAGGGGGAGAGCGAGAGACAGAGACAGACAGACAGAGGCAGAGACAGAAAGAGACAGAGAGAGACACTGACTTATCGTGGTTGCCTGGGGGACCGAGGGGGAGAGCGAGAGACAGAGACAGACAGACAGACAGAGACAGACAGACAGAGGCAGAGACAGACAGAGATAGAGAGAGACACTCACTTATCGTTGTTGCCTGAGGGAGCGACGGGAAGAGCGAGAAACAGAGACAGACAGACAGAGATAGAGACAGAGACTGATAGAGACAGACAGACACAGAGAAAGAGAGACTCTGACTTATGGTTGCCTGTGGTAGCGAGGGGTAGAGCGAGAGACAGAGAAAGACAGAGACAGAGAGAGAGACAAACAGAGACAGAGACAGAGAGAGACACTGACTTATCGTGGATGCCTGGGGGAGGGACGGGGAGAGCGAGAGACAGAGACAGACAGACAGACAGAGACAGACAGACATAGGCAGAGAGAGACAGAGATAGAGAGAGACACTGACTTAACGTGGTTCCCTGGGGGAGTGAGGGGGAGAGCGAGAAACAGAGACAGAGAGACAGAGACAGACAGACAGAGACAGAGAAGGAGACAGAGACAAACAGAGACAGAGACAGAGAGAGACACTGACTTATCGTGGTTGTTGCCTGGGAGAGCGAAGGGGAGAGCGAGAGACAGAGACAGACAGACAGAGATAGAGAGAGACACTGACTTATCGTTGTGGCCTGGGGGAGCGAAGGGGAGAGCGAGAGACAGAGACAGACAGACAGAGACCGAGAGAGAGACAAACAGAGACAGAGACAGAGAGAGACACTGACTTATCGTGGATGCCTGGGGGAGGGACGGGGAGAGCGAGAGACAGAGACAGACAGACAGACAGAGACAGACAGAGGCAGAGACAGACAGAGATAGAGAGAGACACTGACTTATCTTTGTTGCCTGGGGGAGCGAGGGGGAGAACGAGAGACAGAGACAGACAGACAGAGGCAGAGACAGAAAGAGACAGAGAGAGACACTGACTTATCGTGGTTGCCTGGGGGACCGAGGGGGAGAGCGAGAGACAGAGACAGACAGACAGCCAGAGACAGACAGACAGAGAGAGAGAGAGACACTGACTTATCGTTGTTGCCTGGGGGAGCGAAGGGGAGAGCGAGAGACAGAGACAGACAGACAGAGACAGAGAGAGAGACAAAGAGAGACAGAGACACAGAGAGACACTGACTTATCGTGGATGCCTGGGGGAGGGACGGGGAGAGCGAGAGACAGAGACAGACAGACAGAGATAGAGAGAGACACTGACTTATCGTTGTTGCCTGGGGGAGCGAAGGGGAGAGCGAGAAACAGAGACAGACAGAGACAGACAGAGAGAGATAGACAGAGGCAGAGACGGACAGACAGACAGAGATAGAGAGAGACACTGACTTATCATGTTTGGCTGTGGGACCAAGGGGGAGAGCGAGAGACAGACACAGACAGAGAAAGACAGAGAGACATAGACAGAAACAGAGACAGAGACCGATAGAGAGAGACACTGACTTATCGTTGTTGCCTGGGGGTGCGAAGGGGATAGCGAGAAACAGAGACAGACAGACAGAGATAGAGACAGAGACTGACAGAGACAGAGACAGAGAGAGACACTGACTTATCGTGGATGCCTGGGGGAGGGACGGGGAGAGCGAGAGACAGAGACAGACAGACAGACAGAGACAGACAGAGGCAGAGACAGACAGAGATAGAGAGAGACACTGACTTATCTTTGTTGCCTGGGGGAGCGAGGGGGAGAGCGAGAGACAGAGACAGACAGACAGAGGCAGAGACAGAAAGAGACAGAGAGAGACACTGACTTATCGTGGTTGCCTGGGGGACCGAGGGGGAGAGCGAGAGACAGAGACAGACAGACAGAGGCAGAGACAGACAGAGATAGAGAGAGACACTGACTTATCGTTGTTGCCTGAGGGAGCGACGGGAAGAGCGAGAAACAGAGACAGACAGACAGAGATAGAGACAGAGACTGATAGAGACAGACAGACACAGAGAAAGAGAGACTCTGACTTATGGTTGCCTGTGGTAGCGAGGGGTAGAGCGAGAGACAGAGAAAGACAGAGACAGAGAGAGAGACAAACAGAGACAGAGACAGAGAGAGACACTGACTTATCGTGGATGCCTGGGGGAGCGAAGGGGAGAGCGAGAGACAGAGACAGACAGACAGAGATAGAGAGAGACACTGACTTATCGTTGTGGCCTGGGGGAGCGAAGGGGAGAGCGAGAGACAGAGACAGACAGCCAGAGACCGAGAGAGAGACAAACAGAGACAGAGACAGAGAGAGACACTGACTTATCGTGGTTGCCTGGGGGACCGAGGGGGAGAGCGAGAGACAGAGAAAGACAGACAGACAGAGACAGACAGACAGAGGCAGAGACAGACAGAGATAGAGAGAGACACTGACTTATCGTTGTTGCCTGAGGGAGCGACGGGAAGAGCGAGAAACAGAGACAGACTGACAGAGATAGAGACAGAGACTGATAGAGACAGACAGACACAGAGAAAGAGAGACTCTGACTTATGGTTGCCTGTGGTAGCGAGGGGTAGAGCGAGAGACAGAGAAAGACAGAGACAGAGAGAGAGACAAACAGAGACAGAGACAGAGAGAGACACTGACTTATCGTGGTTGCCTGGGGGACCGAGGGGGAGAGCGAGAGACAGAGACAGACAGACAGAGACAGAGAGAGAGACACTGACTTATCGTTGTTGCCTGGGGGAGCGAAGGGGAGAGTGAGAGACAGAGACAGACAGACAGAGACAGAGAGAGAGACAAAGAGAGACAGAGACACAGAGAGACACTGACTTATCGTGGATGCCTGGGGGAGGGACGGGGAGAGCGAGAGACAGAGACAGACAGACAGAGATAGAGAGAGACACTGACTTATCGTTGTTGCCTGGGGGAGCGAAGGGGAGAGCGAGAAACAGAGACAGACAGAGACAGACAGAGAGAGATAGACAGAGGCAGAGACGGACAGACAGACAGAGATAGAGAGAGACACTGACTTATCATGTTTGGCTGTGGGACCAAGGGGGAGAGCGAGAGACAGACACAGACAGAGAAAGACAGAGAGACATAGACAGAAACAGAGACAGAGACCGATAGAGAGAGACACTGACTTATCGTTGTTGCCTGGGGGTGCGAAGGGGATAGCGAGAAACAGAGACAGACAGACAGAGATAGAGACAGAGACTGACAGAGACAGAGACAGAGAGAGACACTGACTTATCGTGGATGCCTGGGGGAGGGACGGGGAGAGCGAGAGACAGAGACAGACAGACAGACAGAGACAGACAGAGGCAGAGACAGACAGAGATAGAGAGAGACACTGACTTATCTTTGTTGCCTGGGGGAGCGAGGGGGAGAGCGAGAGACAGAGACAGACAGACAGAGGCAGAGACAGAAAGAGACAGAGAGAGACACTGACTTATCGTGGTTGCCTGGGGGACCGAGGGGGAGAGCGAGAGACAGAGACAGACAGACAGACAGAGACAGACAGACAGAGGCAGAGACAGACAGAGATAGAGAGAGACACTGACTTATCGTTGTTGCCTGAGGGAGCGACGGGAAGAGCGAGAAACAGAGACAGACAGACAGAGATAGAGACAGAGACTGATAGAGACAGACAGACACAGAGAAAGAGAGACTCTGACTTATGGTTGCCTGTGGTAGCGAGGGGTAGAGCGAGAGACAGAGAAAGACAGAGACAGAGAGAGAGACAAACAGAGACAGAGACAGAGAGAGACACTGACTTATCGTGGATGCCTGGGGGAGGGACGGGGAGAGCGAGAGACAGAGACAGACAGACAGACAGAGACAGACAGACATAGACAGAGAGAGACAGAGATAGAGAGAGACACTGACTTAACGTGGTTCCCTGGGGGAGTGAGGGGGAGAGCGAGAAACAGAGACAGAGAGACAGAGACAGACAGACAGAGACAGAGAAGGAGACAGAGACAAACAGAGACAGAGACAGAGAGAGACACTGACTTATCGTGGTTGTTGCCTGGGAGAGCGAAGGGGAGAGCGAGAGACAGAGACAGACAGACAGAGACAGAGAGAGAGACACTGACTTATCGTTGTTGCCTGGGGGAGCGAAGGGGAGAGCGAGAGACAGAGACAGACAGACAGAGACAGAGAGAGAGACAAAGAGAGACAGAGACACAGAGAGACACTGACTTATCGTGGATGCCTGGGGGAGGGACGGGGAGAGTGAGAGACAGAGACAGACAGACAGAGATAGAGAGAGACACTGACTTATCGTTGTTGCCTGGGGGAGCGAAGGGGAGAGCGAGAAACAGAGACAGACAGAGACAGACAGAGAGAGATAGACAGAGGCAGAGACGGACAGACAGACAGAGATAGAGAGAGACACTGACTTATCATGTTTGGCTGTGGGACCAAGGGGGAGAGCGAGAGACAGACACAGACAGAGAAAGACAGAGAGACATAGACAGAAACAGAGACAGAGACCGATAGAGAGAGACACTGACTTATCGTTGTTGCCTGGGGGTGCGAAGGGGATAGCGAGAAACAGAGACAGACAGAGATAGAGACAGAGACTGACAGAGACAGAGACAGAGAGAGACACTGACTTATCGTGGATGCCTGGGGGAGGGACGGGGAGAGCGAGAGACAGAGACAGACAGACAGACAGAGACAGACAGAGGCAGAGACAGACAGAGATAGAGAGAGACACTGACTTATCTTTGTTGCCTGGGGGAGCGAGGGGGAGAGCGAGAGACAGAGACAGACAGACAGAGGCAGAGACAGAAAGAGACAGAGAGAGACACTGACTTATCGTGGTTGCCTGGGGGACCGAGGGGGAGAGCGAGAGACAGAGACAGACAGACAGACAGAGACAGACAGACAGAGGCAGAGACAGACAGAGATAGAGAGAGACACTGACTTATCTTTGTTGCCTGGGGGAGCGAGGGGGAGAGCGAGAGACAGAGACAGACAGACAGAGGCAGAGACAGAAAGAGACAGAGAGAGACACTGACTTATCGTGGTTGCCTGGGGGACCGAGGGGGAGAGCGAGAGACAGAGACAGACAGACAGACAGAGACAGACAGACAGAGAGAGAGAGAGAGAGACACTGACTTATCGTTGTGGCCTGGGGGAGCGAAGGGGAGAGCGAGAGACAGAGACAGACAGACAGAGACCGAGAGAGAGACAAACAGAGACAGAGACAGAGAGAGACACTGACTTATCGTGGATGCCTGGGGGAGGGACGGGGAGAGCGAGAGACAGAGACAGACAGACAGACAGAGACAGACAGACATAGGCAGAGAGAGACAGAGATAGAGAGAGACACTGACTTAACGTGGTTCCCTGGGGGAGTGAGGGGGAGAGCGAGAAACAGAGACAGAGAGACAGAGACAGACAGACAGAGACAGAGAAGGAGACAGAGACAAACAGAGACAGAGACAGAGAGAGACACTGACTTATCGTGGTTGTTGCCTGGGAGAGCGAAGGGGAGAGCGAGAGACAGAGACAGACAGACAGAGACAGAGAGAGAGACACTGACTTATCGTTGTTGCCTGGGGGAGCGAAGGGGAGAGCGAGAGACAGAGACAGACAGACAGAGACAGAGAGAGAGACAAAGAGAGACAGAGACACAGAGAGACACTGACTTATCGTGGATGCCTGGGGGAGGGACGGGGAGAGTGAGAGACAGAGACAGACAGACAGAGATAGAGAGAGACACTGACTATCGTTGTTGCCTGGGGGAGCGAAGGGGAGAGCGAGAAACAGAGACAGACAGAGACAGACCAGAGAGAGATAGGACAGAGGCAGAGACGGGACAGACAGACAGAGATAGAGAGAGACACTGACTTATCATGTTTGGCTGTGGGGACCAAGGGGGAGAGCGAGAGAGACAGACACAGACAGAGAAAGACAGAGAGACATAGACAGAAACAGAGACAGAGACCGATAGAGAGAGACACTGACTTATCGGTGTTGCCTGGGGGTGCGAAGGGGATAGCGAGAAACAGAGACAGACAGACAGAGATAGAGACAGAGACTGACAGAGACAGACAGAGACAGAGAAAGAGAGACTCTGACTTATGGTTGCCTGGGGGAGCGTAGAGCGAGAGACAGAGACAGACAGACAGACAGAGACAGACAGACATAGGCAGAGACAGACAGAGATAGAGAGAGACACTGACTTATCATGGTTGCCTGGGGGACCGAGGGGGAGAGCGGGAGACAGAGACAGACAGAGACAGGGACAGAGACAGACAGACAGAGACAGAGAGAGACACTGACTTTTCGTGGATGCCTGGGGGAGGGACGTGCAGAGCGAGAGACAGATACAGACAGACAGACAGAGAGAGACAGACAGAGGCAGAGACAGACAGAGATAGAGAGAGACACTGACTTATCGTTGTTGCCTGGGGGACCGAAGGGGAGAGCGAGAGACGGAGACACACAGACAGAGACAGAGAGAGCGACAAACAGAGACAGAGACAGAGAGAGACACTGACTTTTCGTGGATGCCTGGGGGAGGGATGCGGAGAGCGAGAGACAGAGACAGACAGACAGACAGAGAGAGACAGACAGAGGCAGAGACAGACAGAGATAGAGAGAGACACTGACTTATCGTTGTTGCCTGGGGGAGCGAAGGGGAGAGCGAGAAACAGAGACAGACAGAGACAGACAGAGAGAGATAGACAGAGGCAGAGACGGACAGACAGACAGAGATAGAGAGAGACACTGACTTATCATGTTTGGCTGTGGGACCAAGGGGGAGAGCGAGAGACAGACACAGACAGAGAAAGACAGAGAGACATAGACAGAAACAGAGACAGAGACCGATAGAGAGAGACACTGACTTATCGTTGTTGCCTGGGGGTGCGAAGGGGATAGCGAGAAACAGAGACAGACAGACAGAGATAGAGACAGAGACTGACAGAGACAGAGACAGAGAGAGACACTGACTTATCGTGGATGCCTGGGGGAGGGACGGGGAGAGCGAGAGACAGAGACAGACAGACAGACAGAGACAGACAGAGGCAGAGACAGACAGAGATAGAGAGAGACACTGACTTATCTTTGTTGCCTGGGGGAGCGAGGGGGAGAGCGAGAGACAGAGACAGACAGACAGAGGCAGAGACAGAAAGAGACAGAGAGAGACACTGACTTATCGTGGTTGCCTGGGGGACCGAGGGGGAGAGCGAGAGACAGAGACAGACAGACAGACAGAGACAGACAGACAGAGGCAGAGACAGACAGAGATAGAGAGAGACACTCACTTATCGTTGTTGCCTGAGGGAGCGACGGGAAGAGCGAGAAACAGAGACAGACAGACAGAGATAGAGACTGATAGAGACAGACAGACACAGAGAAAGAGAGACTCTGACTTATGGTTGCCTGTGGTAGCGAGGGGTAGAGCGAGAGACAGAGAAAGACAGAGACAGAGAGAGAGACAAAGAGAGACAGAGACAGAGAGAGACACTGACTTATCGTGGTTGCCTGGGGGACCGAGGGGGAGAGCGAGAGACAGAGACAGACAGAGTCAGAGACAGAGACAGAGAGAGAGACAGAGACCGATAGAGAGAGACAATGCCTTATCGTTGTTGCCTGGGGGAGCGAAGGGGAGAGCGAGAGACAGAGACAGACAGACAGAGACCGAGAGAGAGACAAACAGAGACAGAGACAGAGAGAGACACTGACTTATCGTGGATGCCTGGGGGAGGGACGGGGAGAGCGAGAGAAAGAGACAGACAGACAGACAGAGACAGACAGACATAGGCAGAGAGAGACAGAGATAGAGAGAGACACTGACTTAACGTGGTTGCCTGGGGGAGCGAGGGGGAGAGCGAGAAACAGAGACAGAGAGACAGAGACAGACAGACAGAGACAGAGAAGGAGACAGAGACAAACAGAGACAGAGACAGAGAGAGACACTGACTTATCGTGGTTGTTGCCTGGGAGAGCGAAGGGGAGAGCGAGAGACAGAGACAGACAGACAGAGATAGAGAGAGACACTGACTTATCGTTGTGGCCTGGGGGAGCGAAGGGGAGAGCGAGAGACAGAGACAGACAGACAGAGACCGAGAGAGAGACAAACAGAGACAGAGACAGAGAGAGACACTGACTTATCGTGGATGCCTGGGGGAGGGACGGGGAGAGCGAGAGACAGAGACAGACAGACAGACAGAGACAGACAGACAGAGGCAGAGACAGACAGAGATAGAGAGAGACACTGACTTATCGTTGTTGCCTGAGGGAGCGACGGGAAGAGCGAGAAACAGAGACAGACAGACAGAGATAGAGACAGAGACTGATAGAGACAGACAGACACAGAGAAAGAGAGACTCTGACTTATGGTGGCCTGTGGTAGCGAGGGGTAGAGCGAGAGACAGAGAAAGACAGAGACAGAGAGAGAGACAAACAGAGACAGAGACAGAGAGAGACACTGACTTAACGTGGTTCCCTGGGGGAGTGAGGGGGAGAGCGAGAAACAGAGACAGAGAGACAGAGACAGACAGACAGAGACAGAGAAGGAGACAGAGACAAACAGAGACAGAGACAGAGAGAGACACTGACTTATCGTGGTTGTTGCCTGGGAGAGCGAAGGGGAGAGCGAGAGACAGAGACAGACAGACAGAGACAGAGAGAGAGACAAAGAGAGACAGAGACACAGAGAGACACTGACTTATCGTGGATGCCTGGGGGAGGGACGGGGAGAGCGAGAGACAGAGACAGACAGACAGAGATAGAGAGAGACACTGACTTATCATTGTTGCCTGGGGGAGCGAAGGGGAGAGCGAGAGACAGAGACAGACAGACAGAGACAGAGAGAGTGACAAACAGAGACAGAGACAGAGAGAGACACTGACTTATCGTGGATGCCTGGGGGAGGGACGGGGAGAGCGAGAGACAGAGACAGACAGACAGAGAGAGACATACAGAGGCAGAGACAGACAGAGATAGAGAGAGACACTGACTTATCATTGTTGCCTGGGGGACCGAAGGGGAGAGCGAGAGACGGAGACACACAGACAGAGACAGAGAGAGCGAGAAACAGAGACAGAGAGAGACACTGACTTTTCGTGGATGCCTGGGGGAGGGACGGGGAGAGCGAGAGACAGAGACAGACAGACAGACAGAGAGAGACAGACAGAGGCAGAGACAGACAGAGATAGAGAGAGACACTGACTTATCGTTGTTGCCTGGGGGACCGAAGGGGAGAGCGAGAGACGGAGACACACAGACAGAGACAGAGTGAGCGACAAACAGAGACAGAGACAGAGAGAGACACTTTCTTTTCGTGGATGCCTGGGGGAGGGATGGGGAGAGCGAGAGACAGAGACAGACAGACAGACAGAGAGAGACAGACAGAGGCAGAGACAGACAGAGATAGAGAGAGACACTGACTTATCGTTGTTGCCTGGGGGAGCGAAGGGGAGAGCGAGAAACAGAGACAGACAGAGACAGACAGAGAGAGATAGACAGAGGCAGAGACGGACAGACAGACAGAGATAGAGAGAGACACTGACTTATCATGTTTGGCTGTGGGACCAAGGGGGAGAGCGAGAGACAGACACAGACAGAGAAAGACAGAGAGACATAGACAGAAACAGAGACAGAGACCGATAGAGAGAGACACTGACTTATCGTTGTTGCCTGGGGGTGCGAAGGGGATAGCGAGAAACAGAGACAGACAGAGATAGAGACAGAGACTGACAGAGACAGAGACAGAGAGAGACACTGACTTATCGTGGATGCCTGGGGGAGGGACGGGGAGAGCGAGAGACAGAGACAGACAGACAGACAGAGACAGACAGAGGCAGAGACAGACAGAGATAGAGAGAGACACTGACTTATCTTTGTTGCCTGGGGGAGCGAGGGGGAGAGCGAGAGACAGAGACAGACAGACAGAGGCAGAGACAGAAAGAGACAGAGAGAGACACTGACTTATCGTGGTTGCCTGGGGGACCGAGGGGGAGAGCGAGAGACAGAGACAGACAGACAGACAGAGACAGACAGACAGAGGCAGAGACAGACAGAGATAGAGAGAGACACTGACTTATCGTTGTTGCCTGAGGGAGCGACGGGAAGAGCGAGAAACAGAGACAGACAGACAGAGATAGAGACAGATAGAGACAGACAGACACAGAGAAAGAGAGACTCTGACTTATGGTTGCCTGTGGTAGCGAGGGGTAGAGCGAGAGACAGAGAAAGACAGAGACAGAGAGAGAGACAAACAGAGACAGAGACAGAGAGAGACACTGACTTATCGTGGATGCCTGGGGGAGGGACGGGGAGAGCGAGAGACAGAGACAGACAGACAGACAGAGACAGACAGACATAGGCAGAGAGAGACAGAGATAGAGAGAGACACTGACTTAACGTGGTTCCCTGGGGGAGTGAGGGGGAGAGCGAGAAACAGAGACAGAGAGACAGAGACAGACAGACAGAGACAGAGAAGGAGACAGAGACAAACAGAGACAGAGACAGAGAGAGACACTGACTTATCGTGGTTGTTGCCTGGGAGAGCGAAGGGGAGAGCGAGAGACAGAGACAGACAGACAGACAGAGACAGACAGAGAGAGATAGAGAGAGACACTGACTTATCATTGTGGCCTGGGGGAGCGAAGGGGAGAGCGAGAGACAGAGACAGACAGACAGACAGAGACAGACAGACAGAGAGAGAGAGAGAGACACTGACTTATCATTGTTGCCTGGGGGAGCGAAGGGGAGAGCGAGAGACAGAGACAGACAGACAGAGACAGAGAGACAAAGAGAGACAGAGACACAGAGAGACACTGACTTATCGTGGATGCCTGGGGGAGAGACGGGGAGAGCGAGAGACAGAGACAGACAGACAGAGATAGAGAGAGACACTGACTTATCATGTTTGGCTGTGGGACCAAGGGGGAGAGCGAGAGACAGACACAGACAGAGAAAGACAGAGAGACATAGACAGAAACAGAGACAGAGACCGATAGAGAGAGACACTGACTTATCGTTGTTGCCTGGGGGTGCGAAGGGGATAGCGAGAAACAGAGACAGACAGACAGAGATAG
The DNA here is from genome assembly GCF_949752795.1 of Hyperoodon ampullatus. Classification (NCBI taxonomy): domain Eukaryota; kingdom Metazoa; phylum Chordata; class Mammalia; order Artiodactyla; family Ziphiidae; genus Hyperoodon; species Hyperoodon ampullatus. Next base: position 137,775,617 of record NC_136918.1, read on the forward strand.
AGACAGAGACTGACAGAGACAGACAGAGACAGAGAAAGAGAGACTCTGACTTATGGTTGCCTGGGGGAGCGAGGGTTAGAGCGAGAGACAGAGACAGACAGACAGACAGAGACAGACAGACATAGGCAGAGACAGACAGAGATAGAGAGAGACACTGACTTATCATGGTTGCCTGGGGGACCGAGGGGGAGAGCGGGAGACAGAGACAGACAGAGACAGGGACAGAGACAGACAGACAGAGACAGAGAGAGACACTGACTTATCGTGGATGCCTGGGGGAGGGACGGGGAGAGCGAGAGACAGAGACAGACAGACAGAGGCAGAGACAGAGAGAGGCAGAGACAGAGAGAGACACTGACTTATCGTGGTTGCCTGTGGGACCAAGGGGGAGAGCGAGAGACACAGACAGACAGAAACAGGGACAGAGACAGACAGACAGAGACAGAGACCGATAGAGAGAGACAATGCCTTTTCGTTGTTGCCTGGGAGAGCGAAGGGGAGAGCGAGAGACAGAGACAGACAGACAGACAGAGACAGACAGACAGAGATAGAGAGAGACACTGACTTATCATTGTGGCCTGGGGGAGCGAAGGGCAGAGCGAGAGACAGAGACAGACAAACAGAGACAGAGAGAGAGACAAACAGAGACAGAGACAGAGAGAGACACTGACTTATCGTGGATGCCTGGGGGAGGGACGGGGAGAGCGAGAGACAGAGACAGACAGACAGACAGAGACAGACAGAGGCAGAGACAGACAGAGATAGAGAGAGACACTGACTTATCTTTGTTGCCTGGGGGAGCGAGGGGGAGAGCGAGAGACAGAGACAGACAGACAGAGGCAGAGACAGAAAGAGACAGAGAGAGACACTGACTTATCGTGGATGCCTGGGGGACCGAGGGGGAGAGCGAGAGACACAGACAGAGACAGACAGACAGAGAGAGAGAGAGACACTGACTTATCGTTGTTGCCTGGGGGAGCGAAGGGGAGAGCGAGAGACAGAGACAGACAGACAGAGACAGAGAGAGAGACAAAGAGAGACAGAGACACAGAGAGACACTGACTTATCGTGGATGCCTGGGGGAGGGACGGGGAGAGCGAGAGACAGAGACAGACAGACAGAGATAGAGAGAGACACTGACTTATCATTGTTGCCTGGGGGAGCGAAGGGGAGAGCGAGAGACAGAGACAGACAGACAGAGACAGAGAGAGTGACAAACAGAGACAGAGACAGAGAGAGACACTGACTTATCGTGGATGCCTGGGGGAGGGACGGGGAGAGCGAGAGACAGAGACAGACAGACAGAGAGAGACATACAGAGGCAGAGACAGACAGAGATAGAGAGAGACACTGACTTATCATTGTTGCCTGGGGGACCGAAGGGGAGAGCGAGAGACGGAGACACACAGACAGAGACAGAGAGAGCGAGAAACAGAGACAGAGAGAGACACTGACTTTTCGTGGATGCCTGGGGGAGGGACGGGGAGAGCGAGAGACAGAGACAGACAGACAGACAGAGAGAGACAGACAGAGGCAGAGACAGACAGAGATAGAGAGAGACACTGACTTATCGTTGTTGCCTGGGGGACCGAAGGGGAGAGCGAGAGACGGAGACACACAGACAGAGACAGAGTGAGCGACAAACAGAGACAGAGACAGAGAGAGACACTTTCTTTTCGTGGATGCCTGGGGGAGGGATGGGGAGAGCGAGAGACAGAGACAGACAGACAGACAGAGAGAGACAGACAGAGGCAGAGACAGACAGAGATAGAGAGAGACACTGACTTATCGTTGTTGCCTGGGGGAGCGAAGGGGAGAGCGAGAAACAGAGACAGACAGAGACAGACAGAGAGAGATAGACAGAGGCAGAGACGGACAGACAGACAGAGATAGAGAGAGACACTGACTTATCATGTTTGGCTGTGGGACCAAGGGGGAGAGCGAGAGACAGACACAGACAGAGAAAGACAGAGAGACATAGACAGAAACAGAGACAGAGACCGATAGAGAGAGACACTGACTTATCGTTGTTGCCTGGGGGTGCGAAGGGGATAGCGAGAAACAGAGACAGACAGACAGAGATAGAGACAGAGACTGACAGAGACAGAGACAGAGAGAGACACTGACTTATCGTGGATGCCTGGGGGAGGGACGGGGAGAGCGAGAGACAGAGACAGACAGACAGACAGAGACAGACAGAGGCAGAGACAGACAGAGATAGAGAGAGACACTGACTTATCTTTGTTGCCTGGGGGAGCGAGGGGGAGAGCGAGAGACAGAGACAGACAGACAGAGGCAGAGACAGAAAGAGACAGAGAGAGACACTGACTTATCGTGGTTGCCTGGGGGACCGAGGGGGAGAGCGAGAGACAGAGACAGACAGACAGACAGAGACAGACAGACAGAGGCAGAGACAGACAGAGATAGAGAGAGACACTCACTTATCGTTGTTGCCTGAGGGAGCGACGGGAAGAGCGAGAAACAGAGACAGACAGACAGAGATAGAGACAGATAGAGACAGACAGACACAGAGAAAGAGAGACTCTGACTTATGGTTGCCTGTGGTAGCGAGGGGTAGAGCGAGAGACAGAGAAAGACAGAGACAGAGAGAGAGACAAACAGAGACAGAGACAGAGAGAGACACTGACTTATCGTGGATGCCTGGGGGAGGGACGGGGAGAGCGAGAGACAGAGACAGACAGACAGACAGAGACAGACAGACATAGGCAGAGAGAGACAGAGATAGAGAGAGACACTGACTTAACGTGGTTCCCTGGGGGAGTGAGGGGGAGAGCGAGAAACAGAGACAGAGAGACAGAGACAGACAGACAGAGACAGAGAAGGAGACAGAGACAAACAGAGACAGAGACAGAGAGAGACACTGACTTATCGTGGTTGTTGCCTGGGGGAGCGAAGGGGAGAGCGAGAGACAGAGACAGACAGACAGACAGAGACAGACAGACAGAGAGAGAGAGAGAGACACTGACTTATCGTTGTTGCCTGGGGGAGCGAAGGGGAGAGCGAGAGACAGAGACAGACAGACAGAGACAGAGAGACAAAGAGAGACAGAGACACAGAGAGACACTGACTTATCGTGGATGCCTGGGGGAGAGACGGGGAGAGCGAGAGACAGAGACAGACAGACAGAGATAGAGAGAGACACTGACTTATCATGTTTGGCTGTGGGACCAAGGGGGAGAGCGAGAGACAGACACAGACAGAGAAAGACAGAGAGACATAGACAGAAACAGAGACAGAGACCGATAGAGAGAGACACTGACTTATCGTTGTTGCCTGGGGGTGCGAAGGGGATAGCGAGAAACAGAGACAGACAGACAGAGATAGAGACAGAGACTGACAGAGACAGACAGAGACAGAGAAAGAGAGACTCTGACTTATGGTTGCCTGGGGGAGCGAGGGTTAGAGCGAGAGACAGAGACAGACAGACAGACAGAGACAGACAGACATAGGCAGAGACAGACAGAGATAGAGAGAGACACTGACTTATCATGGTTGCCTGGGGGACCGAGGGGGAGAGCGGGAGACAGAGACAGACAGAGACAGGGACAGAGACAGACAGACAGAGACAGAGAGAGACACTGACTTATCGTGGATGCCTGGGGGAGGGACGGGGAGAGCGAGAGACAGAGACAGACAGACAGAGGCAGAGACAGAGAGAGGCAGAGACAGAGAGAGACACTGACTTATCGTGGTTGCCTGTGGGACCAAGGGGGAGAGCGAGAGACACAGACAGACAGAAACAGGGACAGAGACAGACAGACAGAGACAGAGACCGATAGAGAGAGACAATGCCTTTTCGTTGTTGCCTGGGAGAGCGAAGGGGAGAGCGAGAGACAGAGACAGACAGACAGACAGAGACAGACAGACAGAGATAGAGAGAGACACTGACTTATCATTGTGGCCTGGGGGAGCGAAGGGCAGAGCGAGAGACAGAGACAGACAAACAGAGACAGAGAGAGAGACAAACAGAGACAGAGAGAGACACTGACTTATCGTGGATGCCTGGGGGAGGGACGGGGAGAGCGAGAGACAGAGACAGACAGACAGACAGAGACAGACAGAGGCAGAGACAGACAGAGATAGAGAGAGACACTGACTTATCTTTGTTGCCTGGGGGAGCGAGGGGGAGAGCGAGAGACAGAGACAGACAGACAGAGGCAGAGACAGAAAGAGACAGAGAGAGACACTGACTTATCGTGGATGCCTGGGGGACCGAGGGGGAGAGCGAGAGACACAGACAGAGACAGACAGACAGAGAGAGAGAGAGACACTGACTTATCGTTGTTGCCTGGGGGAGCGAAGGGGAGAGCGAGAGACAGAGACAGACAGACAGAGACAGAGAGAGAGACAAAGAGAGACAGAGACACAGAGAGACACTGACTTATCGTGGATGCCTGGGGGAGGGACGGGGAGAGCGAGAGACAGAGACAGACAGACAGAGATAGAGAGAGACACTGACTTATCATTGTTGCCTGGGGGAGCGAAGGGGAGAGCGAGAGACAGAGACAGACAGACAGAGACAGAGAGAGTGACAAACAGAGACAGAGACAGAGAGAGACACTGACTTATCGTGGATGCCTGGGGGAGGGACGGGGAGAGCGAGAGACAGAGACAGACAGACAGAGAGAGACATACAGAGGCAGAGACAGACAGAGATAGAGAGAGACACTGACTTATCATTGTTGCCTGGGGGACCGAAGGGGAGAGCGAGAGACGGAGACACACAGACAGAGACAGAGAGAGCGAGAAACAGAGACAGAGAGAGACACTGACTTTTCGTGGATGCCTGGGGGAGGGACGGGGAGAGCGAGAGACAGAGACAGACAGACAGACAGAGAGAGACAGACAGAGGCAGAGACAGACAGAGATAGAGAGAGACACTGACTTATCGTTGTTGCCTGGGGGACCGAAGGGGAGAGCGAGAGACGGAGACACACAGACAGAGACAGAGTGAGCGACAAACAGAGACAGAGACAGAGAGAGACACTTTCTTTTCGTGGATGCCTGGGGGAGGGATGGGGAGAGCGAGAGACAGAGACAGACAGACAGACAGAGAGAGACAGACAGAGGCAGAGACAGACAGAGATAGAGAGAGACACTGACTTATCGTTGTTGCCTGGGGGAGCGAAGGGGAGAGCGAGAAACAGAGACAGACAGAGACAGACAGAGAGAGATAGACAGAGGCAGAGACGGACAGACAGACAGAGATAGAGAGAGACACTGACTTATCATGTTTGGCTGTGGGACCAAGGGGGAGAGCGAGAGACAGACACAGACAGAGAAAGACAGAGAGACATAGACAGAAACAGAGACAGAGACCGATAGAGAGAGACACTGACTTATCGTTGTTGCCTGGGGGTGCGAAGGGGATAGCGAGAAACAGAGACAGACAGAGATAGAGACAGAGACTGACAGAGACAGAGACAGAGAGAGACACTGACTTATCGTGGATGCCTGGGGGAGGGACGGGGAGAGCGAGAGACAGAGACAGACAGACAGACAGAGACAGACAGAGGCAGAGACAGACAGAGATAGAGAGAGACACTGACTTATCTTTGTTGCCTGGGGGAGCGAGGGGGAGAGCGAGAGACAGAGACAGACAGACAGAGGCAGAGACAGAAAGAGACAGAGAGAGACACTGACTTATCGTGGTTGCCTGGGGGACCGAGGGGGAGAGCGAGAGACAGAGACAGACAGACAGACAGAGACAGACAGACAGAGGCAGAGACAGACAGAGATAGAGAGAGACACTCACTTATCGTTGTTGCCTGAGGGAGCGACGGGAAGAGCGAGAAACAGAGACAGACAGACAGAGATAGAGACAGATAGAGACAGACAGACACAGAGAAAGAGAGAGATAGAGAGAGACACTGACTTATCTTTGTTGCCTGGGGGAGCGAGGGGGAGAGCGAGAGACAGAGACAGACAGACAGAGAGAGAGACAAACAGAGACAGAGACAGAGAGAGACACTGACTTATCGTGGATGCCTGGGGGAGGGACGGGGAGAGCGAGAGACAGAGACAGACAGACAGACAGAGACAGACAGACATAGGCAGAGAGAGACAGAGATAGAGAGAGACACTGACTTATCATTGTTGCCTGGGGGAGCGAGGGGGAGAGCGAGAGACAGAGACAGACAGACAGAGACAGAGAGAGTGACAAACAGAGACAGAGACAGAGAGAGACACTGACTTATCGTGGATGCCTGGGGGAGGGACGGGGAGAGCGAGAGACAGAGACAGACAGACAGACAGAGAGAGACAGACAGAGGCAGAGACAGACAGAGATAGAGAGAGACACTGACTTATCGTTGTTGCCTGGGGGAGCGAAGGGGAGAGCGAGAAACAGAGACAGACAGAGACAGACAGAGAGAGATAGACAGAGGCAGAGACGGACAGACAGACAGAGATAGAGAGAGACACTGACTTATCATGTTTGGCTGTGGGACCAAGGGGGAGAGCGAGAGACAGACACAGACAGAGAAAGACAGAGAGACATAGACAGAAACAGAGACAGAGACCGATAGAGAGAGACACTGACTTATCGTTGTTGCCTGGGGGTGCGAAGGGGATAGCGAGAAACAGAGACAGACAGAGATAGAGACAGAGACTGACAGAGACAGAGACAGAGAGAGACACTGACTTATCGTGGATGCCTGGGGGAGGGACGGGGAGAGCGAGAGACAGAGACAGACAGACAGACAGAGACAGACAGAGGCAGAGACAGACAGAGATAGAGAGAGACACTGACTTATCTTTGTTGCCTGGGGGAGCGAGGGGGAGAGCGAGAGACAGAGACAGACAGACAGAGGCAGAGACAGAAAGAGACAGAGAGAGACACTGACTTATCGTGGTTGCCTGGGGGACCGAGGGGGAGAGCGAGAGACAGAGACAGACAGACAGACAGAGACAGACAGACAGAGGCAGAGACAGACAGAGATAGAGAGAGACACTGACTTATCGTTGTTGCCTGAGGGAGCGACGGGAAGAGCGAGAAACAGAGACAGACAGACAGAGATAGAGACAGATAGAGACAGACAGACACAGAGAAAGAGAGACTCTGACTTATGGTTGCCTGTGGTAGCGAGGGGTAGAGCGAGAGACAGAGAAAGACAGAGACAGAGAGAGAGACAAACAGAGACAGAGACAGAGAGAGACACTGACTTATCGTGGATGCCTGGGGGAGGGACGGGGAGAGCGAGAGACAGAGACAGACAGACAGACAGAGACAGACAGACATAGGCAGAGAGAGACAGAGATAGAGAGAGACACTGACTTAACGTGGTTCCCTGGGGGAGTGAGGGGGAGAGCGAGAAACAGAGACAGAGAGACAGAGACAGACAGACAGAGACAGAGAAGGAGACAGAGACAAACAGAGACAGAGACAGAGAGAGACACTGACTTATCGTGGTTGTTGCCTGGGAGAGCGAAGGGGAGAGCGAGAGACAGAGACAGACAGACAGAGATAGAGAGAGACACTGACTTATCGTTGTGGCCTGGGGGAGCGAAGGGGAGAGCGAGAGACAGAGACAGACAGACAGAGACCGAGAGAGAGACAAACAGAGACAGAGACAGAGAGAGACACTGACTTATCGTGGATGCCTGGGGGAGGGACGGGGAGAGCGAGAGACAGAGACAGACAGACAGACAGAGACAGACAGACAGAGGCAGAGACAGACAGAGATAGAGAGAGACACTGACTTATCGTTGTTGCCTGAGGGAGCGACGGGAAGAGCGAGAAACAGAGACAGACAGACAGAGATAGAGACAGAGACTGATAGAGACAGACAGACACAGAGAAAGAGAGACTCTGACTTATGGTTGCCTGTGGTAGCGAGGGGTAGAGCGAGAGACAGAGAAAGACAGAGACAGAGAGAGAGACAAACAGAGACAGAGACAGAGAGAGACACTGACTTATCGTGGTTGCCTGTGGGACCGAGGGGGAGAGCGAGAGACAGAGACAGACAGAGACAGAGAGAGAGACACTGACTTATCGTTGTTGTCTGGGGGAGCGAAGGGGAGAGCGAGAGACAGAGACAGACAGACAGAGACAGAGAGAGAGACAAAGAGAGACAGAGACACAGAGAGACACTGACTTATCGTGGATGCCTGGGAGAGGGACGGGGAGAGTGAGAGACAGAGACAGACAGACAGAGATAGAGAGAGACACTGACTTATCGTTGTTGCCTGGGGGAGCGAAGGGGAGAGCGAGAAACAGAGACAGACAGAGACAGACAGAGAGAGATAGACAGAGGCAGAGACGGACAGACAGACAGAGATAGAGAGAGACACTGACTTATCATGTTTGGCTGTGGGACCAAGGGGGAGAGCGAGAGACAGACACAGACAGAGAAAGACAGAGAGACATAGACAGAAACAGAGACAGAGACCGATAGAGAGAGACACTGACTTATCGTTGTTGCCTGGGGGTGCGAAGGGGATAGCGAGAAACAGAGACAGACAGACAGAGATAGAGACAGAGACTGACAGAGACAGAGACAGAGAGAGACACTGACTTATCGTGGATGCCTGGGGGAGGGACGGGGAGAGCGAGAGACAGAGACAGACAGACAGACAGAGACAGACAGAGGCAGAGACAGACAGAGATAGAGAGAGACACTGACTTATCTTTGTTGCCTGGGGGAGCGAGGGGGAGAGCGAGAGACAGAGACAGACAGACAGAGGCAGAGACAGAAAGAGACAGAGAGAGACACTGACTTATCGTGGTTGCCTGGGGGACCGAGGGGGAGAGCGAGAGACAGAGACAGACAGACAGACAGAGACAGACAGACAGAGGCAGAGACAGACAGAGATAGAGAGAGACACTGACTTATCGTTGTTGCCTGAGGGAGCGACGGGAAGAGCGAGAAACAGAGACAGACAGACAGAGATAGAGACAGATAGAGACAGACAGACACAGAGAAAGAGAGACTCTGACTTATGGTTGCCTGTGGTAGCGAGGGGTAGAGCGAGAGACAGAGAAAGACAGAGACAGAGAGAGAGACAAACAGAGACAGAGACAGAGAGAGACACTGACTTATCGTGGATGCCTGGGGGAGGGACGGGGAGAGCGAGAGACAGAGACAGACAGACAGACAGAGACAGACAGACATAGGCAGAGAGAGACAGAGATAGAGAGAGACACTGACTTAACGTGGTTCCCTGGGGGAGTGAGGGGGAGAGCGAGAAACAGAGACAGAGAGACAGAGACAGACAGACAGAGACAGAGAAGGAGACAGAGACAAACAGAGACAGAGACAGAGAGAGACACTGACTTATCGTGGTTGTTGCCTGGGAGAGCAAAGGGGAGAGCGAGAGACAGAGACAGACAGACAGAGATACAGAGAGACACTGACTTATCGTTGTGGCCTGGGGGAGCGAAGGGGAGAGCGAGAGACAGAGACAGACAGACAGAGACCGAGAGAGAGACAAACAGAGACAGAGACAGAGAGAGACACTGACTTATCGTGGATGCCTGGGGGAGGGACGGGGAGAGCGAGAGACAGAGACAGACAGACAGACAGAGACAGACAGACATAGGCAGAGAGAGACAGAGATAGAGAGAGACACTGACTTAACGTGGTTGCCTGGGGGAGCGAGGGGGAGAGCGAGAAACAGAGACAGAGAGACAGAGACAGACAGACAGAGACAGAGAAGGAGACAGAGACAAACAGAGACAGAGACAGAGAGAGACACTGACTTATCGTGGATGCCTGGGGGAGGGACGGGGAGAGCGAGAGACAGAGACAGACAGACAGATAGAGACAGAGACTGATAGAGACAGACAGACACAGAGAAAGAGAGACTCTGACTTATGGTTGCCTGTGGTAGCGAGGGGTAGAGCGAGAGACAGAGAAAGACAGAGACAGAGAGAGAGACAAACAGAGACAGAGACAGAGAGAGACACTGACTTATCGTGGTTGCCTGGGGGACCGAGGGGGAGAGCGAGAGACAGAGACAGACAGACAGAGACAGAGAGAGAGACACTGACTTATCGTTGTTGCCTGGGGGAGCGAAGGGGAGAGCGAGAGACAGAGACAGACAGACAGAGACAGAGAGAGAGACAAAGAGAGACAGAGACACAGAGAGACACTGACTTATCGTGGATGCCTGGGGGAGGGACGGGGAGAGCGAGAGACAGAGACAGACAGACAGAGATAGAGAGAGACACTGACTTATCGTTGTTGCCTGGGGGAGCGAAGGGGAGAGCGAGAAACAGAGACAGACAGAGACAGACAGAGAGAGATAGACAGAGGCAGAGACGGACAGACAGACAGAGATAGAGAGAGACACTGACTTATCATGTTTGGCTGTGGGACCAAGGGGGAGAGCGAGAGACAGACACAGACAGAGAAAGACAGAGAGACATAGACAGAAACAGAGACAGAGACCGATAGAGAGAGACACTGACTTATCGTTGTTGCCTGGGGGTGCGAAGGGGATAGCGAGAAACAGAGACAGACAGACAGAGATAGAGACAGAGACTGACAGAGACAGAGACAGAGAGAGACACTGACTTATCGTGGATGCCTGGGGGAGGGACGGGGAGAGCGAGAGACAGAGACAGACAGACAGACAGAGACAGACAGAGGCAGAGACAGACAGAGATAGAGAGAGACACTGACTTATCTTTGTTGCCTGGGGGAGCGAGGGGGAGAGCGAGAGACAGAGACAGACAGACAGAGGCAGAGACAGAAAGAGACAGAGAGAGACACTGACTTATAGTGGTTGCCTGGGGGACCGAGGGGGAGAGCGAGAGACAGAGACAGACAGACAGACAGAGACAGACAGACAGAGGCAGAGACAGACAGAGATAGAGAGAGACACTGACTTATCATGGTTGCCTGGGGGACCGAGGGGGAGAGCGGGAGACAGAGACAGACAGAGACAGGGACAGAGACAGACAGACAGAGACAGAGAGAGACACTGACTTATCGTGGATGCCTGGGGGAGGGACGGGGAGAGCGAGAGACAGAGACAGACAGACAGAGGCAGAGACAGAGAGAGGCAGAGACAGAGAGAGACACTGACTTATCGTGGTTGCCTGTGGGACCAAGGGGGAGAGCGAGAGACACAGACAGACAGAAACAGGGACAGAGACAGACAGACAGAGACAGAGACCGATAGAGAGAGACAATGCCTTTTCGTTGTTGCCTGGGAGAGCGAAGGGGAGAGCGAGAGACAGAGACAGACAGACAAACAGAGACAGACAGACAGAGATAGAGAGAGACACTGACTTATCATTGTGGCCTGGGGGAGCGAAGGGCAGAGCGAGAGACAGAGACAGACAAACAGAGACAGAGAGAGAGACAAACAGAGACAGAGACAGAGAGAGACACTGACTTATCGTGGATGCCTGGGGGAGGGACGGGGAGAGCGAGAGACAGAGACAGACAGACAGACAGAGACAGACAGAGGCAGAGACAGACAGAGATAGAGAGAGACACTGACTTATCTTTGTTGCCTGGGGGAGCGAGGGGGAGAGCGAGAGACAGAGACAGACAGACAGAGGCAGAGACAGAAAGAGACAGAGAGAGACACTGACTTATCGTGGATGCCTGGGGGACCGAGGGGGAGAGCGAGAGACACAGACAGAGACAGACAGACAGAGAGAGAGAGAGACACTGACTTATCGTTGTTGCCTGGGGGAGCGAAGGGGAGAGCGAGAGACAGAGACAGACAGACAGAGACAGAGAGAGAGACAAAGAGAGACAGAGACACAGAGAGACACTGACTTATCGTGGATGCCTGGGGGAGGGACGGGGAGAGCGAGAGACAGAGACAGACAGACAGAGATAGAGAGAGACACTGACTTATCATTGTTGCCTGGGGGAGCGAAGGGGAGAGCGAGAGACAGAGACAGACAGACAGAGACAGAGAGAGTGACAAACAGAGACAGAGACAGAGAGAGACACTGACTTATCGTGGATGCCTGGGGGAGGGACGGGGAGAGCGAGAGACAGAGACAGACAGACAGAGAGAGACATACAGAGGCAGAGACAGACAGAGATAGAGAGAGACACTGACTTATCATTGTTGCCTGGGGGACCGAAGGGGAGAGCGAGAGACGGAGACACACAGACAGAGACAGAGAGAGCGAGAAACAGAGACAGAGAGAGACACTGACTTTTCGTGGATGCCTGGGGGAGGGACGGGGAGAGCGAGAGACAGAGACAGACAGACAGACAGAGAGAGACAGACAGAGGCAGAGACAGACAGAGATAGAGAGAGACACTGACTTATCGTTGTTGCCTGGGGGACCGAAGGGGAGAGCGAGAGACGGAGACACACAGACAGAGACAGAGTGAGCGACAAACAGAGACAGAGACAGAGAGAGACACTTTCTTTTCGTGGATGCCTGGGGGAGGGATGGGGAGAGCGAGAGACAGAGACAGACAGACAGACAGAGAGAGACAGACAGAGGCAGAGACAGACAGAGATAGAGAGAGACACTGACTTATCGTTGTTGCCTGGGGGAGCGAAGGGGAGAGCGAGAAACAGAGACAGACAGAGACAGACAGAGAGAGATAGACAGAGGCAGAGACGGACAGACAGACAGAGATAGAGAGAGACACTGACTTATCATGTTTGGCTGTGGGACCAAGGGGGAGAGCGAGAGACAGACACAGACAGAGAAAGACAGAGAGACATAGACAGAAACAGAGACAGAGACCGATAGAGAGAGACACTGACTTATCGTTGTTGCCTGGGGGTGCGAAGGGGATAGCGAGAAACAGAGACAGACAGAGATAGAGACAGAGACTGACAGAGACAGAGACAGAGAGAGACACTGACTTATCGTGGATGCCTGGGGGAGGGACGGGGAGAGCGAGAGACAGAGACAGACAGACAGACAGAGACAGACAGAGGCAGAGACAGACAGAGATAGAGAGAGACACTGACTTATCTTTGTTGCCTGGGGGAGCGAGGGGGAGAGCGAGAGACAGAGACAGACAGACAGAGGCAGAGACAGAAAGAGACAGAGAGAGACACTGACTTATCGTGGTTGCCTGGGGGACCGAGGGGGAGAGCGAGAGACAGAGACAGACAGACAGACAGAGACAGACAGACAGAGGCAGAGACAGACAGAGATAGAGAGAGACACTGACTTATCGTTGTTGCCTGAGGGAGCGACGGGAAGAGCGAGAAACAGAGACAGACAGACAGAGATAGAGACAGATAGAGACAGACAGACACAGAGAAAGAGAGACTCTGACTTATGGTTGCCTGTGGTAGCGAGGGGTAGAGCGAGAGACAGAGAAAGACAGAGACAGAGAGAGAGACAAACAGAGACAGAGACAGAGAGAGACACTGACTTATCGTGGATGCCTGGGGGAGGGACGGGGAGAGCGAGAGACAGAGACAGACAGACAGACAGAGACAGACAGACATAGGCAGAGAGAGACAGAGATAGAGAGAGACACTGACTTAACGTGGTTCCCTGGGGGAGTGAGGGGGAGAGCGAGAAACAGAGACAGAGAGACAGAGACAGACAGACAGAGACAGAGAAGGAGACAGAGACAAACAGAGACAGAGACAGAGAGAGACACTGACTTATCGTGGTTGTTGCCTGGGAGAGCGAAGGGGAGAGCGAGAGACAGAGACAGACAGACAGAGATAGAGAGAGACACTGACTTATCGTTGTGGCCTGGGGGAGCGAAGGGGAGAGCGAGAGACAGAGACAGACAGACAGAGACCGAGAGAGAGACAAACAGAGACAGAGACAGAGAGAGACACTGACTTATCGTGGATGCCTGGGGGAGGGACGGGGAGAGCGAGAGACAGAGACAGACAGACAGACAGAGACAGACAGACATAGGCAGAGAGAGACAGAGATAGAGAGAGACACTGACTTAACGTGGTTGCCTGGGGGAGCGAGGGGGAGAGCGAGAAACAGAGACAGAGAGACAGAGACAGACAGACAGAGACAGAGAAGGAGACAGAGACAAACAGAGACAGAGACAGAGAGAGACACTGACTTATCGTGGTTGTTGCCTGGGAGAGCGAAGGGGAGAGCGAGAGACAGAGACAGACAGACAGAGATAGAGAGAGACACTGACTTATCGTTGTGGCCTGGGGGAGCGAAGGGGAGAGCGAGAGACAGAGACAGACAGACAGAGACCGAGAGAGAGACAAACAGAGACAGAGACAGAGAGAGACACTGACTTATCGTGGATGCCTGGGGGAGGGACGGGGAGAGCGAGAGACAGAGACAGACAGACAGACAGAGACAGACAGACAGAGGCAGAGACAGACAGAGATAGAGAGAGACACTGACTTATCGTTGTTGCCTGAGGGAGCGACGGGAAGAGCGAGAAACAGAGACAGACAGACAGAGATAGAGACAGAGACTGATAGAGACAGACAGACACAGAGAAAGAGAGACTCTGACTTATGGTTGCCTGTGGTAGCGAGGGGTAGAGCGAGAGACAGAGAAAGACAGAGACAGAGAGAGAGACAAACAGAGACAGAGACAGAGAGAGACACTGACTTATCGTGGTTGCCTGTGGGACCGAGGGGGAGAGCGAGAGACAGAGACAGACAGACAGAGACAGAGAGAGAGACACTGACTTATCGTTGTTGCCTGGGGGAGCGAAGGGGAGAGCGAGAGACAGAGACAGACAGACAGAGACAGAGAGAGAGACAAAGAGAGACAGAGACACAGAGAGACACTGACTTATCGTGGATGCCTGGGGGAGGGACGGGGAGAGCGAGAGACAGAGACAGACAGACAGACAGAGACAGACAGACAGAGGCAGAGACAGACAGAGATAGAGAGAGACACTGACTTATCGTTGTTGCCTGAGGGAGCGACGGGAAGAGCGAGAAACAGAGACAGACAGACAGAGATAGAGACAGAGACTGATAGAGACAGACAGACACAGAGAAAGAGAGACTCTGACTTATGGTTGCCTGTGGTAGCGAGGGGTAGAGCGAGAGACAGAGAAAGACAGAGACAGAGAGAGAGACAAACAGAGACAGAGACAGAGAGAGACACTGACTTATCGTGGTTGCCTGTGGGACCGAGGGGGAGAGCGAGAGACAGAGACAGACAGACAGAGACAGAGAGAGAGACACTGACTTATCGTTGTTGCCTGGGGGAGCGAAGGGGAGAGCGAGAGACAGAGACAGACAGACAGAGACAGAGAGAGAGACAAAGAGAGACAGAGACACAGAGAGACACTGACTTATCGTGGATGCCTGGGGGAGGGACGGGGAGAGTGAGAGACAGAGACAGACAGACAGAGATAGAGAGAGACACTGACTTATCGTTGTTGCCTGGGGGAGCGAAGGGGAGAGCGAGAAACAGAGACAGACAGAGACAGACAGAGAGAGATAGACAGAGGCAGAGACGGACAGACAGACAGAGATAGAGAGAGACACTGACTTATCATGTTTGGCTGTGGGACCAAGGGGGAGAGTGAGAGACAGACACAGACAGAGAAAGACAGAGAGACATAGACAGAAACAGAGACAGAGACCAATAGAGAGAGACACTGACTTATCGTTGTTGCCTGGGGGTGCGAAGGGGATAGCGAGAAACAGAGACAGACAGACAGAGATAGAGACAGAGACTGACAGAGACAGAGACAGAGAGAGACACTGACTTATCGTGGATGCCTGGGGGAGGGACGGGGAGAGCGAGAGACAGAGACAGACAGACAGACAGAGACAGACAGAGGCAGAGACAAACAGAGATAGAGAGAGACACTGACTTATCTTTGTTGCCTGGGGGAGCGAGGGGGAGAGCGAGAGACAGAGACAGACAGACAGAGGCAGAGACAGAAAGAGACAGAGAGAGACACTGACTTATCGTGGTTGCCTGGGGGACCGAGGGGGAGAGCGAGAGACAGAGACAGACAGACAGACAGAGACAGACAGACAGAGGCAGAGACAGACAGAGATAGAGAGAGACACTCACTTATCGTTGTTGCCTGGGGGAGCGAAGGGGAGAGCGAGAGACAGAGACAGACAGTCAGAGACAGAGAGAGCGACAAACAGAGAGAGAGACAGAGAGAGACACTGACTTATCGTGGATGCCTGGGGGAGGGACGGGGAGAGCGAGAGACAGAGACAGACAGACAGAGAGAGACATACAGAGGCAGAGACAGACAGAGATAGAGAGAGACACTGACTTATCGTTGTTGCCTGAGGGAGCGACGGGAAGAGCGAGAAACAGAGACAGACAGACAGAGATAGAGACAGAGACTGATAGAGACAGACAGACACAGAGAAAGAGAGACTCTGACTTATGGTTGCCTGTGGTAGCGAGGGGTAGAGCGAGAGACAGAGAAAGACAGAGACAGAGAGAGAGACAAACAGAGACAGAGACAGAGAGAGACACTGACTTATCGTGGTTGCCTGGGGGACCGAGGGGGAGAGCGAGAGACAGAGACAGACAGACAGACAGAGACAGACAGACAGAGGCAGAGACAGACAGAGATAGAGAGAGACACTCACTTATCGTTGTTGCCTGAGGGAGCGACGGGAAGAGCGAGAAACAGAGACAGACAGACAGAGACAGAGACAGAGACTGATAGAGACAGACAGACACAGAGAAAGAGAGACTCTGACTTATGGTTGCCTGTGGTAGCGAGGGGTAGAGCGAGAGACAGAGAAAGACAGAGACAGAGAGAGAGACAAACAGAGACAGAGACAGAGAGACACTGACTTATCGTGGATGCCTGGTGGAGGGACGGGGAGAGCGAGAGACAGAGACAGACAGACAGAGATAGAGAGAGACACTGACTTATCGTTGTTGCCTGGGGGAGCGAAGGGGAGAGCGAGAGACAGAGACAGACAGACAGAGACAGAGAGAGCGACAAACAGAGACAGAGACAGAGAGAGACACTGACTTATCGTGGATGCCTGGGGGAGGGACGGGGAGAGCGAGAGACAGAGACAGACAGACAGAGAGAGACAGACAGAGGCAGAGACAGAGATAGAGAGAGACACTGAATTATCGTTGTTGCCTGGGGGACCGAGGGGGAGAGCGAGAGACAGAGAGAGACAGAGACAGAGACAGAGAGAGAGATAGAGACACTGACTTATCGTGGTTGCCTGGGGGACCGAGGGGGAGAGCGGGAGACAGAGACAGACAGAGACAGACAGACAGAGACAGAGACCGATAGAGAGAGACAATGCCTTATCATTGTTGCCTGTGGGAGCGAAGGGGAGAGCGAGAGACAGAGACAGACAGACAGAGACAGAGGGAGAGACAAAGAGAGACAGAGACAGAGAGAGACACTGACTTATCGTGGATGCCTGTGGGAGGGACGGGGAGAGCAAGAGACAGAGACAGGCAGACAGCCAGAGACAGATAGACAGAGATAGAGAGAGACACTGACTTATCGTTGTTGCCTGGGGGAGCGAAGGGGAGAGCAAGAGACAGAGACAGAC
This sequence comes from Hyperoodon ampullatus, assembly GCF_949752795.1. Classification (NCBI taxonomy): domain Eukaryota; kingdom Metazoa; phylum Chordata; class Mammalia; order Artiodactyla; family Ziphiidae; genus Hyperoodon; species Hyperoodon ampullatus. Next base: position 137,793,038 of record NC_136918.1, read on the forward strand.
AGACAGAGACAGAGAGAGAGACAAACAGAGACAGAGACAGAGAGAGACACTGACTTATCGTGGATGCCTGGGGGAGGGACGGGGAGAGCGAGAGACAGAGACAGACAGACAGAGACAGACAGACAGAGACAGAGAAGGAGACAGAGACAAACAGAGACAGAGACAGAGAGAGACACTGACTTATCGTGGATGCCTGGGGGAGGGACGGGGAGAGCGAGAGACAGAGACAGACAGACAGAGACAGAGAAGGAGACAGAGACAAACAGAGACAGAGACAGAGAGAGACACTGACTTATCGTGGATGCCTGGGGTAGGGACGGGGATAGCAAGAGACAGAGACAGACAGACAGACAGAGACAGACAGACATAGGCAGAGACAGACAGAGATAGAGAGAGACACTGACTTATCATGGTTGCCTGGGGGAGCGAGGGGGAGAGCGAGAGACAGAGAGAGGCAGAGACAGAGACAGAGACAGAGAAACAGAGACAGAGACCGATACAGAGAGACAATGCCTTATCGTTGTTGCCTGGGGGAGCGAAGGGGAGAGTGAGAGACAGAGACAGACAGACAGACAGAGACAGACAGAGATAGAGAGAGACACTGACTTATCATTGTGGCCTGGGGGAGCGAAGGGCAGAGCGAGAGACAGAGACAGACAGACAGAGACAGAGAGAGAGACAAACAGAGACAGAGAGAGACACTGACTTACCGTGGATGCCTGGGGGAGGGACGGGGAGAGCGAGAGACAGAGACAGACAGACAGAGGCAGAGACAGAGAGAGACAGAGACAGAGAGAGACACTGACTTATCGTGGTTGCCTGTGGGACCGAGGGGGAGAGTGAGAGACAGAGACAGACAGAGACAGGGACAGAGACAGACAGACAGAGACAGAGACCGATAGAGAGAGACAATGCCTTATCGTTGTTGCCTGGGAGAGCGAAGGGGAGAGCGAGAGACAGAGACAGACAGACAGACAGAGACAGACAGACAGAGATAGAGAGAGACACTGACTTTTCGTGGATGCCTGGGGGAGGGACGGGGAGAGCGAGAGACAGAGACAGACAGACAGAGAGAGACAGACAGAGGCAGAGACAGACAGAGATAGAGAGAGACACTGACTTATCGTTGTTGCCTGGGGGACCGAAGGGGAGAGCGAGAGACGGAGACACACAGACAGAGACAGAGAGAGCGACAAACAGAGACAGAGACAGAGAGAGACACTGACTTATCGTTGTTGCCTGCGGGAACGAAGGGGAGAGCGAGAAACAGAGACAGACAGAGACAGACAGAGAGAGATAGACAGAGGCAGAGACAGACAGACAGACAGAAATAGAGAGAGACACTGACTTATCATGTTTGCCTGTGGGACCAAGGGGGAAAGCGAGAGACAGACACAGACAGAGAAAGACAGAGAGACATAGACAGAAACAGAGACAGAGACCGATAGAGAGAGACACTGACTTATCGTTGTTGCCTGGGGGAGCGAAGGGGATAGCGAGAAACAGAGACAGACAGACAGAGATAGAGACAGAGACTGACAGAGACAGACAGAGACAGAGAAAGAGAGACTCTGACTTATGGTTGCCTGGGGGAGCGAGGGTTAGAGCGAGAGACAGAGACAGACAGACAGACAGAGACAGACAGACATAGGCAGAGACAGACAGAGATAGAGAGAGACACTGACTTATCATGGTTGCCTGGGGGACCGAGGGGGAGAGCGGGAGACAGAGACAGACAGAGACAGACAGACAGAGACAGAGACCGATAGAGAGAGACAATGCCTTATCGTTGTTGCCTGGGGGAGCGAAGGGGAGAGCGAGAGACAGAGACAGACAGACAGAGACAGAGAGAGAGACAGAGACAGAGACAGAGAGTGACACTGACTTATCGTGGATGCCTGGGGGAGGGACGGGGAGAGCGAGAGACAGAGACAGACAGACAGAGACAGACAGAGAGAGGCAGAGACAGACAGAGATAGAGAGAGACACTGACTTATCGTTGTTGCCTGGGGGAGCGAATGGGAGAGCGAGAGACAGAGACAGACAGACAGACAGAGACAGACAGACAGAGAAAGAGAGAGACACTGACTTATCGTTGTTGCCTGTGGGAGTGAAGGGGAGAGCGAGAGACAGAGACAGACACACAGAGACAGAGAGAGAGGCAAACAGAGACAGAGACAGAGAGAGACACTGACTTATCGTGGATGCCTGGGGGAGGGATGGGGAGAGCGAGAGACAGAGACGGACAGACAGACAGAGACAGATAAACAGAGGCAGAGACCGACAGATATAGAGAGAGACACTGACTTATCGTTGTTGCCTGGGGGAGCGAAGGGGAGAGCGAGAAACAGAGACAGACAGACAGAGATAGAGACAGAGACTGACAGAGACAGACAGAGACAGAGAAAGAGAGACTCTGACTTATGGTTGCCTGGGGGAGCGAGGAGGGGAGCTAGAGACAGAGATACACAGACAGAGTCAGAGACAGACAGAGACAGAAAGACAGAGACAGAGAAGGAGACAAACAGAGACAGAGACATAGAGAGACTCTGACTTATCGTTGTTGCCTGGGGGAGCGAGGGGTGGAGCGAGAGACAGAGACAGACAGAGACAGAGACAGACAGACAGACAGAGACAGACAGACAGAGATAGAGAGAGACACTGACTTATCGTGGATGCCTGGGGGAGGGACGGGGAGAGCAAGAGACAGAGACAGACAGACAGACAGAGCCAGAGACAGAGACAGAGAAAGAGAGACTCTGACTTATCGTGGTTGCCTCGGGGAACGAGAGACAGAGACAGAGACAGAGAGACAGACAGAGACAGAGACAGAGAAAGAGAGACTCTGACTTACCGTGGTTGCCTGGGGGAGTGAGATGGGGAGCAAGAGACAGAGATAGAGCCACACAGAGACAGAGACAGACACACAGAGGCAGAGACAGAGACTGAGACAGAGACAGACAGACAGAGACAGAAAGACAGAGACAGAGAAGGAGACAGAGACAAACAGAGACAGAGACATAGAGAGACTCTGACATATCCTGGTTGCCTGGGGGAGTGAGGGGGAGAATGAGAGACAGAGATAGACAGACAGAGACAGAGACAGAGACAGACAGAGACAGACAGACAAAGACAGAGACAGATAAAGAGAGACTCTGACTGATCATGGTTGCCTGGGGGTGTGAGGGGGAGAGCGAGAGACAGAGACAGACAGAGAGAGACAGAGACAGACAGAGACAGAGACAGAGAAGACAGACAGAGACAGATAGAGAGAGACTCTGACTTATCGTTGTTGCCTGGGGGAGCGACAGGGGGAGCGAGAGACAGAGACAGATAGAGAGAGACAGAGACAGAGACAGACAGAGACAGATAAAGAGAGACAGAGGCCGACAGAAACAGAGGCAGAGACAAAGAGAGAGACCCGGGGAGAGAGAGGCAGAAGGACCGAGTGTCTTCTTATTTAACGTGATGCTAAAGCGACGGGTGGCTGGTCTCCACATGGGCTCTGAACACCAGCCCTCGCATGCAGATATCTGTTTCCTTTCCCAGTCTCACCTCCAGCTTGAAATCAATCATCCCACTCACTTCTTAGAGTGAAGCCAAGGAAGGCTTATTCTTAAATCACAAACTCTGAGAGGGGGTAAAAATTACAAACCAGCACCAGGTTTTGAACTAATCTGTGGAACTTAAAAGTGACATGAAAGTGCTTTAGGGGCTGCAAACACACAACTCAAATCTCATTTTAAAACTTTCCTGATTCACACAGGAAACAAGACAAAATCAAAAAAGAGGAAACAAATGTTGGTAGGGATGTGGAGAAACTGGAACCCTTGGACATTGCCGGTGGAAATATAAAATGGTACAGCTTCTGTGGAGAACAGTATGAAGATTCCTCAAAAAAATTAAACATAAGATTTAGCAATTCCACCCCTAGATATATATCACAAAGAATTGAAAGCAAGGACTCAAATAGATACAAACAATCATGCTCATAGCAGCATTATTCACAAAAGCCAAAAGGTGAAAACAACCCAAGTGTCCATTGATAGATGAATGGATAAACAAAATGTGTTCTATCCATACAACGGAATATTTTTCAGGCTTAAAAAGGAATAAAGCTCTGATACATACAACAACACGGATGAACCTTGAAAACATTATGCTAAGTGAAGTAAGCCAGTCACAAAATGACAAATACTGTATGATTCCACATGTATGTGGTAGCTAGAATCGTCAAATTCTTAGAGACAGAAAGTAGGGTAGTGGTTGCCAGGGTCTGGGGGAGGGAGGACTATGCTAGTGTTTCATGCCTACAAAGTTTCTGTTTGGGATGGTGAAAAGTCTGGAAAATGGATAGTGGTGATGGTTACACAATATGAATGTACTTAATGTCACTGAATTCCACACTTAAAAATGATTAAAATGATAAGTTTTATGTTACATATATTTTACCACAATTTAAAAAATATTAACAAAATTCTAATTACTAAAAAACTGTAATAAAAACATCATAAACTTTCAGATACTCAAATACACATGAATTGTTCAGACATGGGAGACCACCTGTGTGTTAAATTGGGCTTCCTTTTGCTTTCTCTTTTTGCCCTCCTGGGAATCAAGCTTCTGCCAGCATTTCTCTGAGGGATCTGCATTTATTGCTAATGTGCCAGGGGCTCGAAGTTTCTGTCTCCTGCATTGATCTTTTAAAAGTTCAGACTTGCCTTTATCCAGTTATGTAAAATTGTGGGAGCAGACCTAAAACCTTCTCACAGTCATAGGAGCCCATTGTGTAAAAACACCTTGTGACATGCCCAACCACGAGATTGCATTTGTCATCTATTCAAAGTTTATTTATTTATTTATTTATTTATTTTGTGGTATGAGGGCCTCTCACCGCTGCGGCCTCTCCCGCCGCGGAGCACAGGCTCCGGACGCACAGGCTCAGCAGCCATGGCCCACGGGCCCAACCGCTCTGCGGCATGTGGGATCCTCCTGGACCGGGGCACAAACCCACGTCCCCCGCATCGGCAGACAGACCCCCAACCACTGCACCACCAGGGAAGCCCTATTCAAAGTTTTTGGTGCTTCTTGTCTGAATTCTATATTTATGAGTAAGAATATAAACCACCATTAGATATCGTCGGTGGCTCTGCTTTGGAAGAGAAACTTCCCTCTCTCTCTTTTTTCAATCATCTGGACAGTTTAATCAAAGAGCAGCTTGACACAGCCATCTAGAGCTTCCCCTTGATTTTTTTATTTTTTATTTTTGGTTGTGTTGGGTCTTCGTTGCTGTGCGGGCTTTCTCTAATTATGGTGAGTGGGGGCTACTCTTCCTTGTGGTGCATGGGCTTCTCACTGAGGTGGCTTCTCTTGTTGAGGAGCATGGGCTCTAGGCGTGCGGGCTGCAGTAGCTGTGGCACACGGGCTCAGGAGTTGTGGTGAATGGGCTTAGTTGCTCCACGGCATGTGGGATCTTCCCGAACCAGGACTTGAACCCGTGTCCCCTGCATTGGCAAGTGGATTCTTAACCACTGCGCCACCAGGAAAGTTCTCCCCTTGATTTTTGTATCCATCAAAATATACAAATGTTATCCATTTGAACTCATAAAATAAAACTTTACTAATGAAATACTGTGTTTGTTTCAAACATTGGGGTTTCTCTAAGATTCAAATTCCAAGTTTCTGCTGATAAAAATAAAGTTTGAAAAGCACTGTATTTGATCAATTCCCATTTCATTCAATTCAATGAACATTTATTGAAGCCTTCATTCAATTATTAACTGAACACACAGTTCATGGGGCATAAAAGTAAAAGTTAAATTCAGATTGCCTGCAAGCTAAGAATGGTTCTCACATTTTAAGTGGTTGGGGAAAAGTCAAGACTAATATTTCATGGCACATGAAAAATTATATTTCAATTTCAGTGTCTGTAAATAAAGTTTTATCGGAACACAGCCACATTCATTCATTTATATATGTTGTCCGTGGCTGGTTTTGCCGTACCAGTGCACAGTTGAGTAGTTCTGATGAAGACCATGTAGTCCCAAAGCCTAGAATATTTGCTATCTGGCCCTTCACAGAAAAAGTTTGGATTAGACAACGGCTGTATCCATGTGAAGTGTGAACATCAAGACCTGAGAAACCTACCATTCATCTTGATGTTGCTAACATTTCTGCAATGTTACCACTTAGTCCACCTCAATCAGTGGTCCTCCGGCCTGGGCAGGAGATGCCCTGAGGGGACGTTCAGAAATGTGCAGGCACAACTTTTATTGTTACAATCATGGGGACATCATGGGTGTTGAGTGGACAGGGACTAAAGATGTTAAACATCCCACAATGGATGGGACATCCCTGCACAGTGGAGAATTGTTCTGCCTCAAACATCAATGGCACATCCATTGAGAAACAGTAACTAGACAATTACTGTGATGATTAATTTTATGTATTGACTTGATTGGGCCATGGAGCCCAGATATTTGGTCAAATGTTATTCTGGATGTGTCTGTGCAGGTGTGTGTTGGATGAGATTAACATTTAAATCAGTGGACATTGAGTAAAGCAGATTGCTCTGCATCATGGGGGTGGGCCTCACCCAATCAGTTGAAGGCCTTAATAGTACAAAGACTGACCTCTGAGCAAGAAGGACTTTTGCCAGCAGACGGCCTTTGGACTTGAACTGCAACTCCTCCCTGAGCCTCCAGCCTGATGGCCTATCCTGGAGATTTGGGACTTGCCAAGCCTCTGCAGTCATGTGAGCCAATCAATTCCTTAAAATAAATATCTCTCTATGTGTGTGTGTGTGTGTGTATACACACATCCTGTGGGTTCTGTTTCTGACTAATACAGTTACCCCAATTTTTCCATTTCTGGTCTGAAAGTGGTTTTCAGTCTACTTAGTCCTGTGCTTTGCAAATTTCACCTCTTTTTCAAAATTCAAAATTTCAAAAAATGATATGACATTGCAAATTTCATCGTATCAAATGATAAAAAAATCTCTCATATGCCTGCTCCCAGGACTTTAATTCAACAATGAAGGGTTTAATTGAATACCAGTGCCACATTTGGTAGATGCATTTAGGGAGTAAGGCAAAGATAAAATATAGTCTCTGTCCACATTTACCCAAAATTTGGGGAAGACTGACAGGCACACAGTTAATACCAGACCAGCACCGAGAAGCCTCTTCCCAGGGGTACAAATTGGGGCTTGAGGAAGTGCTTCTCGTAGGAAAAGATCATAACTCCAACCAATGCAACTTTGACATTGACAAAACCGATTTTTATTTTTTATTTTCCTTTTCCCTTCTGGGCTATTTCTCTCCCAGTCATTATAAGGAAAAGCCACGAGCTTCTCTGGTTTCCCACCAAGTCCAGTAAGAGACAAGCCCTGGGTCCAAATTCTGATCTCTGAACTCTACCAGCTTTATACCATGAGGATCTCTCCCCAATTCAACTGCTGGAAAGGAAGATACTAACCACACTGGTTACACATCCCATTTTTACCCGGGTGTGGCAGCTTCTCCCTTACTTCCAACCACTCAGTTCAGTACTTATACCAGAGTTCACTGGGTACAGGGTCGTAGGAGGAGGTGATTCAGCTGTAAGAACCACAGACATCAGAGATGGTGTTGCAGTCTCCTAGGGCTGCCGTCACCAATGACCACAAACTGGGGGGGCTTAAAACAACCGCTTACAGTAAATCCCCTACATATGAACGAGTTCCATTCTGAGAGCACGTTTGTAAGTCCAATTTGTTCGTAAGTCCAACAAAGTTCTCCTAGGTACCCAACTAACACAATAGGCTACGTAGTACTGCACTGTAATAGGTTTATAATATTTATATTATAAATATTATAAATATTTATATTAATATTATAAATATTTATATTATAAAATATTTATAATATTTTCCACATAAAAAACAAACATAAAAAATAAAACATTTTTAACCTTACAGTACAGTACCTTGAAAAGTACAGTAGTACCGTACAACAGCTGGCATCCAGGGGCTGGCATCGAGTGAACAGGCAAGAAGAGTTACTAACTGGAGGAGGGAGAGGAGGTGGGAGATGGTAGAGCTGAAGGGTCGTCAGCAACAGGAGACGGAGGGCAGGCTGCAATGTCACTCTCGCCTGACGTTGATGGAACGCGTGTTCGCATCTTTGAAAGTTCGCAACTTGAAGGTTGGTTCGTATGTAGGGGACTTACTGTATTTGCTCACAGTTCTGAAGTCTGCGGTCAAGGTGGCAGCATGGCCACACTCCTCTGAAGCCCCTAGGGGAGGATTCTTCCTCGCCTCCTCCAGCTTCCGGGGGTCATCTGTCATCCTTGGCACGCCTTGGCTGGTGGACACACCACTCCAATGTCTGCTTCCATCTTCATGAGGCCGTCTTCCCTCCGTGTGTCTGTGAGTCCAAATTTCCCTCTTCTTTTAAGGACACCAGTCAATGGATTAGGACCCACCTGACTCCAGCATGACCTCCGCTTAATTATATCTGCAAAGACCCTGTTACCAAACAAGGTCGCAATCCCAGGTTGTGACTGGGGAGACACCAGTCAACTCACAGGAGCTGCAGACTCCACACATCCTAACAATCTACCAGAAGCCACAATGACCCCAAGTATAACATCTCTTTCCAAGGCCTGTTCAGCCCACGTGGTGCCATCACAGGAGCCTCCCGTGGCACTCGGGCAGGGAATGGAAAACAAGTTGTGTTATTTTATTTATTTATTTATTTTTTTTGCGGTACGCGGGCCTCTCACTGTTGTGGCCTCTCCCGTTGCGGAGCACAGGCTCCGGACGCGCAGGCTCAGCGACCATGGCTCACAGGCCCAGCCGCTTTGCGGCATGTGGGATCCTCCCGGACCGGGGCACGAACCCATGTCCCCTGCATCGGCAGGCGGACTCTCAACCACTGCGCCACCAGGGAAGCCCCAAGTTGTGCATTCTTCTTAGACGTTTGGCGCCACCAGGGAAGCCCCAAGTTGTGCATTTTTCTTAGACGTTTGGCCGGAGGGAGCTGGTACGTCTCTTTCAACACTACCCTCTTCTCCGTTCTCCCCATGGATGAGCTTTGCAGAGCGACTCTCGCGGGATCGTGGAAGGCCAGACGCTGTGGTCTGAGCAGCAGTTCCCTTCAGTTTTCGAGCTGCGCACAGCAGAAGGCCCAGTGTGGCAGTGGCCAGACTTGGGGGAAGGCCAGACTTTCTTGAAAAACTGCCATTTCAGAAGGGAAGAGAAAAGTCCACCTTTTGCGGGGATAGGCACTGAATAGCAAAGATTTAAAAACTTGGCTATGACCACAAAATGTCTGAAAGCAGAGGCTGTTTTGTAAAGACCAGCTTCTTCTTAAACCACCAGGCCATGCTACAGGTTCTTGGCAGCATCTGAGCTGCGCCGTGGAAGTGGCTGGCGGCTGGCTCTGGGAGCTGCAGGGGGTATCACATGGCCCCTTCTGGTACCCGCTTGGAGAAGGATGGAGAGGTAGTGGGTGGGTGGGACCCTTTTCTAAAGGTGGTTTCCCTCCTTTCGCAGCCCACTGACACACAGGAGAGGAGAGCTCGGTGGCCTGCCGAGGATCTATTTAGGACAGACATACCATGCTGTAACCAGAGCCACACAGACCTCCACTTCTGAATGTTCTCATGGCCAAGACACAGATTTTCACAACATTCCAAGAAAATCCTGAAATCGAGTCCGGTAAATGGGTTGGAATTTTTTTGGCCAAGAAAATCATCTTCCACGCATCAGAGGTGCATCTGTGTGGGCAGATGTCTTGGGAGCAACGCAGTGAGGCCCAAAGCTGGTGGTCACTGCTGGGGGTGGCAGTGGGGGGCTGGAATGCTGACTGGAGAGAACTGTTCAGCCCTGATGCTGAGACAGTGTTGGGCTGGGGCCCCAGGCTGGCTGATGGGGGAGCATCGGGGTAAGGACTCAGGAATGCATCTGTCATCCCAGTTCCCCGTCCCTTACTTCTCAAGGGAACTGGCAACATTGTCGTGATTTCCCAACTAAAAAATCATGTTGGAGAATATTTAGTGTTTTATTAAAGCTCTTAGGCTTTAGAATGTTCTATCAATGGTGAAATGTCAGCTAAAAAATCCCTATCAAGTTATTATAGGAAATTTATTCGTGCCTTAAACTTTAAAAATAAAGGCCTGAACCTCCCAGCAAAATCTCTGCATTCCTCCTGTGGATAAATTATCTTAGAGTCCCAAACTAAGATAATGACGGGCTCACTGGCACCTACGCTTATTAGAAAATTCATCTTCTTTTCACGTCCAATATAATCAAGCCAGCCACACCCCACACTCAGCCAGCCTGGCCTTTCTTTCCCAATTCCAGACCCCACTCTACACGAGAACATGTGTAATTACCCTGGTGGGCTCAGAGCCTGTCTTGAAATAAAGCGCATCAGGACCACAGGGGAGTGACTCAAACCCGAACTGTGCATCCTGGCTTGGCACACGTGCGTCCTTCCTGTCCTCACTTATTAACTCTGGGAGACACTGAGAGCTCCCCAGGATGGGGTGAGGGCCTTGCAAACATTCCTGCCCCAAGGCCAGCAAAGGCAAAGGCGGGAGAAGCCGGGCCCCGCACTCCCCCTTCCCCAGCCCAGCCCCTTTGGAGACAGAAATGCAGCCCTGACCATTCCGGCTGCCCTGGATTTCACCAACTCCATGCGATGGCATCTGGAGGACGCTGTGATATATGGTCCCTTCCAGAGAACAGGATACAGATGCGCGGGGGAAGGTAACCCGAGAACAGTGCAAGAAGATGCCCTGTCCCCCGGAGTTCCACACATAAATTACAAACCACAATTTCCAATTTGAAGGGAAGTATTGTCATTTCTCTCTTTTGCAAACTTTGGCCTTTTGGACTCAAGGTAAGTTTGAGAGGAGTGTAGCTTTTACCCTGAGATAACTTTTTCCCATTCCATTTCAATCATCTGCTGGGTCCCCGACAAACAGGGAGTATGTCGGTCTCAGTGACTAGGTCATGGGCAGCGAGGACCTTGCCTCTAGCGCCCCGGCACCGCCAGCCACAGATCCCTGGTGTCCGTGCGTGATCTTCCTGGGGGAAGAGGAGTTTGCTAAGGAAAAGGGGACGATGAGATGGTTCGCACGTACGAGATGGTGTGGGCAGACACCATGTCATTGCAGAGACCAAGCCTGAGACCAACCAGGGCACTCGGCGTGGACCGTCCCCCTCCCCACCCTGTTCCGTCAAGTGTCACTCACTGTCCTGAATGTACCCTCTCCCTACTCGATGCTTCCACCCTCCCAGCTCCAGGGAGCAAGGCACGAGCCTGAGCATACCCAGTATACCCCACACGTGAGGGCAAAGTCTCTATAACCCTCTGTGTGTATTTCTTTTCATTGCCTTTGTACAGAGCAAACAGATGGCTTCAAATACTAGGTTGGTTTCCTGCACATCTTGCAGGAAATCAAGTTGTGGAAAGCACAGACCCTTCTCTTGAAACTTCATCTGGACACAGATAAATGGTGTGTGTGTGCGCGTTTGTGTGCGCGTTTGTGTGTGTGTGTGTGTGTGTGCCAAAAGGAACATTCTTAAGCTAAATTGTTTAGATATCTGTGTTCACCCAAACTTTTGCAAATGAGGGACTGAACTCAGGACTTAAACTTTAATGATTTAGAAAATAATCTAGGAAGTTTCCCAGTTTAGGTGGAAAGTGGGTTAGGCGCCCTCCCAAATGACAGCTGGGAAGGGACGTCCCCATCACTCGATTGCCTGCTCTGAGATGCTCCAATCCTGCTGCCCCTGGAGCATTACGTCCAGGACAGTAGAGCGGTAACATGACAGAATGGGGAGGCACGTGACCTCAACACCGGGGCCTGACTGCCCTCCACGAGCACAAGAAATCCTCCTGTAGCTCCATCCCACACCCCACTTCCTCAGCAGTGCAAGCTGCTGGCAGTATTCATCTGCCTTGAATTTTACCCTGCATGAGGGAAATAGGAGAGCCAGTTACAGTGAGAACTAGGCTCGCATCCCTTCAGGTGAGGCTTCACATGACCGTGGTGGAGGCCCAGCAGCCGGGGGAATGGTCTACCTGATGCCATGCAATAGCCAGGATCATATACCCAGAACCTGCTGGACCTGGGCCCACTAGGACGAATGCAGCCACTTGACGTTCAAATGTCACATTCAGGTGCAGCCACTGGCCACTTTCAGGCAGGACCAGTAGGCACTTGGTAGGACGGGAAACAGGACCCGTGTGGAGACGTCCTGTCCCAGGTCATCTGCACCAGGCTGTGACACACAGCGGGACTGGAGCTGGGACCCGGTGTGAGTGAGGGTCCAGGACGCCCATCTTTTCTCAGGTCATTCTGGTGCGCGCTGGGGACGCAAGGCACAGATGCAAGGTGCCCTCGCTTTGGCCCTCCCTGGGCTGCTGGGCCACCTTGACTCGCACCCTTGGAGTTCTGGGCCCTTTGAGAGCCTTCTTCATCTCCTGCTGCCCTCGGAAGCTGCTCTGTGGACCTTATACAGCTGAGCAGAACCCTCCACCTACACGCAGTAGCTCTGTGAAATATGCTCGTCAGTTACCTCCCTCCCAAGGAGAGTAAACGCCAGGCCCTCCTTGGCAGGGCTGCCCAGACCACTCGAGAATCAATTAAGCGCTGACTCCTAGTCAAGGCCCGATCCTGTGACCTCAAGAGAAATATGAGACAGAGACCCCGATGTCAAGGGCATGTGGTTGTGCACAGAGACGGAACTGAAGTGCACAGAATGAGTAGCTGCTGGTCTGTTGAAATATGCTAGGGGAGTTGGGGGGACAGGAGAGACTGGTGGGCTTCCTGGAGGAGGTGAACACTGAGCTGAGCCTTGAGGGATGAAGACATTGAACCTAAGGGTGGGGAGAAAGAGGAGGATTTGGGGCTGGAGGGGCAGCACAGTGGTCAGGGGGTTGCTGCAGGCCGTCAGAGGATGGAGAGGAGCCCCCAGGCCAAGGCAGGGAAGGCAGGGAAGAGCAGGGAAGCTGGCATGAGACCAGACTGAGGGGGAAACTTGGCAGAAGCTTTGAACGGTGACTTCCTGAGCAGACAAGTGACAGGCTGGGGAGGGTCGGGCCAGGTCTGGCAGCCACACGTGGGGTGCCCAGAGCAAAGCAGACAAGAGCGGATGCCCTCAGGGTGGAATCAGGCCCTGCTGATGAGGGGCCACCCACAAGATCCCCAGTATGACTCCCAGCTGCACACTGTCCTGCACGTGGAGGGTCAGGCCCTTGGAAGGTGTGGGGAGCCCCTGGCATCATCAATTTCCTTATTGGGAATTGTCTGCTGCTAAAGGGTTGTCGCATCTTGAAAATGTGAGCTGGGGCCGCTCTCTGTGCCCCGCCCCACTTCCACTGTGGGCCCCCAAAGCATGGCCTGTGGGTCAGAGGGAAGCAACATCACGAGGGAAAAGCAATGTTTATTTTGGCCCATGCAGCCTCCGCTTCTGACCTTTCCTCTCCTCAGTGCTCTCCCTTCCACTCAGGTACCCAAAGGCCTCCTATTCTTTCCTTCTCAGAATCACAGATTTCAGGGCTGGAAGGAACCTCTGTGGGAATCACCTGGCCCAGGGGCCAGCAAACTCTTACTGTAACGGGCCAGACGGTACATATGTTAGGCTTTGCTGGCCACACAGTCTCTGTTACAACTGCTTAACTCTGCCCTTGTAGTGTGAAAGCAGCCATGATGACACAGAAGCAAAGGGCATAGCTGTGTTCCAATAAAACTTTATTTACAAAAACAGGCGGAGGGCTGGGTCTGGCCCACCGTCCTAGCCTGCCGCCCCTGATCTAGCGTTCACTCTCATTTTACAGGTGATGAAGCTGAGCCCTAGAGAAATGGACTGACTTGGCCAAAGACTCAGAGATCTGAAAGTCCAGAGGGACCCATTGGGATGTTTATGTTTTCACTGAGGTAGAAAAAATAAAAACAGATGAAGGACTTTATTAGTATTTTTTAGGTGTGTTCATTCAAATCAACTTTAAGTTGATGAAAACACCACACTCATGAGGCTGGCCTGAGCAGTCATACCTGAGACAGACTTCACTCCAGTTTGATTTTAACTAATCTCTCCTCTGGGTCTGATCATCACCTACTGAGTAGTACACAGGCCCCTTCTGTGCAGGACGGGGCCAATCCGCTGACCTCCGGAGACAGGGGACATTGATGGACGGAACCTTGGCTCTGAGGACCACCAGAGAGGTACTGGGGTTTCCCCATGCTCCAAGTAAGAGCTCCTTATTATTGTCCCTGTCACCTACAGGGACCGTGCACCCCAAATAAGAGGAAAGCAAACACTTTAAAAGGGAAAACTTGGGGATCCGCATTCAACAGGCAATGCATAGATGGTCCAACACACAAAGCTGAGCTGTCCTTCCTTTTGGATGTGATAATTTCATCTATTCGGACCACCCTGTCAGCATGTCAGACATAAAATATTACACGTGGAATAATGAAAAATTGCCAACATCTCACCACCATCTTTTGATTAATGGGTAGCTCCTCAGAGATTGATCAGTTTGTTTGATTTTGTTACTTGGACTGACTGATGGCTATTTTAAAAAATACTTAGCTTTAGAGTTACCCAACATGAGATAATTTTCATAGGCCTTGTGTAGCCCCATCCAGAATAATTGGACTTTATTGCCTTCCCTCCATGCATGAACTGAAGTTCCCTGGAGAAGCAAAACAGATTCGGACTTTGTTGCTTTAATATTTCCATGTAGATCAGCTGCCGTATTCATAGAGAGGCTTTGACCAGATGGCCAGCCAGCCTTGTAGTGACATTTCCCATTTCCCGTCTATTACTCACCGATGGAAAATAATGTGACGTGAATTCCCCATTTTGGGTAATATGTGGTTATATCCTGTTGTACCTGCACTGAAGATAAATGACTTATCATGCAATAATTTCTTCACTCTCTAGGGAGAAAATAGGAGAAAAAGCAGCTCACCATGCTTGGCAGGAAAAAGTAATCGTCACTGCTCAGGCATTTACCAAGACATCTCAATTTAATTTCCTAATTTCTTTTCTTTCCCTCATTGCTTATTTTTCTGTTACTTGGAGGGGGGGGCACTTATTTTTGCTGCTTAAAACATTTAAGCTCAGGTTTTAGAAGGGATCCTCAGACACCTGGTTTTTGTCGCATTGCTGGGACATCTCTTTTCCAGACACTGGTCTGACGCAGAGCTGAGATAGCAAAAATCAGTGGGAAAAAGTCCAATTTTATCATTTAAACTGACTCGAACGGGCCAGTAAACATTTTTGCTTTTTAAAATATTAGTTATTACTCTTCACTGTTTGACACAATGTTGTCAATAGCGTAAGATCAGCCTTGTTTTCAACTTCTCTAGCCTCAACCTCAGGAGGTAAATTTTTTTAGTTATCACTCCCTTTAACTATTGCTAAAGATGAGTAACTAATAATGATAAACTTACTCATAAAGAATATATAATTAAAACTAACATTTCTTCCATCTTTAACATGTGCCAGGCAATGTGGTAAGAATATTCCACACTTAAGTCATGTAATTGTCACCACTGTCCTTTGGGGCAAGTACTATTGATATTATTTACCATCCTTTTCCAGGTAAGGCAAGGGAAGCTGGAGAGGAACCTAACTGCCCAGGTCCCACAGCTTGAGTGGGATTTGAACCCGCAAATCTGATTTCAAGCTTTTAACCTCTGTGCACTGGGAAGCCAAGTGCTAGGCAGCTCTTCTTCCTGGAACATGTTAACCTTTCCCAACTCAGAAAGAAGGCAACTTAGTTACTTCCTGGTTTCTGCTCTTCCCACTGGGCTGCAAGTCTCCTCCTGGCTGCTTCTCGCTGGAGAGCTGAGCTGGGATTCCTTCCCCATCAGCTGATCCTGAAGACTGTGGGGCCCCCGAGCTGTCCATCCCTGTCCTGTCCTGGAGATGAGTGATTCACCCTGGGACCCACGTTGGCTGCTGGCAAATCGATTTTGCTCAGTGAAATAACCTGCATGTTGGAGACGGCAGAAGGTTCTGGAAGCAGCGGAAGATTCTGGAAACGGCTTCCACTCTCCTTCTCTCCCCCATCTCTGCCACAGGCAGAATGTGCTCCAGAGTGAGCCTCAGCATTGCCATGGCCCTCCATCCATCTAGCCCAAAGAGAACGCAAGCCAGGCTGTGGCTGAGAGCAGCCTTCAACAACACAACTCAAACAAAGAAGGTCACCTGCCGGAGTTTACTCCGTTAGTAACACAAGCCTTTTACAAACTCATTTGTATTCATCCAGACAGCTGTTTTGGCTAGAAAGAAATGCTTCCTCCTCACTAGAATTACAAATAATTTGAGTAGAAAGCTCCAGGCAAGACATATTAATCATGTTTGAAAGGATGTATCATCTTTTCATACAAAGGGTTTTCTTAAATAGAAAAGAACTCCCTGATATGTACTTATGTCTAATAGTGGTTGCTAACTCAGAATGCACAGCCTGCTTTGTTTCCTCATCTCATTCCCACCTCCCCTGCAGGCGAAAAATTCAAATCCTTATCCCGTATATGCACGCCTGTAATCACAGTCTTCCTTGGTAACTTGCGTGAGGTTCTGAGGAATCAACAACTACGGAGATTTTTCCATAATATTTCCCCTTATCTCTCTTTTTAAATAAATTTTTATTGGAGTATAGTTGATTTACAATGTTGTGCTAGTTTCAGGTGTACAACAAAGTGAAGCAGTTATACGTATACATATATCCACTTTTTTTTTTTAGATTCTTTTCCCATATAGGCCATAACAGAGTATTGAGTAAAGTTCCCTGTGCTATACAGCAGGTTCTTATTAGCTATCTATTTTATATATAGTAGTGTGTATATGTCAATCCCAATCTCCCAATTTATCCCTTCTCCCTTATCCCCTGGTGACCATTAGTTTTGTTTTCTACATTTGTGACCCTACTTCTGTTTTGTAAATAAGTTCATTTGTACCCTTCTTTTAAGATTCCACATGTAAGTGATATCGTATGACATTTGTCTTTCTGTGTCTGACTTACTTTAATATTTCCCCATCTCTTATTTGTATTTGTTAATCTAAAAAATTAGCATCACCTGATATGTGAAATATGAGATCTAGAAATTTTCCCATAATATTTTTCTTATTTATATTTGTTACCCTAAAAAATTAGCATTGCCTGACATCTGAAATAAATATAAAGACATGCTCTATGCAGAGCAAAGTACTGCTGTACAGTTTCGATATTATGTTAGTGTCTGAGCAATGCCAGCTAACTGTTCCCTTCCCATGGACCCAGCATAATAAGTACCTGAACGGGCGACTCCCAGGGAGGTGGGTTTTGATAGGAAGACTTAAAAGGTTAGCACTGCCTTTATTAGTTTATGCTGCACCCTGCATTTCAGTTAAAGATTAAGTCTTTGCATCGGGCTTTTGCTCAAAGGCCTGTATGGGAGGGATGTGGAATTTTTTTTTTTTTTAAACAAACCCTCCTAGATAGAGTCGGGTTTATTTTTAACAGGAGCAGAAGCACTGTGGGAACCGGTTTGCAGATTCCATTTCAGCCACAGACTGTTCTGCAAATGAAGAAGCAGCCTTCAATCTCCCTAATGAAAAAGTGTATCGGGGGCTCAGAGGGGACTATCCCCCCTGCATGGTGATCCTGGCCACGGGAGGGTCTGTGGCAACCCTGCCTTCTCCCTCCCTCACCTGATGGGGCAGTTCCCTCCCACATGCCCCGCCTCGGGCAGGCCAGCCCACCTTTACGAGCACCTACTGTGTGCCAGACCTTGCACATGGCTGCAGGGATCAATAAACGTAAACTGTCATACAGAGTGAAGTAAGTCCGAAAGAGAAAGACAAATACCGTATGCTAACACATATATATGGAATATAAGAAGAAAAAAAAAGGTCATGAAGAACCTAGGAGTAAGACGGAAATAAAGACACAGACCTACTAGAGAATGGACTTGAGGATATGGGGAGGGGGAAGGGTAAGCTGTGACAAAGTGAAAGAGAGGCATGGACATATACACACTACCAAATGTAAGGAAGATAGCTAGTGGGAAGCAGCCGCATAGCACAGGGAGATCAGCTCGGGGCTTTGTGACCGCCTGGAGGGGTGGGATAGGGAGTGTGGGAGGGAGACGCAAGAGGGAGGGGATATGGGAACAGATGTATATGTATAACTGATTCAGTTTGTTATAAAGCAGAAACTAACACACCATTGTTAAGCAATTATACTCCAATAAAGATGTTAAAAAAAAACAAAAAACTTTTAACCTAGCTTCTGTTGGCAGAATACTCCGAACCAGTTTTGGTTTGCTACCACCCAATTGGAATTGATGTTTACTCAAATAAACTCTTAAAAATTAAAAAAAAACAAACAAAAAAACCCAAGAAAACGTAAACGTCCTCTTAGTCTTCACAGAGGTAATTTGGTGAGGAGACAGCATAGAGACAAATATTGATTAGGTTAGGGTTAGGGTTAGGTTAATTACAATTAAGGGAAGTCCATGTGACGATACAAACATAAGTAAAATCCAAGTGATAACACATACAAATGTAGGTGACAGAGTGTGAGGGAATGAGGAATTCTGAGAGGTGGAGGGGCAGGGTGAGCCCCCAGCGCCGCTGATGGCTGACAGAGCTTTGAAGGGGGCGCTCTTTCAAACAGTGGGAGGAGATTATGTTTTAGATGCACCTGGTGAAGTCAAGGAAGACAGCCTGGATGGGGGGAGATGGGAGACAAAGGCAAACCTTCCAACAGCCCAAATAAAGAAATAAGGGCTAGACTTCCCTGGTGGCGCAGCGGTTGAGAGTCCGCCTGCCGATGCAGGGGACACGGGTTCGTGCCCCGGTCCGGGAAGATCCCACATGCCGCGGAGCGGCTGGGCCCGTGAGCCATGGCCGCTGCGCCTGCGCGTCCGGAGCCTGTGCTCCGCAACGGGAGAGGCCACAACAGCGAGAGGTCCGCGTACCGCAAAAAAAAAAAAAAAAAAAAAAAAAGAAAGAAGGGCTAAATCTATACACATGAACATGGAAAGATCTCCAAGACAGACTGTTGACTGAAAAGTCAAGCTGTGAAACAATTTACATTAAAAAAAACACAAAACACTAAAAACAACACTATATGCATTTTAGGGGTATATATGAGAGCCCCTGGCTGTAAATGCATTTTCAAAAGGTCTCTATTATGTATGTATCCCAAACCAATAACAGTCTCTAGGAGAAGCAGGAGGGAATTAGGGTTGGGGGGTGGCGTGTCTGAGTGGACTGTAGTTTTTCCCTGTAATGTTTGTTTTTCTTTGCAATTAAGGAGAATATATTCTGTAATACCTACACAATTAGAATATACTTTTAAAAAATTAAATCAATAACCTGTTTACTTTTCATTATAACACATGGCACTTACGGATATTACATTATGTCCATCTACGTCTAGGTTTGGTATTCCTAAGTCAAATGGATTCTGGAAAAACAGAATTACTGATCCATAAAACCTAGAGTTCACAGAGTCTAATTCCCTTCTTTTACAAATGAGGAAACGTGGGTTTCTTGGGGTCTTTTTATTTATAAGCCTAGGAAGAAGTAGGTAAAATAATTCATGGAAAAGTCATTGTTGCCTTTAAGTCCTCCAGGCAGCCATGAAAACTACATTAAAATGCTTTTTTTCCCACCACAATTCATTTCCCCAGCCACAAAAGCCATTTTCTCTGAAAAGCATTGCTCGAGTACAAGGCTTGAGTGTTAACATACTAGCAATTGGGTCAGGAGTCAACAGGTTAAGTTCTGCCCAGAAGCCACCATGTGACCTTGACATAAGCCAACCTCAGTGTCTCCATCCCAGCCCCGGGGATTTTCTGAGCCCTCCGGGGATACTATTACTCCATTCACAGCAAGGATGGGTGGGGAGGACTTTTATCTGTGAGGATAAAATGCCAGCCTTAAAAAAAATGTGCTTCAAACTTATTTCAAAAGTGAGCTTCTAATCTAACCTTGCATGTGGTGGAGCTAAAAAACACAAGGGCTTCTCTGGAGAATTTGGTGAGAAAGAGAAATCAGTATTTTGACTAAAGAAAATATTTAAGTTATGATCAGAACTATATCTGTCTAGAAATAAAAAAGGGTTTTCCCCCCTTAAATAGTCACAGCTGGCTCTCTGACCATATAAAGTTACCATGCTGCCCGATGACTCAACCCCCCACATCTGTATTGGTGATTGACATAATGTATTCAGGGCTATCGAACTGTTTGAGTCACAACACCCCTGTTTGATTAAGGTTTATTTTACTAGCACCGAGAGACTCACACATTTAACATCTGTGGTGCTGCTCCTGAAATTCCAAGCCATAAAACAAGTAAATTCAGCATGGTCTGAAATTCCAGAGCATAGCAACCAACTGTCCAGAAAACGCATTCGGAGAGGCTGGTCGGTAATGGAGCGGGGCTTATCTCAGGCAGGACTGCACATCTGGCTGCACCTTCCCCAAGCAAGTGTGGGAAGAAGGAAGCTGGGGTGCCGGAGTCCAGCTGAGCACAGAGGGACGGGGAGGGCTCTGCTCTTTGCCCTGCAGTGGGGTGCTCCCAGTCACCTCTCAGGTACTGGAGTATTGAGATGGGGCACGACCACTCATACGCCGTGTACTGAGGCTGTGTTCAAAGATGCTCACAGCTTACAGTCGTGGACTCAGCTCTGTGTCCAGCACAGGGGAGAGTTCAATGAGGCCCACCTGTCTCTGGAGTATCACGGAGTCTTTAGAAATGATGGTTCCATAGACATTGAGCCATCATGGGAAAATACTGACAGTCAGACTAAGCCAGACAAAGAGCAGAAGAAATCAGGGCAGCAGCAATACTATGGTAATAAATTGATAAAACCTGACACGCACATGTAATCCAGGGCCAGAGGTGAACACGGAAAAAGAGTAGTAGTTCAACTTACTAGGGTGAGTGTTTCTTTCAAAAAAAATTTCCATTCTATTAATGGAAATGCATACTTTTATATTATATTATTGGAAGTTATACTGATGAAAATTAATCCTCTAAAGACACAATCCCTGCTTTTTAGCAATCCCAAAGTCCTGGGGGAGGCGTGGGAGTGACGTAAGAATACAACACCAGGTCAACCGTGGAAAAGGTTATGATAGAAACACAGGACAACCCCCCGGGGGGAGCTAGAGCAAGATCATGAACTTCAAAGCGCTTTGACAAACACAGGATGATATAAACATATGGCTTCCCGGCAACTCACAGGACCACATCTTCCAGTGCGGCTGACACCCGGAGGTCCCTCTTCTAACTGAATATACATTGTGCGTTTGGTGCAAATGCATTAGAGAGAGACCGATCATGAGAGCGCTATCCCACCAAGACAACCCACAGACTCCTTCCCGGCCAAGTGCAGGTATGGCCATGCCCGCCCAACGTCCTACACCAGGAGTGAGCAGCCTCTAATTTATCTGCCAGGTTTTGAGGGGCACATTTGGCAGCTAACTCACCCTGGTGGCCTGGTTGGAGGTGGAGGCAGGATGGCCTCAAGGGGGTCAGACTGAGGCCCGCCCTCCTCACGAAGACTGGAGAACGGGAACCCAGCCTCACTGTTACAGCTTCTCTAAACATCTTCCCGGGGAGGGAGGAAAGCAGCATGGCTGTGCTGTTCACAGCTCTGGTTGGGCGCTCAAGCAGAAGGAAAAACATTTATCAGAAAATCTTGGCGGAGCTTGTGAGTTAAGCTGCGGCTACCTCTGCGCACAGGTTGTCAGATGTCGGGGGGCTGTCCATCTTGGGGAACCCACAGCTAGACTTTCAGCTTCATCCCAGAGGGCCAGCCTTACACTTGCTATGTTTCTGCCCCCAGAGTCCAGCTGGGATGGAGGGTCCAGCTGAGACCCGTCTGCTACTGGGGAACCGTCGTGGGCTGGCCAGCAGAGACAGTAGGGGACTGAGGACAAGAGTCAGGGCCGGGCAACTCACCCATCATCAGGGCGCGCCAGCTCTCTCTTTGTATTAGCTTAGATGCAGACATCAATGTACCTAGACTGGACTCACTTTAAAAAATGACTACAGGGCTTCCCTGGTGGCGCAGTGGTTGAGGGTCCGCCTGCCGATGCAGGGGACACAGGTTCGTGCCCCGGTCCGGGAAGATCCCACATGCCACGGAGCGGCTGGGCCCGTGAGCCATGGCCGCTGAGCCTGCGCGTCCGGAGCCTGTGCTCCGCAACGGGAGAGACCGCAACAGTGAGAGGCCCCCGTACCGCAAAAAAAAAAAAAAAAAAAAGACTACAGGGAGTTACATTTTAATGCTGTGTCCCCGGCCTTGACTGTCTGTATTACAGAAGCAGCTCAATGAAGAATATTCCTGAATCGTTTTATGGAGCTATTAAAGGAGCTGCTCATTACTTTGATGTCATTTGTCTAAGGATCTATGGGACAAATTATTTTTATAAATCTAGGGTGAGTAAAGCTCATATTTCCTGAAGATGATTTTTTTAACTTTTTTTTTTTTCATTTGTGCTTTGGCAGCCAGAAACTCAGAGTTAAATCTCACATCTCGTCACACTAACAACACTAATATATGTTGATGGCATATCGGCCCCCTCTGTCCCCTCCACCATCCTTCTACATACTAAAAACAGTTTCTTTTATTCAACAGACTTTCTATTTCACTGTCAATGGCCTTCAATTCTTTCTAGGAGGAGACAGTTTATAAATAAACCTGCATAGCACCATATGTTGAGGAAATTGACCATTGGCAGAGACCCAGCTATGTACATTCAACAAGGTTGTTAACCTTGTTTAACCAAAAACAAATCCACAGCCAGGACAAATCCAGAATGTGGCTTTCTATACAACAACTGGACCAGGCAGTTCAAAAGTCAAAGCCATAATAAAAAAAGGCTGAGAGACTGTGCTAGATTGAGAGAGACACAACAACCAACAGGCTGACCTTTGATTGGATCCTGGTTCAAGGGAAAAAAAAAGAAAACAGCTATAAAAGACATTTTTGATGAAATTGGGAAATTTTGAATACGAACTGGATAGTAGATGATGTTAAAGTGAATTTTAATAGGTGTGTTAATGGTATTGTGGATAGATAGGAAAACGTTTTTCGGAGAGTGAACTATTTATTGTGAAGTGTCATGATTGTTTACAATATACTTTTAAATGGATAAGAAAAATGAAACAAAACGTGTGTGTGTGTGTGTGTGTATTATGCAGAGAGAGAACAAATATGGCAAAATGTAAACAACTGCTAGCTACAGGCAGACAGTTCATTGTACTAATTCTTTGATCTTTGCTGTGTGTTGGGAAATTTTCACAGTACGTTGGGCAGAGATATACAAAACTCCAACACTTATAGATCAACCAAAGATGTTTTCAACCTGGTGGCAAATCCTTTTCTGGAATCCCAGCTGTCCCAAACTTAAACAATTGGGGCAAACATTAAGGGGGGTTCAAGGAACACTCATAAATTTAGCAAGAAAAAGGGAAAATAACCACCACCACAGTTTCACCATTGTCACAGTGTGGAGGACAGGTCGTGGGTCTCTCGGGTGGTCCAATAAGACACATGCATCAGAATCAGGATGCTACAGTTCCAAAGAAGCTATTTCTATTAAGACCTATTTATTTCCATAGTCTGCATGGACAGGTTTATTTCACATGTGCAACCCAGCCAGAACCAACACATTCATGGATCTAGAACTGTGGCCATCACCCAAACCCAAATATGGGCAGAAATAGAAGCAGGAGGAAGCCCCTGGCACCTGACCACCAGCACCACTTTAAAGGCTGCAAAAGTCCCAGTTGTGTCCCTCCCAGTTCCACCCCACACACGGAGGGTGGCTGACCTGTGAAACTCTCCGACCCGAGCTTTTAACCATGGATTTGGAGCCAGACATCTTAACGTTGATCTCACTGCAAACTGATATGAGTCTCTGTTGCTACTCATATGAATCTAAGGGATGCCGAGAATCAGCTTTGAATCATTTATTCATCTGTTCAAGAACATCTGTTGAGGGGACTTCCCTGGTGGCACTGTGGTTAAGAATCCGCCTGCCAATGCAGGGGGAAAGGGTTCGATCCCTTGTCCGGGAAGATCCCACATGCCGCAGAGCAACCAAGCCCGTGTGCCACAACTACTGAGCCCGTGTGCCACAGCTACTGAAGCCCGCGCTCCTAGAGCCCATGCTCCGCAACAAGAGAAGCCACTGCCATGAGAAGCCCGCGTGCTGCAATGAAGAGTAGCCCCCGCTCGCTGCAACTAGAAGAAGCCCGCGCACAGCAATGAAGACCCAACGCAGCCAAAAATAAACTACCAATAAAATAAATTAATTTTTAAAAAAAGAACATCTGTTGAGCACCTACTATGTGCCAGGCACTGTGGCAGATAAGAAGACACACTGTGAATAAATCAGATAAGGTTCTTGTACTCGTGGTGTCTAAGGTCTAGTGGGAAATATAAGTAATGAAATAAGCAAACAAATGTGTGTGTTTATATGTATTTTATCAATATATCTAGATACAATTGATCTGTTCTCAAAAGAAAATACATGGGGTCCAGTTGAATGATGGCCTTTATCTCTCCCACTGACGTTGGACATTGGGTAGCACCACCCCCTGAAATCCCATCCCTTTCTGCATGAACGAGAGCAGGTGGGCAGCGAGGTTCAAGAGGGTGTCTCTGTGGAAGGGACTTGAGGTCGAGTCCTAGAGGAGGGGAAGGAGGGAGTCAGCGCGGGTGACAGCTGGAGGAGGAGGGCGCCAGGTGCAGAAGCCACGTGAGGTGGGCCAGGTTGGGTGGAGGAGCATGACCCAAAATGCACCTGGAGAGATGACATCAGGTCAGACTTTGTAGGTGGCACTAAGTAGCTTTGCATTTATTCTAAGTGGATGGAGGGCCACTGAATCATTTTAAGCAGTGGCTGGACATGACGTGACTTAGGTTTTATTTATTTTTAAAATTTTATTTATCTTTACCTACTTATTTTTGGTTGCATTGGGTCTTAGTTGCCGCACACGGCCTTTCTCTGGCTGTGGCTACTCTTTGTTGCGGTGCGCAGGCTTCTCATTGCGGTGGCTTCTCTTGTTGCTGAGCATGGGCTCTAGGCTTCAGTAGTTGTGGCATGCAGCCTTAGTAGTTGTGGCTCGCGGGCTCTAGAGCGCAGGCTCAGTAGTTGTGGTGCAGGGGTTCGTTGCTCCGCGGCATGTGGGATCTTCCCGGACAAGGGTTCGAACCCGTGTCCCCTGCACTGGCAGGTGGATTCTTAACCACTGTGCCACCAAGGAAGCCTGTGACACGTTTTAAAACACTCTCCTGCGGCAAGTTGATTACAAGAGGGTAAGCTGTTGCTGTAGTTCTGGTGAGACATATATTCCTTTAACGAGGATGGTGGGGTAAGAGAGAAGTGGATAGAATTGTCAAGCTTTGCTAATGGGTCAAGAAGGGAAACGGGGTGGCTTCTAGATTTTTGGTTTAAGCAAATGCTGGTACCAGTTAGGAAGAGAGGGACAACTAGAAGTGAACAGACTGGTGTAGAGAATATTGAAGTGAACAGTTTAGACAGAGCTTTTCATCTTCTAAAGAATACCTCCTCCCTTGTGGTCAATTAATCAGGCTGGTACTTGTTGAGGGTTCACCATGCACTGAGCTCTTCACGTTTACCTTGACCTTATATTTTTTCAAAGATTATTTGAAAGGACTTGCATTAAAAGTCACAAGTACAGGGGCTTCCCTTGTGGCGCAGTGGTTGAGAGTCCGCCTGCCGATGCAGGGGACACGAGTTCATGCCCGGGTCTGGGAAGATCCCACGTGCCACGGAGCAGCTGGGCCCGTGAGCCATGGCCGCTGAGCCTGCGCGTCCGGAGCCTGTGCTCCGCAACGGGAGAGGCCACAACAGTGAGAAGCCCACGTACCGCAAAAAAAAAAAAAAAAAAAAAGTCACAAGTACAAAAAAAACTATAGAAAAGGTATGTGTGTGTGTGAAAGTACAAGAGCCAAGTAACAAAAGGATGGAAATAATCATATCTGAGCCTTAATTCTAAAAGAATCTGTTTTGATTGCAAACACAAAACTTAGCTCTCAGCTTCCCAGCAGCCAAAGAAAAAAGGGAAATGTGAATTTTGTAGAGGTCATTGTCTAATAACAGGAAGCTTTCTGGCTTATGTGGAGAAATAAAACTATGTTTATTCTGTAAAGCATTTTTATCACTACATAGCTTCTCTAAGGGCCAATGATCAATATGGCAAAAAGTTTTGTCAATAACAATTTTTTTTTTTGGCCGTGCCACACAGCATGCAGGATGTTAGTTATCCGACCAGGGATCGAACCTGTGCCCCCTGCAGTGGCAGTGCAGAGTCTTACCCACTGGACCACCAGGAAAGTCCTCAAAAACAAATTAACACAAAATACAAAGACTTTCTATATAAAAGCTAAAAGACAGCCCAAATGCCCAGTAGAATGTGCCACAGGGGGCATTGGCCAAGGACACAGGTCCTTTGGTTTTGTTTTTAATGGTGTCACTGTGATGGTTATTTTGGTATCCTCTGATTTAAGTAGTTTCTTTTGTCTTAGGATGTACATCTTTCGTGAGTCTCTCTCTCTGAAGATGTGTGTGTGTGTACCTTTTGAGAGTTAGTTGCAGACTTTCTAAGACGTTTTAATAAACCTCACACACTCCACCTCCTCTCCCCCATCAGGAAAATTCCAACATCACTTGCTTTGGGAGAGCAAGCCTCACACAAGTTTCCAGACCTTTTCCGTATCGTAAGGGAAATAAAGACGCATGAACTCCTTGTTTCTGTCCTTTGCTCAACTGACCGCCCTGTGACAGCCAGGGAGCCCCCTCTTACATCACAGCCTACTTCCTGGGGCACCCCGGGGACTGTGAGCTCCTTGGGGCCAGCCTGAACCAGATTCCATTCTAAATGACCCGAGGCTGGGAGAGAGAAAAGCCCCCCCGACTGAGTTGGATGCACACAGGAGGTGCCTGGGATGGCCAAGCCCCTGGCACCCGAACTCACCCCTCCTGGGCGGCTTCACCCCAGGTCATGGCCGTTCATGGGTCTGCAGCGGGGTACAGTGGCGCCCCGTTCCCTCCTCTTCCCTGCTCGGAAGCGGTCGTGAGCCCCGGGGCAGTCCCGGAGCGCTGGGGCCTCAATGGCCCGCAGGTGGCCCTGAACGCGCACAGCGCGGGATGAATAATTGACTAATTGAGGCGGCGGAGTGGAATTACCGCTGCGGTAGGGTCCCGCGCAGGCCACACCTGTCCTGCGGCTGCCACGGCCGCCACCCTGGAGAACTCTCTTCCGAAAACGCCCTTGACCGCTCGGCAAAGGGCACTGTCTTCTGGCTGGGAACACATTTGCATACTGCATTTCAGGTTCACAGGTGTGCGCATAACAGAGAGGATTAATGAGCACAGCCTGGCGGGAGGGGTGTGAAAACGCCCCCACCCACCCCAAGGGAGGGCCGAGGGACCCATCTGCTGGGGCTGGAGTTGCCCTCTGGGGTGGAGGGAGCCCCAGCTTCCAAACTGAGGCACTCAGAGAGCGACTGGCTGCTCCTCTATTCTCTGCCTTTTTTCATTCGTTTAAAAAAAGTTTTTTTAGGTGTGGACCATTTTCAAAGTCTTTATTGAATATGTTACAATACTGCTTCTGTTTTATGTGTTGGTTTTTTGGCCCTGAGCCATGTGGGATCTTAGCTCCCCGACCAGGGGTAGAACCCTCACCCCCTGCATTGGAAGGGGAAGTCTCAACCACTGGACCGCCGGGGAAGTCT
This sequence comes from Hyperoodon ampullatus, assembly GCF_949752795.1. Lineage (NCBI taxonomy): Eukaryota > Metazoa > Chordata > Mammalia > Artiodactyla > Ziphiidae > Hyperoodon > Hyperoodon ampullatus. The sequence continues at coordinate 137,820,814 of NC_136918.1, forward strand.
CAACCACTGGACCGCCAGGGAAGTACATTTCATTCATTTTTTTCCCCCAACAGGTATTCATTGAGCATCTACTATGCACCAGGGTTGTGTTGGCAGTGGGGGAGGATACAGCCGAGAACAAAACAAGTCCCTGCTTTCATGGAGCCTCCATGTGGTGGGGAGGGGAGACAGACAATAAAGAAATAACATAGTGGGGGGGGGGATGATAAGAGCAATTACCCAGAAACGGCAAGGAGAGTGATGGGAAGTTAGTCAAGATGCTGAAGAGATGCTCCTCTCAAGCTCTTCTTAGGTTCTTACTGTCATTTAATAACTATGTTATTATTTGCTGATAGGACTTATCAAGCATGATGGTAAGTGCTTTAATATATATATTTAATATATATAATATATATTAACATATATAATATATATTAATATATACTTTAATATATATATTTAATATATATATATATTTACACTCCTTTCCAAATATGTGATGAGGCCAAAAATAACCTAATAAAAGCGCTTTGAAAAGTAAAGGAACACCCCCATTACACGGTGTGACTCCTTGTTCTTGTCTAAATTTCTCGTTGATTCCTAAGGAGGGCAAGAAAATGCATGATCATTGGGACCATTTACTAGGTGAGAAAACTAAATCCCCCAAGGGTCCCCAAGCTGCCAGCAGACAGGTGGCCTGTGTCACCAATCCTGCCTGCTATGCTGAGCTGCACCTGCTCTGGCTGTGATGCTAGTGGCCAGGGGACCCAGTGGGTGACACTCGAGAAGACAATGGTCACACCAGCTCCTGACTCCTGCCAACCAGGTTTCCATTACAGGGGTGCTGCCTACCAGCCGGGTGGGCAGTGGGTGCCCTCCAGGAACCAGTGGGAGACGGGCAGGATCCCACTATGCCCTGGCCAGGTCTTGCAGTGGGTCCCCCTCTGCTTCCATCCACGTCTGTTCATGAGACGGGCAGCGCTAGGGACAATGGCCTTTTCTCGGAGTCAGAGGAGCCCGGGAATCAAGCCCCTTAGCGCAGAACCAGGGATCAGCCAAGACTCCTGAGCACCTCGACCCCAACCACAGGGCAGGTAAGGCTGGATTCTGGGTGTCCTAGAAATCTTAGCGCCCCCGACATGAGAACAAAGTTCTCCCAGGACCCAGGAAGTCATCCCTGCCCCACCACCTGACTGTTTCCACAGGAGGATTAAAGGGGTTGGAGTTGGGATTTGGAAAAAGCAGCACATTTGAAGCTTGGGAGCATTTGGACTTTCCCGTGCATAACCACAGGCAGCCATTCCCTCCCCCTGGAGCGCACTCTCAGACGCCCCATAAGCCGAAACAAAATTTCTCCGTGTTTTACCCAAATATGCCGTGGACTTTGGAATGAACTCTTACTCCTTCCTGCTGACCCGACTGCAAATTAGCTTTTGATGGGGTTGGACGGTTTGGGGAGATGGGCAGTGATCATGCTGAAATATGATGACAGGGGCACGACTGTAAGGACATGCTCGAGGTTAAGACATGTGCATGGAGCGGCCATGTGAAAACAATTAGGACAATAAATTTACTAATTGCCAAAAGTAACTTAATAACAAAACCACAGTGCTCTCCGCTATTAATCCTGGCTACCGAGGCGGGTGCCAACTGCATTTTGCTTGCTGGAGGGATTGTAAATATCAGGCCAGTGCCGCAGTGTTTGCAGATACCAAGCGAAAAAGCTTGCCTGGCTTTTGGTAATTGAAAAGTAAATGACTCTCCGACCTGAAGCCAATTCAGGGGGCCTTAGGGGTTTGAGGTATTTCTTAAACCTATGCAGAGAGAGAAAGGAAGGAGGCGGGGCCCTCTCGCCTGCTATAACTCTTCCTATTTAGCTTCTTTTACACTTTCTCCATTTAAACTAGAGTGATGGGAGTTGCTTAGGTTTGGGAGGCTTGGGAATTGATTTTTAACAAGTGGAGATTCAAATGCCATATTTTAAAGGGGCTATTGGAGTCAAGTGTGAATGGGTAGGTATGAGGTAACAAGTAGATTCAGGGATCCATTCTTGAGTTGGGTAAAGAGTCTTTGGTCTCTGGGTGCCCAAGTCTTCTGGGTGCTGCTTGGACCAATGATTCCTCATCAGACATTAGGTATTGTGCCCTGGTACCAGGAGTAAATGCAGTATGTTTGGAGAAGAACCTTTATCCCCACAGAAGATCTATCAGAAGACAGCTATCAAATATATCACCTTCAATAACTCACCAAAACACAAAGGACTGCAAGTTCCCTAAGTAGATGGGCTCTTTGAGCCTACATTTCTCTTAAAGTTGCCCAGGTCTTCAAGGATTTTGGATCATTCAAGCTTCATTTTTGTTCTCTCTGAAATATTCAGGAAAGAGAGGCCAAAGTAATTTTTTTCTTTTTTTTTTGGCGGTACGCGGGCCTCTCACTGCTGTGGTCTCTCCCGTTGCGGAGCACAGGCTCCGGACGCGCAGGCGCAGCGGCCATGGCTCACGGGCCCAGCTGCTCCACGGCATGTGGGATCTTCCCGGACCGGGGCACGAACCCGCGTCCCCTGCATCGGCAGGCGGACTCTCAACCACTGCGCCAGCAGGGAAGCCCTAGTTTATTTATTGTCGTGTGTATCTGTTGATCCCAAATTCCCAATTTATCCGTCCCCCCTACCCCCTTTCCCCTTTGGTGACCGTAAGTTTATTTTCTACAAGATTTGCTTTTTACTATGTATCTGTTCACGTCTTTTCTATTTTGTAATGTATATGTGTCTTACCTATTTGAAGTAGTACATTTGCATAATATGGACTACATGACTGTTTTCAAAGGATCAGAAAACACAAAATTCTTATTTAAAAAAAACGTTTAAAATGGTCGTATAAGGAGACTAGAAAGAACCTTCCGAAAGGGCTTTCCAGAGTACCTTGAGCCTGTCAGACACCGAGGGCCGCTCAGCAGAGCCCAGGGCCGTTAAGTGAATCAGAAACACGTGGAGGGGCGGCCATCTGGTCCCCGCATGATGGATCAATTTTGGGAGAACGAAGTTAAACGACATGGTCCCCATGCCAAGCCTCTGACACTAATGAGCCCTCAGCTCAGGGAGTGGGTCTCTGGGCAGGCGGGGAGGGGTGGGGACGCCCAGGAGCCTTGCCCGCCAGCAGTATAGGCAGGGAATGGCCTCAAGCCCAGAGGCTTGTGGCCACATGCCCCAGGGGAGTCACTCTCCCTCGGCCTGACCTTCTGGAGGACATGACTGTGATGAGTTCTAAGTGGTGATGGAAGTGAGGTGAACTCCTGGCTTCTTTCAAAGAGAGCAGGTCTCCAGCAGTTCCAGCAAACAGCTGTCCTCTGGATGGGTTTGCAGACCCTCCCACCTCTCCGTTCTCCTCTTCCTCCAGGCTCCCCTGCCCTCTCAGCTCCAGCTCCCAAGGCTTTGTGTGAATCCCTCGTATTCACCAAGCTCCACTCTACCACAGGGCCTTTGCACATGCTGTTCCTTCTACCAGGCACACTATTCCTTCCCCTCTCTCCTGGTTAATGTCTACTCATGCTTCAAGGGGTGGAAGCACCCCTTGACTCCCGTCATAGGTCAGATCCCCTTCTTATAGGATGTCCAGTCTGGGAGCTCTCTCTCCCAGCCCTTGGAGAGATACGTCTTCAGACTCTGTAATGATGTGACGAATGTCTGTCTCCTCTCTGGTCTCTGACCTCCGTGGAGGCAGAGTCTGAGTCTAGACCCTGGCACAGCGCCTGGTACATACTTGGGACTCAAGTGCCTGTTGACCAAGTGACCCAATGAGTAATAGAAATGACGTTGTCCCAGGTGTGTGACTGCCAAGAACTTGTCACGCCTTTCCTGGAAGAGCAGGACAGCTGGGAGGAATGGAGGAGCCTCCAAGCTGTGGGAGAAGGGGATCCTCACATCCTGGAATCTTCTGTGACTTCGCCAGGGGTGAGGGCCTGGGTGTGGCCAGGTCAGGTCTCTGAATTGTTACCTCGAACCCAACTCAGCATCTTCTGTTTCTCTTCTTTCCCACCTGCTGTCGATGGAGTGAGGCAGAACTCACTGACGCTCAGATGATGAATTAGTGACCCTCTGAGTTTGGTCAGTAGATGTAGGAGCCCAGTACTGGAAGAGCTAAGAGGTTCTCCAGGATGACCTGGGGAAAATGAGGAACCCCCTTTCAGCTGACCTCGGAGAGGAGTGAGGGATTCTCATCTTCCTGGCTACGGTGACCCCAGACTGTTGGATGCCCGTCTCTGGGCTCCCATGATGTCCTGGGCATATTCCAGTTGCTTAGCGATGGTGATGGTCACCTTGTTTATGTCTGGTGCCCAACGAGGTGTGAGCCCTCGAGAGCCAGACTGCAGGGTTTTTTCCCTCCTTCCTTTTAATTCCCAAACCATGTGCAATGCCTCAGTGATCGAGGTACTGAGTAAATGTCTACAGAATGGGCTTCCCACTTTATCACGTGTCATCATGCCTAGAGGGTTAATTTCTGGTGATTTAAAAAATAAAAATAAAAAACTTGTTCATCTTGCCACAGTTTCTGTCAGCACGAGAAGTGGAGAATGAAAGAAAGGGGGTTTGCTTCAAGCAAGACTTTTCTGTTCCTTCAGGTGTTCATTAAACACACACACACACACACACACACACACACACACACACACACACCCCTCTCTCAGCTACCAAGAATTCTTGTTGAAGCCAACAGTGGTAGAAGTATAAGAAAATGCTGTAAAGTGAGAAAGATGTATTTGGTGTTGAAAAGTGAATTGATGAGGAGAGGTAACGTGTGGGCTCCTGGGTAAGATGAGCTGCCCAGGAGACACGGCCGGAGTGAAGACCCACTGACAGGTGTGCGGGCCTCCCCTGGAGACCCCTGCAGAGGCCGTGGAGGACATTCTTCCTTCACTCACTTCCTACAGAGACCAAACCTCCTCTAGACCGCTTCCCAGAGGAAGGGCAGGTGGGGTGGGAATCCCTTCTGGGGGTTGCACCATCCATGTGCTGAGTGGGGAACACAGAGGCTGCTCTCAGGAACTCCGGTCAACTACGCAGCTGCTTTTCAGTGCGGGCTCTAGGCTCTTGTGGCAGCTAGAGGAAGTCACCTGCGCCAGGTAAGGATGCTGAAGCCAAGGATGAACTCGAGTCAGAGAGCTTCCCCTCCCCCTTCAGGTCATCACTCAAGTGTCACCTTCTCGGGGAACCCTCCAATGGCCGGCTTCACACAGCTTCCCAAATCCTCACCACGCGCACGGTCCCTTCTCGCTGTATTTAATTGTTCCCCTGAACACAGATGACCCCCAAAGTCCCTCCTGAACTGTAAGCTATAATGAGACCCTCACCTGCGCTGCCCGTGTCTCTGTCCCCAGCATCCAGAGTAATGCCTGGCAGGTGTGAACTAGGTATCTACTGAGTGGCTGAGAGAATGAATGAAGGCCGCCTTTTGGTATGATGACGATCCTGTATTCTGATTCATTTAAAAATACTGCCTTCCGAAATGCCCCAAAGCACTAGGTGGTCCCACCTATATTTAAATTTCAGTGAGCTAAAAGTACTTTTCTGGGCTTCCCTGGTGGTGCAGTGGTTAAGAATCCGCCTCCCAATGCAGGGGACACAGCTTCAATCCCTGGTCTGGGAAGATCCCACATGCCACGGTGCAACTAAGCCTGTGCACCACAACTACTGAGCCTGCGCTCTAGAGCCCACGAGCCACAACTACTGAGCCTGCGTACCACAACTACTGAAGCCCACGCACCTAGAGCCCATGCTCCGCAACAAGAGAAGGCACTGCAATGAGAAGCCTGTGCACCACAACCAAGAGTAGCCCCCGCTCGCCAAAAAAAAAAAAAGCCTGTGTGCAGCAACGGAGACCCAATGCCACCAAAAATAAACAAATAAACTAAAATTTAAAAAGTAAATAAAAGTACTTTCCTTCTGAGAATATACTGTTTTACAAGTGACCCTGAGGTAGCATTTGGGAGACTTGACCATTGTTACAGCAACGACTACAGCTTAACGCCTGTTACTGGGACCCAAAAGCTTGAATAAACTCTTCCTCTTCATTGGTGTGGAAGTAGATATTCTATAAACTTCATTTTCTAGCTAGACGACACCCAAGCATCTCCGGGCAGAGTTTTGGTAATTACACGTGGCGGGAGAATTTGAGGCGCCCTAAAGTAAGTCGTTTGCTGAGAGTCATCCTGTCAAGAGAGATCTAGGGGGGTGACCAGACCCCCGCTTTGCTGGGGTTTCTCATGTGGTATCTGGGAAGTTGGGTCCATGGCATCTGAGTGCCCAGAGCTCATCCATTTCTGCCCTTTACACACAGCTGGCCCCATTTCCCATCTCATCTCCAAAGGGGGTCCTGGGCCATGTGCTCTCACTTGCCTCATCCTTCCCGGCTCCATCCTGCAGGCCTTGGTCCTCACCACTGGCCTCCTCCAGTCCTTGTGACCCATCTACTCGCTCTCTGCTTCTTCCTTAAGCCAGCGATGGCCCCCGTGCTAAGTGAGATGCACGTGCCCCCAGCCACGTGCCCTATGGAGACTACGGTGGGCTGGGCAGTGAGCTCTGTGATGGGCATTCCCTGGGCATTTCACAGAGTGACAGCCCTGCTCACACCGCGTCTGGACATTTAGATCAGGACCTGAGGTTAGAATTCTCACCCCAAGTTCCCTCCCGCTTTGTTTTTCCCGGGGAACCTTTTAAAGTAACCACTTAGGGTTGAGCCTGAGAAAAGTGGGTGACCTCTGTCCCAACCACCTTAAAAGTCATAGGTGCCTTGCATCCTGCTCGCCGTGACCTGGGAAGCATGATGGCCCTTCCCGGGGCTCACTGCGCCTCTCCTCTGTCGGGATCTGTAAGTAATAAATCTTGTAACGTTACTTCCTTTGTGTGAATATACTGCAAGGCACCTGGAATCTAAATGACCCGGGGTTTTCACTCCCCCAAAGTGGGAGCTCGGATGCTGAGAGAGGAACTTGCCAACCCGTGTGGGTGGCTTGTGCACCCTTGGTCAGCATGGTCTGGCCGATCTCCCTTGGGCCTCCCCATTGGGAGGAGGGTGTGGACCCCACGGAGACGTCCAGGCAGATATGCTGTTTACCCTGAGACAGGCTTTATACCCTGAGCCTCATCCTCGCGTGAGCTGACCAGTAGAACTCTGTCTGCAGCCCACCATGGCACTTAGTGCTCTTTCTAAGTGTCCGGTTTTCTCTTCTGATTTCTCCCTTCAGCCCACAGACTGGCTCCCAGCTTTGGGCAGGGTGCCTGGCTCAGAGTAGAGCGCCGCAAATCGCTTTTGGACCGTAGCCACACGTTACAGGGGGAGGAGGTGGGTCATAGCCATCAGGGAAGCTATTGATACTTTACTGATCTGGGTCTGAGACACAACCTAGGTGCGGGGGGCACCTCTGAACCAACTCTGTCATAACAGCCCCTCCTGGAGACCCCCGACGTGCCAGGCTCGATCCCTCACGGGACCACACACCAGGGGGACACAGTTTTACATGAAAAGAGAAAATTCCCCCTCGCTGTTGGAGAACACTGAAAGCCACAGCAGCTCCGTTCAACCAGTTCCGTCCTGTTGGCCCAGATGAGAGTTCGGCCTGACCCTGTCAGTCCTGCCTTCTCGGCCACAGACAAGCCATCCTTCTCGGCTGCTGTTTTCATCATTTCTAAAGGACGGTTGCGGGTGGGAGATGGCGGAGTAGGGAAGGAGGTTGTCTCGTGTGAGATTTCTACAGTTTGCTAACAGTAAAAAATGGGAGAAGTGATAAAGTTACTACATTCATCAGTCATCCACCCCGAAACATTTGCAACCCATTATGTTCCTCAGAGCTGGCACTGAGTCATGAGGTATTCTGGGAAGCAGCCTGCTGGCATGAACCAAATGCAGGAAAAGGAGAAGGTACCTCGGAAAGACATTCAGAAAAAAAATTCTCCCAAGTAATAAAAAAGATCTGGAGACTGGTAGTTGCTTTTCTCAGCAGCAAAACATCCAGTGTTGCTTTAAAAAAGAATAATAATAAAATTGAAATGGTCTTGGCAACTGTAAAGATGCATGTGTTTTTGCTTCCTCAAATACACTTTCTGAACCCCTGTCATCGTTAACAGATGTCCCATGGGGAAAAGGGAGCTGATAGTTGTGTCGACCGGGTGGACTTGTGGGCATGTGGGGCTCTGGGTTACGCTCATGGCCAAGCCCAGTTGACCTGCTGCAGAATTCATTCCCCTAAAAGGGTCACTAAGGACATCTGCTGGAAATCAATGCCCCAGATGCTCTCACTCTGGCCTTCTAGAAATGGCCATGATCCAACTGGATGAAGACTCATGCCTGAGCCAAAAAAATCAACCCTACTTTGGCCAAATTAGTTTTTATTGACTTAGGAAGTAAACTCAATTCGAATTCCTATCACAGAATGAGACAGAAACAAAGCACCTTACTGAACCGGAAAGGACCCGTGCATTTCCTGACATGCCTGTATTGGGATGCCCGGCATCCTCAGAAGAGTCCCTTCTTTGCAGCCTTGGTCTCCCCGCTGGAAGGAAGCCATGTTCCCCCCGCCTCCCTGCTCTGAGCGGGACCGCCTGCTGCTGTGGAGGTTCTGACTGATTCTGGGACTGATGCTGTTCCCTGGGTGTGTCCTTGTACCTGCCTGGGCTTTGGGGTGCAGAGACCTCCCCATCCCATCCCTAAGCAGAATAACTCAGCTGTCCTGCTGCCCCAGGGCCGGCTGAGATGAGACACGCCAAGCCCCGGGCCAGGGCCTGTAGCACAGTGGTTAGCACAACGGGAGCTATTCCAGCACGGGCTGGACGTGCACCCTCTCTGCTGCGCTGAGACCGAGGCATTGCATCATCACAAGGTTGCTGCGACAGAGGACCCCGTCGGTGGGAGGACCCCCTTCCAGCTGACCTGGGGGGACTGGCAGAGCCTGCTGTGGTCTTCCTTCTTCCTTCTATGGCCTCCTGCTTTCCTGAAGTAAAAGGCACAGGGGCGAGAGGAAGGTGAGAGTGAAAATGCCAGTGGGGGCGGGTTTCCACCCAGTGGAGGCTGGCAGCTCCCGCAAGACAGCGGCCCTTCCAGTGGGACAGATGCCCAGGGGTCTCCGGCCCAGCTGCCGCTCCTGGGCACATGCAGGATGTTCCAGCACTTTTCTGTTTGGTGCCCCCTCCTGGGCCAATAGTCGGGGAACCCTGACAGCCCAGCCCAGCACCCCAGAGCCTCTTCTCCCCACTTCCTGTCCCACCTTCCCCAGCGCCTTGGTGATGTGTCTTTTTTTTTTTTCAATAAATTTATTTATTTATTTTTGGCAGCATTGGGTCTTCGTTGCTGCGCGCAGGCTTTCTCTAGTTGCAGTGAGCGGGGGCTGCTCTTCATTGCGGTGCGCGGGCTTCTCATTGTGGGTGGCTTCTCTTGTTGCTGAGCACAGGCTCTAGGCGCACGGGTTTCAGTAGTTGTGGCTCATGGGTTCAGTAGTTGTGGCACGTGGGCTCAGTAGTTGTGGCGCACGGGCTTAGTTGCTCCGTAGCATGTGGGATCTTCCCGGACCAGGGCTCGAACCTGTGTCTCCTACATTGCCAGGTGGATTCTTAACCACTGTGCTACCAGGCAAGCCCCCTGGTGATGTTTTAGGAAGGGCCAGGCTTGGGACACCTGTGAGTGGGGACACCCCTCCCCTTGTGGTCAGTCAACCTCCCCCCACCATGGGCAGGACGCTGGTCTCACTGGTCAGCCCCTGGAGGGACCCTGCTATAGCCATTAGCACCTGGAGGAAGGTATTCTCACTCCCCTCCTGGTTAAGGCTATTCTGTCCAGAGGAGTGAGGAAACATGGCCAGACACACCTTTCCATGCAAAGCCCTCCCGGCTGCGAAGTCAAGACCACCTGTCACGCCATCTCCTGCAGTACTGACCATCCTCCCGTCCAGGAACATGGCTTCTGGGGCAGGCCTGGTCCCTGCACCCCTGCCACACAGACCCTGCCTCCAAACGTGGACGTGTGCGCATAGCACTGCAGGTCAGGGTTAGAGGTGCCCCTGGGGCAGAGAGGGGAGTGGGTAAAGGGCCAGGGTGATCATGTAAGTGGCTGCATATAGTAAGTGCTTGGTGTGGACCGGGCCTGCCTTGTTCTGAGCGTTCCATTCACTTATTCCTGACAACATTCATGGAAGAGAGATGCTATCCTTATTGTCATTTCACAAATGGGGAAAGTGAGGCACAGAGAAGTTAAGAAACTTGCCCAAAGTCACACAGCTGAGACCTGAAGTGAGAAACGGTATTCCGGGGTTTTACCCACTACGTTCCAGTATTTCCAGCAGGACAGGCCTATGATGTCAGACCTCCCCAACTACAGTTTAAGTTCCTGGGGGACAGGGGGGCCATATTTTTCCCGCACAGGACGTATTATCATCGAGGAAGCACTTCATAAATCCTGACTAGGCTCTGCCCCGATCTCCTCAGGACTGAGGGGCCTGAGGCAGCCTGGGAAGGATATGCCACATCTGACGTGTCCCCCATAACCTTCTCTGACGCCTCCCCCAAATCACAGACACTAATGCCTTTTGCCCAACTCCTCGATGTTTATACAATCGTTTCCTCATTTGCTGGGCATCCCAGCTCACCGTGGGCCCCTTGAGAGCAAATGTCAGCCTCTCTTATATCCCCCTGGGGTCCACTGGGCCAGCCAGAGGCCAGGCAGGCCATGTGCCGTCGGCGATGTTTGTCAAATGAATGAATGAACCCACGTAGCTCTGCCCGATTCTGAGGTCCTAACAGGGCTGCTTTTCTTGAATGCCCATAACAACTCTGCCTAATGGAGAGAGGGCTGCTTTCCTAGTATTTGGAATAAATTGCCAAGATACAACAGGCTAAGACTGCCGTGGCTTTGCCAGAAATCACTGGAGAATACGAGCCAGAGAAGGGGGCTGCAGGTGATGACCCTCACGCGCACTGCTGAGCGCAGGACTCCGTCGAAGAGAGAAGGATTTGTCTCTCTGTGCCCTGCCCGGGGGTGCACTCTTAGGCTTCAGAACAGAACGTATCAACGATTTAGCCTCATTAAGTTGTAAGAAAACAGGCAACGTGTTCCAAGGTGGTAAGTTTTCTCCAACGTTCAAATGTTTCCAGTGTTTTGTAAAACCGGAGAGGGGCAGGAGCCCACTGGGGCTTGCTGGGGTGATGGATATATGTGGAGTCCGTGAGGAAGTTTTCCTGCCGTCTTCAAAGCCTGCTCATTACTGCTCCACGGGCTCCAGTCAGTTTCTCTTAGTCCCGAGCAAAGGCTGTGCAGCTATAGCTGGTGTGAGTGACAATCTCCAAAGATCTCTAGGGCCCACCTGGCATTTTCAGCCTTAACAGAAGCTTCCAAGACTGCAGATGTGGACACACGCAGCCAGGCTTCACTTGCTTTTCTGTAGGTCGATGTGTGTGTGTGTGTGTGCGCGTGCGTACATACACACTCACAGGTCACTTTGCGCAGCAGATCTGATGTTGGTGGCCCTGCCCTAGGACAAGGAATTTGAAGAAATTTCACTGTGATCATTTCCCATGCCTCATCTCCAGTGTTATCCCCAGAAGAGTCACTCTGCAAACATCAGCCTCAAATTGCAGTGTTCCTCCCGGGGCACTTTGCAGGGGACCGAGCTGTCTGGTCAATGGTGAGTAATTTCGTTAGTTCACTTCCTGATGCTGAGGGTGGCTGCCTTGTTTATCAGTTGGCAAATGAGGGCGGCAGTCGCAGCTCACCTCCGGGGACCCTTTCATCTTCCACTTTGCAGTTCTCAGAGCAAAAGGACCTGGTGTTTGCTTCTCTGGAGTCCTCAATGGATGAGGTGTGTTCTCCAGTATTTTTTAGTTAAAACAGCCTACATTCCAGGTAGGAAAATCTTCCCTTTGGATCAGACTCCCCTCCTAGGTCATCGGAGGCAAAGTCTACACAGCAACAGAGAAGCAGCAAGGGTGCTGCCCGCGGCAGCTGCGGACCCTGCAATCTACTCAATCCGATCCCTTTGCTTGAGGTCTCACAGTCATCACACTGTGGGGTGATCAGAAGCCCGAAGCTTTTGAGTCCAACAGCCTGGGTTGGAAGTTAAGCTCCGCCCCTCCTGTGTGTGTGATCTTTGGCAAATTCCCCACTTCAGCTCTCTGTGGGCTCCTCCCTCTGTGGAGAGAGATGTTGGCCCAGCTGATGGCTGTTACCATGAAACCAGATGACCAATAGAAAAGCACTTAGAATCGCATCGCACGAATGAGAGGTGCCAGTTACTAAGAATTCTCTTTATCCACAGCTGTCCTCCTGAAAAAACATTTGCAGTAAATGAAATTGCATTCCCATTAGCTTATGCAGATTTCTGCCAAATATCTTGTTTCCAGTTGAGTTGCAGTCGAAGAGGCTCTTCCTCTGTGTTTATGTGCAATCTTTCCCTCACCTCTGGGAGAATTAAGTTAATTATCCCCAACACACCACTTGTATGTGTTTGCGTAGGTCACACTTCAAGGGAAACTGAGGTCAGTAGATCTATCTGAAAAGTGAAGCATCCTCAAAATATTCCTCTGGGACAGAGAGGTCTGGTAAAGTGTGGATTTTCCTTCATGGGCTCTACGTGCAGACATTTGTCTTTAAAATGATCCCAATGACAAGGCCAAGATCATGACCATGGTGCTCTGGAATGTAAACTTCCTGAACCCAGAACTTGGTCCTTCTTTTTTTTTTTTTTTTTTTGCGGTACGCGGGCCCTTCACTGCCGTGGCCTCTCCCGTTTTGGAGCACAGGCTCCGGACGTGCAGGCTCAGTGGCCATGGCTCACGGGCCCAGCCGCTCCGCGGCATGTGGGATCTTACCGGACCGGGGCACAAACCCGTGTCCCCTGCATCGGCAGGCGGACTCTCAACCACTGCGCCACCAGGGAAGCCCAAGGCTAGTCCTTCTTGACCAGTCAGGAGCAGGTAGCCAGTCCCACGGCTTGGAAGAGGGCAGGGAACCCTCTGGGATTCTGCCATGGCCTCCTTCTGCCTCTGGACACCCTACGATGCAGGTCACTTGGCTCCCACCACAGTGGGCCACGTGGGACACCCTCTGCCTGGTGCCACTAGACTCTGCTAGATGAGGCCCTTCCATCCTCTTGGTTCCTCAAGGGCCCTCTGTGTTTGTGAGGAACCACCCAGCAGAGTGACGTCCCCCAAGTAAAGAGCATAGCACAAACCCCTCCTCTGCCTTCTGTGTTCCCTTCGACTTAGCAAATGCATTTCCCTCTCTGGGTCTCTGCCAGGAGAGGCGGGTTGGGACCCACACATCTCACCACTAACTCTTCCTTCTGCTGGCAGCGTGCGTCCCACACTCGTCCAGGGCTGGAAGGAGCAGACACCACTCTCTCCTTCCTCCTGAATATAAAACTCTATGGTTTAGTCTTCCCTGCCTGGCTTTTGGTATGCCAGTGGATAAAAGAGAATCAAGGAGATCCTTTCTCTCAAAAATGCCTGACTTTCAAGTTCACGGTTTTGCTGCAAAATCCTGTTTTGAATGGCAGAAGCTAAATATTATTTTTTCATTTTCTTTGCGATCCTTCCATGATGCTCTCAAATATGATGAATGAAAATGCAGTGAAGAATGACATTATGTCATCATCATGTATGAGAGGTGACGTACCATCTAGCTAATGTATTCATAGGATCATTTCTCTGATTAATCTACCTCCATCCATTTTCCTGTAGGGAAACAAAGTCTGAAGGAGTAAGACTAGGATGGATAATATTTGACGGTGGTGGGGATGTACATCTGAGACAATGGCCTGCATCTTGGGGCCTTTTTAACACACATGAATCACCAGGAGGACCACAAGGACAGGAATAGGCTACAGCAAGGAGGGGGGACCCCAGGGGAAATGGGAAAAGCACAGAGATACACTTCACCCACTTCATAATGATCCTCTGGTTCATCCTTCAGCTAAATTCTAAACTTATTCCCACTTCCCGGTTCTGAAAACATAAAACGTCTTCTGAAGCATTCCTGTGGAAAAGGGCCCATTTTCCTCCCTATCATAAACCCCACCAATTCTCCATAGTGGACAGCTTCCAACCCACGTGTCACCTTGTGTTTATAATTTATTCATCAGTTTTGCTTTAAAAAAAGTAATTTTCAGTAACCTCTAAAGAAATGCTTTCTCTCTTATCTCTAAAATATTCAAATGACCACTGCCCATTCTTTCTGCATGAACAAATTACACCTGGCTTCTTTCCTGCCTGGTGAGTAAACAGGGATCACGTAGGATGGAGACTTAGCTTGCCCTCCCCACGATGTCTATCTGTCAAGCAGTGTAGTTTTGTGGTGAGCCCACTGGCCTGGGAATGCTAATAACCCTGGCTTCATGGGTAATTTGGGATAAGTTATTCATCCTGTTCTTCATTTAGCTGCTCTGCAAAATGGGACAAATAATAACACAGAGTGATTTAGAAGCCATAACAAGATGATGGGAATGAAAGTGGTCACCTTCATCTAACCATGAACTTGGGGGCTGCACAAATGCAGAATGAAATGTTATCATTCTTCAGGGGAGTTGGATTTCATGAAGAGCTCTGTGTTTTACTCACTTTAAAAAAAAATAGAAAAAAGAAGTAAAGAAAAAAAATAAACGATTGCAGCCTGGGATACATGGGTTACATTCCCTGTCGCTTGTTAGAGGGAACAAAGTGCCACACTGCTTTGAAAAGTTAATCACGGGGCACGTTTGGTTTCATCAGGCCCAGTTGCAGGTACAATAGGAAAAATATTGTGTATCTCCAGGCATAATTTGGATTTTAACTTTTTAATTAATTTTAAAAATTTATTTTTAGGGCTTCCCTGGTGGCGCAGTGGTTGAGAGTCTGCCTGCCAATGCAGGGGACGCGGGTTCGTGCCCTGGTCCAGAAGGATCCCACGTGCTGCGGAGCGGCTGGGCCTGTGAGCCATGGCCGCTGGGCCTGCGCGTCCGGAGCCTGTGCCCCGCAGCGGGAGAGGCCACAACAGTGAGAGGCCTGCGTACTGCAAAAAAAAAAAAAAAAAAAAAAAAATTATTTTTAAACTGAAGTTGATTTACAATGTTTCAGGTGTACAGCAAAGTTTATATATAAATATATATTTTTTCAGATTCTTTTCCATTATAGGTTATTATAAGATATTGAATATAGTTCCCTGTGCTATACAGTAGGTCCTTGTTGTTTATCTACTTAATAAATAGTAGTGTATATCTGTTGTCCCATATTCCTAATTTATCCCTCCCCCCACCTTTCCCCTTTGGTAACCATAAGTTTGTTTTCTATGTCTGTGTGGATTTTAAATTCTAAATCACCACATAAAATATATGGTCTCATTTAGGCTCCCCAGCCAGACATCTTGGCCTGGTTTCCTTGCTCTAGAGCCCTGTCCTAATAAGCAAACAGAAAAAAAAGCAGGGATTTTTTCAAAGTTGCAAGTCAATGTGCTGTAAACATGGGTCTGAGGTTAGAATATTGAATTCCATGAATATCAACAATCTGTCTTACCCCATTAATCAGAGGTTTACAATGTCTACAGTCTCAGGAGCCATGGGGCCGTCACTGATAATTCTCTGTCAAAGAGAAATCTAATCATCTAGACATGTGCTTGAAGAGGAATTTTTCCCCTTGTTGATTTTATGTAGGAAATGATTATTAGAAAATGCTGGCTCACAGGGTGGCTTGGGGGTTTGGGGAGGAGGCCTCATCGTGGGTGACAGGGCTCTGCAAACCCAAATAGGTTCAGCAATTTGTTGGGCTGGGTCTCCTTGGGGACCTATCCCGGAGCAGTGACACTAATCATCCTGAAATCCACGCCCTCTCCTCGGTGCTAATACACAGCCCTTGAATTATGTAATTGAGAGACAGGCGTTGGCTCAATTCCGATTCTCCAGGCTCCAAGGAAATATTCCTCTTCCCTGGCGAGAGAGCACTTTTTTTAAAAATCTTTTGTCCAGGCCACGCGCAGCCCGTGGAATCTTAGCTCCCTGACCAGGGGATCAAACCCGCGACCCCTACAGTGGAAGCGCGGAGTCTTAAGCACTGGACCGCCAGGCAAGTCCTGGGAAAGCACATCTGATGAACTGAAAGCCGTGTTTCTTAAGTCTGACGTCCCTCCTCTCCAGCCAGCGCCACCCTGTTTTGGGGGTCCTTGGAAATGCCAAAGACGATGCAAGTTGGAAACTGCCTCCTTGAGAAGAAAGTCTGACTCCAAAGGAGGAGTCCAGGTCCACCTCCAAGTCCCCCGAGGTCAGCACAGTTCTTTCCTGCATTCATATATGAACCTTCCGTTACACAGTCCATGTTATGTGTCAGGAAGAATGCCTGATTCTCCAAGTTAGGTATACTTGCTCTGTGTGGGGCTTTAACACATGACCAAGGGTGGCAGGCGTCCGAGAACTTCCAGCTGTAACCAAGCCAAGAAGAGCTAGGAACTAAGGGCACAATTTAAAGGAGTTTGGATACAATAATCATTTGGGGAAGGAGAACACCAGCACCTCTGATTTTGGTCTTTAAGACTACAGAACTACCAGAAAAATCTATTCTCAGTATCTAGTACAGATGTGGTTTCACCCTGCATTTCCTTGGTCATCACTGAGGAGAGAGGCTGGGTTGTAGTGACTTTGGTTACGTCCCCCCCAAAAAAAGATAGATGTAATTCTAGAGTCATTTCCAGGCTGTTTCACTGAAGACTTTGGTGGCATGTGTTGCTATGACAGGCAAGATAATTTCCCACCAAAGATGTCCACGTCCTAACCTCCAGACCCTGTGAATATGTCATGTCACGTGGCAAGTGTTAGTTAAGGTTGCTAACAAGCTGACCTTATAATATAACAAGATGAGTGTGGATTGCCTTGTACACACTGCTATATTTTAAATGGATAACCAACAGGGACCTACTGTACAGCACAGGGAACTCTGTTCAATATTATGTCACAACCTAATTGGGAAAAGATTTGGAAAAAGAAAAGATACATGTGTATGTATAACTGAATCACTTTGCTGTACACCTGAAACTAACACAACATTGTTAATCAACTATACTCCAATATAAAATAAAAAGTTAAAAAAATAGTAAAATACGCTTTTCCTAATTAAAAAAAAAAGATTAGTGTGGATTATCTGGGTGGGCGCAATGTAATCACAAGGGTCCTTAAATGTAGAAGACAGAGGCAGATGGTCAGTGTCAGGGGGACATGATGTGACCGACTTTACTGTCCATTGCCAGTGTGGGTGACGAAAGAAGGGACCATGAGCTAAGGATGCAGGCGGAAAGAAAGCCAGAGGCTGGAAAAGGGAAAGAAATGGATTCCACCCTATAGCCTCCAAAAAGGAATGCAACCCTGCCAGCACCTGGATTTTAGCCCAACCTGACCCATCTCTGACCTCCAGAATTGTAAAATAATAAATTGGTCTTCTTTTAAGGCAGTTTCTGGTAATTTATTACCGCAGCAATAGGAAATGAACACAGTTGCCTCAATATTTTCCTCTAATTGAAACAAGTTACAAAAGAGCTTATTTTGCTTTTCTCAGCATCACGGCAAGTCAAGTGGGAACAGAGGTTTAGAGCAGCAGCTGCTGATGTCCAGCATCTGCATAAAAGCGGGCAAGGATGGATTTGAGGTAGCAGGTGGGTAAGCGGTTTGTCTCTCTATCTGCCTCTCCCTGCGGCTTGTGGGGACAGGCACAAGGTCACCAGATTCTCTGCCTGGTTCTTTGGAAAGGTGGCCGTTTGGAACACCAGGGCCATTGGTTCTTCAGAAGCAACCCTGCAATCTTCTTAGAGTACCATGGTTTCCATTTTTCCCAGGGCCTCTTTCTTTAAAAAAAAAAGTCTTTTCATATGTAACCCTGCTTTGTTGGAAGGATCCATAAGTTTCAGACCTCCTTCCCAAGTGCTGTGCTGGTCAGCCAGTTCTGGGAGTGGCAAAGCAGCTCTGCTATAGCGTTTGCCAATTTCCATGGTGTAAATGTTTCCACCAGGGCTGATGTCAAGCTACCAGCTTAAAGTCCCTGAATGCAGAGGAGGGAAGAGATGTTCACAGACTGGACTGGGCAGGCTCCAGTGTACCCCAAAGCATGTCCAAACCACACCGCTCCCCTGCCCAGGGGGCTATTGAAGTGCAGGGGCCCTGAGTTTTCGGAAAGCACAGCACACTTAACAACAGTTTGACCCTTCCTGTAAACAGCACTGTGGACTCTTTCAAAGCAGTTGTTCTTTGTTTTACAGCTGATCCTGTAACTAAATGCCCTCATCTCCCTGCTGCAGCTGCTCAGGACCAAGGGGAATTCTGAAGAGCCAAAGAGCAGAGTCACAAGCAGCCGGGAGCTGATTAAAGACCCTGGTCACCATGGTCAATCCCAGTTTCAACTCTGGAGTGGGCTTTCTAGGATTCTTTTTTCCTTTTTACTGTTATTCTTCAGTCTAGTCTGATTTTATAAGGTATTTGAAAACCACTGACACCTGAAACCGTCAGTCTCAGGGAAATTATTAGGAGACCTTTGATCAAATTAGTATGTCTCATTTTATAGCCATCATACCTGAGAGGACTAGTCAGTCTCCTTTCTATCACTGACTGTACCAGGTCTATTAGTTAGTACTTTGGTATGAAATACTTAAACCAGTTTGTCGGAGGAATTTTAACACACATACAGGAGATATCATATGTACTTAATAATATGACCATTACTTTCAATCAGGTATACAAGAAAGGGAATAAGAGGACCTACCTCACCAGATTGTTAGAAAGAAGATGCGAGTTAATATTTGTTAAGCACTTAGACTCACAGTGGATGCTTTCGAAGTATTTGCTCTTTGTTAAGCAAATAAACATGACTTTAAAAACTTGAGAACTTAGACTTCTCTGGTGGTCCAGTGGTTAAGACTCCAAGCTTCCACCGCAGGGGGCGCGGATTCAATCCCTGGTCAGGGAGCTAATATCCCACATGCTGTGCAGCGTGGCCAAAATAAATAAATAAATAAATAGAAACTGAGAACTTGAGAGGTCTTTGACTTGGAACTTAGTTAAATATCATTCAACGCTATAAACACAAATCATGGCATAACCAAACAATTTCTCCTTTGCAGCTTTTTACTGAAGCTTTTTTTTTCCATTTCATTGAAACTGGACATTCGCAGTGACTCTGCCCTCCGAGTTGGGCTCCTGGGGCCGCAAGGTCCCAGCAGCACATACGCATAAGCTCTGGCGGTTACAGTTTATGAGACACCCCGTGCAGCTGCTCTCTGCATGATTTAGATGGCCTTGGTGCCTTCCCTTCCAAATGTGGGCACCAGCAGGCTGCCACATGCCCAAGCACTTTCTTATTTGCACAACCACACAGCACAAACTTAAATGAGGTAGCCCCTTCCCTACAGGCTCCGCGTTCCTCTCCAAATTCATTCCAAAGACCAGGTGATGGTCTGGCCTCAGCAGGCCCTGTTCGCTTGGTTCAGGATTATAAATCAGTGCGCTCCCGTTGAAGGGCGCGGAGGCCGGAAGACATCTGTCTGCCAGTGGGGAGAAGGAGGTGCTTGCAGCCACCCGGCTGACTACAAACTCTAAAGCTCCCAGGAGTGGGAAGGTTGGGATGAAAGGAAAGGCGGACATTAAAGATGCTGGAGCTACATTTTCCAGAGCACATCTTCATCCCATTGTGAATTGATCTGCAGCCCTGGATTTCATCAACTGCATAATACCTCAAAGTCAGCCTGGAGAGACAGCCTGACATCTTGTATTCACCAACAATTAGGAGACCTGATCGGAGAGGCCTGCCCTGCCTCAAGTTGGAACTTTGAGGGCGTGCGCGTCCATACAGACACACGCAGAAAAAGTTCTTGCCTAGAAATTGAATCCAGTTCTTTCTTCCTGTGTTTGTTTTGCAATCCACCCTTGGAAGGGAAAGTTGGTGTAGGAAGGCAATAATTCTCCAAGGCACACCGCTTCAATTAAGAGATAGAGAAGCCCAGAGGGGCCCAGGGGTTTCAAGAGGAGCCAGCCGCAGATTAATGGATGTTGAAGAATGTTGCATTCGAAGCCGGGAACTGCTGATTTATGTCTATTCGCATATTCCGAAGCATTTAACTCACAGGCATTTCTTAATCATAGCAGGATCACATGAGCACTCTCATTTGGGGGGGTGGAGGTGAGAGGGTCTGTTTATTTGTCTGAGCTTTAATAACTTAGCTCTTTATTACAATGCTCTTGGTGAAAGCATTTTTGTTAACTGAGAACAGTTTCCAGCCAGTCCCCTCTGGGTCTCCCTTCTCTAGTTCCACAACCTTGGCTATTCTTTTTTTTTTTTTTTTTTTTTTTTTTTTGGCCTCACCGTGTGGCATGCAGGATCTTAGTTCCCCGACCAGGGACTGAACCTGTGCCCCCTGCAATGGAAGTGCAGAGTCTTAACCACTGGACCACCCAGGAAGTCCCTTCTTGGCTCTTCTTAGTATGCAAGCTATTTTCTTCCTCTGAGCCTGAAATTGCCCAGGCCTCATGCACCCCAATCCCAGGTGTATTGTACTCAGGATGGTTTGAGCAAAATCCACTCAGCCATTTCATTTATGGAGGAGGGAGGAGGGAAATCAGTGCACTCCCTAGGATAAGCCTAAGTCACTCATTTTTGTTTTCCATTCATTTGTTTCACTCAGGGGACGTTTACTTAGCACCTACGATGTGGCAGGTCCATGCTAGGCAGGAGGGATTCAGAAAGAAATAAGATTTCCCGCTTTTCACATGAGCTCACAGTCCAGTAGAAGAGGCAAGTGAGGAAACCTGTAATTACGGTAGAGCGAGAGGCCTTGGCTTAAGGCAACTAGGAAATGCTTCTAGGACTAGAGGACCCTGGAGCTCTAATGAGGGGCAATAGAATATCGAATATTGAGGGGCAAGTGGGAGTTGGCCAGGTGGAGAGGTGAGCCCACTTGGACCCAAGAGGGAACTCGGCCACTCCAAGGAACCGCAGGCAGCCTGGGCTGGATGGAGCACGGGGTGGTGGGAACAGGGCTGGTGAGATAGATGAAGGGGCCTCTGTGCGTGTGTGTGACATGGGATGCGCTGCTCTGAACCCCTGCGAGAAAGACCTCACTGCCCGGCCTTGCAAGCCGAGGTCACACTGTTCTTGGTGTTCCTCCAGCCAACGGCTGATAAGAAGGAGGCACAAAGTCTCAGGCCTTGCCACCCACCGTGGGACTCCTCTAATGGGCGGTCTGTGCTCTGGACTCCCTTTGGGGCTCCCCTGGGGCCCCTGGCATGGGTGGGGGGATTTGAACACAGTGGCCACGCAGATGCTTTTGACTGATGACAACGCAAAACTTCAAAATCCCAATACATGAAACTATGGGCGAGAATCCATCTTTCTACACCCCTTTCCTCTTCTCACAAACATCCCCCCCTATTATTCCTTTAGGGACACTGAGACTATGTCACTATGATGCTACCGGACAAGCCATTTTATGGAACTCACTGCCATTTGAATCCAGTAACCAATCAACTTACTCAATTAATCCATTTGACTTTTTTTTATTGCTGAATTAAGTGATTTCGAATTTACCAGCGCTCTGTTGTCATGTAGACCTGAAATTAAAGACTTGAAATTATATCAACATGCTAAAGTCATTTATGTCAGTAAACTACAAAATAACATGGCATTTACAATATAAGGACCATGAAATATTTTATTTCAAAATTTCCGGATATTAAGCTGACTTATTCTAAAAATTGGTAACTAAAGGGAAAGTGTTGGGCCCTACATCAGGGTTATAAAATAGCCCTAATTTTGAGGAAGACTCTTCATTATGACATGATGCTAGCTAATAAATATCAAATAAGTGATCGAATTAGAAAACCACCATTTTATAACCTTGAATGAAATAATTGGTTCAGTCAAGGATCGTTGATGGTTGATAGAAGTATTCAGGGAAGAGTTGACAGGGAAACTAATACTCCACAGATGACTTATTAGTCGCAAGAGTGAACAGATAACTTTATAATGGAGAGAGAGATCCGTGGGCACCCTCTTAACCCAGGAATCGAACTCCACATCACTAAGAGTGGGGTGACCTAGCCTGATGTGATACCATATGAAGTACACAGCACCAACAGTGAAGGTTTCTTGGCAAAAAATGTTTAACCTGAAATTAACCAATCCTTAAGCTCTGACAGCCAGTGTACAGGAAGTAACAGGGGCTAACGGTCTGCCAGTGAAGACAGCAAATGCAATACAGGCCATGGTGGGATATACTCTTATTTTGTAGAGGTGTTTACTAACATACATAGTAATGTAGTGTCATTACTGTTATTGTAGTAATGTCTGTAATTTCTTTTGAATTACAAAAACAACACAACAGATTGCCACACCGTGGTATAATATTAACAACTGTTAAATCTGGATGGTGAATACATGGTCGTTCATTATACTACATTCTCTTCTTTTTCTGTATGTTTGAAATATTTAACAATATAAAGTAGAAAAGGGAGATGCTGAAAGACAAAACGTTTAAGATGAAAGCTTCTAGAGAATACACCTACTGATCACCATGGTTTTTTTTTTTTGCGGTATGCGGACCCCTCACTGCTGTGGCCTCTCCCATTGCGGAGCACAGGCTCCGGACGCGCAGGCCCAGAGGCCATGGCTCACGGGCCCAGCCGCTCCGCGGCATGTGGGATCTTCCCGGACCAGGGCACGAACCCGTGTTCCCTGCATCGGCAGGTGGCCTCTCAACCACTGGGCCACCAGGGAAGCCCCACCATGTACTTTAATGGCTCTGTGTAGAAAGCTGCATATTCTCAAGGGTTTTGTGAAAACGATGATATTACTGACCCAGTTCAGAAACAATTCAAGTTGGAAAAATAAGTCATTCAGAGAACAGAAATGCACAGCATAGTCGCTATAGCTCCCGTACTGCCGTATATTAAAGAAAGTAATTATGTCAAGTGTGGTTAATATTATGCAAGGTAGTATAATTAAAGTGCTTTTAAAACCTCCTCCCATATCTCTTATCATGGAGGGCTTATTCAGTGTAATATGAAGGTTTGCTAACTGTTGTTTCTGTTCTGTTCTTTGTCCACAACATGGTCAGTGGTGTTCAGAGTGGCATAAAAGATCCCAAGAGCATGGTGCATCAGTGTTTTTTTGTTTTCTTTTAACATCTTTATTGGAGTATAATTGCTTTACAATGGTGTGTTAGTTTCTGCTGTGTAACAAAGTGAATCAGCTATACATATACATATATCCCCATATTCCCTCCCTCTTGCGTCTCCCTCCCACCCTCCCTATCCCACCCCTCTAGGTGGTCACAAAGCACCGAGCTGATCTCCCTGTGCTATGCGGCTACTACCCACTAGTGATATCATCTCCCTCCACTTTGAAGGTTATGGACCCCAGGGTTCAGAGCAGGCCTTTGGGTTGGAAGGCTTCCAACCATGAAGGAGTGAACTTCAAACCCGACCACAGACTGAAAAGCTGGAGATTCTTGGAATGGAACGTCTTTTGGAGCTGGAGAACATACCATTACGTCCAGGTGCCCTGATTGATGTGGAAGGACCCTGCCAAATTCCATTCTGCAGATTGGAAATTCCAGGATAGTGCTGGTACTGGTGAGTGACACTTTCTTGGAATGTCACCAGGAGTTATAAAGTACTCTCCCCACCTCTACATGTCTAAGGTCTGAAGGGTAAAGGTCATCATATAGGACATTTAAATAATCATAAAAACATTGCAATGGATTGCAATGGGAAGAATGTGCAGGGCATGGATGGAGTCCGACTGAATCATCTCAAGCCCATTTCTCAAGGACTCCCTCCTCCCTCCGTGAAATCAGATACAGCAGCAGGATTGCCAAGTTGAGTCTGCGCTGAAGCACAACAGGCTTTGTTTTACAAGCACCTCTTTATGATTCTGTAATCAGCTGCGTACAGGGGAATCCTGTGCCGTCCTGGAGCCATGCTCTCTGGGATTGTTGCCTCAGGCTTTTACTGCCTGTGGTTGGGTTTCTTTTGTTTTGTTTTGTTTGGGGGTCACTATGTAATTCCAGCCCTGGCGTCATCTGTGTCTGTGTAGGGGGCTTGTGTAGTTTGTGTGCTTGTGAACTGGATGTGCTCCCCAAATAGCAGGGAGCACCTCAGGGGTGCACCACGCAGCCTTCTAACTCAGCTTGTGGCCCATGTTATAGGGCACTGTGGGCAACCTGCCCTCTGCAGAGGCTGGGCTCATGTTTTTGCACCAGCCATGGCGCTCCACACCCCTCACACAGCTCCCCATGGTGACCAGGGATCGAAGAGGCGATATTGTGAAAAAAGAATATATATATGTATAACTGAATCACTTTGCTGTACAGCAGAAATTAACACAAACTTGCAAATCAACTACACTTCAACAAAATACATTTTTTTAAAAATCAGTACCATTTATAATGTCATTCCAAAGTTCAAATACCAAGACATAAATCTACTGAAAGATGTAAAAAACCTATATGTAAAAACTACAAAGCATTCCTAAGAAAAATGAAAGAGACCTAACTAAATGAAATATTTTCATGTTCATTGACTGGAAGACTCAATATTGTTAAGATGTCTATTTTCCCTAAAATTATGTATTTATTCAACACAATCACTGTAAAAATTTCCAGGAGGCTTTTTTTGAAGAAATAAATGAGCTGATTCCAAAAGGATCTAGAATATCCAAAATGATTTGGAAAAAGAAATACAAACTCGGGGGACTTACACTATGTGATTTCAAGGTATATTATAAACCTACAGAGTCAAGGCAGTAGACTATTGACATGAAGATATACATATAAATCAATTGAATGAAACAGAGAGTTGATTGGTAGACTGACACATAGACAGTCCACTGATTTTCCACAAAGATGCCAAAGTAAATCAATGAAGAAAGAAAAGTTTTTATAATAAATATTACTAGAGCTAAATATGTCACATTTATACAATGAAATACTATTCAACAATAAAAAAGAATGAACTATTGATATACGCAACAACATGGATGATTCCCAAATACAATATGTCAAACAAAAGAAGCTAAAATCAAGGGAGTACATACACTTTGACTCCGTTCATAGGAAATCCAAGTAAAGATAAAACTAATCTCTATATGTAATCTATAAAAAAGTCAGAACTGGAGAAAGCTTGAGGGAAATTCCTGGTATGATAAAAAATGTTCTATATCTTGTTTTGAGTGGTGATTACCAAAGTGTATACAATTCTCAAATCTTGTTGACTCAAACACCTAATATCTGTACATTTAATTTACATGAATTATACCTAAATAAAAATTTCTAAAGAAATGAAAAATTATTAGGGAAGGAAATGTTTAGTTAGTGAACTGCTTTCATATGTTCCACATTTCTCTACGTGCTATTGCAAAAAACACATGTATATGATGGTATGGATCATATGATATGACTTCTTAGATTGTAGCCCTATTTGAATTTTTAGAATTCTTTTCACATGAAGCTGTTTCAAGTAATGAAAACACAATAGAATACTTTATATTGTTTGTGGTGCAATAGTTTCTAACCCAAAGAAACTCACTTTTCTACTTAAGTTAAATGACAAGGCTTTGATTCAATTTTTTTTACATTCCTGTTAAACTTCCAGAGGACACAGGGAATGAAAGTCTTTAAAGCCAGTTCCCAATGCTTTGCTTCCTTCCCCTCTATCCCTGGCCCCACCATCTTTATTTACTGGTAGAGACAGTTTTAAGAAATAAAATCAAATTTAGCAAGAAAAATCAAACTGGAAAACAGACATCCCTGTCTCTCCCTAAGAATAAAACTGGGTAGAACATGTCATCATATTATCTTCTTATAGCATTCTCTATACCATATTCTCTTTCTATAGAATTGAAGTTATTTATTTATTTGGTTGCACCAGGTCTTAGTCGCAGCAGGCAGGCTCCTTAGCTGTGGCGCCAGTGCTCCTTAGTTGCAGCTCGCCAGCTCCTTTGTTGTGGCATGTGGGGCCCTTAGTTGTGGCACGAGGGCTCCTTAGTTGTGGCATGCAAACTTTTAGTTGTGGCATGCATGTGGGATCCAGTTCCCTGACCAGGGATCGAACCTGAACTCCCTGCCCTGGGAGCGTGGAGTCTTATCCACTGTGCCAGCAGGGAAGTCACAGAATTGAAGTTTCTATTTTTGCAAAGAAATTGAGATTACTAATGCCGGCCGTGCTGTTTCGTTGTTGTCTCATTCGCCATCAGGCAATGTGCAGGGTCCGCCTTGGGTTTACTCCCGGCTGCTCTCTTGGGTCAATCAGCTTTAACTGACCCTGACACTTAGTGATGTCAAACTGTGATAATCAGCCAAGAATAACTTATCCATGAATTGAGCCCTTACTAAATGCCAGGCACTGACATATTAATATTTGTCTCCACATACTGTCCTGAGGTAGGACTATCATGAATCCCCATTTTAAAGATGAGGAGCCTGAGGCACAGAAAGGTTACATAACTTACATCTAGTAAGTACATGAGCTGGGGTCTGAATCCAGGTGGTTTGCCCCAGAATCCATGTTCTTAGCCACCATCTCATGCAATCTCACTAATGCTTTAGCAAAAGGGAACAAATAAAACCAGAAGCAGGTGATATTGCTGTGCGTGGTGTTTGATAATGGAGACAGTCTTGGGAGTGGGCACCTTGTTCACAAGAAGCACAAACAAGATTTATTGGCATAGATGGATGTTCCCAAACACAATTCTCATGATTTCAAAGATGTTAATGGTCTTGAATCTTATCATTTTGCAGCTGTTGATGAAGTGCCTCTGGATTTATACCTGGTTTCACTTAATCCCTAGAAGGAGCCATCTTGCTTTTAGAGCATAAAGAACATCACCACCTCTCTGGTGAAATGAGCTCATAGACCCTGAGAACAAGCCTCTCTAGAATTCTGTAATGGAGAATGCAATGATATTTCTGCAGTCAGTCTCCTGGAGACCCCTACACAGTCCAGAAATGCACTGGAGTTTCTTTCCTTTGGAAACTGATCTTGCTATTAATCAACATGAACACAAAATCTGTGTATCCCAAAATTTCTATACCATTTGCATGTACTCAGTGATTAAAGGCAAACAAACCAAACCATCCCTTCTTACCAAAGGAAGGTAAAAACAGGACTATGTTTTTCTGACATCCTCAGAGTCCATATATATATATATATATATATATATATAGAGAGAGAGAGAGAGAGAGAATCTAGACAGATATATAGAATACAGAATCTGTCTAGATTCTATATATATATATATCTGTCTAGATTCCATGCAGTCAGAGCCACTTAATAAAACAAGCTATTGAATTACTCACCAATTGTCTAATCTACTCATTAAGAAACAGAAATTTCTCATTCTTGTCTTCCTTCCATCTTTCTTTCCTTTTTTAACCTCCTTGCCCATCCTACTCCCAGATCTCCTGTCTGCTCTTATTATTTTAACCTTCCATGGCTGGCAGAGACTCCAACCTCAAGATAAAATTAGGCAGAGATGTAATTGACAAACTGTAGTGCAACTCACCGCGTTGGCGTGTTCCCAGCCTGGTCCGGCTCTACATCTGAATGCTCTTCCAGATTCCTCTGAAACATCTTACTCAGCCTCTTTCCCAGGTGCCCCTCGATTCCGGACTTTCATCTGGCCAGGTCGCTGCTCTCGGTAGCTTCCCCCAGCTTGACCTCACCACCAACCAGATCCACCTGGCCTCCGGTCGGGCCGCACTTTGCTTGTCCTTCCTAGGGCCGCTGAACTCTCAGCTGGTGCCTGGCCCACTCCTGCATGGATGTCTCTCAGACCTCCCGGTAATCCAGACCTGTGGCACACCCAGTTTCAGCTCTCAATGCTGCCCTTTGGGTGCCTGCCATTCCAACTCTGTCCACTCTAAAAAGGGACCAGTGTCTCTAGGGCCCAGCTTAAATTTAGAGTCACTATTCTCAACAAAAGGCCAATCAAGTACTAAAGTGGTTTCACTGACGTCTCTCCCGGCTCAAATGACCTGTTTTCTTAGGCCCCATTGTTGCCGGTCACCGCTGATGCCTCTTGGTGTTCAAATTCAGAAGAAAGCCCAGGCTGAGAGTGGCACTAGGAAACAGGAAGAGATCTGGAGGAAAAGCGAGGGGGTGAAGAGGGGCCATGGAAGAAATACTGCAGAAAGGCAGCACGGAGGCCCAGAGAGGAGGGAAGAAGTAGCCAGTGGGTGAAGTCCACCCAGAGGGGAGGAGAAATACATGTGGAAAGTGATTCCCTAAGGAAAGGGAAGGCCAGGAAAGAACAAAAAGACCATTTATAAACAAAAAAAAAGAAAAGAAAAGAAAGAAAGAGTGGAACTTAAAGATCAGGGTTCAAGCTGTTTTGTTGTCTGGGAAAGAAAGGGAAAGGAACTTCCCTCCGTGTGTTTTTCTGGCCAGGTAACTTTCCAAAGCCTGTCTACTTCCATTTTCCCATAAGGACTTCATCCTAATGACAAAGTCAGGCAGGCATTGCTGCTTCCCACAGCTTGATGGGTGGAGCTGAAATTTCCAACCCTCTAATCACTAGGTTTTTCTGGTGACCAGCCCCCTCCTGGGGCCCCACCCTAAGTCGTCACTAGCACAAGCTCAAGAGAAACTTCTCATGAATGACAAAGCCAACTCGTATGACTCAAGAGTTCCAAGGGTATGAGGAGCTCTGTGACAGGAACTGGAACAAAGACCAAATACATTTCTTATTACACTTACCACCCTCTTGCCACATGACATAGCATATCTTCCCATCAGAACTCAGAGTTGATTTCTCCATCCTTTGATCCGGGCTTTGTGAAGTGACTTGCTTTGGCCAATGGGACATTAGAAAATGTGACACCATCAGAGATCTGAAGGGTGGGTGTACTGGGGCTTGCCTTCTCCTGCTGCTGGGAATGCATTAGCCACCACATAACAAGGGCAGGCTGGCATCCTGGCGGATGAGAGACCATGTGGGGAGAGATCGCAGCCATCTCAGCCTTCCACCTGAAAAACCAGACATGGAAAAAAGGCCAAACCAGACCATTCAGCCATAACTGAGCTGGCTCAGACCAGAAGAACAGCTCACTGAATCCACAGAATCATGAGATACAATAAATGTTTGCGATTTTAAGCCATTAAATTTGGGAGTTGTTTGTTACACAGTAAAAGCTAACAGCAGCTCATACCTGGCAATAATAGCCAGTATTTTTTAAGATCTTATTAACAACTGTCACACTGCTAGGTGCATCCCAGTTTTGCCATTATGGATCTCCCTGGTACCCAGGACAGAGTCTTAAACACCAGAGGTGGCCAGTAGGTAACATTTGAATAATTTTTAAAAGTTATTTTTACTGTACCTGCATCCAGAAAGCTTAAAAGGATACTAAAACACAATCAAACAGCATTAGTTAAAAATAGGTAAAAGGAGAACATGCAAGTGTGGGAGACATAAAATGAAACTAACGGACAGATCATCCAAAATGAAAATAAATAAGGAAACACAAGCTTTAAATGATACATTAAATAAGATGGACTTAATTGATATTTTTAGGACATTCCATCCAAAAACAACAGAGTACACTTTCTTCTCAAGGGCTCATGGCACATTCTTCAGGATAGATCATATCTTGGGTCACAAATCAAGCCTTGGTAAATTTAAGAAAATTGAAATCGTATCAAGTATCTTTTCTGACCACAATTCTATGAGACTAGATATCAATTACAGGAAAAAACCTGTAAAAAATACAAACACGTGGAGGCTAAACAATATACTACTTAATAACCAAGAGATCACTGAAGAAATCAAACAGGAAATCAAACAATACCTAAAACAAATGACAATGAAAACATGATGACCCAAAACCTATGGGAAGCAGCAAAAGCAGTTCTAAGAGGGAAGTTTATAGCAATACAATCCTACCTCAAGAAACAAGAAAAATCTCAAATAAACAACCTAACCTTACACCTAAAGCAATTAGAGAAAGAAGAACAAAAAAACCTCAAAGTTAGCAGAAGGAAAGAAATCATAAAGATCAGATCAGAAATAAATGAAAAAGAAATGAAGGAAACTAGCAAAGATCAATAAAACTAAAACCTGGTTCTTTGAGAAGATAAACAAAATTGATAAACCATTAGCCAGACTCATCAAGAAAAAAAGGGAGAAGACTCAAATCAATAGAATTAGAAATAAAAAAGGAGAAGTAACAACTGACACTGCAGAAATACAAAAGATCATGAGAGATTACTATAAGCAACTCTATGCCAATAAAACGGACAACCTGGAAGAAATGGACAAATTCTTAGAAATGCACAACCTTCTGAGACTGAACCAGGAAGAAATAGAAAATATGAGCAGAACAATCACAAGCACTGAAATTGAAACTGTGATTAAAAATCTTCCAACAAACAAAAGCCCAGGACCAGATGGCTTCACAGGCGAATTCTATCAAACATTTGGAGAACTAACACCTATCCTTCTCAAACTCTTCGAAAATATAGCAGAGAGAGGAACACTCGCAAACTCATTCTACAAGGCCACCATCATCCTAATGCCAAAACCAGACAAAGATGTCACAAACAAAGAAAACTATAGGCCAATATCACTGATGAACATAGATGCAAAAATCCTCAACAAAATACTAGCAAACAGAATCCAACAGCACATTAAAAAGATCATACACCATGATCAAGTGGGGTTTATCCCAGGAATGCAAGGATTCTTCAATATACGTAAATCAATCAATGTGATACACCATATTAACAAATTGAAGACTAAAAACCATATGATCATCTCAATAGATGCAGAAAAAGCTTTCGACAAAATTCAACACCCATTTATGATAAAAACTCTCCAGGAAGTAGGCATAGAGGGAACTTACCACAACATAATAAAGGCCATGTATGACAAACCCATAACCAACATCGTTCTCAGTGGTGAAAAACTGAAACCATTTCCACTAAGATCAGGAACAAAACAAGGTTGCCCACTCTCACCACTATTATTCAACATAGTTTTGGAAGTTTTGGCCACAGCAATCAGAGAAGAAAAAAAAATAAAAGGAATCCAAATCAGAAAAGAAGTAAAGCTGTCACTGTTTGCAGATGACATGATACTATACATAGAGAATACCAAAGATGCTACCAGAAAACTACTAGAGCTAATGAATGAATTTGGTAAAGTAGCAGGATACAAAATTAATGCACAGAAATCTCTGGCATTCCTATACACCAATGATGAAAAATCTGAAAGAGAAATTAAGAAGAAAACATTCCCACTTACCACTGAAACAAAAAGAATAAAATATCTAGGAATAAACCTACCTAAGGAGACAAAAGACCTGTATGCAGAAAATTATAAGACACTGATGAAAGAAATTAAAGATGATACAAATAGATGGAGAGATATACCATGTTCTTGGATTGGAAGAATCAACATTGTGAAAATGACTCTACTACCCAAAGCAATCTACAGATTCAATGCAATCCCTATCAAACTACCACTGGCATTTTTCACAGAACTAGAACAAAAAATCTCACAATTTGTATGGAAACACAAAAGACCCTGAAAAGCCAAAGCAATCTCGAGAAAGAAAAATGGAGCTGGAGGAATCAGGCTCCCTGACTTCGGACTATACCACAAAGCTACAGTAATCAAGACAGTATGGTACTGGCACAAAAACAGAAATATAGATCAATGGAACAGGAGAGAAAGCCCAGAGATAAACCCACGCACATATGGTCACCTTATCTTTGATAAAGGAGGCAAGAATATACAGTGGAGAAAAGACAGCCTCTTCAATAAGTCGTGCTGGGAAAACTGGACAGTTACATGTAAAAGGATGAAATTAGAACACTCCCTAACACCATACACAAAAATAAGCTCAAAATGGATTAAAGACCTAAATGTAAGGCCAGACACTATTAAATTCTTAGAGGAAAACATAGGCAGAACACTCTATGACATAAATCACAGCAAGATCCTTTTTGACCCACCTCCTAGAGAAATGGAAATAAAAACAAAAACAAACAAGTGGGACCTAATGAAACTTAAAAGCTTTTGCACAGCAAAGGAAACCATAAACAAGACGAAAAGACAACTCTCAGAATGGGAGAAAATATTTGCAAATGAAGCAACTGACAAAGGATTAATCTCCAAAATTTACAAGCAGCCAGAAAAACAAACAACCCAGTACAAAAATGGGCAGAAGACCTAAATAGACATTTTTCCAAAGAAGATATACAGATTGCCAACAAGCACATGAAAGAATGCTCAACATCATTAATCATTAGAGAAATGCAAATCAGAACTACAATGAGATATATCATCTCACACCGGTCAGAATGGCCATCATCAAAATATCTACAAACAATAAGTGCTGGAGAGGGTGTGGAGAAAATCGAACCCTGTTGCACTGTTGGTGGGAATGTAAATTGATACAGGCCACTATGGAGAACAGTATGGACGTTCCTCAAAAAATTAAAAATAGAACTACCATACGACCCAGCAATCCCACTACTGGGCATATACCCTGAGAAAACCATCATTCAAAAAGAGTCATGTACCACAATGTTCATTGCAGCTCTATTTACAATACCAGGAGATGGAAGGGACCTAAGTGTCCATCAACAGATGAATGGATAAAGAAGATGTGGAACATATATACAATGGAATGTTACTCAGCCATAAAAAGAAACAAAATTGAGTTATTTGTAGTGAGGTGGATGGACCTAGAGTCTGTCATACAGAGTGAAGTAAGTCAGAAAGAGAAAAACAAATACCATATGCTAACACATATATATATGGAATCTAAAAAGAAAAAATGGTTCGGAAGAACCTAGGGGCAGGACAGGAATAAAGACACAGATGTAGAGAATAGCCTTGAGGATGGGGGAGGCGGAAGGGTAAGCTGGGACAAAGTGAGAGAGAGGCATTTACATATATACACTACCAAATGTAAAGTAGCTAGTGGGAAGCAGCTGCATAGCACAAGGAGATCAGCTCGGTGCATTGTGACCACCTAGAGGGGTGGGATAGGGAGGGTGAGAGGGAGGGAGACGCAAGAGGGAAGAGATATGGGGATATATGTATATGTATAACTGATTCACTTTGTTATAAAGCAGAAACTAACACACCATTGTAAAGCAATTATACTCCAATAAAGATGCAAAAAAAAAAAAAGAAAAGAAAAGAAACTAAGCGCAGAGCGAAAAAACCAAAAGCAAACATAAATATCTGAACGATGATTTTGGGTAGGTATATTAGTCTGCAAGGGTTGTCATAACAAAGTACACTGACTGGGTGGTTTAAACAACAGAAATTTATTTTCTGACAGTCCTAGAGGCTAGAAGTACAAGATCAATGTGTTGACAGTGTTGGTTCCATCTAAGGCCTCTTTCCTTAGCTTCTAGATGGCTATCTTCTCCTCGTATCTTGTATCTTTACATGGTCTTTCCTCTGTGCATCCGTATCCAAATTTTCTCTTATTATAAGGACACCAGTCGTATGGGATTAGGACCCAACCTAATGACTTCATTGTAGCTTCATTACCTTTCTAAAGGCTTTGTCTCCAAATACAGTCACATTCTGAGGTCCTGGGAGTTAGGGATTCAACACGTGAATTTGACGGGACAATGGGGGCAGGGGGCACCACAGTTCAGCCCATAGCAGTAGAAAACCAGTTTGCTTTAAGCTTCCCAACACTCAAAGGAAAACCTAGACAATCACAAAAGTTCATGTCCATAAACTCAGGAAAAACAGAACTACCCAGTGGCTAGCTCTCAACACAGACAGGTTTTCCACAAGCTTTCTCATAAAATGTGAAAAAACAGCATCTTACAGCTAAAACAACAAGTTACAAGTCCATCCTCAGCATTGGCCAGTGGTTCAAGACTGGCGAGAATGATGATTTGAACAAATTTTCTTCTCAGCCTTATTCAATGAAGGAGTAGTCACTAGACAGGATGGCTAGCAACCTGTGGACCAGTCTTTCCACTAGAATGGTTCCATTTCTTTGGGCATTAAAGGGATTTTTATTCTCAAGAATGTTCTATTAAAATGCAGCACCATGGTTGAGAGCCAATGAAGGTGAGAATGACCTGGGTGTGCTTATTGAAGACCCCAGAGGGTAAAGAGAGAGAGAGAAGCTTCTAGATAAGAGATGACATGTGCAAAGGGCCAGTTTCCTCCATTTGACACCTTAGGTGAGATGCACCTTAACCCTCAGCATCTTTCTCCTCGTATGGTGGACATGTTGATTGTGACTCACTCTCATGGCCCCTCCTAAGGGAAGATAACCTGGCGACGTCCTCCACAGAAAGCCACATACGTGGCCACAGTGACACTCTTCTTCCTGGTCTTAGTTGGTGGTCCATTGACCCAAGGACTGCCAACCCATTTATTGGCCAGTAGCCTATGATGTATGGCTTGGTACAGCAAGGTGTGTTCAGCCAATCAGATTCTTTCTGTCTTAGAGGAAATGGGCCAGGTGGGAGTGGGAATCGCTGTTGTAAAACTTGGACCAGAGCCCTCAAGCATTCAAACACAGACTAAAATTATGAGGAAGCAGAAACTACAAGGAAACAGAAGAAGCCATAAAGCATTAAAAATAACAGAGCACACTTCTCACCCATTAGGAACAGAAAATATATCAAAAGAACAGAAAATAAGTGTTGGTGAGGATGTGGAGAATTGGAGTCCCTGTGCATTCTAGGAGGAAATGTAAAACGGTGTGTCCACTGTGGAAAACAGTACGGTAATTCCTAAAAAAATTAAACAGAGATACCACATGATCCAGCAACTCCACTCCTAGATATATACTACCCCAAAGAGTTGAAAGCAGGGACTCAAATGGATGCTTGTACATCAATGTCCAGAGCATCATTCACAATAGGCGAGAGGTGGAAGCAACCCAAATGTCCACTGACAGATGAATGGATTTAAAAAGTGGTACAACCATACAGTGGAATATCACTTGGCCTTAAAAAAAGAATGAAATCCTGACACATGCTATAGCATGGATGAACCATGAAGACATAATGAGTGAAATAAGCCAGACACAAAGGGACAAATAGTGTATGATTCCACTTATATGAGGTACCTAGAAGAGGCAAATTCATAGACACAGAGAGTAGAATGGTGGCTGCCAGGGGTCAGAGGACATGGGAGTGGACAGCTAGTGGATACAGAGTTCCTCTTTGGGAAGATGAAAAAGTTCTGGAGATGGGAGCTCAACTTTATGAATGTATGTACTTAATGCCACTGAATTGTACACCTAAAAATAGTTAAAATGGTAAATTTTATGTTATGTGTATTTTACAATAAAAAAATCACAGAGCAGGTGGGAGCCGTCCCCAAACCTGCCTTGGTGTCTGAACACCTCCAGGGCCACCTCCCTGACTCTAAATTCTCAAAACAGGTACCCTGTTCCCTCCACAGTATTTGTGTGAAGCTGGTTCTTTGCAGACACAATACGAGAGCAGGCGACCCTGTGTTGTGATGGCCTTTGCTGCTCGCACGGTGCCCGCCACACTGCCCCATGGGAGCATCATGACCACAGGGAAGGGGGTTATTCTCCCGACCCCCACCCCTGCCCTGTGAAATCACAGCCACAGCATCTATTGAGGGTCAGAGAAGTGAGGAGATCTCTGCAAGTTCACTTGGCTCACTAATGGCAGGTGAACTTAGGGTCCGTGTTCAGGTCACAGAGCATGACAATGTGGCTGAACTAGCCCCAAAGAAGTAAACACCAGAGAGTAGAGATTCTAGAGGAATC
Source organism: Hyperoodon ampullatus (assembly GCF_949752795.1). NCBI lineage: Eukaryota > Metazoa > Chordata > Mammalia > Artiodactyla > Ziphiidae > Hyperoodon > Hyperoodon ampullatus. The sequence goes on from NC_136918.1 coordinate 137,856,558, forward strand.
GGGGGCAGAGGGGAGGGAGAGGGAAAGCCAGCGATGTGAAGAAAGTCTGAGAAGGAGTCTAGAAGAAGCAAGGTCGTGGCCAGGTGCCTGGGTGACAGATCCTGGGAAGGTCTGTAGGCTGGACATCTGATCCAGGGCCACACTTGGCATTAGAACCTAGAGCTTATTTCCTTACTGTCAGGCTGCCCTGACAGCGCAGACGAAGGCGGAGACCTGGCAATGGTTTGGTGAGTACAGGTAAGGTAGGACACCCAGGAGAAAGTGTAGGAGAAAAAGCCACAAGCAGACAACAAAACCCTGAGGCACTTTGATAATATGGAAGGAGACCAAGGAAGTCAAGAGGTGCTTTGGTAACAAATCACTGTGGCAAAGACACAGGCACCAAAGTGTAAATATGAACCTTTCACTCGTCCCTGTCATCTAGTTTGGGCTGCAGGTCCCTCACTCAGCAAGTTTTGCCTGAGCATTGGTATGTGCCAGGCGCTGTTCTAGGCCCAGAGGATACAGCAGGCAACCGAGCAGAAAAGGAATCCTTGCCCTAGTAGGAGAGACAGACAATCACAAGATGAAGGCACAAACTGCAGGGTAGCTTTGACAGTGATAAATGCTGAGGAGAAAAATAATACAGGGAACGGGATAGGAAGATCTGAGGCTGTTACCCCTTTAGAGAGAATGACAAGAGAAGGAAGTCTTTGCTGAGAAGGTGGTGTTTGGATAAAGACCTAAAGGAGGGGGGCAACAAGAAGTGAGGGTGCTAGGGGAGGAGCAGGTCAGCCTCAGGGAGGAGCACATGCAAAGGTCCTGAGGTGAGTGGGTTTGGTGTAGCTGAGTATCAGCAAGGAACAGGATTGCCAGGTAAAATACAGGACACTCAGTTAAATTTGAATTTCAGATAAAGAATGAATAGTTTCTTAGTATGAGTATGTCCCAAATATTGCATGTTGCAATCTTCCCTTCTACCTCTATGAGAGACCTTAGGGAAAGACATAGTTTTCTGGGTGCGACACACGTTGTGATGACCCGGCAGTCAGGAGTGCTGGGGTCCATTCCTTCTGGCTGCATCCATGCTATTCTTGCCTGAGGAAGTGCATTCCAACAAAGAGCACAGCTGGGACAGCAGCATCTGGAAACCCACCTGGCCTTTCTCACCCAGACCCCCTAAAGTTCTTGCCTGGTTTCCTGAGTGGCCTTAGACCCACATTCCCCAGAGTGAGTTCTGAGGAACACCTGTCCCAAGGAATGCTCTGTAAAAGAGGGTTCCAGGAACAGAGTTTGTGAAACATTTCCTATTCTATCCTGCCCATTAAAGATGCTGAGAAGTCCTTCCATAAAATAAAACCAGTATAATTTTGCTTAACCCAGTCTTTCCTAAACTCATTTGAGCACAGAACCCTTTTACTGGGTGCTACAGCACATTTGTAAGCCCTCCTCCTATGATGGTTGATTTTATGTGTCAGCTTAGTGGGACCACGGTGCTCAGATATTTGGTCAAACATCTTTCTAGATGTTTCTATGAGGGTGGGTTTGGATGATATTTGCATTTAAATGGATGGACTTTGAAAGAAAAGCAGATGATCCTCTATAATGTGGGTGGGACTTACCCAATCATTTGAAGGCCTGGATAGACCAAAAAAGGGGCTGACCTCCCTTGAGAAAGAGAAAATTCTACCAGCAGATGACCCTCAGACTTCAGCCGTTATATCTGCCTTTCCTGAGTCTCCAGCCTGCTGGTCCATCCTGCAGATATTTGGACTTGCCAGCCTCCATAATTATGTGAGCCAATTCCTTAAAACATCTATCTACCTATTTCTTAGTCAGGGTTCTCCAGAGAAACAGAACCAATAACATACACAGGCATACTCTTTTTATTGTGCTTTGTGTTATTGCACTTCATACATCTTGTGTTTTTTTACAGACTGAAGGTGTGTGGCAGCCCTACATAAAAGCAAGGCTATTGGTGCCATTTTTCCAATGGCATTTGCTCACTTCATGTCTCTGTGTCACATTTTGATGATTCTCACAATATTTCAAACTTTTTCATTATTTTATATTTGTTATGGTGATCAGTGATCTTTGATATTACTATTGTAATTGTATTGGGACACCACAAACCATGCCCCTATGAGATGGCAAACTTGATAAATGGTGTGTGTGTGTGTGTGTGAGTGTGTGTGTGTGTGTGTTCTGAATGCTTCACCAATTGGCTTTCTCCCATCTCTTTCCCTCTCCTTAGGCCTGCCTATTCCCTGAGACACAAAAATATTGAAATTGGGCCAATTAATAACCCTACAATGGCCTATAAGTGTCAGGAAGAGTCATGTATCTCTCACTTTAAATCAAAAGTTAGAGATATCACCTCACACCAGTCAGAATGGCCACCATCAAAAAATCTACAAACAATAAATGCTGGAGAGGGTGTGGAGAAAAGGGAACACTCCTACACTGTTGGTGGGAATGTAAACTGGTACAACCACTATGGAGAACAGTATGGAGGTTCCTTAAAAACATGAAAATATGATCCAGTAATCCAACTCCTGGGTATATAAACATGTATATACCAGAGATAAACATGGTTCAAAAGGATACATACACCCCAATGTTCACTGAAGCACTGTTTACAAGAGCCAAGACATGGAAGCAACCTAAATGTCCATAGGCAGATAAATGGATAAAGAAGATGTGGTAAATATATACAATGGAATATTACTCAGACATTAAAAAGAATGAAATAATGCCATTTGCAGCAACATGGATGGACCTGGGGATTATCATACTAAGTGAAGTAAGTCAGACAGAGAAAGATAAATATCATATGATATTGCTTATATGTGGAATCTAAAAAAAAAACTGATACACATGAACTTATTTACAAAACAGAAACACTCACAGACTCAGAGAAGGAACTTATGGTTACCAACAGGGAAGGGTTGGTGAGAGGGATAGATTGGGAGGTTGGGATTGACATGCACACACTGCTATATTTAAAATAGATAACCAACAAGGACCTACTGTAAAAAAAAAAAAAAAGAATAAAATAAGGAGCAAGAGGGTAGTTTAAGGGAAATAACGTGTAAAACCATAAACCAAGGACATGAGGGTATCATTAGTTTTTTTATAAGACCAGGGCTAGAGAAGCATGCTGATAAACTGAATGAATGGTATAGTGTAAATTTGCCATGACTCACTATGTGTGATTGCTACAGTCAATCACAAGTTGAAAGTAGGATCATTGTTATGCTTTTTCCTGAATAAAATTGCACTTTGACTAATAGAAAAAAACGCCAAAGTTAGAAATGATTAAGCATAGTGAAGAAGGCATGTCAAAAGCTGAGATGGGCCAATAGCTAGACCTCTTATATCAGCTAGCCAAGTTGTGATGGCAAAGGAAAAGTTCTTGAAGGAAATTGAAAGTGCTACTCCAGTGAACACACAAATGATAAAAAAGCAGAGCAGCCTTATTGCTGATCTGGAGAAAGTTTTAGTGATCTGGTTAGAAGATCAAACCAGCCACAGCATTCCCTTAAGCCAAAGCCTAATCCAGAAGAAGACCCTAACTCTCTTCAATTCTATGAAGACTGAGAGAGGTGAGGAAGCTGCAGGAGGAAAGTTTGAAGCCAGCAGAAGTTGGTTCATGAGGTATGAGGTATAAGGTATAAGCTGTCTCCATAGCACAAAAACACAAGGCAAAGCAACGAGTGCTGATGTTGAAGCTGCAGCAAATTACCCAGAAGATCTAGCTAAGATCATTAATGAAGGTGGCTACACCAAGCAACAGATTTTCAGTATAGATGAAACAGCCTTATATTGGAAGAAGATGCCACCTAAGACTTTCATAGCTAGAGAGGAGAAGTCAACACCTGGCTTCAAAGCTTCAAAGGACAGGCTGACTCTCTTGCTGGCGGCTAGTGCAGCTGGTGCCTTTAAGTTGAAGCCAATGCTCATTTACCATTCCCCAAATCCTAAGACCCTTAAGAATTAGCTCCATCTACTCTGCCTGTGCTCTCTAAATGGAACAACAAAGCCTGGATGACAGCACATCTATTTACAACATGGCTTACTGAATGTCTTAAACCCACTGTTGAGACCTACTGCTCAGAAAAAAAATATTACTACTCATTGACAGTGCACCTGGTCACCCAAGAGCTCTGATGGAGATGGACAATGAGGTTAATGGTGTTTTCATGCCTGCTAACACGGCCTCCAACCTGCAGTCCACGGATCAAGGAGTCATTTTGAATTTCAAGTTTTATTATTCAAGAAATACACTTTGTAAGGCTATAGCTGCCATACACAGTGATTCCTCTGATGGATCTAGGCCAAGTCAATTGGAAACCTCTGGAAAGGATTCACCATTCTAGAAGCCATTAAAAACATTTGTGGCTCATGGGAAGAGGTTAACAGGGGTGTGGAAGAAGCTGATTCCAACCCTCATGGGTGACTTTGATGGGTTTAAGACTTCAGCAGAGGAAGTAACTGCAGGTGTGGTGGAAACTAGAAGTGGAGCCTGAAGATGTGACTGCATTGCTATAATCTCATGATAAAACTTTAACAAATGAGGAGTTGCTTCTTATAGATGAGCAAAGAAAGCAGTTTCCTGAGATGGAAACTACTCATGGTGAAGGTGCTGTGAAGACTGTTAAGGATTTAGAAGGATCACATAAATTTAGTTGATAAAGCAGCATCAGGGTTTGAGAGGATTGACCCCAATTTTGAAAGAAGTTCTACTGTAGGTAAATACTATCAAACAGCATTACATGCTACAGAGAAATCATTCTTGAAAGGAAGAGTTAATTAATGTGGCAAACTTCATGGTTGTCTTATTTTAAGAAACTGCCATACCCAGCCCAGCTCTCAGCAAACACCACCCTGATCAGTCAGCAGCCATCAACATCAAGGCAAGGGACTTCCCTGGTGGCACAGCAGTTAAGAATCCGCCTGCCAATGCAAAGGACACGGGTTTGAGACCTGGTCCGGGAAGACCCACATGCCGCGGAGCAGCTAAGTCCATGTGCTGCAACTACTGAGCCTGCGTTCTAGAGCCCGCGAGCCACAACTACTGAAGCCCGTGCACCACAACTCCTGAGACTGTGCTCCAGAGCCCACGAGCCACAACTACTGAGCCCACGTGCTGCAACTACTGAAGCCCATGCACCTAGAGCCCGTGCTCCGCAACAAAAGAAGCCACTGCAATGAGAAGCCCGTGCACCGCAACGAAGAGTAGCCCCTGCTCTCTGCAACTGGAGAAAAGCCCACGCTCAGCAACGAAGACCCAACACTGCCAAAAATAAATAAATATATAAATTTAAGATAAAATAAAAACCCACATAACATAAAATTAAAAAAAAACAACATCGAGGTAAGACCTTCCATTAGCAAAAGTATTATGATTTGCTGAAGACTCATGATGGTTAGCATTTATTAGCAATTAAGTATTTTTTAATTAGGTACGTACATTGTTTTTTTTTTTGACATAATGCTACTGCACACTTAATATAGTAGAGTGTAAACATACCTTTTATATGCACCAGGACACCAAACAATAAACGTGATGCTTTATTGCTATATTAGCTTTATTTCATTGGCCTGGAAATGAACAGGCAGTATGTCCAATATATTCCTGTCTATGAACATATAGAAAGAGCTTTTTTTTTTTTTTTTTTTTTTTTTTGTGTGTGGTACGCAGGCCTGTCACTGTTGTGGCCTCTCCCATTGCGGAGCACAGGCTCCGGATGCGCAGGCTCAGCGGCCATGGCTCATGGGCCTAGCCGCTCCGTGGCATGTGGGATCTTCCCGGACTGGGGCACGAACCCATGTCCCCTGCATCGGCAGGCGGACTCTCAACCACTGTGCCACCAGGGAAGCCCTAGAAAGAGCTTTATTATAGGAATTGACTCATGAGATTATGAAGGCTAAATCCCATGACCTGCTATCTGCAAGCTGGAGGCCCAAGTGGTGTAATTCCAGTCCAAGTCCAAAGGCCTGAGAACCAGGAGTGCTGTTGTTGAAGGCCAGGAGAAGATGGGTGTCCAAGCTCAAGCAGAGAGCCAATCTGTCCTTCCTCTGCATGTTTGTTCTGTTTGGACCCTCAGTGAATTGGGTGATGCCCACCTGCTCTGGTGATTACAGTCTGCTTTATTCAGTCTACCAATTCAAATGCTGATCTCTTCCAGAAACCCCCTTACAGACACACCCAGAATAATGTTTCACCAGCTAGTCTGGGCATCCACTCGTCCAGTCAAGTGTGACACATAAAATTAACTATCACCATATATAAATACACATCCTATTGGTTCTGCTTCTCTGGAGAACACTGATTGATACACTCTGGGCCAGTGTCCACAGAACAGTTGGGGAACATCAATGCAACATCTGCTGTCTCAGCCTGATGAAGGATCCTGTCACTGATGCAGTGCTAGCCTCCAAAAGCCCCTCTGGGCAGGCTGTCATGGAACAGAAAGGCTCACAGACCAAGTCAAGATGCTCCAACCACACAGTTTATTAAATCAACTCAAAACACGCAGCAAAAAACAAGGGGAGAGGTATGGGGTTGGTTGACTGACTCAGGATCAGATGCTGGTGGGGTGGAAAGACCACATACCTGAATCCTAGACTATGCAGCGTTCACACAACCTCTCTGTCTGACACGTCAGCCTTCCCTGCTTATGGTGTGGTTATGGGACCAGCCTATTGTTGAACCAGGGGGCTCAGCAGATGGCAGGTGACCTTGCTGTTTGAAGACTCACAGGAGCAAGTTCACTGGGCCAATAGCTGCAGCTCATCAATTAGCCTGTTGAACGGCTGCAGGATTTACCTGCATTTCTGGGGGGCAAAGCACACGTAGAACCAGAAAAGTTGTCCCTAATGGGTGGGTGAGTTAAGACCTCTTGAATACTGAGTTCCTCATGTATATTTGCTTTCATCCCTTCCAACTCCATTCACCGCACAAATGCTTTACCTTACCTATGGCTAACGGGTATCACAAGCTACTTGCTTCTATGCACGGTTTCATCTATCCTCCTTATTTATTTCTCTTATTTTCTCTAGCAAAATAGAAGAGTCTTAAACACAAGAACAAACACACATTGCAAATTCAATAAGAGAAATGATGGCGAAACTGCTGATTTTCCTAGTACTTTAAAAAAAGGCTCTAGCAAAGATCATTCATATTTTATATATCTGTTGTTTCAAGTATAAATGCCCTTGATTTGAGATGAAGGAAAAGAAGGTGGTTTTGATTTCATGACGGTTAGAATCTGCTTTGTTTTCAAAACGTACCAGAAGTAGTGAATTTTTTTTAAAAATGAACATCATTTCTAAGTAGAGGGAAGACCTTTTAGAGGGTGACATTTTGGGAATTCCCTGGGTGTCCAGCGGTTAGGCCTCCACACTTTCACTGCTGGGGGTGCGGGTTCGATCCCTGGTTAGGGAAGTAAGATCCTGTAAGCCGCATGGTGTGGCCAAAAAGCAAACCAAAACAAACCTCATATATCAATAGAAGGTGATTTTTTTTTTGTTTTTGTGGTACGCGGGCCTCTCACTGTTGTGGCCTCCTCCATTGCGGAGCACAGGCTCCGGACGCGCAGGCTCAGCGGCCATGGCTCACGGGCCCAGCCGCTCCGCGGCATGTGGGATCTTCCCGGACCGGGGCACGAACCCGTGTCCCCTGCATCGGCAGGCAGACTCTCAACCACTGCGCCACCAGGGAAACCCAGAAGGTGATGTTTTAGCTAGAAAAATGGAATGCGCTGGGCAAAGGAAGGGAAACGGCAGCAGAGTGTGCGCTGCGTGCATGGGCTCCACCAAGGATTCCTAATGGGCACGCAGGATTGGTTGCAGAGGCGTGATGGGAAGGAGAATGATGCAATGCAATAAATTTAAAGAAAGGGACAGACGCATACGTAAGTTATAAATCTCAAAAAAGATAAATAAAAGATTAGGAGTGAGAAATGCGAAGACTGAGAGGTGTTATCTGAATGAACACATTGAATGCAGAAAAATTTTCACAGCAGGATTAGGTAGAAAAATGCATCTTTCCCCCCTTTAACCAAGAGGCAAGCACTCTCCGAGGAAATATATTCCGCTTGAGAATGGCCATGGTAATTTTTTAGCAATAGAATCAGACCATTTTGGGGGGGGAAACCTAATAAATGTCCTCTCTCTCAGTGGTCAGAATTTAGGATGGAAAACAGACTCCAAAGGCAGGCATTGATTCCCCAGAGGAGAAAGGATAAAGCTGAGATGAGAATCAGGCCAGGGCTGAGGGCTGAGAATTTGAATGTCCAAGGTCAAATTCAGTCTCCTAATCCCTGCCTCGCCTCCACAGAGGGACTGGTTCCAAGAGGCAGCTCGTCAGCCCGCCAGCGTGGACCAGTTTTTGTCTCCACCCATTGTTGAGGAACACACTCTGCTTGGCCTCAGACCAGGAATTTGACACATGTTCTACCTACAACAAACAAGCTGTAAGGAAAGGGTTTTAGGTCTCTAGCAATGGAAGCTTCTCTTTGTAGTACCTTCCATGATCTTGAAAATTAAACTTGGTAATGACATAGCAAGATCTGTAGCTCAGGTCCCCTGTCCCCAGCCCCCCATGATGTCAAGGGTGACAGCACAGCACCTGGCCAAGGCCTTGGGTGAGCTGTCAGCTCCTCAGTAGCATCTGGAAGGGTATGAGGGCATCCTTTAATGACTGTTCAGTGATCCCCAAACCAGCTTGGTCCATAAAGGGCAGTCCCTCACAGTTCCTTCCCAGCCCTCCAATGGTTTTGGGGGTTAATGAATTGGGAGATTAGGTTTGACATAAATACACTACCATGTGTAAACTAGATAGCTAGTGGGAACCTGCTGTATAGCACAGGGAGCTTAGCTCGGTGCCATGTGATGGCCTAGATGGGTGGGATGGGGGATGGGAGGGAGGTCCAAGAAGGAGGGGATGTGTGGACATGTCTGGCTGATTCACTTCGCTGTGCAGCAGAAACGAACACAACATTGGAAAGCAATTATACTCCAATTAAAAAAACAAAAACAAAAAAACCGCCGAACAGAAAGTTACAAAAACAAAAACAAAAGTCTCAGCCAGGTTTCCCCTCCTGCCAAGGCTAAGCTTGGGAAGAGAGTCAGGATGCTGGGCTGGAGGGAAGATGGAAGGAAACCCCTCCTATTACGTGTGACACGCAGGGAAAGCGCCCTCAAGGGTCCTGAGCAGCCTTTGGAGGCCTGTGTGGCCACTCTTCACAGCAACCCAGGAGGAAGCTAGGTATTTCCACAGACAAATCCCTCCCATCAGGGATGTGATTGACAGACTGGGGAGGGCTGCAAGTATCTAGCCGATGCAGGGCTTCACTAGACGTGAAGCCGTAGGGCATCCCACCCCCTGCCATCACCTTGTACGGGTCCAGTGACACCTGATTCTTGCCATTCCTTCATCTTCTCTCCACCAAAGAAAACCTACCTCCTGCTGCTTCGAGGGCCTCCATGCTGGCCTTGCCATTCTGAAAGCTCCAGGGAAGGATCCTTGCTGGCTTCCTCTAGCTCAGCCGTTCGCAGGCATCCTTGGTGCTGTTTGGCTTGTGGCAGAGTAACTCCAGTCTCTGCCTTCGTCATCACGTGGCCGTCTCCCTGTGTCTGTGTCTCTGTGTCCACATTTCCCTCTTCTAAGGACACTGGTCATCTTGGCTTTAGGGCCCACCTTAATGCAGGATGTTCTTACCTTATCTTGATCACATCTGCAAAGACACTATTTCCAAATCAGGCCACATTCTGAGGCTCCTTTTGAGACAGGAGTTTTGAGAGGATGCTACTCAACCCAGTCAAAGAAGCCAGAACGTTTAACTTTTTAGGTATAGCCAACTTTTAGTACAGTATCCCCTTTTCCTCCCAAAGCACTCTGAAATGACCAGGGGTCTCCCCTTTCCATTCGGTAAATCTGGTCTCTCACAGGCAGAGCAGAGCTTTCACGTAAAGGAGTTTTCCAGAGTGACTACAAGGCAAGGATGTGTGTCAGCTGTAGTTGCTGGCCAGGCCAGGCTGGGGGTGCCTGTGGGAAGCCCCTCAGGCTTCCTTCCAGGTGAGGGGGCGCGTTGGCCTAACTCCCGGCTCTCTCTGTCCGTCGCTCACTTTCCTTCCCGGTTGGTGCGTTTAGAAGGAGAAACTGGTCATGAGCAGTGAGAGGTCCCCTCTTTGGAGTAAGCTGTACCTCCGTGGGGTGCCCAGATCCACCACACATCCTTGCTCAATTTGGTCTTCATATTAGGGAACTTATTTGCCCACAGATACAAGCCATATCTTCAACCTGGCCTTTATCAGCTATAATGGTGGTCTTTGGAACCCCTTACCCCTTCATTTCATCTCTCAATTGGTTCAGAATCAGGGCAGGGAAGAGTGGGCCGTTTGGGGGGCACCCCAGACAGGGCTCACTTTGAACACCAAGTAACTTAGCACTTTACACACAATCCACTCATATCAGCCCTTAATGTGCCAAAAAATATACCTGAGGCTGAAAAGCAGCGGGCCCAACCCCAGGCAAGGTTGAACTCTCCATAGAAGGCCAAGGAGGGAATTGATTTCTCCTCCGGTATTATTACTCCACAATGGCTGGTATGCATTCCAAATAAGGCAACAAAGGAGCCAGGCCAAGTTGGGGAAAGGAGTTTCAGTGAAAATCTTCCAAACACCAAAATCTCAAAGGAGAGGAAGTAGCTGACCACCCCCTCGGCTACAGTTCATCATAACAGGGCCCATTTCTATACACCAGGCTTCCACGATTATCTCTTTGCTGAAATGTACAAACACAGCCAGCATACTCTGTGCCCTTGGAAAGACCTGGATCGATATGAGTAACAGGAGAATGAAGGAAAGAGAAAAGAAAAGATTTTATCAAGTCTATTTGCTTTAAAGATGCCTTAAAGACCTGCACAAACACACCTGCTTCTTCAGCGCCCGACAAGAGCCGAGCAAACATCTGTCTTTAAAAGAAAAGTGCGGAGAAAGAGACACTGCAGCCTCGGAGCCAGTCTCCCCCCGAGGCACTCCCATCTCAGCAAGTGAAAACGAGAAACCTAATCTTCAGGTCAAGAGTTTTAAAAAATGAGCCAGTGATCACTGTAAAAACCCTGATTATTAACAGTGTTCTGAATTAACCCTGCATCACACTGGGGACGGTGGGGTGCTGGGGAGTGTTTAACAACTGGATTGCCAAGGGGGAGAAGAACCCTGATCTGTAGCATCTGCCAATTTCTGTGGTGTAAAAACTCCCACAGTAGCTGATTTCAAGCGACCAGTGTGGCTCACGGAAGGGGGAGTTGGAGCTGCTGCCAGTGCCGCGTGCAGACGCAACAGACACAAATGACGTCTCAGCACAGGGAATAGTAAAATGTACTAAAATAGGTAGGAAATTGTGAGCTGTGAGGATTTATGACCTATTTTTTTTTCTTAAAGATTTTTTTTGATGTGGACCATTTTTAAAGTCTCTATTGAATTTGTTACAATAATCCTTCTGTGTTATAGTTTGGCTTTTTGGCCCCAAGGCATGTGGGATCTTAGCGCCCAGACCAGGGATTGAACCCGCACCCACTGCATTGAAAGGTGAAGTCTCAACCACTGGACTGCCAGAGAAGTCCCGCGACCTTTGTTTTCAATGTCATTGCTTTAGTTGTAAGCTTATATATTTTAATTGTTGGAAATACCAAGACCCCCTCTCTCTCCCACTCCACAACTGCCCAAGGCCCACCCACTGAGCCAGAATCCCTGAGTAGGGACTGCGCATGCGTATTTTTTTTGTTTTTTGTTTTTGTTTTTTTTTGTGGGGGTACACGGGCCTCTCCCCACTGCCGCCTCTCCCACTGCGGAGCACAGGCTCCGGACGCGCAGGCCCAGCGACCACGGCTCACGGGCCCAGTCGCTCCACGGCATGTGGGATCCTCCCGGACCGGGGCACGAACCCGTGTCCCCTGCACCAGCAGGCGGACTCCCAACCACTGCGCCACCAGGGAAGCCCCGCATGCGTATTTTTAAAAGCTCACCAGTGTGGTTCTGATGGGCATCCTCCACTGGGCGATTCTGATGTATCTCTTCTCTACAGAAAAGGAAACTGAGGTGTAAATGTCCTGGCTGGTGGTTAACGCTTGACCAAGCTGGAGAATGACCATGAGTGAGGTTTCGTTGCTTCCCCCAGGCCTCCCATCCCGGTTATGTGCAATTTTTAAAAATTATTTATTTATTTTGGAAGTGTAAGTTGATTTACAGTGTTGTGTTAGTTTCTGCTGTACAGCCAAGTGATTCAGTTATGTATATATATACATATATCTGTATATATATATTCTTTTTCAGATTCTTTTCCACTGTAGGTTATTACAAGGTATTGAGTATAGCTCCCTGTGCTCTACAGCAGGTCCTTGCTGTTTACCTATTTTATATATATAACAGTGAGAATCTGTTAATCCCAAACTCCTAATTATCCCTTCCCCCTCCTTTCCCCTTAGGTAACCACAGATTTGTTTCCCATGTCTGTGGGTCTATTTCTGTTTTGTAAATAAGTTCATTTGTATCACTTTTTTAGATTCCACATGTAGGTGATATCATATGATATTTGTCTTTCTCTGACTTATTTCGCTTAGTATGATAATCTCTAGGTCCATGCTGTAAATGGCATTATTTCATTCTTTTTTATGGCTGAGTAGATCAATTTTTTATCTATTTTTGAAATATGGAGCCTCACGTTAGGAGCCATATAGCAAAACTTCATTGCTCTTTAATTATTTTAACAAGAGCTGCACTAAAGTTTACCTTTAGAACACCTATGAAGAAAAAAGGGCTTAAGAAAATTCATAGGTAAGGAGACTAAAAAGAGATATCAATGTCTTCAAGAATCTTTTAAAACCAGCTTTGTATCTATTTTTATACAAACCATTTGTTGATAACAAATGATTGTCATCTATCACCCACAGGGAGCTGACTGAGGTGGCAATGTTTTGTTAGCGGTTAGCTTAAGTTCTTCTTTTTACTTAGAAAATGAACATACTCTGGGGGACTTACCTGGTGGCACAGTGGTTAAGAATCCGCCTGCCAATGCAAGGGACAGGGGTTCGAGCCCTGGTCCAAGAATACTGAAGCCCATGCTCCGCAACAAGAGAAGCCACCGCAATGAGAAGCCCGCGCACCACAACGAAGAGTAGCCCCCGCTCACCGCAACTAGAGAAAGCCCGTGCACAGCAACGAAAACCCAGAGCAGCCAAAAACAAATAAATAAATAAATTTATTTTTTAAAAAAGAAGAAAATGAACTTACTCTGTCTAGCAAGATTACAGGTGATTTTTATTTACTGTGATTTACTTTACTATATTTGCCCTAAATTTTCTTCAGCAAGCAGAATGTTGTAATGCCGGCATTTCTAGAAGGCTTTTATAATTGGGGGAAAGTTGACATTATTTTTTCATAAAGAAACAAAATCTATTCTAGTTCTTTCTGCACTCAGACTGTTCACCAATCCAGTCTGGTTTTTCCCCAGAATATCCTGAAGAGAGAAATGAGAGGCTTTAACTGAGCCTGCAGCTCCTTTAAACTTTTCCCTGCTCTTCCTGGGGAGTCGAGGATATCCTCCACTGAATTCCCGCCCCGCTCTGGGGCTGCTGGGTCCCCACGGGATGGGACACGGTTACTCGCAACAGGTCCCAGGCCAGTTTCTCCCTCTCCTGCTGTTAGTTGAGAGAACACTGCACTAACTGTGAACTCATGCCCCAAAGATACGAAATCTGAGTTTCATTGGAAGCCAGTCCAGTTAAGCCTGCTAAGCATGAAGGATGCTGATTCCAGCATCTTCCCTGTCCATCTCGAGAGGACATCCTTGCCTCGTCCTGCCTCTGCAGAGGAAGGGGCTGCTAAGTGGGGGTGACAGGGCCGGGGAGCTGAGTGTGCAGGGCGGTGGGTGCTGCACTGTGCTGCAGGCACCTGCGCTGTAGAGGAAGGGGCTGGTAAGGGCGGGGGGTGACAGGGCCGGGGAGCTGAGTGTGCAGGGCGCTGGGTGCTGCACTGTGCTGTAGGCACCTGCACTTTTTCCTGAGAACAAGTACACACCTTTTACCCCTTCGTCTTCCAGGTGGGCCAGACTCCTTGAAAGCAATTGACTTCTCACACCCCAGGCAGCTCAGGTCTCTAGAGCCACGCAGACCTTCACCCGCTTCTAAGCCACACTCGCTAAACCCCAATTCTAAGCCAGGATCCCTGACACTGGATCTCCCTGTGGACACCACGTCCAGCAGCAGGTTTCTCTGACTCACCTCACCCAACGCTGGGGTGCAAGGGCTCCCGCAAACGGTTGTGGGGAGAGTCGCATCAGCGACCCCTCTCCTGCCCCTACTGGATGTGTGTCTGGAGGACACACTTAGCACCTCAGTGACCTCACTGGCCAGATGGGGATAATGATGTCCACCCACAGATCAGTGTGAGCATCCGAGGAGCTACCACGTATGGCGAACTGTGCAAATGGCAGAGGCCACGACAATGCCTGAAACGGTCGCCAAGTCTCCTTCCCTGCAGACCCCTCCTCTGGGTCCCCTCGGTCCTTAAGCAGGCACCACCCATCATGTCCCCCTGATCTTGGTATTATCAGTAGGGTTGCCAGGTAAAACAACAGGACATGCAGTTAACTTTGAATTTCAAATAAACAACAAATCGTTTTTAGCATAAGTGTATCCCATGCAATATTTTTCTTTGCTCAATCTGGCACCCCTAACTTAAGGAGAGCACCTGCTTCATGGGGTAGGACACCAAGGCTCATTCATTACGCTCCCAGCCCTCCTTCCCCTCCCCTCCCCCTCCCCTCCCCTCCCGTCCCCCTCCCCTCCCCTCCCCTCCCCCTCCCCTCCCCTCCCCCTCCCCTCCCCTCCCCATCCCCCTCCCCTCCCCATCCCCCTCCCCTCCCCTCCCCCTCCCCTCCCCTCCCCCTCCCCTCCCCTCCCCTCCCCTCCCCTCCCCTCCCCATCCCCCTCCCCTCCCGTCCCCCTCCCCTCCCCTCCCCTCCCCTCCCCTCCCCCTCCCCTCCCCTCCCCTCCCCTCCCCTCCCCATCCCCCTCCCCTCCCGTCCCCCTCCCCTCCCCTCCCCCTCCCCTCCCCTCCCCCTCCCCTCCCCTCCCCTCCCCTCCCCTCCCCGTCCCCCTCCCCTCCCCTCCCCTCCCCTCCCCTCCCCGTCCCCCTCCCCTCCCCTCCCCTCCCCCTCCCCCTCCCCTCCCCCTCCCCCTCCCCTCCCCTCCCGTCCCCCTCCCCTCCCCTCCCGTCCCCCTCCCCTCCCCTCCCCTCCCCCCTCCCCTCCCCTCCCCTCCCCTCCCGTCCCCCTCCCCCCTCCCCTCCCCCTCCCCCCTCCCCTCCCCTCCCCTCCCCTCCCCTCTCCTCCCCCTCCCCCTCCCCTCCCCTCCCCCTCCCCTCCCCTCCCCCTCCCCTCCCCTCCCCTCCCCTCCCCTCCCCCACCCCCTCCCCTCCCCTCCCCCACCCCCTCCCCTCCCCTCCCCTCCCCTCCCCCTCCCCTCCCCTCCCCTCCCCCTCCCCTCCCCTCCCCTCCCCCTCCCCCTCCCCAGCCTGGCACACACACAGAGTAGATACGTGATAGATAGTCCAATAGGTACCTGATCGCAACAGGGGCGGTACTGCCCCCTAGGGGCTGTTTTGGAGATTGGAGGAGGCATTTTTGATTGGCACCTTCAGGGAGGGGGGAGGGAGGAGGAGGGAGGGGAGGGGGAGGGGGAAGGGGCCTTCCAAGCATCTAGGGGACCCGCCAGGCACAGAAGAGTAGCTCTCAACAAAAAGTTGTCCCCTGTCCCACACGCCATCATGTAAATGGAAACCTGCTTGCGAGTCGGCCTAGAAACTATCTCCATATGAACGTAAAGTGAATCTTGTTCTGTGTTTTCCAGGAATGTGAGCACCGTGTAAATCGAGGGAAGACTGTCTTTCGTTTTGTTCAGAACCAAGAGATCATCATCATGTCAGGAATCATCACATCTGTGGGCTTGAGGGTGTCACAGCGTCTACAGTTGGGGTCTCACGGCTTCATTCGTGAAAAGTACATCTTTCCCCTTCACTCCCTTCCCAGCTCTGTGTTTCTTCCTCTCCTTCCTCTTCATTCTCTCCTTTACTTCTCACCTTCCAGTTCTCCCCCTCCGTGTCTTTTTTTTTTTTTTTGGTTGATTGATTGACTGATTTTTGGCTGCATTGGGTCTCCGTTGCTATGAGCGGGCTTTCTCTAGTTGTAGCGAGTGGGGGCTACACTTCGTTGCAGTGCGTGGGCTCCTCATTGCGGTGGCTTCTCTTGTTGCGGAGCACAGGGTCTAGGAGCACGGGCTTCAGTAGTTGTGGCACGCAGGCTCAGTAGTTGTGGCTCGCAGGTTCAGTAGTTGTGGCTTGAAGGCTCTAGAGTGCAGGCTCAGTAGTTGTGGCGCACGGGCTTAGTTGCTCCACGGCATGTGGGATCTTCCTGGACCAGGGCTCAAACCCGTGTTCCCTGCATTGACAGGTGGATTCTTAATCACTGCGCCATCAGGGAAGTCCTGCCGTGTCTTCTTTTGCCTCCCTCTTCCTCCTGCATCCCTCGGCAGCACCAATGCCATCTCTTCACCCTGATGGGTAGGAGGTTAATTTAGTTATTTTTGGGTTAAACACTCAGAACAGTTCATGACACATAGTAATACTGGTATGTATAGACATAATTAAATAAATATGTAGTTAATTTCTTAGAAGACAAAGAAATAAAAGAGGGTCTGTAATTACCCAAACGGGAGAAGCATGAGATGGAGGTGTGAGGCCAGCACACGATACTCTTCAGGTGGAGGGATCCAGCCCTGGAGGGTCACCAGCTCAGCAGTGGGTCCCCCGTCCTGAGGAGAGCTGGGCTGTCCTGCAACCCTCTCTTGGCCTAAGGGGTCGCCTCCTCCTTACTCAGGCAGAGGGTAAAACCCTCAGAGACCCTGGTCAGCTGTGGGTGGGGACCATCCCCTTGGCCATGGAAGCTCCTGGAAGAATGGGGAAGAGTGTGTTTGAGGGATGGTCTATGGCTGAACTTGCCTGAGACACTGGCACCCAGAGCCCATCTTCTGAGGACCCCCAGGTGGCTGGGGTTAAAGCACGGCACGTCTGTCATCTCCCCTGGAGACATGACAGCTCTGAGGGGTCTCTGGTGCCAGGTGCCCCTGAGGCAGCCCTGGTGACCCTCTTGTAATTCCCAGCTCCACCTGCATGTCTAGGCCAAGTCCATGGTCACAGGCTGGCCTCTCTGGGCTGGGGCCTCCTTCAAACAGTCCAGCTGTGGAGTCTATGGGGCTCTGTTCTTGGCTTCTTCCTTCTCTATTTCCGTGGGAAACAACCTGCCATATTTCTTTCTGTCTGCACTCCTCAGGTAACCTTGCAGCCCAGCAAAATGCCTCACAGCTTTCCTTACAGGCAAGGCCTCTCTTTACTGCCTACAACAAGTAGCAAACTTTCTGTAAAGAGCCTGACAGTGACTATTTGGGGTTTTGTAGTCTATACAGCGGTCTCTGTCACAATTGTGGATGGGTGTGGCTGTGTTCCAATAAAACTTTATTGATAAAAACATGTAGTGGGCCAGATTTGACCTATAGGTCATAGTTTGCCAGCTGCTGGCCCTTTTTTTTTTAAATTAAGGGCTTTATCGACTCTATTATTTCTTTTTTTTCCTCTCTCTTTTTTTTAGAAGATGTTGGGGGTAGGAGTTTATTAATTAATTAATTTATTTTTGCTGTGTTGGGTCTTCCTTTCTGTGCGAGGGCTTTCTCTAGTTGTGGCAAGTGGGGGCAACTCTTCATCGCGGTGTGCGGGCCTCTCACCATCACGGCCTCTCTTGCTGCGGAGCACAAGCTCCAGACGCACAGGCTCAGTAGTTGTAGCTGACGGGCCTAGCCTCTCCGCGGCATGTGGGATCCTCCCAGACCAGGGCTCGAACCCGTGTCCCCTGCATTAACAGGCAGATTCTCAACCACTGCGCCACCAGGGAAGCCCCAGCTCCTGGCCTTTGAGGTTAAGGAATCTAAAAAGGCAGACGCTTTTCTGTTGGAATCGCTGAAGGACCACACAGGCTCCCTTTCCATTTTCCCAGCCGAGTCACTTGGGCTCTTCTTAATTTCTACACCCCAAGGAAGGCAGCTGGGCCTCATCCTGCTCTGCCGGTCACAGTGGCCTCCAAGTCTTGAATGCTGGCAAGACAGTTCCTCTTTCCCTGCAAACTCCTCAGAGCTCACTGCTGCTTGTTAAAAATCCAGAACCTCCCTTAAGCGAGTGTGCTCCTTTCTGTCTTTTATGAACTCTCAGGAACTGGCCCCATTTTGAAAATGTTTTATTACTACCACTTGCTGAGCAAATGCCAAGCCTGTCAAGATGCAGAGAGAGGAGATTTGGTTCCTTTTGTTTCATAGAAAAGAATAATCTCCTGCACTCATGGGCATTCTGGTGCCTTCTTCAGTAGCCCAATGGGACCAGCTCCAGTGGCTAACACCAATGACAAAAGGACAGAGACGGGCCATCTGGAGATCTTGTTATTACAGAGGCAATTCCAAACACAAAGGATTCCTCGGGCTTTATGAATCTATTTTCTGACTGTTAGACAAAACAGCAGTGTTTTGAAGCCAAAGAAACAGGGGGTGTCTTCCTAGATGATAGATTACATTTCCAAGGAGACATTAGGTCTTGATTTAATTTATCCGATGAACAAAGGTTTGAGCCTAATGCTTTTCCCTCAGCAAAGATTCTTCAGACCAGGATTTTAAAACTCCTTCAAATGGCTTAGAGAGAGATTTTTCTCTGATTTGAAGAGTGTATTTGACATGTACTCAACATGCTGGGTTTCCTGAGTAGGTGATGTACAGCCTAGAAGGTGAATGAGAAAAGTCTGGAAATGATGCTTTCTAAAGGAACTCTGGAAAGGTACAGAAGAAAAGGAGGGAGGGGGAGAGGGAAGAAGGGAGGCCGGTTTTCACTTCCTATTTTCTGTGTTCTTTTGGTTTTTCAACCATGTTGCTCTGGTATCCAGACCCGCCCCCCCACCCAAAAAAAGTTAATTTTAAAATAGAATAAGAATGATGCTGTTTATTGCATCTCCAGTCCAGTTGGGTTCCTTGGCCACCTCCTCTACCCTGGCCATGGGGCCACTGTTCCCGCAGGCCTTGCCAGGTGTGCTGGTAAAGAGCAGCGCCCCCTGGCTCGTAAGGTGTGTCCTAGCTCTGGTTTTAAGACACTGCCTGGGCCCCATCACAGTTCCCGTAAAAAGGGTATTGTAAAAATTTTGGAAACATTTGAGTTTACCGCTGTATTGCTAAATGAGTTACATAGCCCATCTAGAAGAGCAGCCAGTAGTTTCAGCAGGGATGTGTAGGTGTCAAAGGGATCTCAGAGCCATGGCGACTGAGGGAAGGAACTTGGAGACTCCAGGCCTGGGCTCCATCATAAAATGAGGCAGGATCTCTGGCCTCGTGGAATTGTGAAGAGTCACCAGGCAGTGCATTAAAGCCCCTTAGTAAATCGGCTTGTTCTCAGTAAAAGAAGCTAACACCAGCACGTCCTGGGAGGGAAGACCCCAGGGGAAGAGCCAGGCCATGCCCCTGCCTCCACCCCACCACTATCTATCTCCTGCCTCCTTGGTACCCGGGCTCTCCTGATGGAGTGGCCAACGGGCTGCACACTCTTCACGTCCTGTCACTCCCCAGGCCTGGGGGACAAACGCCCTGTTCCTCTGTTCCCCCATAACCAACACTCCACCCTCCACCCGCACCCCCTTGCCAATAGCACCCAGGATTGTTTCTCTTGGGGAATCACCCTCACCTTTCCAGTGACCCTGGCTGCTGACCAACATGCCCTCCCTAGACCGAGAGCTGGGCACGGGATGGGTGGGAGCCGGCCCGTGGGAGTCTCTCTCTGGAAATCTGAACTGTGAGCAGCGGGGCTCCAAGGTGGAAATGGTTCCCTTCCTCTGTCCCTCCCCTTCCACCCCACAAGCTTCCGGGCCCTTTCCTACCTACGTGCGTCCGACCTTTCCTCCGACGATGCCCCCTTCCTAGTGGGGAAGGATCCCGTAGCCGTCCTGATGTAGCCCGCAGGTTGCCTTCTTGGGGGGCCCGCTCTGACTCTGCAGGTGGATGCACCGCTGCCCGCGAAGCCCTCGCCAACCTGCACTGCATCCTGTTCGAGTGCACGTCTGCTTCCCACCTGGTTCCCCACGCTGGGAGGCCTGAGGCTGCATTTCAGTGACCTTCACACCCAGCCTCTAGGACATCGTCTGGCCTGTGGGCCCTAAAAACTGCTTTGAATGTGGAGCATTTACTGAGGTGGCCCATCCTCTCTGCTCAATATTCTGTAACAACCTAATTGGGAAAAGAATTTGAAAAAGAATAGATACACATATGTGCATAATTGAATCACTTTGTCGTACACTGGAAACTAACACAACAATGTTAATCAACTCCACTCCAATATAAAATAGAAAGTGAAAAGAAATTTGAAAGAAGAAAAAGAAAAGAAGCAATAATGAAGTGGTGTATCCGCTCACAGGAGGGTTACAGAGAAACCCCACCAAGACCCCAAAGCCGGGCAAGCGTGGCGTCCACAGCCGGGAGGAAACCCTCTCTGTGTGGTTAGGACAGAGTCAGCTGATCCCAGGGAGTGGACACCCTGCTCTGGCTGCATCTGGAAGCTGGTTGGGATGAGCCCTAGGGACCCAACATCTTCCCTGGAAAGAAGCATCTCCTGGGGGTATGCAGGGACCAGCTGCTCGCAGCACAGAGCCAGGCATTAGAGGAAGCAGTGATCCTGGGTGTCTGTCCCACAGACGTGTGCCGTCACCCTAGCACCATGGGGTCCAGGGACTTGGAGGCAGGACAAAGGAGGCACTTTCCAAACACACCCCCAGGACTTGACCCCTAGACGCAAAGCTGTCTCCCAGCCCACTGCCCTGCAGAATGCCTGGCTTTGGGGTCCCACCTTGTCCTCCCCAGAGGTGGGAGGAGCCGCGGGGGTCTGTGTGGGCTGCCAGGCCCTCCCACACCCCACATCCAGGGGCCTGCAGAGCCCAGGCCGATCTCCAGATGATTTCGGCAGAAACAGCCACAGCCAAGTGGTGCTTAAGAAACAGAGGGGCTTTTTACCTAATTATTCCCGACCCCTCGTCTCTGCATCGGTCACATTGTCCTGATAAATGCCCGACTCCCCACTTCTCTCATGGGATAAATGTGGTGTGACGCTGAGGACGGGCGGCCCTAACTTTCCACACACTGGGCCTTTGTGGAGGAGTGTTTTGTTCACGGCCATTAAAGTGAAAAGAACACAAGCAGGAGGTACGAGGGCGGCCAGTGAACAGCAGGAGGCTCCTGGCGGGGGTGGGAGCTAGCGGGTGTAAGCTGAGCGCGCCTGGCCCCCTGCGGGACCCCTGCCGTCTGGCCCAAACCCCACTCGCTTGGTCACTGGTGTTTGCAAACCTTGATGCTGTGCAAAAGCCCTTCGGGGGTCCCCTGCCTGGTGCCACATCGGGACCCCGGCCTCCTCCACGCTCCCTCCCCCTACCTCTCCATTTCGTCTCCCACCAGCCCCCCAAATGGACGGGGTGCCCTGTCCCAGCTCAGTCACTGTTTCTGGAAAGGACACTGAACTACCACCTCAGCCCCTCTGCCTAGGCCAGTGTGTCCCCATCCCCGCCCTGCCCCCTCTTGTCCTAGGGTCCTCACACGCCCTCGCCAGCTCCGCGCGGGCCCCTCTGGGGATGCTTGCCCGGCCCCCTCCAGACCCCCATAGCATCACCTCCAGCCCACTGGGCTGCCTTTGTGTTGCCCTCTTTTCTGTCTCCTGGCCACAGCCAGCCTGG
The DNA here is from genome assembly GCF_949752795.1 of Hyperoodon ampullatus. Taxonomy (NCBI): domain Eukaryota; kingdom Metazoa; phylum Chordata; class Mammalia; order Artiodactyla; family Ziphiidae; genus Hyperoodon; species Hyperoodon ampullatus. The sequence goes on from NC_136918.1 coordinate 137,878,402, forward strand.
GAGCCCCAGGACTTCCCGGTCCCAGCACCCAGAGAGCTCATAATTGGGCAACAGACGCCTTCCCTTGCTGTTTACCCCACTGATGGGCTCCCTTTAAAGTGCAGGCCCAGGCCTTCCACACTCCCCTCTCTAAGCTGCGATACTGCTGAGCCTCTGATGTGTACGGGGCTCCCAAAGCCAGCCTAGCAGAGGCTTCAGCCGTGAACTTGAGCCTCAGCCTGACCATGTCTGATTCCTCTGTGCCAACAATCCCATGGACGCTTACCTCAGAAGATCGTTCCAAAAATCAAACGCAAACAAAATGGGTTGGGACTTACGGGGACGTTTTTCATCAAACATGATGGAGGACTTGCAAAATGACCTCTCCTTTTCCCCCCAGTCACCCAAAACTGAGCTGATTGGGCATCCTGACCAATCACTTACCTTAACCTCTCCCAAATGTGCATCCCCAGCCCTAGTATGGGAGTAGTGAGCTTCGATGAACCTTGTAACTTCTGGGTTATAACATCTATGTTCCGCTAAATCTGTGGTTCTCAACCAAGCACGGGTGATCTCTCCCATCAGGGGACCATATCTGGAAATATTTGTGGTTTTGTCACAATCCGGGGAGAGGAACGCTACTGGCTTTTAGTGGGTGGAGGCCAGGGGTGCTGCTAAGCATCCTACAGTGCACAGGACGGCCTCCCACTAAGAATGATCCAGGCCCAAATGTCAATAGCGCCGAGGGTGGACGCCCCGCAAGGGCTCCGTAACACATGTAGGCGTGGATCACGGCGTGCATCTTCGAGCTGATCCATCTGTTTGATTTGAACTCCAGGGTGACATCTTCTGCTGTTCCTCTTTGTCCAGGGAAGCTGCCAAGATCATCTGAGGCATGAGGCGTGGAGAACGGGAGGAAAGTTCTAACTTGGAGAGGAGACGAAAGGTGCGCAACACCATAATTGCAAACGAATTGGGATGCAGGAGGCCCAGAGTGTCTCTGGGAGCCTCCCTTTGAAATTCAGAGCACTCATTCAATCCAGCTCACGGGGAAGGCTCTGGATGAGAGGTCGATGAGAGAGATGTAAAGAGAACACTTTTGTTTCGAAGCTTACAGGGAAGGGTGGGGAATGTTTTTAACGGAGCCAAACCACACACACCTCCACTGGGCCGTGAAAATGTACACATCAACAAGATAAAATAATGCATGTGATTCAGGTTTTCATGTGCACGGCACACATGGCTTACCAAATGGAACGTGAAGGCTTATTTGTTTAGTGGAAATTCTCAAAGAATGGCTCTGCCTGTTGCAACAAGTAAAACGCAAAGTTTAATTGTGCTGGAGTTTTCCAACACAGGATTTCTCTGTTTGACAATATTTGAACAGAGGGCATGTAGGGCGGCACCTATGACAGCAAGAGGCCTGAGCGGTTTCCAGCCTGAGAGCCGGATCCCAAGGTCTCCCACTGTTGGCCGATGCGTTTGTACAACTTGGAGAACTCAGAGGTCCTTCCTGCCTTCTGCATCACTGAGACTCCACTGGCCTTATTTTTGCTGATACTTTCCCCTGCACGTCACTGACTGTATCAGTTAGGATTGTTTTAGCTGCAAGTAATGGCCAACCCACTCAAGAGTGGCCCAAGCAACAAAGACAATTGATTATGTCACATCACAAGAAGTGAGAAGTAGAAAATGCCACGGTTGTTCTCATGTGGCTCAGGCACGTCATTGAGGACTTTTTCTGCTTAGTTGTTCTCAGTAAGTTAGTTTTTCATCCTTAAATGCAACACCTCGTGGTCCTAAGATGCCTCTGCAGCTGCAGACACAACATTTCAAACAGAAGAAAAAGTGGTCGACCGCCAGGGTGACCAGCCACCCACCTTTGCCCAGGACTAAAGGGGAGTTTCCCTGGTAGTTCTCAAGCAGACTGGGACAAGTTGGTCACCACCTGGACCTCTTTCATCAGGGAAGGACATCTCCTCCAGAAGCCCCAGCACACTGCCCTTGTGTCTTAGGTCACACACTCACCGCTAGGTCAGTGACTAGAAACAGGCCTGGGATCTCTGTCATGATTCACCCCCTTCCTCTGGGCTTGGCCATCACTTGGACAGAGTTGGTATTCTGTTAGCCAGGAAGAAAGCAAGGACCAAACATCTGCCAGAGTGCTCCTGAAAAAATGAAAATTTCCAATTAACTGTATCTTACCATCTGAGCAAATTCTGACAGACTACTTATTCATTCATTGATTCATTCATTGAACAAGTGTGGGTTGGACCCTAGGACCTGCAAGCCCAAGCTGGGGTGGGGTCGGGTGGGGAGGAGTGGGCCTACATCTATCTGATAAGATTGTTGTTTGTTTGTTTTTTAAATAAGTTTATTTATTTTATTTATTTATTTTTGGCTGTGTTGGGTCTTCGTTGCTGCCTGCGGGCTTTCTCTAGTTGCGGCCAGCGGGGGCTACTCTTCGTTGTGGCGCACGGGCTTCTCATTGCAGTGGCTTTTCTTGTTGCAGAGCACGGGCTCTAGGCAGGTGAGCTTCAGTAGCTTTGGCACATGGGCTCAGTAGTTGTGGCTTGCGGGCTGAGTAGTTGTGGCTAGCAGGCTTAGTTGCTCCACAGTGTGTGGGATCTTCCCAGACCAGGGATCGAACTCATGTCCCCTGCATTGGCAGGCAGATTCTTAACCACTGAGCCACCAGGAAAGTCCCAGGATTGTTGTCAGGATTAAATTACTTAACACAAATAAACTTCATAGAGATTGGTTGGCACATAAGAAGTACTCAATAAATGTTAGCTATTACTGCTTGTGGTAGTTGTAAAACAAGGCTGCAAAATTTTTTCACTCCTCCCTTTGCAGGGGCAGGGCGGGCAGAGGAGAGAAAGTCCACATCCCCCATGCTCGAATCTGGGCAGGCTCTCTGACTGCATTGACCACTAGGAGACAGGAAAAGTGTGACTTCCAAGGCTGAGTCATGAAAGGCCATCCCCGTTCCTTGGTCACCGGGAACACTCACTCTTGGAACCCTGAGCCACCATATGAGATGGACCACCCTCAGACAGGCCTTGTGGAGGCACTCTGGTCCACAGTCCAGCTGAGTCCAGCCTTCCAGGTCTCCCTGCCAAGGTGCCACACATCACAGTCCCTCCAGACCAGCCCATCTGCCAGCTGAGTGCCACTAAGCACCTCCCTCCCTCAACACCACGTGCAACAAAAGAATCGCCCAGCCAAGCCCTGCCTGAATTCATGACTAACAAAATTGGGCGCTAAAATACAACAGTGATCTTTTTTTTTCTTTTTTTTTTTTTTTTTTTTTGTGTGTGTGTGTGAGGTATGTGGGCCTCTCACTGTTGTGGCCTCTCCCGTTGTGGAGCACAGGCTCTGAACACGCAGGCTCAGCGGCCATGGCTCACGGGCCCAGCCGCTCCACGGCATGTGGGATCCTCCTGGACCAGGGCACGAACCCGTGTCCCCTGCATCGGCAGGCAGACTCTCAACCACTGCGCCACCAGGGAAGCCCAACAGTGATTATTTTAAGCCTCCTGGGGTTGGGGTAGTTTGTTACACAGCAGTAGACACTGGAATGTGACTAGAATAATTACTTCTATTATTAGTTACTATTGCTACTGTTATCAGTGTCAATATTAAAAGACTGATAAGGCAGGTACGACTGTGCTTTCCTAACAGAGCAGGAAATAAAAGGACAGAGAGTTAAGAGGGTTTAACCAGGTGAGTTGTGAACACAACTAGCCTTCTGGGTTGGTCATCCCTCTCAATGTCTGGCCTGGGACTCTCTGACGAGTCCTACACTAACTATTTCCGGCTGGTAAACTGCCCTGTAGGAAGTTACAGAAACATTCCTATTACCTGGTTCTTCAGGACTCAACCCCCAGGAAAATTACTCATCCTGTGTGATCTGACCCCGAAGAATGAATTAAACTCTATACTGAATACACCCATGGTCATCATCAAATGACCATTTGCTTTTGCTGCAAAATGCAAGACAAACGAACAAGCACAACGCCCCACACACACTTTTTGAATGAAAATACTATAAAATCTAAACTCCTATTTCCCCTGAATATAGCAGGGAGCCTTGGTGAATCCAATGTCTGTAGCATACCAGCCAAGGAGGAAAAACTCTGATGACCTGATAAGTCTTTCTATCTGTCAAAGTGAAGGAAATGATGCAGAGCTTTTAATCAATATTTATGTAACACTCAACAAAAGCTGCACTTGCTGAAGTAAAATATAACCTTTCTCTCTTTAAACACCTTTTACTTGTTATTTGAATAGGAAGTTATTCTTTCAGAATTAGCTACATCTGTCAACCCAGCATTCCTGGCTGCCACACATAAAGTCCTTGCCATATCCCACCTTCTCAATAACTTTCTCTTTAGCTTAGATTTTATTTATTTTTGACAACTCCCTAGGGTTTCCTGACAGGAGAAATCTTTAAGACTGGGGTAATATGGTTTTTACATTCAGAGCTACATTATTTTTTTATTAGTGTTTTCAAGTCAGAATAAGAGAGTGGGACAAATCCACCCCAAATGCAGTGAGTTTTTTATTAATGGTCCCACCGACCAACATTTCTTTTAAACCTTAATGTTTCAACTTTCTTGTCTCCTTTGTCAGTTTAAGAGGTGCCCGGCATGTTCTCAAATGTGTTTTTGTTCGATCGGCATAGGTTACAGCTCTTTGGCAGGAAAGCTGGGTTAAGTAGATGAAAATTCAGCAGAGTCTGTCTGTGCAAAGCTCCGTGCCCTTACCTCTACCGTTTCGTTATGTTGCTGACCAGAATGAACTGTCCTCTTCCTGCTATTGATCATGGTTTATAATCCCTTATCAAAGATGGGTTTTTGACCTTTAGTCCTTGGCTGAAAAACACAAAGATTATTTCCTTCTGCCTTTTGTCTTGTGTCTAATCCAGTCCCTTTGGCTCTCCCATCTGCCATGGATGCCCCTGCCTGTTATATAAATATAAATATAAATATAAATATATATATATATATATATATATATATTTTTACGGTACGCAGGCCTCTCACTATTGTGGCCTCTCCTGTTGCAGAGCACAGGCTCCGGACACGCAGGCTCAGTGGCCATGGCTCACGGGCCCAGCCGCTCCGCGGCATGTGGGATCTTCCCGGACCGGGGCGTGAACGCGTGTCCCCTGCATCGGCAGGCGGATTCCCAACCACTGCGCCCCCAGGGAAGCCCCCTGCCTGTTATATATTAACCCCATCATTCAAGTGACACAGAATTAGTTAGGTTAGCCTTGGAGACTCTCCAACATAATTTTTCCCCCAAAGCAATGGCAGGGTCAACATTTTTCCTTCCTCTCCTGGGGCAAACCTTACAGAGAGGGTCACAGTCTTTCTCTGGGGGAAGGTGGTCCTAAAAGAGGAGAATGCTTTGTTTACAAGAGAAAGGGTTTACCAAATCTGGCCTCCGAAGCTCTGATGTCTACATACGTCTGGCATTCCCTTTGGGGTTTTCTGGATGTCAGCTGATCTAAGTGGAAACCAGAGAGGTGGAAGCAGAGCTCTTGAAAGACTGAAAGCAAAATGGATTGGGTGAGGTCTTAAAACCTGCTTTTTTTTTTTTTTTTGGGGGGGCTGCACTATGCCACATGCAGGTTCTTAGTTCCCCAACCAGGATCGAACCCATGCCCCCTGCATTGGGAGCGCTGAGTCTTAACCACTGGACCACCAGGGAAGTCCCTGCTTTTTCTTTTAAAAAAAAAATGCAAACCACTCTTTTCCTGACAAAAGCTGCAACCATTTCTAGGTTCTCGGTTGAACACCTATGGCAGCCCAGGTCCTAACTAGCAGGCTCACTGTGATATATTCCAGACTTAACTTTAAAATATATATTATTTATTGTACCCTGCCTTGTTCCAGAAAGGGTTTAAGGCAGCTAACTGAAATATATAATCATGACAAGCTGATTCAACTTCTTATTTGGCTAAAGACATTCTGATGTAAACGGAAAAAAGTTTTGAAATCCTCTTTTTCATTTTAAAGAGAGTTATTCAAGATGATTACCTTATTTTACAACAAACAGACGTTTCTCTAATTGAATACACTTAAGTATCTGTCCAAAAATTTCCTTTGGACCTTGTAAATTACAGCTAATATATAGTGTTTTCATTTCTTGTGAACCACCAGGAAATCCGATGTCATCGTATAGTTTATGCAGAAGAAATGTTTTGCACAGGCAAAGCTGGACAATCACCAAATTTGGATCACCTCTGAGGTCAGTGCCTTTGCCTGTAGCATGGAGGGCCTTCTGCTCTGACCCCTCCCAGGGTCCTTCCACTTGTTATTGAAATAGGAGGGAAGGGGGCAGGGCACAACCTCTGAAAGAATGACACAGCCCGAGGACATGACATAAACTGATTAAAACCAAATGGGTCCAAGATGGCGGACAAGTCGACTTCCCCTAGACCTTGAGCCTCAGTATATGCTCACTATAACACATCAGCGAGCTAAATGACACACCCACAGGCACCACGACAGTTCCAAGGATCCATAAGGATCAAAAAGTGGGCGGTGGCCCAATTCCTGGAAATCCCCACCCCTTCAGGAAATAGCTGGAATACTCCTCCTCCTCATTAGCCTATGAAATTACCCGCTCCTATAAAAACTGACAACCCCCAAACGCTGGTGCCTACCTCACTTTCTGTAATGGCCTACACTCTGTGGAGTGTGTTTCTCTCTAAATAAATCCACTTCTTACCCATCGCTTGTCTCTCACTGAATTCTTTCTGCGATGAGACATCAAGAACCTGAGCTTCATTAAGTCCTGAGACCAGGTGTGTGATCTCAGTTGGAAGACTGTGGGTTTTGGCCGGGTTCGAGTCCCAGCCTTGTGCGTTCAAGTCCCAATCTGGGTTTTGGCTGGGTTCGAGTTCTGGCAGTTGGGGTCAAGTCCCAATCTGAGGTGCCCGGTTTCATTATTTCACTTCCTTCAACATTGAGGCACATCGCTTTCAATTTTTTTCCCTCCACAAGCCATTTAAAAATGATGTTCCTGTGATTTACTAAATATTCAAGTGTCATTCTTTTATATCAGTTTTATAACTAAACTCTTGCCTGTATCCATAGGACAGAGCTGAGTTTGCATGTTCTCTGGACAGGCTTTGGTGGGGCTCCATGGCAGTCTGTGGCCATGAGGTCAATTCCCCTCTCCTGGCCATTGCCGCCATTTCATGAATGGATGGACAGATTCTGGAGAAAGAAGGAGAGGAGGAATGCTATGGCATCGGGGTGGAAACAGGCACCCACATGGCCCCTCCATCCTGCCTGTGTTCAGGTGTGGGCGGGGACAACATCTGGATTACATGGTCCCCTTTAGCTGCCTCATGGTTGAGAAGATACACTGCCCACCAGCCCTCTGGCTGACTAATTCCTGAACTGGCAACACCAGGTAGACCAGGTTTAGGGAAACGGCGACTCGGGGGAGAGGAAGCTCATTCCCTGGGTGGGTGTCAGGCCCATTGGTGCTAAGGGTGGAAGGGGGCCTTAGAAATTAGTTTCCACTGGGAGATGAGGGGTGGAGCTGAGGCCGAGGAGGAGGTGGGTGTGTCCACATGCAACTACACCTGGGCCACCCCGATGCTGCTGGAGCCTGGACTCTGGCGCCTATAGCATCTGAGGTTGAGGGGCTTTTATTATTATTTTTGTTTGTTTAATAACAGGGACTTCCCTGGCGGTCGAGTTGTTAAGACTCTGTGCTTCCACTGCAGGGGGCACAGGTTCAATCCCTGGTCAGGGAACTAAGGTCTCACACGTTGCACGGTGTGGCCAAAAAATTAAAAAAAAAAAAAAAAGACATAACAGTAAAACAAGGAACCAAACAGAAAGAGGGAATGAAATCACAGGGGGCACCTTCTTTTTAAAAGTTCCTCCCCATGTTTTGAGCTCTGTGGGGCAGGGCAGGTGCTGAGGGACTTTCACACACAGGATCTCCCTGCGGAGGGGACTGTGTCACCCATGGTTTACAGATGAGGAAGTCGAGACCCAGAGAAGCCGGGATGTCCGAAGATGTGTTTGTTTTAAGCAGGTGACACGAAAACGCAGAAATGATTATCCCAGAGGAAGGAGTTTATACTCACAGCTCCCGAGAAACAGGAGGCACGGAATGCCTTGCAGGGTCACCCGGGGAAGCAGAGCGGCCGGTCAGGGGCAGAGGGCAGGGGAAGGAGAGCTTGTCCACAGCCTTTACTGGTGTTTTCGTGCGGAGGAAAGGCAGGGCAGAGGAAACAGTTTAGGACGGTAAGTTTGAATAATTACTGCAGGCTCTGGGCCGTAGGGTTGTCTGGTTGTCTGTCCCTGGTTGTCTGGCTCCTGGCCCTGGGGTGATTTAGGGCAGGGAGAATATTGACGTGACACGTGACAGTTAAACATAGGAGATTGCTGAGATGTGGGCTCTGGATTGGTTGGTTCGTATATCAAAGGCACGCTTGCAGGGGAGCTTTGCTATCTGTAAGAATTAGCTAGCCCTGGGAAGGGCAATCTCTCCAGGTTCAAGAGCCCAAATGCCAGAGCATCAAGAAGACAGAAATTAAGAAAATATAGTCAATATACAGGATTTAAGTTAAAACACAGGTGCAGCTAATTAGGGACAGAGGCAGGGTTCAGACCCAGGCTGCCCAAGTCCAAGTCCTTCATACGATGCAACCCTGTGAGATGTTTCTCACCTCCTCCCACACTCAGCCGGTCAATGGGAGCCATTTAATGCACATGTCCTGCTCTTAGGAGCTTGTTTTTGTTAGGGAGTCAAAGACAGAGAGAAAACTCAAATATAAGATTAGATAACCTCCCCCCCTCCCCGGCCCCCCTGTGCCGGAAAAGTCACCACAGCGGATCAAATGGTATTTTAAACGCTTTAGGACATTTAGGTTTTTAAGGAGGCTTATGATTCATTTTTTTTCTATAAATTAACAACACTTTTCCTGCTTTCATTCCTTCTTGAGACCCTCCTTCTTCATGCATCTTTGGGCTGGGGAGTCAAGTTTGCTAAGAAGAACATGTCTATGTAGCCAATATTTATGTGCATACCTGGGAAGTTTCTGTGGCAGGAGTGGCTGTCGGAGCTTGAGTTTCCAGAGGGTTCTCCTGCTGGTTGGAAAACCACCACGCTGAGTGTCCTCTGTGCCACTGTCCACGTGCAGGCCCACTGTCCCCACGATTGACACACAGGTGCACAGAAGTCTGTGGAACAAGCAGGGAACAAATGAGAGGTGAATTGAGGGAAAAAAATTAACGTGGTAGATTTAGAAGTGCCCCGCCCGATAGAAGTGTCAGTCACACCACAGATGTAATTTAAAATTTTCCAGTAGCCACATTAAAAAGATAAAAGGAAACAGGTGGGAAAATTTTAGAAATCTATTCTATTTAAACCTGATATATCTGAAGCATTATCATTTCAACTTGTAATCATATTAATATTATACAAAAATTACTGAGATATTTGACATTACTTGTTTTCTTTTTAAGTCTTTAAATCGGTGTGTATTTTATACTTAGAGAATCTCTCAGTTCACACTAGCCACATTTCACATGCTAAGATTTCACATCTCATGTGGCTGATGGCTGCTACCCTGGACATGGAACAACAAATACCAGGACATTTGGTCTCTTGGTTACTATGAGCAGGAAAGGGAAGGGTTGTCATCCATCTGGATACAAAGAACTTATGGGAGAAAGTTAGTCTGAGTCTCAGCAGTTGAACAAAAATGAGACACAGGGGCTTCCCTGGTGGCGCAGTGGTTGAGAGTCTGTCTGCCGATGCAGGGGACACGGGTTCGTGCCCCGGTCCGGGAAGATCCCACATGCCGCGGAGCAGCTGGGCCCATGAGCCATGGCTGCGGAGCCTGCGTGTCTGGAGCCTGTGCTCTGCAACGGGAGAGGCCACAACAGTGAAAGGCCTGCGTACCTCAAAAAAAAAAAAAAAATGAGACACAGGAGCAAAATGTCTTAAAAAGGAAAAAAGAACAGGATGAGAAACACAGAAGAAGACATAAGATGCAGAAGCACTTCGATCATTACGTTTGTCTGCTGTGTAAGCACATGCCAAGCTCCTAGGATGATCACAGGTGAAGTTCTCACAGCCACGTTGGGGGAACTGTGACGGTCTCTTTGTCATCCAAGGAAACTGAGGCCCACAGCCCAGGTACTGCTCACAGCCTGGAAGTTGTGATCCCAGAAATCAAACCCATATTTTTGTGACTGTGATACTGCCCCCAAAGTTTCAGTAACATGCCCTGGGGATCCATTCTGTTTGCACCAAGGTGGAAAATTTTCTACTGAAAAGATTTATGAGTAAGTTACCATGGATCCAAAAGTAACCCCCCCGTAGGGTTTTCACCCCAATATCGACTGGAAAAATGAGGCAGGATAACCTCATAGTAACAAGAGGCCAGGAAGCCAAGATGTCACTCCTAGGTAACTGTGGCCAATTCTTTAGGAAAAACGCCTTTTTTTTTTTTCAGAATGGAAGGATCCTTATTGTTTTATTTTTAAGGAAGTGTATGTTCATTATAAAATGACCAAAGAGCCTCAATCAATCCTCTCCCTGCTCTGCAAGAATCACTGTAGGTAGTTGTGCACCACTGGAACCGAGAATCCACACAACGTGCACTGTTGTGTACCTGCCCTTTCACTTGGCTTTGGCCCTCAGGTGTCTTTCCATGGCGACACCTTCCCAGGTAGCTCATCCTTTTTTAGGGCTGTGGCGTGCTCCATCAACACATGGATCCTGATTCAACACTTCCTTCGACAAGTTTGCAGGTTGTTTCCAATATCGTGATATGCAAACAACCCCGAGTTTGGGAAATGTTCATATATCTTCCCGTGTCTTGAAGTATTTCCTCAGGATGGATTTACAGGGCAGGTTTTAAAAGAAGGGTGTTGGGCTCCCCTGGTGGCGCAGTGGTTGAGAGTCTGCCTGCTGATGCAGGGGACACGGGTTCGTGCCCCGGTCTGGGAAGATCCCACATGTCGCGGAGCGGCTGGGCCCGTGAGCCATGGCCGCTGAGCCTGCGCGTCTGGAGCTTGTGCTCCGCAACAGGAGAGGCCACAGCAGTGAGAGGCCCGTGTACCGCAAAAAAAAGAAAAAAAAGAAGGCTCTCATTACGCATGTTATTCTGGGCCACGCCTTTTGCAGGTAAAACGTCCACATCACAGTAACAATACAACCTGCACTCTTGGCTTGTCCGGGCCCACCATGTGGGACCTCCAAACCTCCTTGAAGTGTCCCCCCCTAAATTCTAAGGAGCAGGGCATGGGCCTCTAGGCCACCCTACAGCTTTCTTCTGCCCACTTTCCCTGCACCCACATCTCACATCTTGTGAGATGTCAGCAACCCAGTTCTCCATGCTGAGGGCCCGACTCCCACCTCTGGGGCTGCAGGTCTCCAAGCTGATGGGGGAAGGGCAAAGTCCTTGCCCAGTTCTGCCACCTACAGGCCAAGCTCGGCACTGCCTTGGCTCCTGCTGGTCTCTGTCCACAGACCCCAGAGCTAGGCAGGCCTGGAAGATTCCAGAACCCACATGCAGGGACAGTATTAGTATGCTCAGTCAGACTGAGAAGATCTGCTGGCTCTTACCTGTGGATGGGTTCTTTCCAAGGGAGCGCTCAGGCCTCCAGACCACTAGACTCCTGACTCCAGCACCCACAGGCTTCAGAAATGCCCAAACCCAGCAACATCCTAGAGTGAGCAGGCTCGGGTTCTTGCTGCATCCCCAACCACAGACTGTTGACCCTCTGTCTCTTGGGAGTGACAAAGGGCCACATGGAGATTTTGTGGGGAGGAGTAACATGGGCATCTCCATGTGTCCGAGGCTGACAAAGATGGGGAGACTTGAGAGGACAACTCAGGGCTGGGATCAGATGCATTTAAGAACGTTGGAGTGTCAGGGCTGGAGGGGACCTGAGCTGGTGTATCGGTCAGCATTACTGCAATAACAAACATCTCTAAATTCTCTGTGGCTACAACAGCAAAGATGTCTTTCTCACTACATTACTGGGTCCACTGCTGTGGCCCTGCTCTGCCCGTCTTCTCATCCCAGGATACAGGCTCAAGAAACAGCCTCTTTTGGCTCTCAAGGCAGAGGAAGAGAGAAGGAGAGTGGGCAGACCCTCCCACAGTGCCTCCGAGAAAGAGGGTGTGCTCACACGTGGCTTAAGTCCATGGATTCATGTTCCATTGGCCAAAAGATAGGCCCAAAGTCAACGAGGCAGGGATGTCTAATCCTTTAACAGGGGAGGGGAGAGTGATTCACTGTGAATGCCAACTCCAAGTACGGCAGACAGCACATCCCTGACTCTGTTACACACCTGAGGAAACTGAGGCACAGGGAGGGAAAGTGGCTTGCCCAAGTCCACACACCAGGTAGCAGCAGAACCAGAGCTAGCACCGAATCTCTGGCAATCACCCAATGCTCTTAATCCTACCCTCAGAGTTTCCCAACATATGTTCCAAGAGATATTAACGAGGGTCTTTATTGTAAGACATCTCAGAGCCTTTAATATGCCCTTGAGATTTATGACTCTGCCAGTTCGGGAAGTGGATTCTAGCTTTTTCTGACTTTTTTGACCCCAGAACCCACAGAACCAGCTGAGGAGCAGTTTGGAGAGGTGGCCCTACTGGGAACACATTGCGAAACACAGCAGCACCACGCCAGCTAATCAAATGGACTCTAAGTCACCATCAGAACCTTGAAACTTAAAGTTTTGCATTGCTATAAGGACTGTTTTAAAAACACATAACCTTCCTATAAATTCTTCACAGCTTAGAAACAGACACAGCTTTCACTTTTAGAAAGTTCACATAACTTTGTGAGGCCATCATTAATTTTGATTATTTTTTTCCACTTTCCTTCTTTTTTCAGTTGTAGCCAAAAATGTAATAAATGTAATGAAACTGATCTTCATAAAGTCTTTGGTGGATGAATCATAGGTCTCTGGAAAATGTGTTTGTCTATCTACTACAAGTCTTCTTTATTTTTTCTTTGATAAAGACAACAAATGTTGCGTATCATTTCTCAACCATAAAGATATGTTTTAACAAAATGAAAACGTGTGCTTTGGTGTGATAATGGCAACACATGTCATTCTCAAGACATCCCAAGTGGTCATAAAGGGCCTCCAGTTGGGACCATGGAACTATTCTGAAAAAGGCACAGGAATTAGATCATCTCAAATCATTAGGGTATTTTTTTTCCGTGATGAATCTTTTGATCAGCAACATATGTGAAATTAAAATCAGCTTCATACGGTTTTGTCAAAGGCTTCACAAAGTAAAATCCTATTCAAATAGCTCAAAAATAAAATTGTGAAATACACTGCAGTCACCCTTTAAAAGAATTCTCTGACATACTCGAATAGATGGTAACCCAGTCCGGGAGGGTCAGCTCCTTTTTCCAAGGCTCTCAGGCAGGCAGACCCACAGATCACAAACTCCTGGGTTCGAAGAGGCCTGAAAGCCACCAACCAGCTCACCCAGGGCCTGGGTCCTCTCTGATACGTCCCTCCAGGTCACAGCACAGGACCCAGGACAGGCTCCTTCCTTGGGATAGGTTGGGAGGTATAGAACTGTTCTTTATGTGCAGCCAAGATACACTTCCCTACAATTTCCATCCCTTGGGGGAGAAGAAAATGAGTCTCATTCCTCTGTTCCATGACCATCCCTTCAAATATGTCAAGACGATCATCTTCCTCCCAATCTTCTCTTCTCCATGTCAAAAACCTGCAGTTCCCTGGCTGCTCCTGGTGCAAATATCTCTAAGGGCCTTCAGCTGCTGGAGACAGACATTGGCCTAAAGGAGCCCCATGCGTCCAGGACACCAGACAGGGCAGAGACAACCTGGGCTGCTGTACCCCAGGAAGTGGGGATAACGGGGGACAGGTGGCATCAGAGCCACGTGGGACTGGAGGGCCACGTGGGACTGGAGGACCTCGTTGTCTTCATCTCACTGTGTCACTGTGACTGCGACCCCACACTGCCACGATGTGGCCTTTCTACCCAGGACCAAACATTGACTATGTAGGGATGTTTGTTCCTGCAGCAACACTGACTAATACACCCCAGCATATGTATGTATGTATGTGTGTGTGTGTATATATATATATATATATATATATATATATATATATATATATACACACACACATATATACCACTTAGATAACGTTCATAAATTTGCAGAATATTTCTATTACCATTCCAGGATGAAGTCATTTGTCATTTTTATTAGTGGCCTGCACCAAATCTAAGATTTCAGGTTGTTTTCCGATAGTATTGAAAATATATTTTAAATAAGCTAAATCTTTTAGGTGTGGTTTCAAAAGAAAAGTCCAGCCAAATTTTTGTTCTATCAGATCACAGTCTTCTTCAAATAATACAGGGGTTTCTTTTCTCCTCAGTGCTCCCTTCACATCCCAGACAACCTGCTTCTATGACAGTTATGAGAAAGAGTAAAAATCGGTTGGAGAAGAGAGTTCGGTCAGGTCTCCATCTCTGTCTGGGCCTGCTTGGGGAACCTGTGGGTTTCATTCTGTGAGCCCAGAGGCCTGGCATCCCCATGTCCACACCTGAGTGAGCTGGAGGGCTCCGCTAACTGCTGGGGTCCATCCACCTTCTGGCCTCGCTGCGGACAGTGAGCCATTGTTTTTCTGAAGGAGAAAATGACATTTAATGAGGGCACACAGCCCCTCAGCCTTCTGTGCCAGCAGTCTCATCCTGGAGAACACAGGGCGACAAAATGCAGTTGTGCCAGGCAGCCCCTGGAGCCCACACACCTCAGGCCACCGCTCCCCCACTGTCCCCACTCCTGCAGGCATCACCTCGGGTCCCTGGGTGCACCGTCCTCCTGAAACTGGACTCCATGGGACAGGACTGCAGGATGTATTGCAGCAACAAGTGTAAGCCACTTGCTTTTCCTCCCTGCTGGAGAGGAAGCAGCCAGAATCAATTAGCTACTTAACTGACATGCTGGAAATCACAAAATGCTGAAATGCCTTATGGATGATTATCAGGGTCTCAGAATCTGCTTTGTCAGGAGAACCCTGAACTCGCCAAGATGATGCCCAGGGTGCCATCCTCACGGCCCCTGCTCAGCACATCCATTCTGTTTCCATAATAGTAAGTGTAATAGGGAAAAACCCTTTGTATTCTACTACAAGTTAATCTTGTAATAGAATTACAAGATTAAAGGGATATTGCCTATAAGCTTAAATTATACATAGTGGCCCATTTCTGGGAACCCTGCCTCCCAGGTAATGAGCATTAAGCTAAAATAACTTTGTTCAGCTCACAGGAAACACCCTGACCAGGCCCAACTGTGAATGACTGCAGGGAGGAAGAAATGAACACATCCCCTCCAGAGGCTGATGGGAACCAGGAAGTGTTTGACTTTACTCCCCCACTTTTAGTATAAAAGGAGCCTGAATTCTAACTCAGGCAAGAGGGTTCTTTGGGGCATGAGTCCACCATCTTCTCGGTCTGCTGGCTTTCCCAATAGAGTCACTATGCCTTGCCCCAGGAAGTCATCTCTCGATTATTGACCTGTTGTGCGGTGAGCAGAAGCTTAGACTCAGTAACACAAGGGGTGCGTAAACCACCAACCTGGGCTCAGTGCTGACCTTTCTGAAGGGCAGTAGGAGAATACTTGCTCCCTGAGATCTTTCTGCAGGTCAGTGAAGGCAGCAGTTTCGCATGTGGGTTGCATCATCCTCAGAGGTGAGCCTGGTTTTCTGACACAGGCGTATGCAGAAGGGTGAGTTTCATCACAACTACAACTCTCACCGGTGCTTATAGGCAATGGAGACTCAGCACCTCCAGCGCATAAGAACAGGCTAGTTGCTGTGTTCCTGTGTCCCTAAGTGAAGGTTGCCCCAAAGACAACACGGGGAGGTGATCACCCTGCCAGCATCCACTTGGACCAGCCGTGAGGAAGCCTTTGAAGCATCAACACACTTGTGTGTGGGGACGTGCTGAAGCTGTGCCCCCCAGGAACGCTTTGTGCAACTCAGGACTTCTGCCATCTGCTAGGCCTCTCCCGGCGATGGGCTCCAGTCCTAAATGGACTTACGTCCCATCCCTTCATGACAGTTACATATGAGGAAAGCGCCTATCTGGACTCCATAACTTTGGCCCTTGACGAATTGCTTCAGTATGTTCGTGTTTATGGTTATGCCCTGAGATTTCATTGAGGTCATTACAATAAGCAGCTGGATGAGAATTGCTTCTGCATTGGGGCTGAAATCATTGTCGAGGGTGGGGCTCATTTTGTCACCCAGTGAACCCAATAGAAGGTCCATGGAAAGATTAAAAATTTTTTAGAATATAATGCCATAGGGGAAAAACCTCTTAAAAGATTGCTGACTCCTCTTTTTCTAAAATGAATATTATGCAACCTAGTGGCTACTAGGAAGTTCAGAGCCAAATTCAAGGATAAGTCTCAGAATTACCTGGGCTCTGCCTACTTCCTTCTCCTTTGCAAGGTCTTGGGTTTGTTGTTGTTACATTAACATTACTATATATATTATTTGGCTCTGTGTATAGCAGCTTCCAAGGTTTTTGGAAGGAGATAGAGTATAAATAAATAATGCCCGTAATTAAACTCAAAAGCTTTTGCGCAGCAAAGAAAACCATAGACAAAATGAAAAGACAATCCATAGATTGGGAGAAAATATTTGCAGATGATGCAATTGACAAGGGCTTAATTTCCAAAATATACAAACAGCTCATGTGGCTCAATATCCAAAAAACAAACAATCCAATCAAAACCTGGGCAGAAGACCTAAATAGACATTTTTCCAAAGAAGACATACAGATGGCCAAGAGGCACATGAAAAGATGCTCAACATTGTTGAGAGTCCGCCTGCCGATGCGGGGGACACGGGTTCGTGCCCCGGTCCGGTAAGATCCCACATGCCACGGAGCGGCTGGGGCTGTGAGCCATGGCTGCTGAGCCTGTGCGTCCGGAGCCTGTGCTCCGCAACGGGAGAGGCCACAACAGTGAGAGGCTCACATACCACCAAAAAAAAAAAAACAACAAGGTGATTAAAACATTATGGTTTTCCTTATTTTCCATGACACCACCTAATAACTAACCTATTGTTAATCACACACAGGATCTGGGGAGGAGCTTTACCCCACCCCCAACTGAACATTTTTCTGCTTAAAGACATGAAGAGGCAGAAATGACCCAGCTCTGCATGGTGTTAAATTATCCTTGGTGTCCTGTTAGATAACCAAGGGTTCTAAGCTGCTCTGCCTTTTTCTTTTTCTTTTCTTTTTTCTTTTTGAGACTGGAACAGCACAAGCTTTCTTCAGTGGTTAAAGAATGGAGAAGTCTGCTCTGCCTTTAATAGCTCTAAGACAGTGGAAATGTCACCTTTCTTCTCGGCCTCCATTTTCTCCTCTTTGAAACCAGAGACACGTCTTGGACAATCTTAATGTCTTCTCTTACTCTGAGCCTTTTTTTTTTGACTGCGCCAGGCGGCATGTGGGATCTTTGTTCCCCAACCAGGGATCGAACTCGTGTCCCCTGCAGTGGAAGCGCGGAGACCTAACCACTGGACCGCCAGGGAAGCGTCCTGGGGGAACCAGCCATTCCTCCAACCGCCAGCACGTGCCTTTCTAAGGGGAGTATTCAAAATGTCCACCAGGGGGCGCCTGATTCACTGCAAACAGTGGCCCCGGGGTCAGGACAAACTGTGGGCAGGTGGGGTGACCCCAGTTTTCCCATCCAATCCTGGAAGGATTCCTGGCATCCAAGGATGGGAGGTCCTCCTAGAGGTTAGGATAGAATGGCACCATCTCCTCTACCAACCTGTTTTGCAATTTATCCCCACCTCTGAGCAGCTGGTCTGGACAATGCTGTGTTTCTGAAATTTCTGGCATTTGGTAGTTTGGGGAGCTGCCTATGTGGGAAACTTTTCAGTTCATTCACTTATGATCCACCAGAAGCCAAGAATCTGGAAGCTGGTTGAAGTTGAAAAAAGGTCTGTCTCTTGCCCTCAACCCCTGGATGCTGAGAACTGGGCTCAAGGCCAGCCTGACAGCTGTGATTTAGAGGCGGTGGTCAAGGAGGGTCCTGGGTGGTGGGAAGGGGGGCGGGGGGCAGAGGAGTGGGGAGAGGTGTGCCCATGCTATTCTTCCAAGATGCCCTGAATGCATCTCCTCTCATGGAGGCTATGGTCAACCATGGAAAAAATATGCTGTTTCGGCCACTCTATTTGTGGCTGGAATCTCACACCACATGGGAATTCTCTGGGTATAATTACACTCAGACACCAGATTCCACGTGCTTCCAGTGAAGTTTCTTGGATTCTTGGGGGTGCTATTTCTAAGGCTTTTGAAGAACTTCCCCAGCTCTGTAGAATATGTTTGGTATGGATTGTTTTTCTCTCAAAAAGATATGTTGAAATTTTAACCATCAGTACCCGTGAATGTGAAGTTGTTTGGAACTAGAGTCATTGCAGATGTAATTGGTTATGTTAAGAGGAGGTCATTAGGGTGGGCCCTTAATCCAATATGACTAGTGTCCTTATAAGAAGAGGATATTAGGACATAGACACAGACACAGAGAGAAGGCCATGTGACGACAGAGGCAGAGATTGGAGTGATGCCCTACAAGCCAAGGAACACCCAGGAGTGCCTGCAACGCCAGCAGCTGGAAGAGGCAGGAAGGATTCTCCTCTACAGGTTTCAGGTGCTGACACTGTGGTTGTCAACTTCTGGCCTCCAAACTGTAAGGGAATAAGTTCTGTTGTTTAAGTCCCCCAGTGGGTGGCACTTTGTTACAACAACCCCGGGGAAACGAATCCAATATTGAAAGTGAAATGAGGGTGGAAGTGTTTGCGTACAACGTGATGGAACACCCCAGGTCACCACAATTTTGGAAAACAATTCAGTCAATGTTTTGTTTTCTTTTCTCAATCAGTGTGGCTTTGCTCTTCCTAACACTGAGCATAAGGCAGCCTTGCCAATTATCTCCAAATTTGCTCCATGGAATAACTGTTTCTCAGTCACCTCTGGCCCTTCTAACATCTCCAAACTTTTTTCTCCTCTCTTTCTCTGGTACTTCCAAACAAAGACTGAAACTGATCGTTAACCTTTATATATTTTTTTCTCTTCTTTCACTCTCAAAAATGTCAGTCTATGGTCAGTATGGGTTGAGTGGTGGCCCTACCAAAATTCACATCCACTTGGAACCTCAGACTGACCTTATTGGAATAAGGGTCTTGGCAGATGTCATTAAGGTAAGGATCTCAAGATGAAATCATCCTGGATGATGGTGAGCCCTAAATCCAATGACAGATGTCCCTGGAAGAGTCAGAAAGGGAAAAGACACAAGGAGAGACACAGAGAAGGCCATGTGTAGATGGAGGTGAAATTTGGAGTGACGCTGCCACAAGCCAAGGAGTGCCAGGGGCCACCAAGAGCTGGAAGAGACAAGGAAGTATTCTCCCCTGGAGGCTTTAGAAGGAGTGTGGCTTGCCGACACCTTAATTTCAGACTTCTGGTCTCCACAACTGTGAGGGAATACATTTCTGTTGTTTTAAGGCACGCAGTTTGTGGCCAACTGTGCAGCTGCCCCAGGAAACTGATATGATATAAAAGGTCTACATGTGCAGCTCCAAGGTTGACCACTGTCCTTTCCTAAAGTACTCTTCAAACTTGGTTGCTGAGGCTCTATCCCAACTTTTTTCCTTCACTCACTAAACGAGTATTTACTAAGCACCTATGTGCCGGGGACACTGCTAGGCCCAGGGCTTTGGCTGCAGTGACAGACAGTCCCTGCCCCAGGGAGCGTATGATCTGCCACCAGCTTGTCTCTCCTCCTTCCTTCCTCGTCCCACTAAACAACTGTGGGGTCTCCCACTGCTTCCTCTGCCCCTTGAAGCTTCTGTCACGGGAACAACCCCCAAGTCTACAACTCCATCCTTTTCCTGTGTCTCCTCGCTTTCAGATCTGCCTTCTTTGGTTGCTCCATGATTCCTCCTGGGGCCTCCTGCCGAGACAAAGGCCTTCCTCCCTCCAAGCACCTCTATTCCCATCAATATAACCCTGTTCTCCCGTAGAGCACCCCCCATGTGGCACACAGGTGCCTTGATGGCTCCCTCTGACTGGGCCATGCCCAGGCCCAGCCCCAGGCCTCTTCCACCTTCCTCCCTCTCCCTTCTGGCTGCCCCAGCCCACCTCTCATTACCCAGATCTGTGTCACTCATGCAGACTAGTGGTCTGAAAACCTCACTTTCACAGGCACGCCTCACGTCAAAAACCCCTGATGGCACTGGGCTGACTCCAGAATAATGTCTGGCTCCTTGACAGGGCAGCTCTCCTTATGGGGAGCCCAGCACACGTGCCCCTGCAGGCATCCTCTGCTTCTGCCCGCCTGGACCACTCACATCCCTCAACACACCCAGCCGTGTCCTCCTCCTTCCCTCCTTCCCCAGTGCCCTCAAGCTTCCCTAATCCAACCCTTCCAACCTCTGGCCCAGCGTCAAGCTCCCCTCCACAGGGAATGGGTTCTCTCCTTCTCCGGAATGCTGACGGGGTCCTGGAGCAGGCTATGGCCTGTCATCTGTGCAGCATCCTGTCTCCCGCCTCCCTGTTCTTGGAACCTGAACCCGGCGGGAGTCACCCTAGGGCACCATGGCAGCACCACTGCCCACCCCTCCCAGCCGCCACTACAGGAGTGGGCCCAGCAACCAGCCTCACGGTGGACCAGAGTCCCACCAAGAACATGGAAGTAAGATGGTAGATTTCAGCTCTTGGGACACATTGTATCCTCCTTCAAGTGAACCATGAATCTCTTTAAGAAATATTGAATAGATGGAAATAAGGTGACAAGTTCACTGTGATGATGAGTACCGTCCCCAGAACACACATGCTCCCCCATCACCTCTGCTGTCGAAGACCCCAAGGTCCCCTGCTATGGGTTGAATTTCATATGTTGAAGTCCTAACCCCCTGGACCTCAGAATGTGGCCATATTTGGCCAATAGTCATTGACGCTATTGGTCAATGAGTCATGTGACTCATTGACCAATAGCGTCATTGCAGATGTAATTAATTAAGATGAGGTCAGACTGGAGTAGGGTGGCCCCTGATCCAAAATGACTGGTGTCCTTATAAAAAGGGGAAATTGGACACAGACATGCAGAGAGGGAAGATGATATGAAGACATAGGGAGAGGACCACCATCTACAAGCCAAGGAGAAAGGCCTCAGAAGACACGCACCCTGCCCGACACCTTGACTTCAGACTTCTAGTCTCCAGAACTGCAAGATATTTCTGTTATTGAAGCCACCCAGTTTATGACACTCTGTAACGGAGGGGCACTTACCAAATGCCCTCAGACATCTCCCAATCCTCTGTCCTAAAGAACTGCATTTGCGGGCTTCCCTGGTGGCGCAGTGGTTGAGAGTCCGCCTGCCGATGCAGGGGACACGGGTTCGTGCCCCGGTCCGGGAAGATCCCACATGCCGCGGAGAGGCTGGGCCCGTGAGCCATGGCCGCTGAGCCTGCGTGTCCGGAGCCTGTGCTCCGCAACGGGAGAGGCCACAACAGTGAGAGGCCCATGTACCGCAAAAAAAAAAAAAAAAAAAAGAACTGCATTTGCCCCCAGTACCCTCAACTAGAGACATGCTTAATTCCTAAAGGGCAGTTACACAGCTCCACTGGTGGCTAATTACTCTGCTTTTCATGGTGGGCTGGGGGAGGCGGGTGTGGAAAAGCCCTGCACCCTCTTCCTTCCCCTCCCCCTTTTCTTCTTGGATCCCTTGGGTGTTCCTCCATTCAGCCAGCACTAAGGGAAGGACTGCCATACGCAGCCGCCATGCTGGCAACTGGACCACATGTCGCACCCTGATGTGAAAAGGACATCACGGCACCTTCTGAAGCTCACCCTGGCGTCTACACGTCTGCTGGTCAGTGAGCAAGTGCCCTCTGGACCCTGAGTTCAGCCCTGGAGTAGCAGTTGCCCGTGAGAACATGGATCTTCTTGGATGCACAGCATTCTGTACAAATGTTCTAATTTTATTCTGTCCTTCAAAGGAAAAGAGGAGACCCCTTCTCTTGGGAAATTCTAGCCCACTGAGGCAAAAAATGAGAACCATTTTCCCCAAAGGGCTGGTGGGAGGCTCCTGGGCCCCAGCAGCAGTGAGCAGCTCTGGCTGTGGGTCTTGACACGTGAGACCAAGCAGGGCATGCAGCTGGGCAGGGCAGGCTGGGACGGCTGAGCCCTGTGCCCCGGGAAGGGCAAGGGGTGAGGCGCAGGCAAGCCCCAGGGCGGGAGAGAGTGACAGCCTGGCAGCAGAGCCAGGAGGGAGGGAGTGCAGACCAGCAGGGAGAGACCAGCCCACCACTGTGCAGGACTGGGGAGCCTGGCAGGGACCCAGGAGGGGAATAGGGTCCGGGATCTAGAGAGGCAGGCAGGTGGGCTGGGAGACGGCCATGGCTGGTCACAGGCCAACAGTTCAGGAAGGAAACGTCAGGCCCAGGCAGAGAGGGCGTGATGGTGAGCAAGGCCAGGTCTCCCAAGGATAGACTGGGAAGCTCACCAGCATAGGGGCAGCTGCCCTGAGAGCAAGACCTCAGGTAGAAAGGAATTGCGTCTCTGAAGAAAAAGGAAAGCGCAAGTTTTCAGAAGTGGACGGGCGGAGGAGCAATTTGAGAAGCCAGGCTCCTGAATGCAGGGCAAGTGCTCCCGCTTGAGGTCAGGACCCAAATAGGATGGGGGGGGGGATGGGGGAGGGGAGGTACACAGAGCAGGGAGAAAGGAGGGCTGGGGATGACGCCAGTCCAAGAGCCAGGCTTTTGGAAACCAAGCATCCTGATGGTCTTTGCATTGTCCCCAAAGCCACGGACCTGCCCCAGACACTTCCATGACTCAACACCAGCTCTCAGACTGTCTTTTCCACCTGGACAATAATCTTTTTTTTTTTTTTTTTTTGCGGTACACGGGCCTCTCACTGTTGTGGCCTCTCCCGTTGCGGAGCACAGGCTCCGGACGCGCAGGCTCAGCGGCCATGGCTCACGGTCCCAGCCGCTTCGCGGCATGTGGGATCTTCCCAGACCGGGGCACGAACCCGCGTCCCCTGCATCAGCAGGCGGACTCTCAACCACTGCGCCACCAGGGAAGCCCCGGACAATAATCTTTTGAGAGCCACTGGGTTTAGAAAACACTCTTACTGCCTACGGATCTCAGTCTGGAGTGCTGGTCAGCAGTCAACCCCCAGCCAGTACAGGGCCAGCCTGGAGGGTAGGTGGCCCAGATCAGGAAAAAGTCTTATTTGGTCTGCATCAGAGCTCCTGGGAGAGATGAAAAGGCCTGGTGGTTGAGCAGGTGACATTGCAAGTTGACCTGCGTTGATGTTTGAGTTGCGAAAACCCATTAACCCGAAGACTAATGTTTAGCTTTCTGCTGCTGTTGATAAGAGCAGGGTGCTTAGGAAAGTTGTACCTTTTACCATTTCCTGACCTGGAATAAAAATAGCTTCTTGGGCTTCCCTGGTGGCGCAGTGGTTGAGAGTCCGCCTGCTGATGCAGGGGACACGGGTTCATGCCCCGGTCCGGGAAGATCCCACATGCCGCGGAGCGGCTGGGCCCGTGAGCCATGGCCGCTGAGCCTGCGCGTCCGGAGCCTGTGCTCCACAACGGGAGAGGCCACAACAGTGAGAGGCCCGCGTACCGCAAAAAAAAAAAAATAGCTTCTTTTTTCCCTCAATAGATAGACAAATTTGGGGTTTTATCCTTTAGTGAGTTTGATCAACCTACAAAGAGTTCATCCTTCCCTGTAATTCTAAAAAAAAAAAAAAAAGGAAAAAAAGCCATGTTGTGACATTTAAAAGGAAAAGGCATTGGCAGGAATCATCTGCTGTTTTGCAACGTCTCCCTTCTCTTTCCCCTCCCCACCACCCACTATTCCATTTTGGAGAAGCGCTGGCAGGGGTGACGTCTCTGGATTAGAAATTCCGCGGCTCCGTAGTCTCAAAAGACAGAGCTAACGTGGGTGAGTACTAGTGAGTCTGAGAACCAGAAACTTACGAGAGAAATGACCTCTTCTCCTGGAGCTGATCGTCTGAGGAATCGGGCAGCCAGGCCGACAGCAGTCATGCTGCACCTTTCCCCGCGACGTGAAGGCTGGCCCTCCACGATGACAAACACGCAGAGAATCCAAGACACCTGGACGCGCCCCTCGTCCGCCAGCTTACCCAAGACAAGGGGCCCACATCGGTGCAGTCACCTGGTCCTGCAGGCAAGGCTTTGCGTGAGACAGACAAAGGCAATGAGAGCGTTCTGGTAGGAATTATCTGAATAGGAGCGGCATGGGTGCTCGGGGTGGTGGTTGCTGTTTTCTCCCCAAAAAAGGCTGAAGCTGATGCGTGGGGGGAGAAGATCCAGGGACCTGAAATCTTTGCCCCAGAAGCTAACCCCGGCCTGAGCCTGTGGGAGAAGCACTGCATCGTAATCTCAGGCTATTCTTGGCTCTTCATCTCTGGGACCCCTGAACCCCACCTGTGTGGATGGAAGGGGCTGACTTCCTGACCCAGTTTAGGGGCCCCAGGTCTCGGCAGACATTTCCAGGTGACGTCCTGGAAGGAGCAAGCCAGGCTGCTGGGCCTGAGTGGTTGCTGGTCTCAGCAGGGGTGCCTGATGGCCATGAGTGCTGTGTGACCCTACCCTGCACCTGCTGGAACACAGCCTGCGGGGAGGTGGGCATGGGAAGGAGGGAAGTGGAAGCAGGTCTTCCCAGAGCTGGTAGAGATATCAGCCACGTGGCCTCTGAGTGCTGGGGCACCGGCCCGCCGCAAGCACCCCGTCAGAAGAACTCGGTCCCCACCAGCCATTGGCTCATCGACCCGCACCCCAGGCCTCCGTGGAGCCGCAGGTGGCCCGTCTTGCCCCACCTTACACCTCACAGCCCACCTGCCCTCCCTGGCCCACGCTGGCCCACAGGGGAGTTGAGGAACCGGTGTTGGACACATAGTGGCCCACAGGCTACTTCCTGGGAAGGAGGCCTGGGACAGGTGGCTGAATCTCTCCAACTTCACCTTCTCCTGCACAACAAAGAATACCAGAGCCACTTCTGTGATCGTAAAGATCAAATAACTGAAGCTTGTGGCAGTCCTTCTTAGAGCAGGGAACAAATAGAAGGCTTCCCTCTTCGAAGGCAGAAGGGGTGTCTTGGCTTCACTGCTTCTCAGATCTGGGTCCTCCAGGCTTGCCCTCGGAATGGGGAAGAGGGCAGTGATTAAGGAATTAACGTCCACTGTAAAGTCAATTCCCCTTTTATCGTTGTAGCTTCTGTAACAAATCCAAGTATCCCCACCGGCAGGTGGATATTTTGGGCAGGCCAGAGCAAAGGTAACCAACAGGATTTGTTACCAATTAAAACCAAGTAAAATCAATTTTAATGTAATTTTAAATTTAAATTTTAAAATTTAAAATAAGTTTCAAATGTTAAAACTCACCAGCCCAAGACTACGTGGGGCATACTTGTAGTCACAGTTAGGTGTATTATCTTGGGAAGGA
Source organism: Hyperoodon ampullatus (assembly GCF_949752795.1). NCBI lineage: Eukaryota > Metazoa > Chordata > Mammalia > Artiodactyla > Ziphiidae > Hyperoodon > Hyperoodon ampullatus. The sequence continues at coordinate 137,903,937 of NC_136918.1, forward strand.
GAACAGTGGGGAAACCGCAGAGCATCTCAAATGGGGGTGATCAGGAACTAACGCAGACCCTTCCATAGGCTCATCGTAGGGTGATTTGTAATCAAGGCAAGTGGCCGGAACAATGTCTTATCTTTAGAACAGGCGAAGAACACATGAGTCCGAGCAGAGTTACCTGAGATCAGCTTGTCTGTAGTCTTGTTGAGAACATAGGTCTGAACAAGCTTGGTTTGTCTCCCGTGTCATGGTTTAATAGGTTTATTGTTTGGGGATATAGCGCAGTTTTGTAAGCAGTGGCTTCTGTTTCAATTCTGTTTTCTCTCACAGCCTAACTACCAGTAGGTTCATTTTTTACTCTGTCATACATAATTTTCAGAATGCTGCCACATCAAAATTATAGTGCTTTATCTTGATTTACCAACTTTAGACAAAAATCTTATAACTTAGAGCTATGAGAGATGAGTGATTTAGCTTACTATACTAATCCCCAACACCTCCACCTTCTCCGCATTTTTGTTGATTTTATTTTACTCTTAGTTCTTCTACTGGTTATATTTATAACTCTCAACCAGTAGTTCTCACCAGGGGCAATCCCCTCGGGTGTGTGTTGGGGGGTGCGTGCATTTGGCGATGCCTGGAAACAGTGTTAGGTTGTTAGAACTTGGGGGTGAGGTTGACATCTAGGTAGAGGCTAACAATGCTGCTAAACATCTTACAATGCACAGGACAAACCCCAAAACAGAGATTTCTCCAGCCCAAACCATAACAGTGCGAAGGTTGAGAAACCCTGCTTTAAACAATACATTCAAACCTCTTGGTCCATCAACCTTAGACACTACTGGACTTTGCTTCATCCTCTGTGATGAAGAAATGTGGCCTGTCTCCTCCATTCCATCTCTTCCCTCTCTTTCAGCCATGCTGAGGTTTGATCATCCACATTCTACTTAGAGTGAAAACTGAGAATTTGGTCCAAAGGTTGGTTCTTAAACACAAAACCCAATAAACAGTGTTTACAACACCATGACTATGTAAATATTGATCTCTGAGCCATGTGATGTGATTCAACCCGTGAAGCAGGAAATACCATGCTTTGCCACCAGCTTGGGCCCCTCCAAGGAGACAGAGCCAGGTGTCAGGGTCAACTGGATTCTTTCTTCTTACACCTCATCACCAGCTCCAATCACACCCCACTTTAGTTTCCTTCATGTTTGAACCACGACACCCTTGTGCAGTTTCTTGGGTTTGATGGAGTTTAAACATTTGTTCACAAAAGAAGCATATTCTTTCAGCCCATCATAAGATCACCCAGCTTTCTTAATCACACTCTTTGTTCAGAGAAGCTAGTTTCACCTTAAAGCTGTGCTCCCTGAAGTCTGTTCTTCTCATCCTAATTTGGAATGCTTGCTTCCTACATCCACTGAGCGGCTCGCATCCTGACACCTATTTTCTGTTTTCTCCTGGGTTAGGCTCACTTGTGCCTGCAGCCTTCCCTTCCCTTCACTGGATTCTTTCTAGCTCCAAGAGGTGGTACATTCTGTTGGCGAAGTGCTGGACTCTCGGTGCACTTGATAATTGCTAGCTATTATTGTCATTATTTTACTAGAGTATATTCTTAAGTAATTTTTCCAGACAGATTACATGGAAGGTAAAACTTTCTGAGTCTTTCCATGTATGAAATGTCTTGATTTTGCCTTCTCAGTTGATTGACAAGTTGCTAGATATAAAGTTCTATGTTTGAAATCACTTTCCTTCAGAACTTTGAAGGCATTGTCTTACTGTTTTCTAATATTCAGTGTTGTTGATGAGAAATTCAATGAAAATGTGATCCTTGTCCCTTTGCATATAACCTTTCTTTGCTTCTGTGAGTTTTTAAGGTCTTCTCTTTATGTTTGGTGTTCGGAAATTTTACAAGGACCTGTCTAGGTATGAAATTTGACCTATTCAACTTGCCCAGTATTTGTTGAACACTTTAGTTGAGCCTGCATTTCTCTTCAGCTCCGATAGGTTTATTTTAAGCTCTGGTAATTGCCTTCTATTATTTTTTCTGAATATTTCCTCCTTTCAATTTTCTTCTTCTGTATTTTTGGAACTGCTGTCTGATAAAATACTGGACTTACTGAATTGATCCTTTATGTCATCTACATTTTCCTTCTTATTTCCATCTTTTTATTCTGGAAGATTGCCTTTACTCTTCCTTCTAAGTCTTTTATTACAGGTTTTATTTTGATAATAATATTTTTAATTTTCAAGAACTCTTCTTTATTCTCTAAGTGCTCCTTTTTCAGAGCCACTATTCTCATTTTATAAATGCAATATCTTCTAAAATTTCTCTAAGATTCTTATTGAAAGTTGGATAGAAATTTTGTTTTGAGTTCTTATCTGTTGACTAGTTTATTGATTCTTTCTCTGGCATCAGTTATTTTGTTTATCATTTTGGTCCTCCTGCTTGGGGTTATTTTTCCTTTTAATGTATGGTGCTCCTTGGTTGCCATTCATATTTATACATCAAAAGACAGGGTTGGTTAGTACAGGTAGCTATTTTCTGTTATCGTGTAGGCCTGACCAACTGCCTTGATGGGCTAGCTGGGGATTGTGGAGAATTTGTTCTCAGTCCTCTCAGATCCATCACCTCTCCCCTTCTCCCCACATAGACCACTCACTCTTTCCCTCTACTGGATTCTTCTCTCCCTGGCCCCCAACCCCCAGCCACTAGTCCATCCAACAACTGCAACAAGTCAACACCTACAGTGTGAGCCAACCTAAAATAGCTCTGCAAAGGCTTTAGCAGCATTGGATCACTTCCCAAGGATACCGCCTTAGTGCCAGGTTATCTCATTTCCCAGGTGCCCAGTAGATACATGTTGCTCATCCAAAGTTAGTACCAGCATTTTGTGGACAGGGTGTTAGAAACCCTGAAGTTAATGGACCCAAGCAGCTCAAAGTAGCCTGTACAATCTGCTGGTGTCTGCACATCCCATATCTAGATGTGGCACAACCTAACTGTCCGGTATAACGAGTCCATTTGGTACAGTGGTCCCTGGAGAACCTTTAGGGCACTGCCAGACTGCCCACAGAGATCGAAGTGGATCCTGGGCATTGAGATTTAAGGCATTAGTATGGAAGACTCATAGTCCTAGATTCATGCCTGAAACAGAAATGCTATTTTCATTTCTTTCTGCCTTTGTATATAACGGGATCAAAACAAACTGAGGGCTGGAGATAGACAGAACTATTCCTAGGAACCAGAAAGCTATTTCCAGCCGCCAACACATTCCTGTGATTAACATGAAAGATAGTTGGATACATTTTCCACTCTGAGGGGGCTGCAGTGGGGACAGAGTACAGGTCAGTTACTATCAATGAACCAATTTACTGTCAACTTTACTGTATAATTATATTCAAGCTGAACTATGAGAAGCAAAAGAAAGAATGCTGTTCAAGAAGGATTTTCCAAAGAAAGAGTAAAAAAAAAAAAAAATCCATTGGTTTCAATGGCAGTGGTAAAACAAGAACGTTTTGAACTCTGTGCAACCAAGGAATTCAAAGTTGATCTGCATGCCTTGTTCCGGTTGACTAGTTCTCCAGCTAAACTAGCAAACACCAGAGACTGAATCAAGAGGAAGAGCTGTATTTGTGCCTTCCTTACTCCTTTGCTTTGAGTAAAAATACAAATACCTGTATTCAACTCCCAACCCCCTTTATTAACTAATTATGGGATCCAGTTGACCACCACTGATAAGTTTTCCCATTCATTTTTTTAAAAATAGGTTCAATTTAATTATTCTGGATTAAATATGTTTGGCTCTCAGTTTCTCCTAGAAATTCAAAGTTGAAGAATCCTTTTGTTTCTCTTAATGAGCTACTATAACAATAATAATAACCTAATGCTACCGTATTACTTTCCTAGGGCTTCCATAACAAAGTACCACAAACTGGGTGGCTTAAAACCACAGAAATTCATTCTCTCCCAGTTCTATGGGCCAGAAATCCAAAATTAAGGTGTAGGCGGGATTGGCTCTTTCTTGGGGGCTCAGAGAGAAAACGTCTGCTCCATGTCTCTGTCCTAATTTGTGGTGGTTGCTGGCAATCCTTAGAGTTCCTTGGCTTGTAGCTGCATAATTCTCACCTCGGCCTCAGTTGTCACATGACTGTCTTCCCTCCATATGTCTGTGCCTTCACATGGTGGTGTCTGCTGTATGTATCTCTGTGTTCATTCTTCTATTCTTATAACTTACATCTTAATTACATCTGCAAAGACCCTATTTTCTTTTTTAAAAAATATTTATTTACTTATTATTTATTTATTTGTTTATTTTTGGCTGTGCTGCGTCTTAGTTGTGGTACGTGGGATCTTCGTTACAGCATGCGGGATCTTTTTAGTTGCGGCATGTGTCATCTTTAGCTGTGGCACGTGGACTCTTAGTTGCTGCATGCGTGTGGAATCTAGTTCCCGACCAGGGATCAAACCCGGGCACCCTGCACTGGGAGCGCAGGGTCTTACCCACTGGACCACCAGGGAAGTCCCAAGACCCTATTTTCAAATAAGGTCACATTCCCAGGTACCAGGGGGTCAGGACTTGAAGATATCTTTTGGAGGGGACCCAACCCACAACAACTGCCTACCTAGTCCCACAAACATTGGTCCGGTTACATCACAGAAGGTGGGGATCCAGGGCTATCAGTCAAAACATCGTAGATTCTGATCCCAAGTTCTCAGCCTGTGACTATGCATACTGTTTCTAACAATGACATTAAAGCATCCTAAAGGTTGGTTATGTTGAAATCTGCCTAAGACCTCTAACCTGGAGACCTAGAAAGCCCCAAGAATCTAAACTCTTAGTCCTGGTCCCAAAATCAGCCCATCTTCTGGGTCACTAGGGTGTGTGGAGACTGCCCTGATGGTCTCCTGGCCACGGATCCAACCCGTGCAACCTTCCTCTGCAGCCTACAGAGCTGTCGGTGGCATATCACACTGCTCTAAGCATCTAACAGACGGCAGGATGTGGCTATGCATGGTAGTTTGAAATGATCAAGAAAATATATATTTACCAAAATATGAGCTGAGCTAGGATGTCTAGATGCTGAGTGTCAATGTACTGTGGATCAGTGTTTAACAGCTGGGACCATCGGTTTCACAGGGCTGATTCAAATAATGTTTCCAACTGTACAGGCCATGCAGGAGAAAGTGGCACACGGATTGGCTTATAGGAAAACATATAAATGGAGGGAGAAAGAAAAAAACAACCCAGGGGGAAAAAAAGAAAAAGGCTAAAAGGAAAAATAAATGTACAGGTGTACCTCTTAAGTCTCACAAATCAGCAGGGATTCGTAACTCAGGAAAACCCTAAAGTGAAACACAAATTAAAAAGTGACCAAGAGCCATAATCCACATTTCTAAATAAGTTGTCTTTTCCAGTAATGAAAAAAGAATAAGACTGTAAATATACAATATCTCTCTCTATCATTATAGCTTCTTTCATTTCTTTCTTAAAATATTACAAAGCAAACAAATCCTGCATTCTAATCCATTATAAACCAGTTCCATATCTAATCAACTTGAAGCCAAAGCCATATGGACTGTGCAAACATAAAAAAAAAAAGAAAAAAAGTAATTCTAAGATAAGCAAAACAGGAAATTGGAGGTTGATGATGATGAAACTGATATCCAAATGGTAATCTGAGCGCTCAAGTCACTAAACACTTCCTGCACCATAAACAGAGTTTCTCGGGGTGTGTTTCACTTTCTTTCCCTTGAGATTTGGTGGTAGGTTACACCGGTTAGTGCAAATCATCATCTTTCTCTTTATTACCCTCATCTCAGCTAAAAGGGCCGGGGCTGCAGGATTCGAGTGCACCACACGTTTCCATCTGCTCTGCCGAATGCTGTGTGGTCCACCCTTCAGCCAAAGAAAGTGCAGACGGATCCACCATGGTTTCCCAGTGTCTACGAAAGCCAGTCTGCCTGTCTAGACCAGGCTTCTCAACCTCAGCACTCGTCACACTTTGGGCCCAATTCTTTGTCATGGGCGGACTGTCCTGAGCCTTGTCTGGCCTCTACCCACTAGATGCCAGTAGCAACCCCTTCAGCTGTGATGATCAAAAATATCTCCATATAGGGCTTCCCTGGTGGCGCAGTGGTTGAGAGTCCGCCTGCCGATGGAGGGGACACGGGTTCGTGTCCCGGTCCGGGAAGGTCCCACATGCCACGGAGCTGCTGGGCCCGTGAGCCATGGCCGCTGAGCCTGTGCGTCCGGAGCCTGTGCTCCACAACGGGAGAGGCCACAACAGTGAGAGGCCCGCGTACCGCAAACAAAAACAAAAAACAAAAAACAAACAAAAAAAACAAACCTCCATCACTGATTTCCCCAACAATCATCCCAAACACTTCATCAGGGAGAGAGAACAACTCCTTTTCCTCTTGAGAGTCAGTACAGTATTGTTTTTCAATGTTTCAAACCCATAAACAAACACCCCCATTTATAAAATCCCATTTCACTCAAGAATCATCTATCTTCATCTCAAACGCACATTTATGCTTCTTGGTCAAAAAAAAGAAAAAACACTAAAGAGACTTTGGTGGCCATTCCATCAAATCCAAGAGGATAGAGAAGCCTCAACTTTCAGACTTGATCTGATTGGAAGGGGTCCAGGCATGGGTATTATCTGAGGGCGTTTACAGAGCACAGGAGTGAGGGTGCCTGGGAGGAGGAGGGTCCTGCAGGAAATTCTGAGCAGGACACTGAAAAGTTGAGGGAAATCCTGCATTGTCACAGTGAGATGGGTTTAAGAACAGCTTTACAAGTAGCCCGAAGTGAGGGAACTTCCTTTCTAATGAGAGAGACTCCATTTTTAAAAATTTTTTATTTTATATTGGAGTATAGTTGATTAACAATGTTGTGTTATGGAAGCAACCTAAGTGTCCATCGACAGATGAGTGGATAAAGAAGGTGTGGCACATATATACAATGGAATATTAGCCATAAAAAGAAACGAAATTGAGTTATTGGTAGTGAGGTGGATGGACCTAGAGTCTGTCATACAGAGTGAAGTAAGTCAGAAAGAGAAAAACAAATACCATATGCTAACACATATATATGGAATCTAAGAAAAAAAATGGTTCTGAAGAACCTAGGGGCAGGACAGGAATAAAGACCCAGACATAGAGAATGGACTTGAGGACACAGGGAGGGGGAAGGGTAAGCTGGGATGAAGTGAGAGAGTGGCATGGACGTGTATACACTACCAAACGTAAAATAGATAGCTAGTGGGAAGCAGCCGCGTAGCACAGGGAGATCAGCTCAGTGCTTTGTGACCACCTAGAGGGTGGGATAGGGAGGGTGGGAGGGAGGGAGATGCAAGAGGGAAAGGATATGGGAACAGATGTATATGTATAACTGATTCACTTTGTTATAAAGCAGAAACTAACACACCATTGTAAAGCAATTATACTCCAATAAAGACGTTTAAAAAAAAAAGAAAGAAAGAAAAGGACACTGATACTTTCAGAAATTAAAAAAACAAAACAGAACAAGAAAACAGTGTTGTATTAGTTTCAGGTGTACAGCCAAGTGATTCAGTTATACATATATATGTATTTATTCTTTTTCAAATTCTTTTCCCATTTAGATTATAAGAGAATATTGAGCAGTTCCCTGTGCTATACAGTGTTTCCTTGTTGGTTATCTATTTTAAATATAGCAATGGGTACATGTCAATCCCAAACTCCCAATCTATCCCTCCCCGTCATCCTTCCCCCCGGTAACCATAATTTCATTCTCTAAGTCTGTGAGTCTGTTTCTGTTTTGTAAATAAGTTCATTTATATCATTGCTTTTAGATTCTGCATATAAGAGACATCATATGGTATTTGTCTTTCTCTTTCTGACTTACTTCACTTAGTATGACAATCTCCAGGTCCATCCACATTGCTGCAGATGGCATCATTTCATTCTTTTTAATGGCTGAGTAATATTCCATTGTAGATATGAGAGACTCCATTTATGTAATGCCACACCAGCGAGAGAGTTCCCCAAATCGTTTCGTTTAGGACCCCACCCCAAGAACACTAACTGAATTACCTTTTCCCTAACCTGCCAAGACCCCAGCCTCAAATTTATTTCTCTGCTTACCATTTGCTTAACTTTGAGGGGTCAAAACTCCATTTCCAGCAGTGGATGCAGGTTCCAAACACCTGCAGCCCAAGCCTCACCTGAGCACAGTTTTTCGTTTGTTCCTGACACGCCCTTCGTGTGTCGCTGCAGACGTTTCTTGGCGATCTTACTCTGCCCTGTTGTGGTTCCAGGGAGGAGGTGGAAGGGAATTTCACAGTGCCACTGCATCACTTCTCTGCCAGGGAGCCACCTTTTGCCGTGTGCATAAAATCGGGCTTAAGCCAGTACCAACAAGACTTACCTGGTCACAGATAACCCAGGGAAAAGACTCAAAGTGACTTCTTAAAAAAGAACGCCCACATGCTCAGTGAACATACAGTGGAATATTACCCAGCCATGGAAAGGACTGGTGCACGCTGGTACCCGCTGTCGTGCCCATGAACCTTGAAGATATTATGCTGAGTCAAAGAAGCCAGATGCAAAAGACCACATATGGTATGATGGCATGTATATGAAATATCCAGAACAGGCAAATCTATAGAAACAGAAAAGGGATTGGGGGAGTTGGGGAGAGAGGAGAAATGGGATGCAACTGCTTAATCAGTTTCCTTTTGGGGTAAGGAAACTGTTTTGGAACTAGATATGGGCGTGGTTGCACAACATTGTGAATGTGCTAAATGCCACTGAGTTTTTCATTTTAGAATGGTTAATTTTATGTTATGTGCATTTTCCTCAATAAACGTACATACACTCGTTACCGGGAACCTGAAAAGAGGCTGTGATTTTAAACTTTTGATGTTACCTGGATGTCTTCTGTAAGTTGTACATGTGTCTTAATAATGAAACTCCTTCCATTATATACACAAGACACATTCTTGGATTTTGATAATATTTTTTTTAAAAAGAGGAGTAACGTCTGGTGTAGGGCCTGAGATCTGGTGTATCTGCAATGGGGTCATACACTGACAAGCCTTGATAAGAATAATTTGCTCGAGGGGAAAAAGGAGCACAATGCCAGAACACGTGGATCTCTCCTCTCTAGGAGAAACATCAACTCAGAAATGGGGGTTTTTAGGGAAGAACATATATTTTGGGGAGTTCCCGCCCAGCCTGTGGTCCCAATGCACTGCTGTCTCTTTAGTAGCATGTGGTCGTAATGACAGACTTTGCCGATTGCTTTCCACATCTGCATTAGGGGTTGGGTGACATGAGTTTCTTGTTTTGGTGCTTGACGAGTGACATGGGGTGTCAGATGTCACAAAGCATTAAATAAAACCTCAAAGAGATGGATATTGGTACCATGTTTATTTGGAAGTGCCAGTGGCTGCTTAATTGCAATTTTGTAGAAACAAACTATTGGCTGAGAGTTATTTTTATCAGTCAGGTTTTTTGTTTCTGCCATTTCCAGGGTGAGCCTCAAGTACCAAGGCCAGTCCTCTGAGGCTGGAGTCATTTCCCATGCAGGCTGGGGGCTGATGGCGTTTGAGAAGCTAATCACAGGTCCTGCCTGGGGACCTTGCCTTGTCTCACTGCTGTCCCAGGGCTCCTGCCCTAACTCATGCCAGAGAAGCTCATGGTTCACACCCCTGTGTCCGATGAGGGACCATCACCCTCATGAACCGTCAATTATTCCAAAGCTGACTTACCCAGTTTGGGACTAATTCTGGGCTCTTTTTTTTTTTTTTTGCGGTATGCGGGCCTCTCACTGTTTTGGCCTCTCCCGTTGCAGAGCACAGGCTCCTCCAGACGCGCAGGCTCAGCAGCCATGGCTCACGGGCCCAGCCGCTCTGCGGCATGTGGGATCTTCCCGGATGGGGGCACGAACCCGTGTCCCCTGCATCGGCAGGTGGCCTCTCAACCACTGCGCCACCAGGGAAGCCCTAATTCTGGGCTCTGGATTCCCTCCCCTCCCCTTCCTCTACTCCTGTCTGGCTGATAGCACCTCTTCCAGAGGGCTCAGGCAAGTCAGCCAAAGGGAGAGAAAATCAAAAGCCCTTTCTGCTGCTTTCCCTCCAGGAACAGGAGAACATTTGAATGGGGAGGGAGGCTACATAATTTACAGGGCCCAGTGCAAAATGAAAATGCAGGGACCCTTATTAAAAAATTGTTGAGGGACTTCCCTGGTGGTCCAGTGGTTAAGAATCCGCCTTCCACTGCAGGGGATGCGGGTTTGATCCCTGGTCAGGGAACTAAGATCCCACATGCCGCGGGGCAACTAAGCCCGTGAGCTCTAGAGTCCATGCGCCACAACTAGAGAGAAGTCTGTGAACCGCAACTAAGACCCAACGCAGCCAAATAAATCAATAAAATTTAAAAATAAATATTTTTTAAAAAATCGTTGAGAATTTCAAGATGGCGCTAGAAGAGCTTTAAAGCAAGCACAGGCCCTTCTAAGCACGGGGGCCCTTGGGATTGCACAGGTCTAGGCCTCTGATGCTGGTGAGGCAGTGCGGGTGGTAGGAAGGTTGATATACAAGAAACTCTAGCTATCCAATCTTCGTCCTGAGTTAAGGGGTCCCAAGTTCTAGGAACAGTACCTAAAACTGGGTGGATTCATCTTCTGTGTTCCAAGCCCAGACTTCCGTCCCCCCAAATGGTGAGAGAAGGCAGGTGTGGGGAGGGGCTTGTGAGCTGAGATTGGAATAAGCTGAGCATGAGGGGACGGTGGGACATCCCAGTGGAGAAGTCAGCTGTGGGAAACAGAACAGCCCCTAACCTGGAGTCACCCAGCAGCCCCACTGCCCATCCTCCTGGCACAGCAAGTCCAACAGAGATCATCTCCCCCATTCTCTGCTGAATAAAATTCCCAAGCGACACCAATGGACCCAGCTTCTGGCACAAGCCCATCCCTGAACCAATCACTGTGGTCAGGGGACCGGGTACTCTGATTGGTCAGGTCTGGGTCATGTGCTCCACCCATGTGGCCAGGAGAGGGTGAGGCAGCTTGATTGACAGCTCCATCAGAAACTGCAGGGAATAGGGGATGGTTCCCAAAGGCAAAGTATATGCTGCAACCAGGAGGGCAGTGGAAAAGTGTGTTGCACGCACAAAAATCAAATCAAACAAAGTGTTCTGCAGCAACTCAAGCTAAGTCATACAAAAAAGGAAACATAACTGCATGAAAAACTGGGAATCCTAGACTAGAGCTAGGTTCAGAGAGTCCAGAAACCCACATGTATCACCAGATCTCCCATCTATCTATTTGGTTAACTACTGATCCATCCATCCAGCCAGCCAGTCATCCACCCACCCGTACATCTGTCTTTCTCACGGTCCTGTTTCTATCTATGCATTTTTAAGGCACAAGTCTCTAAAACCAGACTATTGAGGTTCAAGTCCAGATTTCATAACCTATAGTTATGTGGCCTTGGGGCAATTTACTTAAACTCTCTGTGCCTCAGTTTCTCCATCTGCAAAATGGGGATAATAAACTATCTCATAAGACTGATGTGAAGATTAATTGAGTTATTCTTGTAAAGCACTCAGAACAGCACCTGGCACATAGTAATTGTTCCATAAATGTCAGTTCTCACTATTCTCACTGTAGATGGGCTCTTTGCATGTGGCTGGGGTGGGTGGGGTGGGAGAAGGGTGGGGAACAGCCATAGGCAACTCCAGCCCTATGCTATTGCACCTGAGCAAACCTAAAGGACAGAGTCACTCTTCCCAGCATCCACGCATAAAACCTCAGGAAAGGACACTCAGATGCCCTGGCCTGAGTCACATGCCCATGTCTGGGTTACTGACTGGGGCCAGGGGTGGGATACTAGGATTGACCAGGCAGGCATCCTGTGTCCACAGCTGTGCCTAGGAGGAGAGTATGTGATTGGCAGTCTACCCAGAACCCAGACAAGGGGCCGGCTTTTACCAGGAGGCAGGGAGAAAGAATGCTGGGTAGACTAAAGCCACAGATGTTCTCAACACTGGTAAACTTTCTGGGGGGACTTCAGCACCTCTTATAACGGTTGTATCTTGAAAGAGTTATATATGACTATCATCTTTTCTGGTCAGAAAGAAAATTCAGAAACATCTACAGAGTGGACTGTGATGGGCCATTATTTCAGGTCCACCCTCCAGGTTCCAGAGCCTTCTGTGTACCCTGCACAGCTTGCATGATCCCCAGCTCCTGGTACAACACTTGGCACACGATGGACCCTTCTTGCTGACTCTGCTGCCAGCCCACGCTCACGATGGTTCTTCTCGAGTCCCAGAGTTCTTATGAGCTTGTCTTCATCTGGGATTTCTTCTGAGGGGATTCTTTGTTGCCCGGTTTGTGGAACCAATTTTAGGTAAGTTCTCAGGTTCAGAATCACTCACCAGGGACTTCCCTGGCAGTCCAGTGGTTAAGACTCCTCCCTTCCACTGCAGGGGGCATGGGTTTGATCCCTGGTGGGGAAATTAAGATCCCGCATGCTGCGTGGTGCAGCCAAAAAAAGAATAACCTTTTCCCCCCACTTAGAACCTTGGATGTGAAAAAAAAAATCCTCTTGGCTTCTGGGTCCTCCATTCACAGAGGGTGCTGTTGCCTTTGGAGGGTCTTAATGCAGGGGGTCTGAGACGCAGGTGTTCTGCCCTTAAGTGGGTGTTAAAACCAAGTGCTAAGACCTAATTGTGGTGAGACTCCACCCTGGAAACTCCAGTTGCATGACAGATGGCTCCATTTCCTCTGACTTCCAGTTTCCTGTGTTTCTAGCACTGGGATGTCCCCTTTCTTTCACCTATGACTTTTTAATTGATTTAGTTATCCAGCTTTTACAGGCATTTGTATCCAGATCTGTTCCATATCAGCTTGGTCCACCATGTTGCCAAAACCAGAAGTGCATCGTAGACACTCAGTAGGACAATTGTCCAAATTCTGAATAATAGAGAAATTCACCAACGACCTGTCATCTCAGAGGAAGTGAAGAGCCATGGTTAGCTTGCCCACCGGCCCTATTGGTCTCCAACTATTTGAAAGATAATATGGAAAACATGCCAGGTGCCACCCATCTTTTCCTTTCCTATTTGGCTTAGGAGTTGGCCCTCATCAACGAAGAGATAAGAACAGCCCAAAATCACTGTCATTAGCAACAATACAGATTGTCATCCTAGACAGCATTTATTCACCATGCACAAGACTGTAGTAAGTGCTTATACACATTATCTCATTGGATGTTCATTATAATTCTGTAAGGTAGCAACAGTATTATCGGTCATGCTTGACAAATGCCGAACCTGTGTGATCCGGAGAAGTAAATTCACAGCTAATGAACAGGCGTGCTGGGATTGAACTCAGGTCATTCACACTTCAAAGCCTGCCTGTTTTCAGTAAAGAGAAATTAAAGCAAAATGGCAAAGTGGATAGAAAATGCTGGATCTCTTCTGATTTAAATTTCCTTGGTGTTCACAGGCGCCATGTTGTGAGAACACAGCACTCTGGTTAACTCACTTCAGTCCTTCCCCATCATACCTCCTCCTTCTAGGAGGACACATAAAAAAATCAGGTTGACAAAGAACAAGGATGACTTAAAGTCTTTAAAGTTTTTGGATGCTTTTCCTGGCTTACCCTCATCCCTCCCTTACCCCCACTTATCAACTTCTTTTCCCTGCTCTAGATTCAAGTTGCTGAAGCTCACAACTTCCCATGCTCTGGTTCAGGACTCACATGGCTCATCTCTGGAAAGAGCACAGGGTGATGAATATCAGAAATGCCCTCTCATTTCTTCTAGTCTCCCACCCCTCCCCCAAGCCCAAGTCTAGCACAAGAGCAAATCCTGGGGTCCGTGTCTGTACCAGAAGGTAACCTGCGTCTTGTGGTATGCCTTCACCCCAAGTTCACACACGAGGGAGCCTCTTCCTCTTAGCACCAACACAGAACTATCAATACGTTTGCCTTCCTGAGACCACAGTCCCAGGGAGAGGCCAGTGTCAGAATCGGATTCCACTACCCACCAGCAGTAGTATAACGCCAGCAGTCTAGAGCCCAGTCAGATCGAGGGAGACCTCAAGAGTACCTGTCCAAGAAATTGTAGGGAATTGGATGAATGAGGGGAGAGGGTACTCGAAAGAGTCTTCATACCAAAGCATTCAGCGCACCAGACTGGAACCATCTGCGCACACATCCTTCTGCTGGCCTCTGTCATCCCCTCCTCCCTCCTCAGAGCTGCCCAGGCTTCTCTTTTCCAATAACTTTCCCCTTTCCTAGGTTTGTTTTCCCCTCCAAAGCTTTATCCCTCCCTTATTTGATGTCCCAGATCTGAATCTAAAAGAAAGATGTGCAGACATTTCTTCTCTACCTTACCCTCAGCATCACCATTCCACAGTGCACCTCCCCTCCGCCCCCGCCAACACACATACACCTGACAGTTGACAAAGGCAGACATCTTTGTGTGTCATCTAGTGGAGACCAATGGCATTTGAAAAGGTTATTGCTCTTACAGTAAACTGTGTAACCCTGGGACAGTCACCTTGTGAGCTTCTTTATTCATGAGTCCTCACACTTCTTCCCAGGATTGATGGGTGACACTTCCTCATTCTGAACCTTTCTTATATATATTTACAGTAGTTTCTGAAGTACATCCTTAATCAAAGGGGCCATGACTTGTTGACACATCTTTGGAATATTACTGAGTAACTCATTAAAATGTTAATAGCTTCTGTCCAGATGTATTGATCGTGATGTCAACTATTCTTGGAATAATAAATAAAGTTGAGTCTTTAAACTTTATCCTTCAACCATACTGAGCAATAAGTGAGCCAAGGAGTACCTGAGGGGAAATCAGTTACCTTGCAGGCCTCCAGGTGAACCGGGGTCAAATAAAGAGGGATCTTCAATAGCTAGTGGGAAGCAGCCGCATAGCACAGGGAGATCAGCTTGGAGCTTTGTGACCACCTAGAGGGGTGGGATATGCGGATATAAGTATACGTATAGCTGATTCACTTTGTTATACGGCAGAAACTAACACAACAATGTAAAGCAATTATACTCCAATAAAGATGTTTTAAAAAAAATAAAAAAGAGGGATCTTCAAGCTCTGTGATGAAAAATGTCATGGCAGACGGAGTCAAGCTCAAACCCAAGTACAGGGTAGGGGAAAATACCCAAAATCTGCGGACCACGGTTTTTTCCCCAGGATGTTTCTAAATAAACCAATCAACAAGGACAATTTTGGATCAACAACCTGACAAATACCTCCTGGTTTCCCCAAGTGTTCTTAGCAATGGAGGCTTGAGCAACTACAGATTGAGAGAGCCCATGTTACAAGAGCCATTTTCAGTTTCCCAAGACTAAGGTCCAGGGTGGGCATCCTCTGGTGCTCTGGCCAACTGCCCATTGCTCTCTGGCTTTTGCCTCACTAACCTTTCTACATTTTTGATCCTTGGACACGCCATATTCATACCACATCGGCCTTCCGCCCTTGCTGTTCCTTCTTGCCTGGGAAGGCTCTTCTGGCCTCAGATGTTCATGAGTCCGTGGGAAGCTGGATCCTTCCTTCCAGTCAGTTCTCAACCCACCCAACTGAAACCCTCCCTAACGTGACCCTGCTTGATTTTAAATGCCACATCCCTCTCTGAAGTCATCCTTGTTCTTTGTCAACTTGATTTTTTCATGTCTCCTCCCAGAAGGATGGGTAGGGACCATGTCTCTCTTATCCCTCACTGCAGCCCCAGCATTTGGTCCAGGCTGGGCACACAGTAAGCACTCAGTAAATATTGACTGAATAAACGAAGAGACCGCTAAAACAAGGAAGGGATCCTGGGATGCCCAGAGGGCAATAAGCTGAAAGGGGCTCAACTAAAAAAAGCAGGAGAGAGGCTGGAAAGGGACCTACATGGAAAAATCCGCAGGAAATGCTCTACTCAGAGCATGGGGAGGAGGAAGGGATTTGGTTGGGATGCACATCAAAAACTCGAATGACTACTTGGAACTCAATTCAAGAGGGAAAATCCTTCACATGTCTCCATGACTCAAGGCCTGAGGGCCATGGTTTAAGGACCTGCTTGAGCCTTAAGTCAATGTTTCCAGAACAAACACCCACAACCAGAAGTGGCCAGGACCGCTGACACATCACACCACTCTCTCGGGCTGGGGCCAGTTCTGTTAGGGACGTTATTATCATACCTGACGATCCGCCATCCCAGCCCTGGCCTCTCTGATACCCCATCAATGGGCCCATTCAGATGGAGCCCCGTTTTGCATATTATTCTTAATAAACATTCATAGTGCAAGCTATAATGGCCCTTTCAAGGCTGCTGCTTTGAACGCGTGTTAGCAACAGAGTGCCTTTGTGTACTTACATGTAAAAATACACTGGCCACCCTGTTGATATGCGGCATATATATTTATAAATATTTATCAGCGAGTCATGGCTGACATTTTCAAAATGCTGCATTTGAACTAGACCTCGTTTTTTTTCTGTCTCCCAAGCTGAGAGGCCAGACGAGGTTAATTAATCCAATTTTGCCTAATAATGTGCGTCGTAATGATCTCCATGCCCTGGTTTTATTTGTCAAGGGGGAGTGGGCTCCAAGGAAGGGGCTCTGTGATTCTGAAAGGAGGGGTGTCCCGACTCCAGGCTTGATCTCGAGCCAGTCTGGGGAGATGGGGACGTGCCCAGAGCACCTTCTGGGGAAGCGAGAAAGAGAAGAAGCAAGTCTCAGATAAAATCCAGGGCTCTGGAAGTGGGTTATCCTCAGGGCAAGGGATAAAGTGGCGCCCTGAGTTTCTCTCCCCATTCTATCCCCCTCTCCTGCCCAAGTCCCTGGGAAATTCCAATGATTCAGAAACGACATTCCAAATGCACTCGGATGGACTGGAGTTCCTTGCTCTTTGTAATATGGTTGATATGAAAACACTTGCGCCCCTGTCTAGGACAAAACAAGTATTGGGTCTGATAAGGGTTGACCAAGAGAAATACCTGTTTTTAAGAAGGGAGGGTGGGGGATGGAGTGCATGCTGCGAACGCTTTGACCTCCTGCCCTGGGTTGGTTCACAAAGCACCATGCACCGAAGACCCCTCTGCAAACCTGATATCTCTCCATTAGCCCCCGAAGGGCCTCCTGTTCTGTGCATTTTGATCCCTCTCCAGATTTGTCTTCTCGCTCTTGAAGCTGGGTGGCATCTAGGGCAGGACGATATTTCGAAAGGAGGTCTTCAAAGCAGATCTAAACTCCCTGAACCCCTGCTCACCTCTACTGCACTCCAGTTTGGGGCTCAGCTTTGCCTGGGCCTTCCGGGTGCCTCTCTCTTCCCTGCAATGACTCTTGGTGTCTTAGGAAACCCTGTTTGTCTGCTCCTGCTCTCCATCCCCGTGTGGCCTCCCAGGTCGCAGAACAGACCTCACAGACGACAGCTCCAAGTTCATCCTGTGCCATCAGCTCTGGTTTGTCCCTATCCAGCTCTATTCCGCCAGCAGGCTAACACCACACCACACCAGCCTTCACCCCATACTCACCTCCATCAAGCAACCCTGGGCTACCAAATCTCAACACGACAGTCCCATTTAATGCTGATTAAACAAAACCTAAGAACGGTGATCTACTTGAAAAAAACAAAATGTCAAGCACAGGCCAGCACCGATTTAGATTTTGAACCATCTGTTCTTTGGATCACCTGTGTGCCACGGAGGCTCACTGCTCATGGTGCTTGAGTCCCAGACGCCTTACTCAACACACCCTTGCAAATGGCTTGACTGTCCACTGGGCATTTACGGCACCCATGTTCTTTTCCTTATACCACACAGCCAGCAAAACAGCAGTGGACTTGAAGTCAGAAACCTGGAAAAAATTCCCAGCTTTGCTACCTGAAAGCTGTGTTACCATGGCCTTGGGCATGTTACCTAACTTTTGTGAAATAGAGGTTATAAGCTTATTCCACAGGACCATGGTGAATTCAGAATAAGGCAATTCAAGAAAGCACCCAGGGGCTTCCCTGGTGGCGCAGTGGTTGAGAGTCCGCCTGCCGATGCAGGGGACATGGGTTTGTGCCCCGGTCCGGGAAGATCCCACATGCCGCGGAGTGGCTGGGCCCGTGAGCCGTGGCCGCTGAGCCTGCACGTCCGGAGCCTGTGCTCTGCAACGGGAGAGGCCACAGCAGTGAGAGGCCCACATACCGCAAAAAAAAAAAAAAAAAAGAAAAAAGAAAGCACCCAGCATGTGGCCACGCCATAGTAAGTTCTATGTAACTTCAACAGCAAATCTCTGATGAATCAGTGACAGAGGAAGCAACATCTAGAAATGCCTTTATTTCTGTTACTTAAAATCAGGTTCAATAACACCTTGAGAGCTCTAGCCGCTAAACCTTCAAACTCATAAAGCTCATAAGCATTTGTAAACTTGTGCATGTCACCAATATTTTTTAAACAAAGGTCCCCCCTCCCCTGGATACCATGAATCTTTATTTGTGGCCTTAGGTGTATATCTTGTGCCAGGGTGAAATCCCCCTGATGGCGTGTGTAATTATGTCCCTGGTGTGATTCGTCCTCGTGGGCCCTGAGCCGAGGAGGCATTAATAACTATTTATTAATCAACATGTGGATGGGCATGTGTATTAGACACACCTAATGTACGCCTCGGGCTCTCTCAGCTCACCATTCTCTTCCTCTCCCACACCTCCCATACCCCACCAGCCCAGCCGCTCACCCCGGCTGCTTGCTCGGCCTCAGAGGCGGACCAGCTTCCTCGGGCCCTCGAGGTTCTACTGCCTGAGGCCAACCAGTTCCACGCCCCCCGGAGTCTCTGGCTCCTCCGGATGCTTATGGACTCATCAAAAAAGGATGAAATGCACACCACAGGGCCTGGGCTCTGACTTCTGTCTGGCTGGGAAGGAGCTGGATGTGCCAGTTGATCGTACAGGGGAGTTAACTCCCCAGAGGAGTTAACATGGACCAAGCGGAAGCAGGAATTGGAAGACGCCAGATCGATGATAGATGTCTTCTCTCTCTCCCTCCCTGCAGTGGACGACTCTTAGACACAGTGACAACCCACAGAGCTGAAAAGCACATCTGCTGACCAGCTAGTTCTGTCTTTGTGGCTCGATGCCTTGCTTCCCACCCTCCTTGCCTTGGATCCCCCTTCCCCCACTCCCTGCCCTGAGATTGTACCTCCCAAGTAAAGCATTAGTACTGAATCTCTGCTTTAGGCTGGGTCTCCTAGGGAACCTGGACCAAGACTGGTTATTTTAAAGATGCACAAGTTGAAGAACAGGGAAAAGTCTCCTGAATTGAGACTGTGAAAGAGAGGCCAAGATTGCTCATTAGTCCTTTCAGTTGATTTCATTAAACTGCCTGGTTAACATGGTGCTATGGGCTGAATGTCTGTTTCCACCCCCAGCCCCCCCCGCCCCAAATTCATATGCTGAAAGTCTAACCCGCAACGTGATGGCATTTGGAAGTAGGACTTCAGGGAGGTAATCAGGTCATGCGGGTGGAGCGCTGTCCTGAATAGGATTAGTGTCTTTTTTTTAGGGGCGGGGCCGGCATTGGGTCTTTTTTGATGCGCGCAGGCTTTCTCTAGTTGCGGCGAGCAGGGTCTACTCTTCATTGTGCTACGCGGGCTTCTCATTGCGGTGGCTTCTCCTGTTGCGGAGCCAGGGTTCTAGGTGCACAGGCTTCAGTAGTTGTGGCGCACGGGCTTCGCGGCATGTGGGATCTTCCTGGACCAGGGCTCGAACCCGTGTTCCCTGCATTGGCAGGCGGATTCTTTACCACTGCGCCACCAGGGAAGTCCTATAATGCTATTAGTTTTTATTAGGTTGTTTTTTAAAGTCTGGCAGTGCTTCTTCAGCACTGTCTCCAGCTGGATCCCTCCTGCAGTGCAGATACTAAGTGAGGCCAGTGACAGAGCAAGATTTTGGAGAAGTACCTGATTTTTTTAGTGCCCTTTTAAGAAGAGTCACAGGAGAGCCTGCTTTCTCTCTCTTTCTGCCTCATGAGGACACAGCAAGGAGGGAGCATTCTACAGTCCAGGAAATGGGCTCTCTTGAGAGTCCACCTGCCGATGCAGGGGACGCGGGCTCGTGCCCCGGTCCGGGAAGATCTCACATGCCACGGAGCTGCTGGGCCCGTGAGCCATGGCCGCTGAGCCTGCGCGTCCGGAGCCTGTGCTCCACAACAGGAGAGGCCACAGCAGTGAGAGGCCCGCGTACCACACACACACACACACACACACACACACACACACAAAGGTTGAATATCAGTTTCATACAGTTCAATGTATTTGACAGCCAATATACAAATTCTGGAAGAGAAAGCAACAGAAGTAAGCAAGAGGCCTTGAGAAGGTAAGTGCTAGAAGAAGAGATGCAGGAAGAGAGCAAAAGGAAGAGAAATGGGCATTAAGTTAAATGGTACCAACAATGACCTCTTTTCTTAGTAATAAGAGTTCAGTGTGGTTTTGAGGTTTGAAATTTGATCTGTATTCCTTCAACCAAAGAATCTTATTCCTACAATTAACACATTTAAAAGTAGGTATTTAACAAGTACTTGATGACTGATGAATGGACACAAAGGTCAACATAGGGAAGAGGACTACTAGCACCCCAAAATGAAAGGACTGTGAGTAAAAACATGGATTGTTTGTCTAAGCAATCGTGGAGCTTAAGCAATCGTGGTTTCTAATGTGGAATAATTTGTCAGGTGACCTTGAATGAGACTGTTAACCCTCTTTTTGTTGCAATGAGAAAGGGGGATAATACTTATTCCATACAGGGCAGTGCTGAAGGGGGTAAACATGATTGATCACTGCGAGTTTGGGGAAGGAAGACGGTGTAATAAATACTAATTATGATAACGATTCCTGGCTTCTAAGAAAAATGCCTTTTACAAAAAGGAAGGAAGGAAAGAAAAATTCCACCCAAAGAGGGTCTCATGGGGCAGTCATAGGGTGTCATGGCATTATGCTCTTCTGAATAAATCCAAAGGGGAAAAGGCTTGGTTACAGGTCACAACAGCCAGAGCAGGCAGAAAATATTCTTTAAAAAAAAATTCTTCTTACGTAAATTAATTTCATGTTTTGATTGTCAATTAGCACAGTTTTAGATTAATATATCGCAGCCAAAACTTGCTCGTAAGCACACGTCTTCATTTTCGTAAATGCTAAATAAAAACATTTAAAATGTAAAGGTCATAAATTAGCCTCCTACAGTAACTCAGCTTTACATAGTGGTGGCTATTTCATCAGCATCCCTGGGCCCCTCATAGATGGCTGT
Organism: Hyperoodon ampullatus; assembly: GCF_949752795.1. Lineage (NCBI taxonomy): Eukaryota > Metazoa > Chordata > Mammalia > Artiodactyla > Ziphiidae > Hyperoodon > Hyperoodon ampullatus. The sequence continues at coordinate 137,925,221 of NC_136918.1, forward strand.
ATTCTGGAGTGAATTTCTCCATGGAGCCATGGCTTCCGATCCTATGTCCTACAACATCCCACAATGCACGCTCGAAACAAATGGGAACAATGCCTGTATTTTCAAGAGGAATTTTGCAGCCCTTTAGTCTTTCCCCTCTCAGTTCTCTGTTTCCTCCCTGTTTCTCCCCAACACGCACACGGTTTACAGTGCTTCCAGCCCAAACAACACGCTCCACAGGGAAGGGGGTTGATTGGTTTAGTTTGCGGGCAGCCCCGTAAGGGGTGGTAATTGACACTTTAACGTATGACATGTTGCATTCCTTCATCTCGAAGCCGTAATTGAATACACATGAACCCCCCCTGCACTGGTGACCCCGGAGTGTGCCACACACCTGGAAGTAGTGAGGTTCAATTAATGTGTCACCGTCACTAATAGCGGCTACCAGTGAGAACCACCAGCAGCCGGGGAACAAAGCCGGGAGCAGCGCGGGGTAACCCCCAGGGGCGCGGCTCCCCAGCAGAGCTGCCCTGGACCAGCTCTTAAAATCTAGTTTTCCCAGGAAAACGATTTGCTTTTAATTACTCCAATTAATTTTACCTAATGGCTTTGCTCATCGCTCACTCAAAGAGTTATTTTTGTGCCAAAATACCCAAACAGTCAACTGAAAGGAAATGACAATGGCCCAAGTAAATTTCCATGATAACACTTTTTAATAAAGAAACAGATGAGAAATTGAATATGATCTGAAAGGCCGGACTCAAGCTGCGGAAATGCAGAATTAGTCTGACGAATTCCACCCCCTCATTCTTTGGTTCATTCTCTGAGTATTCGCGCAGCGTTTACGGTGGCCCAGGGACCCTGCAGAGACTAGTGCAAAGGGGTCCCTGCCTTCCCGGAGCCTATGGACTCGGGGGGAGTCAGAACGGTTCTGTGGACCAGGGCCAGGAGGCAGAGGAGGGGCGATTCCGGGCGAGCCGAGCCTTAGCGGCGACTGCCCCGCACCCCGCCTGGCTTCCCCGGCTGCAGACTCGGGAGCTGCCTCTGAGCTCCAGGAGGAGCCCGAGTTCACCGGGGAGGTGGGAAGGGAGAGAAGAGTTTTTCGGGCAGAGACCCGCGTGCGCAGACGCGGGGAGGCCAGAGAGAAAGTGAAAGGACCCGGGGTGGGTGAGAAAGAAGGGGGCCAAGCTGGGGGCGGGGGTGGAGGGCTTTGGAGGAAGAAGATGAAAGGGAGAACCCAGCAGAGAACAGCCACCTCCCAGTCTTCCGGAGGACGGGAGTTTGGGCTTCGGTGTCAGTCTAGTTACTTTTTCCAGAGCCAATAGCCTTTCTCTTCCTTAAATACACACACACACACACACACACACACGCAGAGTGGGGGACGCACTAGCATATTAGAATAAAAAAAGGGGCAAGACTACAATTTTGGTATATTGTTGGAGGAAAGAAAGGAAAAGTATATTGCATTTTATATTTGAGAAATTTCATTTAATTTACATTAATTAATTTAATTTAATTAATTGTTAATTAATTGCAGCGATTTCTAAAAGAGTGGAAGTAACACCAAAGCTGGAGGGCAGCCCTGTTCCACAGAAGGCGCCGACCTGTTCTCCCTGACCACGCCCAGTCCTCGTGGGCCCTGGCCACGCCCCCACCTCATTCTTTCCCACCAAGTATGCAGCTCTGTCACTTTGCCGACTGGCTGTGGGCTGCAGAGATTGCTTTGGTTCTCTGGGCCCCTGTGAAGCTACAGGGGTGTGACCTAGGTAAGTGTGCACCTTAGCACTTTGCTTGGCCTCCAGGGAGAACAGGCCTCCAGGACCCCCACTGCTCCCTCCCTGACACACTCCTGGCCCTTAAGCCCCTTAGGAAGAAAGCCTCCTCCATCTAGGAGCCAGCCTGGGTTTTCCTAGACATGGAGGTATTGTAGATGGGCTACTGGGTGAACCTCAGGGCTGGAACGCACACGTGATTATCTCTGCACTCTCCCCACATCCCACTAAAATGGCAGGAAAGGCAGGAAAACTAAGGAATGTCTCCCAAGGACAAAAAGGTCAGGAGAAGAAGCATCAGAAAAGAAGAAGAGTTTTGTGAGGTGCAAAGTGCATGGGCAAATGCTATCTGACTTAGCAGCAGGGAGGAAGATACACCCTACCTGCTGGCGGGAGGTGGCGGGAGGGCCCTCATAAGAAACAAAACGATTCCTGCAGAGCCATGGACAGGCTCCAGGATCGGGAGCGGCCGTTATTTCTGAAGGCGAGGGTAACACATCATGCTGAAAACCTGAGGACTGGTTGAAAGACCGCGCAGGAGTTGGGGGATCCACAAGTCCCTTCCTCCAGTGCACGTTTGGGGTTCTGCAGCTGAATTGCGTGCTATGCACCCTGTCTCGGAATCTCTGCTCCCTGCCCACCCCTTCAGGAGACTAGAAGTTTCCTCTCTGACCCATCAAACCAGAGAGACTCAGAGCACTGGACCCAGCTGAGGGCTAGTGGGAAACACGCTCCCTGAACAGGGTGAGGCAGGGGTTACCCCACTGCACCTAATGGCATTTGCAAAGTGTGGTGTAGCCTTGGAGGGGAAGGCGTTCCTAAACCCGCAGTGTGGAATTCATAGTTTGGTCCCTTTCGAAACTGGCGAGCACAGGTTTTCTCACCCGGATCCCCATGTGTTAACATGCACGAACACTTTCTAGCCTCTGGGGGCGGGAGGAGTTTTGTGTAGCGGCTTTTGCAGGAGAGACGCACAGGAGAGGGGTGAGGAGAGTGGAGGGCCCAGCAGAGAACTACCTCTCCCAGTCTTCCGAGCTGGTTTGCGTCCCAGTGGAGAGGCGTGTTGAGACTGGGAGATTCTGAGCCTGGGTTGTGTGCCTTCAAGGCCCCATTGTGTTATTAGCTGAGGTATTTGCTGCCCTCGCAGGGGAAGGCTTTCAACCCCTCACCCCATTGCCACTGGGCGTGACCAGTGAAATGTGAGTGACGGGTGACGCTTCTGAGCTGCAGCTTTAAGAGCCCTCGCTCTGTGAGGCCACTTGCTTCTCCTCTTCTGCCACAGAACCAGCTGGTCCTGGAGGAAGCCGGGCCCTGGATCTTCAGCTTGGGTCCCAGGATGAGGACGACATGGGGCACAGTGAAAAGAGTGTGCAAAAGCAGTAAACCTTTATTGTTGGAAGCATCTACCATTTTAGGGGTTGTCTGTTACCACAACATACCAGTAGCAAAAGCTGACGGCTACAGCCCCAGTGACACTGCAGCCAGGCTTAGCAGAGGAGGCATTTTCTGACGCCTGCAGGAAATGAGCACCCTCGCTGGTTCCTTGGAGACAGCGGTGGGGGCCACGCAAAGAGGGCACCCTTGGCCCAGACACGCACCTTCACAGAAGGCACCAGCAGGGGCGACGTGAAGAAGCACCTCCCTCTAGTGGACTGTGGGCTGCAGATGGCACGAGGAGGCCGGGCTGCGGGGGACACAGAATGGCGCCTCCTTCGGGGAAACCCAGCCATAGCCCAGGACTCTGCATGGCCTAGAGGTCCTGTGTAGGGACGTGGGCGCCATGAATGACCCGGTAGAAATTGGGTCTCTGTGCCAGTTATTAAGCTTTTCCTCTACACCTCCCTTTACGCTGTGCTTTTTGATGCTGGGACGGAGCTCTGTGGATTCCATTTCTTCTTCACTGTGGGGCTCTGTCCGGCTCTGCCAATGGGCGACCGCAAGGCTCCTAGAAGGACTGGGGACCCGCGCCTTCCTGCTGGCTGTTCCTGATGGCGCTACGTCAGCACACGCCCTTCAGTCCTGCTGCAGCAGTTGGTTCCTGCCTCTTCCACGGTCCCAGGACCAGGTTCATTGTACCCACTCCCGGGGGCAGCACCAGCAAACAAGGACCCTCCTCAGGGCTCTGAGCCCTTAATCCATGGTCCTTCCTCCCAGCTTCTATTCTGGTAACCCTCCCCGTCCTGTTTTCCTGACTGGATTCTGCCTGGTACGGTAATGCTGACCTCACCTGTGGCATCACTGGAGGAGGCAACAGATACCTGGGAAGCAAGGATAACCGACCTGGGGCTTCCCTGGTGGTGCTAGTGGTTGGGAATCCACCTGCCAATGCGGAGGACACAGGTTCGAGCCCTGGTCTGGGAGGATCCCACATGCCACGGAGCAACTGGGTCTGTGCGCTACAAGTACTGAGCCTGCGCTCTAGAGCCTGTGCTCCGCAACGGGAGAGACCACCGCAATGAGAAGCCAGTGCACCGCAGCAAAGAGTAGCCCCCACTCGCCTCAACTAGGGAAAAGCCCGGGTGCAGCAACGAAGACCCAGTGCAGCCAAAAATAAAATAAATTTTTAAAAAAACCATTCACTTTATAGCAGTACACCATATATACTCAATAAATATTTGTTAATCAATAAATATTATTTAAAAAAAAAAAAAGGATAACCGACCTGAAGGAGAGTCTTTGGTCTCTATGAGCCAGAGGACTGACCCAACGTGTCCTGGCTGGACACCTGCTAAGTGCCCTAGTTGTACTGGGTGCTGTGAAAGACACAGGCTGTCTAAACTAGGGCCCTGCCACCAAAGTGTATAGCTGGGAAAAAGGGCTCTCTAAGGCCACACACAGATCCAGAGAAGGGACAGGTTCTGAAGGCCAGAATAGTCGAAAGGTCACCAAGGCTTCTAATCAGCAACTTCTGATCAGCAACTCCTACTTAAACCAGCAACTCCAGGGGCTTCCCTGGTGGCTCAGTGGTTGAGAATCCGCCTGCCAATGCAGGAGACATGGGTTCAATCCCTCGTCCGGGAAGGTCCCACATGCTGCGGAGCAACTGAGCCTGTGAGCCACAACTACTGAGCCCGCGTGCCACAGCTACTGAAGCCCACGTACCTAGAGCCCATGCTCTGCAACAAGAGAAGCCACTGCAGTGAGAGGCCTGCAGCGAGGAGTGGGTCCCGCTCACCACATCTAGAGAGGGCCCACGTGCAGCGGCAAAGACCCAACGCAGCCAAAAATAAAAACAAAAAAACGCCCAGCAACTCCAGGCATCTTTGGGGTAGACAGAGGTGCCAAGTGTAATCTACTCAACTTCCTGATGGAGAGACAGAGTTTACAGGGAGTTTAGCCCTTTTCCAAGATCACAGAGCAACTTACAGATGGCCAGGGAATGTGTCATATCTCCAGGAATGGCCAAATGTTTGTGCACAGAGCTACCAGAATGGCTAAAATTTAAAGGACTGACAGTATCAAGTGCTGCCAAAGACTGGAGCAACTAGGACTCTCACATCACTAGTGGGAAATGTAAATTGTTACAACCGTGTTAGAAAATGTGTGGCAGCATCTACCCAAGCTAAACCTGCATGGTCTGTGTCCCGGCAATTCCCCTTCTGGACATACACCCAGAGGAAGCAAGTGCTTGGGCGTACCAACATACGTGCACAAGAAGGTTCACAGCAGCTTTATTCACAATAGCCTGAGGCAGAAAACAACCCAAATGTCCAAGAGTTGAAATGAATTTTTTAATTATCTGATATTCATACAATGGAATATAACAGTAGTAAAAAAACAGCAAACTATTTCTACAGGCAGAAAGATTTCACAGACATAATGTTGGACAAAAGAAGCCATACCCCCAAAAGTACATACTATGGGATTCCATTCATATGAAGTTCAAAAACAGGCAAAGCGGATCTACAGCAAGAAAAGTAGTTACTTTTCAGGTTGCTATTGATAGTGGGGTGGGTGGGCGAGCCTGCTGGGGAGTTAGAAATGCTCTGTAGTTTGATCTGAGTGGTATTTACAGAGGGATATACAAATAGAGATAGTTGTCCAGTTGTTTGCTTAATATTTGCCTACTTGACTGTATGTAATTTAAACCTCAGTAAAAAGGGAGGGTGGGGGAGATTTGCTCAGATATCTCCTGTCTGGTTTGGGTTCTTCTGAGGCAGATCCTGAGACCAGGTTTGGAGGCACATGGTTTATTATTCTGGAGGTAAAAGAGCACTTGTGAGATAATGGAAAATATGTATACTGGTCCCTGACCCTTATTCCTGGCTCAGAGCTCCTGAAACCCTTGTAATTTCCTGGGTGATAGGAGTGTCTTTTGTTCTAACGGGTGATTCCGGGGGGGGCTCCTGGATGGGGGCTGGTCACAGAAAGAACAAACCATGGTTAGAAGCTTGGGATTTTCAGCCCCTCCCCCCAGTCTCTTGAGAAGGGAGAAGGGCTGTAAATGGAGTTAGTGATTGATCATGCCCATGTGATGAAGCCTCCATAAAAATCCCCAAATCCCAAAAGCACAGGCTGCGGAGAGCTTCCGGGTTGGTGAACACGTGCAGGTCCTCGCAGAGCGCATGGAAACCCTCCACCCTTCCCACTTACCCTCCTCCCTTCATCTGGCTGTTCATCTGTATCCTTTATCATACTCTTTAACAAACTGGTAAATATAAGTAAGTGTTTCCCTGAGTTCTGTGAGCCACTCTAGCAAATTAATCAAACATGAAGAGGGCGGTTGTGGGAACCTCTGATCTGTAGCCAAATCAGACAGAAGTTGTAGGTAACCTGGGGACCTACCCCTGGCAATTGGCCTCTGAAGTAACATGGGAGCAGTCTTGTGGGACTGAGCCCTCAGCCTGTGGAATGTGATGTTACCTCTGGGCAGATAGTGTTAGAATTAAGTTGTAGACACCCAGCTGGTGCAGCAGAGAATTGCTTGGTGGTGTGGAAACTACCCCTCCACACACACACACACACACACACACACACACACACACACACACACTTTGTAATTGGGTCTTAAAATCATTTTAGCACTGGTAGGAAGTGAAAGAGTTACAAGGAAAGATAAAAGGTGAACTGTGGAACCAGCTCTCATGGTTGGTAACTGGGCTTAATTCCTCAAGGAAACGTGCAGAACACACACCTCAGAATTATCCCACCTAAGGGGTGAGGGAGCTGGGGTATTTATACATCTACTCTGGAGAGTCAGAAGATGTGGGCAACCAGGAACAGGTGCAAATGTCCTGGCACTTCTGACCTGAAGGCTGGTGGGGCCGGTGAGCCCTCAGGCAACTGAAAGTCAGCCCGAGCACACAGAGGGACACAGAGGGGGTACTGCCAGCGTCTGTCACACACTCATAGGATACAAGTCACGGTGATAGTGCCCATTGGTTAAGAGACTTTACCAAGACAAAAAAAAATGATCTGTGAATTCCCGAAAGGTCTTGAAACAAATGTGTATTTAATTCCATCATCTGCACACATTTGAAAGCCAGAGGTACTAATGTGTTTGTGAGAAACATCATTCGTGTCGATTCTCGGTGTCTCATGGAGGGTCTCTGGCCCCCGGAAGTCAGTGTACCAACCACTAGTGCTCTTTCTGTTGTGAAATGAGCCAGCTGCCCCCCAGGCCAGAGCTGTTAGGGCCGGGGCCGGGGGGCATTTTGATGGCTTGATCACCTGAAGATAAAGTCACATTTTGGTATTATAGTTTGAATTAAATGGGTACCCAATACAATTAATGATAGATTGAGGAGGAGGAAAAGGGCCCGTTATACATTCACTGTCATCCTCTTTGGTACAGAACTGCCGACCACAGGTCCCGACAGAGCCATCTCTGCAAAGACCATGGCCATCAACCTTGCCCACAGAGGCCATCATGCAGGGCTTTGTGTGTGGCCACATAGATTACCCCATGCTCCCTGCCACTGTGCTATCTCTAAGGCACTGTGAAAACCCGAGTCTTCAGCCTGCGGGACTTCCTTTGGCCTCCCTGGTCCTCAGACCCAGCCAACAACCTGCCTGCAGTCGGGACAGAGCTGCCCCGAGGGGCTGTGAAGCAGGCTTGTGCAGTGAGTATAGATCCGCACTGACACTGGCTTGGTTTGTGTTTGCAGGTGGAGGGCAGGGCACAGATTTTCCTTTTACTGTAACTTCACTTAGCTCTCAAGCCCTCAATTCTGTGGGTGGCAGGATATATTAATCTTGCCAAGTCAAGGTAAAGTCCAGGTAGTCGCCATTTAAAATGAAGTCACTTTGAGGGCTTCCCTGGTGGCGCAGTGGTTAAGAATCTGCCTGCGAATGCAGGGGATGCAGGTTCAAGCCCTGGTCTGCGAGGATCCCACATGCCGCGGAGTGGCTGGGCCCGTGAGCCATGGCTGCTGAGCCCGTGCGTCCGGAGCCTGTGCTCTGCAGCGGGAGAGGCCACAACACTGAGAGGCCCGCGTACCGCAAAAAAAAAATAATAATAATAAAACAAAATGAAGTCAGTTTGAAGTATCTCTTCAGATAATTCAGGTTCTCAGGTCAATTCCACACTTAAGTCTTAGGTGATTCCAGGAGCTTCTGCTCCCTGTCTGTCCACTCTGGTCATTCCTTTTCCTGGTGTTGATGACCCAGCAACCATTCCACCCCTGTCTGTCTGGGTCTGGTTTCCAATCCATCCAATCTGGTTTCCAATCCTGTGGCCTCTGTCTACCAGGCCGCCTCCCCTCAGGGACCTGGTGCCCGGCATTGTGCAAACCTCCTTCCCAGGCACCGAAATACTCACTCCTCACCCATTCCCCATTGGGCTGCAGAGGGGACGTCCAGGGCTCTGTTCAGGGCTGGGGACATGGTCACCTTCTCTCTTGCCCACCTCCACATCCTAGAGGCTTCAGTGTTTTGTCTTCACAAAGAGGCCATTCCTCATGTCTGGTTTTGTGGACCAAACGTGAGGCCCCAGGAGGGGTCCCACAGCTTGACTGTATGCACGAGGGTTACCTACATGCACGACCTCGATCCATCCCTCATCCAACAAAATTCAATTTGACAATTGCCTAAGGTCTCTTCTCCCTAATGAGTCTTTTCTTCCACTTGTCGTGTCTGAAGAGAACAGCGTCCCTGGTGCCTGTTTTGTCTGTTAAAGAATCTTTTTCTCCTTCCCAACTCTGTATCCATGTGCTGTAAACCTAAAGGGAATTTCTCTTTACGATGTCTAATCAGATGCAGAAATAGGAGAGATATCTTTTTTTTTTTTTTTTTTTTTAGCGGTACGCGGGCCTCTCACTGTTGTGGCCTCTCCCGTTGGGGAGCACAGGCTCTGGACGTACAGGCTCAGCGGCCATGGCTCACGGGCCCAGCCGCTCCACGGCATGTGGGATCTTCCTGGACCGGGACACGAACCCGTGTCCCCTGCATCGGCAGGCGGACTCTCAACCACTGCGCCACCAGGGAAGCCCAGGAGAGGTATCTTGAACACCCAGGGAGAGCAGGGTTGGATATGCATTTAGACAGGATGGGAGAGGATATCTATGCAGACAAAGGGATGAGAGGAAAACAGAAAAGGACAAGCAGTCACGGGTGACAAGCAGGGGAGCAGAAGAAAAAATGAAAAGAGTGGGAGATTGATGGCAAACAGAATCACAGGCACTGGGGACCTAGGCAGGGTGTGTGTAAGCCTTTAGGCCCCCTCCATTTCTGGGTCCATAAAGCAAGAGGACACTGATGCTGGCCACCAGCCCAGAGCCTCCGTGATACCTGACTCAGTTTACATGGTCCCCTGATCGACCCATCCCTGCCAGCCTCCTGACCGCAGTCCCAGCTGGAATGGTTTCAGAGTGGTCTCATGCCATTCCCACCATCACCAAGCTCCTCTTAGCCTCCCCCAGGGGTGAGACCCTATCACAGCCTCCACTGTGCCTCCCAAGGTAGGAATTGCCATAGCTCCGGCACCCAGCTCTGGCCTGACCCAACCCACGAAGGTTCTAGCAACTGCTAGGAGCTACAATCTAGAAGGATAGGGCAATCTTTGCCAGGAGAGAACAGCAGATGATTGCTTGCCTTTCCTGGCCCCTCCTATCCCCCCACCCAGCCTGTTCCAGGTAGAGGGGTTACATACGGCCTCTCCTGAGATGTCTCACAGGGCCACGCAGCCGTATCCCCTAAGAAACTGTGGCCATTTGCCTGTGTTTCCTTCCCTCCCTTTATGCCTCACTCCCCTTTCTCCCTCACTCTGGCTTCCTTGGGATTGCACTACCACTCCCCACCCCAAAAATGTATTAGCACACAAGCTTTGCTGCAGGCTCTGTTTTCTAGGGCTCCCAGACAAGCCTTGCCCCAGCAGACGGGCACCCCGCAGCAGAGCGGTGAGGGGCTGCACACTGGGATGTAAACTACAATCTTATCCATTTCCTGGAATGGGTGTTTGAGGCATGGTCAGTTACATCCGTTTCCTAGGACTGCTGTAACAAATTACCACAAACTGGATGGCTTAAAATAACCAAAATTTATTCTCTCACAGTTCTGGAGACCAGAAGTCTGAGATCAAGGTACTGGCAGGGCTGCACTCCCTCCCCAGGCTCTGGGGGAGAAGCCTTCCTTTCCTCTTCTAGCTTCTGGTAGCTGTTGGCACTTCTGCGCGCTCCTTGGCTTGTGGCTGCACCCCTCCATCTTTGCATCACGTGTCTTCTGTGCATCTGCCTAGTCTCCATCTGCATCCCTCCTGTAAGGACACCTGTGATGGTGTTTAGGGCCTGCCTGGATGATCCAGGATGATCGCCGCATCTCAGGATCCCCAGCTTAATCACATCTGCAAAGTCCTTTTTCCAAACAAGGTCTCATTCACAGGTTCCAGGGATTAGGCTGTCGACATATCTTGAGGGCGGCGGGCACTTTCCAATCGACCGTACCATCCTCACTCTCCTGGTTGGAATATGCAGTAGAGAGAAAGAAAAAAAAAATCAAGTGAAACGCTAACTTTACCACCAAACAGTTCTAGGCAGAGAGAAGCATGAGCATGAAAAACGTGCTAATGTTTCCATTTCTGGTGCCGACTTGGGCACAGGAGAGACCCCACTTTCAATCTTCATGTCAACATGTGTTATTTCTTCCTCGAGAGAAACAAAACTGAATAATCCAGCATCGCCGAGTGGAACAGCTCACAAGTGGAAGAGCCGGGGTTGGCTGCAAGCCCCAGGCCCGTGGCAATGGGACACGCCCACCCAGCCCCTCTCTGGCATCCCGCCAGCTCTTTTTGGCTCCTTTGGGCCAAAAAAGCCCCCAGCCCAGCCATAGCTGGAGTGGAACTCCAGTCAGTGGCCCCATTTAAAACCCATCTGTGAAAGGCTCATAAATCACACCCTCGGAAAACTCACTCCTCATTGTAACTCAGCAGAGAACAGCTCTGTTCAGAGATTTAAATAAACGTGAGTGTGTAGTCAGTTGGTTGTTTTTTCAGCGGGGGCTTCTATGTAGGAGGATTTTGCATCATATTCTTTCAGCTGTTCATGTTAATAATGCCAGGGATAATTACAGGCCTTTCTCCAAATGTAGCAGTCTCTATTGTCAGATTAAGCAAGTGGCCAATGAACACTTTTAGTGTGATTTCAGGGGAGGCAGCAAGGCTTAGAACCCCAATACCTCTCCCCTCTGACCTTGCAAAACAACTAGGTCAATGTCCCAGATTCTACAATTAGAGCTTCCTTCCTTTGGACCTGCCCAGGGTCAAAACACTAAGATCGCTGGAAGGGGCCACACTTTTAAGCAGGGTTCACGTATACATTTATCTTAGCATTTTCTCAGAGCAAGGGTTATGGTGGGAATGCAGGATAATCCACTGGATGGGACAGGGAGACACGATAAAGGGGAAGGTGAATAATCACATGCAGGGTTGAATCCTGGAGAAGGTCCCTTGTGCTTCTCATTTTACAGTTGAACTAAATGTATTAAGTGCGTACCTTGTGTCCAGGGATACGATCTTCCTTATAGGTGATCTCATTTAATCCTCACATCCACCTGTGGGGTAGGCACCAAAGCTACTCCATTTATAAGTCTGTTTGTTCTCACCTAAAGTGACACCAAAGAAGTTACCAAAGTGTATATGTCTGTGTCAAGTTAAGTTTCACAAAAGAACTGTCTCCAGACCCTGAGAAACTAGTGCTTTGGGGCTGGCTTGCTTCACAACAAGATCTCAGGCACAACATATTTCTGGAGATAGAAGAGATCTCCAGAGCTGCCACAAAATAGACAGACAGACATGCAGACAAAGGAAAGCTGAGTCTGAGAGGGGGCAGGGAAGAAAGGAGGGAGGTGGGGTTCTCCAGGTTTCTGTGACCAGAAGCTGAGCAGGAATCGCCAAGAACTAGGACAGGAGTGGTCAGGAGCTGGCTGAGAGGCCAGGAGGGAGACAGGGCTGCGGTAACCAGGTATCTGCATGGCGGGAACTGGCCTGAACCTATGGCAACAGGGAGGCGGTAGGGCTGTCCTGAGGTAGAATCCCGTACGGGGACCGAAATCTGAGATTCTTACTCTAAGAAAAAATCTTTGAAGGATTCTGGGGTGAACTGTATGGAAAAGAGGGGGCTTTAGCATCTATGGGTAAAAGGAGATGTAGACCCTCTTTGGAGGAAAGGCTTCTCAAGTTAGTTTGCAGGAATCCCACAAATTAAAATCAAGCACAACCTCACGAACAAAAATCAACAAATACTTGGGAAGGCAAGTCACTGTGAAAAAAAGCTAACAGAAACAAGAAACAGCAGCTGTAGATCCCCAAGGACTACAGATGTTTCTATTGTAGCAACAGCATGCAGAACTGTGAAGTATAAAACATCTAAAGAATGGATACACTTATAATGTATGAATAAACAACAGGAAAACATTAGGCATCAATTGGTAGAATCAGGGAGAAAAACAGATCGAACTTTTAAAAATTAATAACAAAACTGTTGGAGAAAAGCGCAATGGATATAAATACTGAAGAAGTCACCCTTTTATGTATTATTCACCAGTGGAGGGAGTTCTCATTTAAATTTGCATCTAGTACTTTGTCAGTCACTTTTTTATATTCTTTGCAAAATTCACACAGATTATTGATTATTTTTAATAAAACAAATGTTTCTGTACCAATGGAAAAAAACCCTCAATGGATAAGTTAAACGGTAGATTACACTGTTAAAGAGAGAATTCATGAACTGGAAAATATATCTGAATAACTTATCCAGAATACAGCAGAGAGAAAGAGAGGAAGATATGAAAAAGTATAAAAGATATGGAAAAAGAACAAGAAGATCTAGCAAAGAGCTTGGCAAACTATGGCCTGTGTGTCAAATTCATCCAGCCACCTGTTTTTGTAAATAAAGTTTTATTGGAACCACCACACTCATTTGATTGTGTATTGCCTATGGCATTTTTTACAATACGATAGAGCTGAGTAGTTGTGACAGAGACCATATGGCCTCCAAAGCCTAAAATATTTACTCCCTGGCTTTTTACAGAAAAAAAAAAAATTGCCCCTGGACTAGTACATACATGACTGGGAACCCAGGAGGAAAATTTGGAGAGAAAGGAAGAAAGGTAATATTTTAAAAGAGAATGACTGTATTTTCCAGAACTATTTAAAACATGTAGCCACATCGCCAGAGAGTACAATGTATTCCAAGCAGGATAAATAAAGAGTCATGCTTGCATTACAGGTTGAATTTTGTCCCTCAAAAAGATACATCCAAGTCCTCATCCCCAGTACCTGTGAATATGACCTTATTTGGAAACAGGGTCTTTGCAAATGTAATCAAGTTAAGAATTTTTTCTTAAGGCCATGCCACACAGCATGTGGGATCTTCGTTTCCCTGACCAGGGATTGAAACTTCGCTCCCTGCATAGGAAACGTGGAGTCTTAACCACTGAGTGCCAGGGAAGTCCCAAGATAAGGATCTTGAGTGAGATCATCCTGAATTTGAGATGGGCCCTAAATTCAATTGTTAGTGTCTTACAAAGAAAAAGGAGAAAGAGTTATCAAATAACTTTGATAATTTTGTGGATTTTTTTTTCCTTTAGATACCTGTTGTATTTTTATTTGATGATCTAGTCCTCCTAGCCCCTGGAGACTCTTTACAGATCTTTTTAAAGTATGCGTCTTTTCGAAATGCTTTTGTCTCCAAATCTTCCATTTATACAGGCCCTGAACTCAGAGACAACAGGCAGAGTAGAAGGTGGGAGCAGGACCCTGGATGGAAAGGAGGAGAATTAAGTGAACATCTATATGCTGAGCAGCCAAGTTCTCCTACTCAGTTCCCAGAACACTGGAATGAGGTGTTTTTTCCCCAGGAAAGAAATGGGAGGATTTGACCAAAAAGAAACTAAATGGCCCCAGTTAAAACACTTATAGATACTCATAGTTGGGGACCCCAGTGAAAAACACAGGTAGCCTCTCAATCACCCCACAGGGAAGCCCAGATGCCCACACGTCCTTCCAAACTGCTTAGAGCTTCCTATCAGACCCATTCTCTGACCTGTGGACAGGCCAAGATCTTTCCCTTGTCTTTGTTTGTTTGCTTGTTTGCTTTGCTTTCTGTTCTTGTTCTATGATCTGTTGCATGTTAGACACCATCCTCTAACATCATGTTACAGACTTTTTTTCCCTAGCATTCTAACATGACCTGGCCTCTAACGTGATAGGTAGAAAACAAACAAACTGAAAAAAAAGACATACGTGGGCAGTAGAATCAGAGCAGCAAATAGTGTAGCCCCAAATTCCGAGAACTTCAGCAAGTGACCTTATTTGGATATGTAATTCGCTGTTATCTTGAGATAAGATTATCCTGATTTAGGGTGGGCCCTAAATTCAATGACTGGCATCCTTTTTTTTTTTTTTTTTTTTTTTGCTGTACGTGGGCCTCTCACCGTTGCGGCCTCTCCCATTGAGGAGCACAGGCTCCGGACGCACAGGCTCAGCGGCCATGGCTCACGGGCCCAGCCGCTCCGCGGCATGTGGGATCTTCCCGGACCGGGGCACGAACCCGTGTCCCCTGCATCGGCAGGTGGACTCTCAACCACTGTGCCACCAGGGAAGCCCAATGACTGGTATCCTTATAGGAAGAGACAAGGACACAGAGACACACGGGAAGACCATATGACAACAGAGCCAGAGATTGGAGTGATGCAGCCACAAATCCAGGAATGCTTGGGGTCACAGAAGATAAAAGAGGCATGGAAGGATTCTTCCCTAGAGCCTTCAGAGGGAGCATGGCCCTGATGACACCTTGATTCCTGACCTCCAGAACTATGGGAGAATAAATTTCTGTTGTTTTTAAGCCACCAAGTTTGTGGTAATTTGTTATGGCAATACTAGGAAACTAATACAAGCCATGCTGCTAGAGATGCAAAAGTTAGAATCCAAGGCCTGCCAGAGAGGAGGAGCCTTGAGGCTTCAAAAGCATTTGACTGGGATCTCAGGACTATACCCTGAGAGAAAGGGAAATCAGATTTAGTTTGAACACCAGACTAAATCTCAAGGGTGAACAATGCAGAAACATGCATATGAAACATGTGGAACTTAGTGTAAAAATCTAACATAGGTATAACTGGAATGCAGACAAGATGATGGAGGGGACAAAAAGAAGTGATAATTGAAGATTTACTAGCTGACAATTTTCCAAAATGACAAAAGACATTAAACCACAGAGTCAAGCAGGATAAATAAAAAGAAAATTGTTTCTAGGCAAATCAGTAAAACTAATGGAAACCAAAGACAAAAAAAAATCTTAAAAGCAGTTAGAGAAAAGAAAAAATACATGACATTCCAAGGAGCAACAATGAGACCAACAACTGACTTTTCAACAGGAACAATAGAAGCCAGAAGACAATGAAATAGGAAGGAAACTGCTCAATCTGCAGGAAAAGCGGTATCTATTAAAAACCTGCAGCAAACATGATATTTAATGCTTAAGTCAAGCTTTCCTCTTGAGACCAGAAATGAGGAAAGGATGTCCGTTCTAACGACTTCTCCTCCAAATTGCATTGGAGGTCTAGTCAGCACCATAAGGCAATAAACAAATAAAATAAAAGATATGGTGATTGTGAAGCAAGAAATAAAATTGTGATTATTTGCAGACAACATGGCATGTTCTTTGGACAACTTGGTAGAAAAGCCCTCTCATCCATCCCTGTTGCAGGTATAGAGTGTGTCCTGGAGCAGAGATTATAATTCTTTGGGGCTGCCCACAGGCTGTGGGAAGGAGATATGCCTGGCTTGACTTAGCTGCCTCTGGCCAGGTCAGACTGTATCAGTGTCGGGGCAGGCAGGAGGGGGAACCAGCAGCTGGTGGGCTGCATGCAGGCGCACTAAGCCCCACAGCGGGGCCCTTGGACACCTGTGAAGTTCTGTACTCACCTTGAAAGCATCCTCACGAGTGGGGTGCGGGGAGTGACATTAAACAGCGATACAAAAACATGATGACCAGTTGAGAGAGAGACCACAGAAAAAAGAAAAGTTTTATAAGTTAATACCTTCAATGTCACTTTTTTTTCTGTTTTTGAAGAAACCTCACATTTTCATTTTACCTTGGGCCCTGCAAATTATGTAGATGGCCCTGCTTCCCTTTATACCTCAGGGCACAGCTTAGACCAGCTAAAGTCTCAGTGATAACAGAAGGGGAGGGGAAAGGAGATGCTGAGGGAAACACATGTGAGACTGTCCTCTTGAGTAGGTCAGAAGATCACAGAACTGGCTGAGTCCCCTTTGTAGCTCCTGGCTTTCATCTATAATGCACTCCTGAGACCATGCACTGGGGTCAAACCTGAGAGGTTGGAATAGCAGATGTACCCTTGGAGAAAAATTCTTATAAGATCCTAACTTACACTTTCTCCTTTAGATATATTTTAAAATTTGTAAATAGTTTGGTATTGGGGTGGGATGAACTGGGAAACTGGGACTGACATATATACACTACTATTTATAAAATAGATAACTAATGAGAACCTACTGTATAGCACAGGGAACTCTACTCAGTGCTCTGATCTAAATGGGAAGAAAATCCAAAAAAGAGGGGATATATGTATAAGTATGGCTGATTCACTTTGCTGTATAGCAGAAACTAACACAACAGTGTAAAGCGACTATACTCTAATTTTAAAATATTTTAATAATTAAATAAATAAAAATAGTTTGGTATTTGTAAATAATTTGGTCTCTTTCTAAAAGATAAGAAGCTTTTTTTAAAAACAGGTTAACTACAATATCATTATCATACCCTAAAAAAAGAACACAACCTTCTGAAGCTGTACTATGGGCCAGCAGGGACCACCACCAGGCAACAGTTCAGAAAGGTCCTTCATCAGCTAATGCACCTGAGGCCCAGTGTGATGGGTTATATACAGTACGTGAGCAGACAATACACAAAATCAAATGCATGCATCTGTGCTCAGCTAGAGAGTCCTTCTGTCCCCAGTGACCTCAGGGCATCTGCAAATGGCAGCTGAGATATTATCCCTCCGGAAGCACAGGCATCTCCTCTCTACATAGAACGTCCTGATTTCCTACCAGGATTCAAGGAGGAAAATTGGGTAGACATGGAGACCCCTGGGGATATTCACTTCCTTAGTCCAAGTAATGGACATTCAACCTATGTATCTTTCAACTCAGAATATCTAGGGACATGCAAGTATTTCGTTTGTTTTATGGTCATTGCTATAGCCTTTTGGCATTTGACATTGTGAGTTGAACTCATGTTTAATGCATGAACTCGGGGAAAATTTGATAGATAGGATAGATTGCTAATATGTTTAAGGAATCGCTTACAATTACTAGGCTAGACTCAAAACAGCAGAAACTCTCTCCAAATAAATGTGCAAGTAGCAAGTCTTCTACAAACTGTAGCAAGTCTTCTACAAATTGAATAACTCAGCAAGCACTCGACCTGAAAGGAAAGCTCTCGGAGCAAGTAATCTTGGCTTTGGCTCATGTTCCTTCTGACCCATTAAGTTATACAAGGGCATCAGTCACTGAAAGCTAAAATTAACACTTATGGGTCTTGCCAGAGAGCTCTGATACCTCCAGTGGGAACTTTCCATGTGCTTGTGACAGACCAACATCCACTGGTGTTGCCATGGGGAAAAAATAAGAATTGAATTTCCTGCCTTGGTTTTTCCAGCAACTGCCAAGTGGGTAGTCTGCTTGGCCTGTGGTGATAACTCTGCTTTGGTAACACTGACTCAACAAATACTTATTGGCCACCCCACTACATGCCCAGTATGATGCTGGGTGCTGGGGGTAAAGAGGTACACAGGACAGACAAAGCATGCACCCCAGATCCAGAAGATCTGGGCCCCTAGACCAGCCTCAGTACTCATTGGCCATGTGGTTTGGGGCCAAGTCTCAAAAATCAAGTAGATTCTAGGCCCTGGAAGAGTTCCTAGTGAAAGTAACACTCCACACCAAGTGAGTAAGAGCTGGATTAAATCCCAGCTCTGTCCGTTACCAGCTGTGTGGCATGAGCCTGTGGTCATTTAGAAATGGCCAGAAAGGAAGAAGCAGCAGTTGGGAGTGGGTGAGTGAAAGGAAGATCTGAGGGAAACTACTTGGTTATAATTTCTTCTTTTCTTTAATCAGAGTGTAACTTTCACATAGTTAAATATTATAACTTACACAAGTCTTAAGTATGGGGCTTGATGAATTTTTCACATGAATCTCATGTAACCACAACCCAGATCAAGATACAGAACATTTCCAACACCCAGCAGGTATAATTTTTAAAGTGAAAATACCAAAACCCAAATCTCAGGACCTCTGATAGGTTACCACAATCAGTGCTACCAGCCACAGAGCTGATTTCTGACCAGTGGAGATGAGCTTATAGTCTCATTCTTCTGGTGACCAAGAGCACTACTTATGAACTAGTCTGCTGGACGTGGGCGTACAGATGAAGCCCGTAAATATGACTTAGAACAGAGTTTTAACGTGTACTAAGCTAACTGGCCAATCCAAGGATGAAATCTACACTCTTGCCCGCTCCTTACCGCCAAACTCAAACGTACTAGTTACCCAGGCCAGATTTTCCTTGTTATAAAATTTATTAAATATTTCTCATAAACTTGTTGCAAGGCAAAAATAAAAGTTGGAGGCATGTTATTCATTACAGCCAAAAGGTGGAAACAACTCAAATGACCATCAACAAATGAATGGATAAAGAAAATGTGGTATATCCATACAATGGAATATTATTTGGCCATAAAAAGGATTGAAGTCCCAATACATCCCACAACCTGGATGAGCTGTGAAAACGTCATGCTAAGTGAAAGAAGCCGGACACATAAGACCACATACCATAGGATTCTATTCATATGAAAGTCCAGAATAGGGAAATCCGGAGACAAAGTAGATTAGTGGCTGCTTAGGACTGGTGATAGGAGTTGGAGGATAGGGAGTTAACAGCTAATGGGGTTCCTTTTTGAGGTGATGAAAATGTTCTAAAACTGACTGTGAGGATGATTGCACGTATCTCTGGACACACTAAAAACCACTGAATTGTACACTTCAAATGGGTGAATTGTATGGTACATGATTTTAGTTAAAATTCACAGCCTCCTTAGGAGGTAGCTCCTATCCCCAATGTACAGATCACAGAACTCAGGGTTAAAGAGAAGCCAAACTAGATTTGACACCAAATCTTGCCCTCTTAACCACTGTGCAAATACTCACTTTAAAAAGGCATTTTTCACATTAGAAATGATTTCCATAGGACATCGTTTCTTATCTCTTAGTTGATGAGAAATAGAATTACTAGCTCAAAAGCTGTGAACATTTCTAAGAACCTTGATACACATTAGAAGGCCAGATTCTCAGTCAAAGTCATCATCAGGATGGAGAATGCCTCCAGGGCAGGGACTCACTTTTATCATGCGAATGCCTGGCTCTGTGCCTGGCGCACTGTGGCCACCCAGGGATATCTCCTGAATGAGTAACAGCATGTGTGCAAGCAGGAGAGCGGGAGGACTCCCCAGTGCAAAGAACTGCACTCCTTTTGTACATAATGTACAAGCTCCTAAGTGAGGCCAGCTCTAGACTACACATGAATAATGAGCGCCTGGAACATGCAGCCCTCCATCTGTCTGCTTTGGCCACCTTCACACGCCAGGTGACTCACCACACGGTCCCCTGATTTAGTTGACTGCGAAGAGGTCGAAAATAACTTAATAAGTTACACCACGGTGCATCTGGGTGACCACACACGGGGTTGGAAATTACATCTATTCTTTTAGGTAGTAGTTCAATGGGAACATTTTTCAGCAAGTGCAACTGTTTCTGTTTGGATTATTTAATAACTTCCCTAGTAAATGCTGATTCTCCATATAAATATTAGCAACTGACATACATAGTCACAGTCCACCAATGCCCCAAGTAAGTTAGACTATAAACCCAATGCCTTTGGAAGCTGCATTAACCAGTGCAGGCCACTAAATTGCCTTGACAAGCCCGGCCCTACTTCTCCACCAGGAAACAGCTGTACCTATATCACAACCAGCTAAAGAGGTTTGCACTGCAAAAACCTTGGGATCTCAATGAACTGCTTTTTCCTGCAGAGCAGTTTGGTGGCAAGAGGGTCTGTTGAGAATTTCACCACTCAGTTGCCAAACCACCTCATCTCACCTGTAATCAGGTGGGTCTATGTTCCAATGGGTTCATTCTTTCAGACTCTATCACATGGGGTTTTCCCCAGTCTGTACTGCCCCTTAAAAAAACCCCAAGCTCTTCGGTTATTAAAGATACTCCTTTTAGTGTTACCTTACCCACATCTTGTACTATACTATTCAGGGGTCTTTAGAGGGACGGAATTATAACTTGTATTATCAATATAGGAAATACCTGGAGAAAATGCAGATGCCCCTTGGCTCATATTCCACAGGCTGCTCTCCTGTCTATGAAACTATATCAGGTCCTCCTGGCACAGTCAGAGGAAGGCTGAGAGGCAGTCTTACCCAATCAGACCTTAATGATTTTATTTATTGCACATGGCCTAAAAACATGTTTCAACATAACTTGCCATAATTTTTCTGGTGATTTCTATGAATCACTTTTTAATTATGAATTATGTTTTTTAGAGACACTCCTGAGAAATTTTACCCAAGGTTCCCTTGACAACCATCTCATAAAGTATCTAAAGTGAAGCTGCTTCCGCAACCAATGCAGAAAATGAACTTTAAAGCATACATTCCTAAAAGATCCATTAGTCATCTTTGCTGAGAACGAATCTCAGATTCACACACGCAAAGGGTCGCTGAGAAATTCAGATCCACCCACATAACTAGCAAAATACATTTACTGTCAAATAAGGTTCAAAGGATTTTTGTACAAATATAAATTTTCTAACTTCACTTGGAGCATGTTTTCTTTTCTTCTAGCAAGGGATTTTCTCTGTGTGTCTAAATTATTGCCTTTCCACCCTCGGCTGAAAGTTTTCAGCTTTTACAGGATCTGCTATGTCCACCGCAGGAAGGATCTTTGCCTGCTGGATCAATCCAGGCCACTTAGAAATTAAAGTGTTTGTGCACGATAATGGGCACAAATTTCCATTTTGGGATTTACTTAGGAAAATCCAGCTGCTGGATCTCAAACAATCAGGTAAGGTCCAAATACTCTTAAAGGACAGCTGGGCGGGGGTTAGCCTGGAAATTCTAGCACTTTCTACAGGTGCAGCTTCCCCGGCTTCCACTTTCCTTCCTTTGGCAGAGTTGACAGCTTCTGCAAAAATAACGATGTAGACATCAAGCTAAACAGAAATATAAATAGGTCAATTAGCTTTCAATGGAGCACCCTTTATGTTGCTTAAACAGGGAGGTATTTTCTGGTCAATTACTTTAAGTAGACATCAATAAACACTAAAATTATTTGTGCATGGGGAGCCATGGCGCTGGGCTTTTCCCTCCCTGGCCCCCAACGGTCCAGGGAGCAAAGCAGACTCACACAGGCGCTTCCCAGTGCTCACTACCGTGTTTAAAGTGTTCAACAAGTGTTTGAGGCTATCCGCTTTCGGTCCAGACCGTGCTGAGAGCCCCAAAAGACGTGGCACCTGGCGCCTGTTGCCTCGCCAGGTCACCGGGCCACTCTCCTCCGACGGCGTTCACCACCGCCCATTTCTTTCCCCACGCCGTATTGTATTTATTCAAAAGTTAGATTTCGCAATAAACTCTTCCAAGTATCCACCTTCCCCCGCCCCTCCACGCCCTGCTCAGGGCCCGGCAATTGGTAGGAACGCTTCAGAATGAAATGCAAGATTGAAACGAAGTCTCACGCCACCATAATAAAGCGGTTTAATGAGCTTCGATCTTGGGAACGGCGTAGCATTTGCACAACTCCATGAAGCCACGCGCACACTCACACCCTGACCACCCCTCCCGTAAAAGGGAAAGCGAAGACAAAGTGCATGCCCCTGAACGTGAAAATCTGCCCGGCCCCCGAAGGCTCACCCTGCCTGGTTCAAAAGCTTCTGGGGAAGAAGTACAGAGAATTCCGTAGTCAGATTAAATAATGTCTTTGTCTACACCCGCTGGGCGAAAAGAACCTTGGTGCTATAACCAAGATTATTTCGTTTCCGCTCTCTAAAAAATGAAGACGGTGCTGGAGTTGGGGCCAAGAATATTCATAAGCCACACAGTTTGAATCCACCCTGTAGTTTATCAGCTAACCGATACTTTTGCCAGGGAAAATATTCTTGAATTGAGGAAAAGTGTTAAATTTAAAATTCTCCTTTTATACGAAAACGTGCGCTACCCCGTGCCTCCTCCTCCAGGGTATTTGCTCTGGCACCTAAAAGGAATTCTGTCGTGGGGCAGTTAAGAGGAGGAGAAGAACGGCGGAGGGGAGCTGGACCTTCTTCCTCGATCTGGGAACCACGCCGGATCTCCCTCCAAGAAAGCTGAGCCGCCAGCGTGAGAACTCGACTCCAGATTTGGTCTAAGAGCGCGCGAGCTGGGGACGGCTCAGGGATCTTTGGCGAAGCCAAGATGAAAGTACGGGCCCCTTAATTTCCACCAGACTTCCCTTCATCCACATACACCGGCTCTCACCCACTCCCCAGACCTCACGCGGACCCCGGGTCCCTCTGGTCCCTACTTCCCACGTGGAAAGAATCTGGGGGGAGGAGCGGAGCCGAGGCCGAGCGAGTACAGGGAGCTCGGGAGACGGGCTAGCACCAGACGAGGTCCGCACGGCCCCACTCACGCAAGTGAGCGTGCCGCACACCTCCCAGCGCTCACAGCCGCGTCCGCTCCAGCTCCCCGCCCGCCTGGCTACGTGCGGACCGAGGCTCTCCCCAAGGTACCCTGCGCCCCAGCCGTGAACGGTGCGCGCCCGCGTGCTCTCGAGCTCCCTACTCCCTCGTGCACTGCGCCGGCTCCGTGCGCACCGAGGCCCCTGACCCCTCCGTGTTTACTGAGCCTCTCCAGTGGCCGTGCGCGTTGCGCCCCCTTCCGCCAACCTGCCCAGGCCGCGTTTCTAACCACGCGGGCGATCCCGAGACTCTGAGAGCGCAAAAGGCGGGAACCACACCGCAAAGTCTGTCCGAAACAAATCTCCTTCTGGGCCCTCACCCAGCGCGGGGAGTAGGAGTCCCGAGTCTCTTCTGCGGAACTGAGAAGACCTCTGGAGACGGGGAAGCCTGAAGCTCGGCCCGTGTCTCCGAGTGGGACCCGCAGGTTTCAAAGCCGGATTTCGTCCCAGGACAGGGAGACCCGGCGAGGGGTCCCCGCCACCGCCTGCGTGCCGTGCCGGATGGGGTGCGGCCCCCCTACCGGCGTGGCCCCACGCCGCTCTGAAGTCTGGCTTTGGCGCGCCCAAAACCTCTGACGCGGGATGGCCCTCTGCTGTGTGCGTCTCCTCCTTCTCCACGGATGGAAGAGTGTGTTCCCGGATACACACCTCTCAGGAAACCCGCCTTCCACGCCAGCCCTTAAAACTAAAGAAAAAAAAAAAAAAATCTGCGCGAAGCAGGAAGATGCTCACGCCCCGGGTTGGGACGGCTGCGCGCGCTCAGGCCAGGCTGGAGGGAGCCGATCCAGCCGCCCCGCCTGCCCGCTGGCCTTTCTTTAACTTTCTCTACTAAACCGCGAATGAATTAGCGTACCTCTTCCTACAGATTTGTTTAGATTAGGGAGGTTTCCCTCAGTGTTCGCTTTACTTTGCGAACATTATATTAATAATTATATTAATTAAATAAAACGAGTTTGTGTCTTTAAAGCACTGTAATAGCCCTATATTATAGTCAGCCTTACATTAAGGGTTGGCTGCTACTATTATTACCTGCTAGAAAAAGAAAATTAAGCCTATCATGTTTGTGCTTTCTTTGATGTGCAGAAATATGTGTCTCTGGTGGGTAGATTTTTTTTTTTTTTAGGGACAAGTTTTGGTTGATGTTTTTGAAAGGCGGTTTCAGCGCCGTCGTTAATGAACTGATTGGTTTTCGGATTTCAAGGCGGCATGTCATTGATACAACCACTGAGGAATTTCAGCGCGCACCAGACGGCAGAGACTCCTCCAGCTCAAGGGTTTGCAGACACGATCGCGGGCTCGCTGGAGGCGAAAAGCGAGGCTTTGCCGGGGAGCGGATGGGCTGCCTCTCCCCGAACCAGGACTTTGAGGCGATGTTTCTGTTAAGCCGGAGCGAGAGCACTCTGGGAGCGGGCTGCGGAGGCTTCGTGCCGCCGGCTCGCAGAAGGGTCGCAGGAGGTCGGCGCAGGACACTCGGCTCCCCTCTCCTTCGGCCCGGATTCCTGGCCGGTCCCTGAGCGCCGCTCCTGGGCGCCGGGCGCTGCGTGCGCTCCAACAGAATCCTCGCTCTCTCCGGAGGACGCTGGATGTGTGTGCACGGGTAGGGGTGCCAAAGTCCCGGGCACCTTCTCAGAGACGGGGGTGAAAGCGGAACTGGGGCTGGGAGACGGCGAAGGAGTGCAGAGGAAAGGGCTGCCCTCTCACCACCGCTCCCCCACCGCCCCCTAGGTAACATTAGAAGAAACGTGTGGCCGTTTCCCCAAACCTGGCGCGGCTTCAGTGGCTCCCTCTGTGGCCCTCGCTGGGGACTGTGCTAATCACTATCATTAGTTACCAGTGACACTGATTTGGATCCCTAAATGCATCGCCTTGAGTGAGGGAGAGAAGTAGGCAGGAGGCACTGCCCCGGAGGGCCCCCTCAAGCCCGCAATCCCAGAACCCGAAGTCGTCCCGGACAACCAAGTCCGAGAAGGACTGCGCTCTTTTCGGAACCCCAGGGAGCAGAGTCAGCCTCGAGGAGGCCGGGATAGGCGACTGGGAGGTGGGAATGATCCCCCACTGGGTGGCGCCTCCTTCCCTCCCCTCCCCGCCCCACCCCCCCGCACAGCCACTTGGGGCACCCTGCCGAGGACCGAACGCACAAGCACCAAGGGACCCCAGGACCCTGTGCAGGAGGGCGGATCTGCACTAATTACTGTGATGTAATCAATCAGAGAGAAGCCGACCAACCTAAAAGCAAACACTTTCTCCTAAGGGGTAACTTCCAGTGAAATAACTTATTAAAAGCGAAACAAAACAAAACAAAAAGAAATAAACTTCTCTGCCTCTACTACTTAGGAACGTGTGAGCAGAGCGCGTTACTGTCTCGACCTCTCAAGGAACGAATCATTACGAAATTGCTCTGGATATCTGTAATTACTTTTATACAATGGGTAGTAATATTGTAATTGTTGTCCGAGCCTTTCTGGGAGTAGCAATGACCCCAGAAAAAGTTGATGATCTCTCCACTGGTCTTACACAAGGAAAGGAGTGAAAAATCGAAGTACCTTTTCAGATAGCTCAGACCAAACGCGCCTCCCAGCCTTGAAATACTCATATTTGTGATGCTGAACCCAAGCGGGATTTTCTGAAGTAACCACATCATGCTAATTGCCTGTGTAGACAAGAGTTTAGAAATCGAATAGGTTCACATCTCCATAGTCCTGGGTTTTCTGCTGTCTCGGCTTGTTTGGGCGGTTGAAGTTCTCCTAAACACCACTTCAGAGGTTCCAACCCCTTCCCCCAAATCTAGTGCTAGGCCTGGGAGGAGTTCTCCCCTCCCCACCTCCTTAGGGACAAAGTCTCTGATCCCTTTCTGCCACCGCAGCAGCCCATCCCTAGTGGAACATCTGCGCGTTTTCCCCTTGATCTCACGCGAAAGTCGGTTTCCGCGGAGGATGGGCCTCAGGTAGGCGCCGGGTGCGGCCCCGGGGAAAAACAGTTGCGGAGCATCTGAAGCGGAAAATCCAAGCAGATGTGGGGCGACCGGGCCCCGCCCCTTTCCTCTTAGGGCCTCAATTCTTCCAGATCAGTTTCCTAATGGAAAGTTTCTAAGAGGTGGGGGGTATGCGGAGGCTTGCTCGTGCGCCTCGGGGTGCGCCTAGGCGCTGGGAAGCAGGACAGACTGGTGCTGGTGGCGTCCCGCAAGCGCAGCAAAAGCTTTCTGGACTCAAGGTGTCTGACCCCTCTTTCCACCTGCCCCCAGCCTCTCGTCATTCTAGATTCTGCCAACTCCTTCCGGGCCAGTAGGAGAACCGCCGTTTCTGGGTGATGCCCGGGACTGAGAGGTCTTTCGTTGCCCTGTGCTTCTCCCCTGCGGGCCCGTCTCCGTGCTCTGCGCGACGTGCTCGACTTTCGACTCAAAGTGTAGACTAGGAGGTACTCCCTGCACCAGGAGCCCTGGAGCAAGGAATACGCAGTAGGTGTCCCAACCGGCGGCCACCGGCTTCTGATCACTCCAATTAGCACGCGTTTAGTGCTTTTTCCAGTTTACACAGAGCTTCTATCCTGTGGGTGTCCTAAGGGCCTCAGGCTTTCCCTTCGGCAGGGAGAGCCCTGGGACGACCCTATCCAAGCGCAGGGGTTCTTCCTTCGCCATTCCACGCAGACATCACTATTCTTCCCGCCTGGGGAAACCTCTAAGTTCGCGCCGAAGTACTCTGTGTTCTTTCGGTGGTGCTGTGCGGGAACCCAGGCCCATCTCCGCGCGCTGGGTGTGTGTGTTGAATGAATGTGTTGGGGGGAGGGTGATAAAAGGCCCACTTGGGCGTTTGCTGGGGCACACTGTGGGCCCTAAAGTGCCCCACAGCCAAACATCTGCGAATCTTCAAACGCTCCGTTATGCTACGTCTCACACCACGCGATTTGAACCTGTCTCGCAGATGCAACAGCAGCTGCCACTACTGAAGACCGGGTATCGAGATATCAAGTACAATTTCCCGTGAAATCCGGGAACTTTGGTTTAAGGAACGTTTCTGTTCCTGTTACTTGTCGAGTTTCTCCCACTTCCACTTAACCATGTTTCTGCGATCTGGGTAATCCCTTTCAAGCCCAGGAGGAATTCTCCCGGGTCCATAATTGAGGATCGGAAATCGTGGGGGTGAGGGACGCCTTAAATCCTCCCGAAGGCAGGAAGGTGCCGGAGCGCACACGGGGGCGGCCTGAGCAAGCGGCGGCGGGGCCCAGCCGGCAATCCATTCCCCCCTGGAGCTCCTTCTCCCGGAAGCCGGGAGACCACCGCTGTCCCCGCAGCGGGGTGAGGAACTCCGGGCGGGGAAGCGGGCCGGGAGCCTTGCGTTTGGCCACTGCGTACCCGAGCCGCTCGCGCGCCCCACCCCCGACCCTCTGCGCGCACGGCTGGAAAAAGGAAAGCGCCCCTGGATCCGAAACCCCAAGGAAAAGTGCTGGTTCCTACATGCGCCCGGCATTTGGTTGGGAGGCACCAACTCCGAAGCTCGCGCGGCTCGGTGGTTTCGAGCAAGGCCACGGCTGTGGGTTCCGCAGGGCGCCGGGGCACGTGAGGCCGAGCCCGGGTCTGCGCACGCTGTCCTGCCCACCGAGGGAACTACGACGCCTCCAACGCCATCGAACTTCTGACCTTCAAAGGGGTCCCTGGAAAGGGTCAGGAGCGCCTGCTGACGACAAGGTCGCCGTAGGCCCTGCCCTCCAGACGCGGGGGAGGGAGGCGAGTGCCAAGTCATTGTAATGGCAGTGAGCGCGCGGAGCCGCAGGCTCCTCCCGGGCCGGGGGAGAGAGAAGGCACCTAGAACGGAGATCTTAGCGCTGGGCCCCAAGGCTCCGGCGTCTCCCCTCCGAGCTGACCTCCAGATCAGGCCCCCGCAGCCTACAGCCTCGGCACACGTTCGAGGGACCCCAGGACCCCGCGCCCTGCGTCCACTGCGGCTGCCCTCTGACCCCGCGCGCCAGGAAGCTGGAGTCCTCCCACTGCATGCGTCCACACCGCGTCCGGAGGGTTCGGGCTTCTAGAAGGGAAGGGATGGGGGGCTACCTCGTGGCCGGGGTAGCTAGGAGGATCCTCCGGGCTTGCAGGCACCGACGGTGAGGTGGGGTATACAAGAGGACTCGAGGTCTAGTGTGGCCCTGAGGGAAGGCGCCGGGACGCCCTACGGCCGGCCGCGGTCTCCGACTGCGCCTCCCTAGCCAACTGCCTCCTGCCCCCATCACCCTGGCCACCACGAACGCTTGTCCGATGACCCTCGCTCGGTGTTCCTCGCCCTGAAGCACCCGCCCCAGCCGGCTT
This sequence comes from Hyperoodon ampullatus, assembly GCF_949752795.1. Lineage (NCBI taxonomy): Eukaryota > Metazoa > Chordata > Mammalia > Artiodactyla > Ziphiidae > Hyperoodon > Hyperoodon ampullatus. The sequence goes on from NC_136918.1 coordinate 137,953,497, forward strand.
CCCTGAAATTCCTGCCGCACTGGATCGGGCTTCAGGGGCGGGTATATTGGGCCCAGTTCCCGCCGCTGCCCAGGGCAAGGCCTCACCGGTAGGTTCGGCTCCCCCGCCCCTCTCTCCGTCCGATCCGCGCGTCCCCGCGGCCTCCAACCCCTGCGGGGACCGCGCCGATCTCCTTTCGCTCTCCCGTTTCCAGGAGAGATAGGGCGTAAGGGTCACTTCCGAGCCCTACTCGCGCCGCTTCCTGGGGAGGAGGGTGGTCCTTCCCCTCTGGTCTCCCCACCACCACCACTTTCGGCTCTCGGAGCTGCAAACTGGGGAGAGCGAGGGCTCGGGGCCCGCGCGGGCTCGGAGGACTCAGTCCTCCTCCGCAGGGCACTCAGGCAGCGCCCGCCCAGTACCTGCGCCGGAGCCACAGACGAGGTCTCCGCACCGCTTCCTCCCTCCCTTCCTCCTCCGCCCCTCCCCGCCGCTCCTCCGAGCGCCCAGGCCCCGCGACCCGCTCGCCAGAGCCGGTCCCCGCCGCGCGCCCTGCGCACTCACCGCGATTTCCTCCAGGCCGGGAGCGCGCGGGTCTGTCCCGGGAGAGTCCCTGGAGGCAGCGACGTGGAGGCGCGCCTGTGACTCCGGGGCCGCGGTGGGGTCGGTAGGCGAGATTGGCCGCCCCCGCCTCCGCCGCGGTCCCTCCCCCCCTTCCTGCCACCCCTCCCCCCACCCCCCCGGGCCGCGGCGGCCGAGTGCTCCGCCCGAAGGCGGGTCCGCCATAAACAAACGCGGCTCGGTTGCACGTGGACCGCTGAGCTTGTGCGCCTCGCGACAGATCGCGGGCTCCGGGCGCCGCATCTCCAGGCCCAGGGAACCGCCAGGGAGGGCAGGAGAGCTCACCCGGGCCGGGCCCCAGCCGCGTCCGCTCCCCTCCCGCTCCATGGCTCCGCAGCCGCAGCCGCCCGTGCCGTCCTCCAGACCGGAGGGGCCTCGCGGCAGCGGGTACGAACACCCAGTCAAGGACTAAACAGCACCGCCGCCTCCTCGCCGGCCACTCTCCACCCCTAAGGAAAGCCGAGGCAGGGGAGAGAAGAGGGAGAAAGGAAGAGCGAGCCGAAGCGAGCGGGAAGCCAGGGCTCGGGTCGCCGCGGGACAGTCCGGCCCGGAGGAGGCTGCGCCCGGGGCCGTGGCGGGAGGAGCGCGGGGCGGCGCCCCCGGTTTGCGCCGAGCTCCCGGCCCACGGCTGCAAACAGGCGTCTTGGCGCCCCTGGTCGGCCCCACGCACCTGCCCGCGGCCGGCGCCCCACGCTCACCTGGTCTGCGGGGCCCCCTTCCCCATCGCCGCCGCTGCAGCCAGAGCGGAGCTCCGCGGGCCTGGAGCACGGCCGGGTCTAATATGCCCGGAGCCGAGGCGCGATGAAGGAGAAGTCCAAGAATGCGGCCAAGACCAGGAGGGAGAAGGAAAATGGCGAGTTTTATGAGCTGGCCAAGCTGCTGCCGCTGCCGTCGGCCATCACCTCGCAGCTGGACAAGGCGTCCATCATCCGACTCACCACGAGCTACCTGAAGATGCGCGCTGTCTTTCCCGAAGGTGAGGCCGCAGGTGGGCGGCCGGGAGCGCTAGGGGGCCCAAGCGGGGAGCCAGAGCTGGCCCGGAGGGGCTGCCTGAGCCTTCCGGCCGGTGCCAAAACATCCTGGGGGGGTCGCTCCGGGAACTTCGGCTCCTCCTGGAGAGAGGGATCAGGGCCCTGGTGCCAGAGACACCAGGCCATCTTCGGGCCCAGGGCTGGGGGGTAGCGGGGGGCGAACCAGGGATCGTTCCAGGAGCGTACTAGTCCAATCTGGTCTTTCTTCTTCCTTCCTTCCTTCCTTTCATTTCTTTAACTCCCCCTTTTATTTTTTCCTTCCTACTTTCTTTCCGTGGGGGGGAAAGCACAGTGCACCCGGGCCGGAGGTGAAGGGTGCTTGCTGTTCCCTGGGAGAGAGTGGAGTACACCGGGAGGCCCAGGCCCTGCAGGCCCCAGCTCCCAGCAGAGCACTTGCAGGGACTTGGGCCTCAGGCCTCAGACTCGGGCCTCTCAGGTGGTCTCTTCTCTGCTCGCCGTGCTTGGGGCTGGGGCTCTGGAGGTCCGGGTGGGAGAGACTCACCTCAAACAGGTGAGCCGAGACCGGGCAGGAGAGAAAGGGAGGCGGTTAATTCGGAAATGGCAGGCGGGCCTGAGCGTAGTCTTCTTTTCTAGATTGGATTATAAGCCCGGAGGGGCAGGTGCCATGGTGGGCAAGGGTCGCCAGGACCCACGGGCCCAGCAGGCTCTCAGTGGTCAGAAGTGGTGGCGCACCGGGTGGGCCTTCCCTGCCAGCACACGGCCTGTCGGTGACAGTAGCTGCCGGGCGGGCACCTCTGAGCTGCAGGGCTGGAGGAGGCCTGATCCCCACGGCATCCCTTTTGGTGTCCCGGTGGTTCTGAACCGACCACCTTCCAACGTCTCTGTCCCCAGCCACGTTGGCTGCGGCCTGGCAGAAGGGATTAGGGCGCTTGTCTGAGACACTCTGCTCCGGCACCCGATGGGTACCCCCCAACCTGAAGGCCGAGGAGCCACTAGAGCTGTGGCAGCCTCTGGAGCATGAGAAGCCGGTGCACGACTAGGGAGACAACTTTAGCCACAGGGCACGGGGAGGGTCGCTGCAGAGCCGCGACAGGTGTCTCTCCAGCGCAGGGCGCCTCCATTAAGGCAGTTCCAGCCCAGGCAATCGACCTAACGTCAGTAAACTCGACCTCTTTACGGTGGGCGCCCCTAAGCCTGTTATTTGCAATCGCCTCTGGGTCATAAACTGCCCTTTACACCACCTCCTGGGTGGAGCTCCTAGGGCCTGGCCCCCAGCGTGACCTCCAGCTCTGCAGCGTGCTGGCTGGGGAGCTGAGCGCCACTGGACGGGGAGCCGAGGGGGCCAGAAGCGGTGGCCTGTCCTCGCCAGAGCCTTCCAGCTGCGCTGTGCGGCCAGGCGGGCACTTTCCTCCCTGGAGCACGAACCTGTGACCTGGCTGCCACAGCCCAGAGCTCTTAGAAGGGAAAGTTCTTTTCCTTTCCAACCCCGATCAACCGAGGGGACCCCCTCTCTGCTCCCGCCCGTCCTGCTGGGAGCCGCGGCCCAGTGGACGCTACTTGTCGGCCCTCCAGCGACGTAGAGCTGATTCCTCCCCTGCTGAAGTTTTCAGTGAAAATTAAAAGAGAATTGGGTTTTATAAGAGCCGAGTCTCCTTCCAACCCTGGGAGGAAGAATGGTAATTGGTTTGCTCGGGTGAACCGTTTCTTAATCCACATGCTGCAAAGCAGGTGTGGAGCCCAGACAGGACATAAGCCTTCTCTCCTGTCCCCCTCCCACCCCACTGGAAATACAAATTACAAAGACATGATCAGAAGACTAAATGATTTCAAGTAAGCCAGAAATTGAGGCCTGGAGAAAGGGGCTAATTGCTAGCCACTTGTTGTTTGGGGCTTTCCAGGAAAGCGGCTAAAAACTGGGAAGTGGTGTGTATATGCTCCTGCAAACATTAAACTGGGTCTGTAGGTTCCAGCGCTGCGAAGCGAGGCTGCAGGCCTTGGGACCCCGAACTGCTTGGCCCTGAGCAGGTGGCAAGGGAGCGCTGGCTGTGGTCTGGCCCCTGAACACCAGGCCCCTGTGCTTTGTGCCTAGTGGTCTAGTTGAGGGGCGGCCTGGGCGTCTCCCGGGGGTGACCATCGAGACTGGAACTCCAGGAGGGGTCGGGGAGAGTTATGTGGCCCTAGAGTTTTGGAAATAGTCCTGAACCTAAAGGGTCCCAATTCCTCCAAAATGGGCGGCAGGCGGTGATCTAGACCGCAGCGGCTCCTGCAGCGCTGAAGCTGGGAGCAGGGGCGCCCGCCTGCGCGGGGGGCCAGCAGCCTCCGGACGCCTCCCTGCGCTCGGAGGCCTGGGGCCCGCAGACCTTCCCCCTCCAGTCAGTCTGCGACTGGAGACTAGAGGAGCTGGGTGCCTGGGGCAGAGGAAAAGAAGCGTTTAGAAAGACCTCAATTACACAAAATGACTCGTTCGCCGCTCCCGTGGCTCTGAAGGACGAAGGGTGGGAGCGCGGAAGCAGCACCCGAAGCTGATTTAACCTGTTCTCGGGAGGCTGCGCCGGGGAGGCGGTGCGGGAGGCGGACGGGGCCTGGCGGAGCTGCGAGGGTCCGGACGCGGGCGTCAGGGAGGCTTTAGCGGCCAGCCCGGTCCTGCGCCGCGGCGGGAACTCCTGGACCTGCTCCGGCTCTCGGCAGCGAACGGAAAGATACCGAGCGGACCCGATGTGCCCAGCGCGGCCTCGCTGGGTGATAGCCAAGCTGGATCCCTGGGTGAAGAAGCATCTAGAAGCCAAGTTAGGACTTTGGGAGTTAGAAAATGAAGAGCACAGTCCGAAGGAACCACAGGAATCGCCAGACTAACCCTCAGTATTTGAGGACATTGAGGCGTGAGAGGGGCGGGCCTTTCCCAAGGTCCCCCGCGAGGGCAGGGCAGGCGGGAAGGCCACTGCGTCGCCTGTGCTTCTGTGCGCAGGAGAGGCTGCTGGCCTCGGCTCCTTTCATCCCGAGACCCCCAGGCAGGAGGAGAGAAAGAGGAGCTCGGAGAAGCCCCAGGGCAGGAGCAGAGAGGCGACTGGAGCCAGGTGGACACTCCGCAAAGAGGCCAGTCCGCAAGCTTGGGGGTGCTGGCAAGCCAGACAGCCGGTTCAAGGCTCAGCTCTGTCAAGCTGCCCTGCTGGGCCTCTGTCTCCTTGTCTGTAAAATGGGCCCATTAGCAACTCCATCGCTGCTGCGCAGGGTTCCCGGGATCGGGTATGAGGAAGCAGGCGGGCGCAGGTGGAAATCTACCGTGTTCTTACTCCAGTCAGTCCTTCCTGTGAGCTCACTGCCTTCCTCGGGCCAGATGCGACCTTCACGGTGGCGCGCCCCACTCGGTGGACCTCCGGGACTCACTGCCTGGAGTTGGAAGATGAGCTGTTTTCTGGGTTCCCACCGTTTTCTCCCCTTTAACTGCGAACTGAGAAGTGGAAGGTAGGAGGACAGGGAAGAGAGCAGGAGCAAGGCAGGCTCTGGCCGTGGACTCGGAATTGAAAGCTTAGTGAGTTAATGTGGTTGGGAAGGCCTGCTACTCACAGGGCTCAGGGAAACGCTGCGGCCCACGGACTCCCTGCCCTCTTTGCAGCGTGGCCTTCACTTCTGGAGACGGGGCACTGTGGAAACACAGAAGCACCCGGGGTGGGAGAAGCCTGCTGCTCTCCGGCCATAGCTGCGTGGTGACCACGCTGGGCAGGATGCAGGGCAAGTTCCCCCATCTGGTGATCCACGCTGGGCCCCAGGAGGTACGAGTCAGGGCTGCGGGAGCTCCCCGGCCAATCACCAGGGTTAGGCCTCTTCCTAGGAGCTGGGGTTCCTGTGCCCAGCTGTGGGGCTGAGGGTGGCCTCCCCTCCGGGCACTTGTACCGAAAGGGCTCGAGGAGAGACTGGCTGCAGGTCCCAGCTCAGGAGTGGAGCTGGAAGCGGAGGCCGATCGTGGGAAGAGAACAGAGCCCCTCTTCCCACTTCCCACCAAGATCCCAGACAGGTGTGGGCGAGAGAGAGGCAGGGACTGCAACACTCACCACAACTTTTTACTCCGAAGAAGTGAACATGTCACACGCACAGTAAATGGGGTTGGAGGCCTGAATTATTCCAGTGGCTGCATTTGTCTGGGTTTACATTCAGGCAGAGTCCTTCCCACTCAATGCACGCGCGCACACACACACACACACACCCCTGAGTGCCAAGGGAAGGTGCGGGGGTTGGGGCGGTCCTAGAAATTGTTGTCGGGAATGGAAACGCTTTGATTTAGAGGGTTTGCTGAGGAGAAACTCGCCCTAGCCCGACATGGAGTCACAGATCCGAGGCCTTTCCCTGCCGCAGCCCGAAATAATGTAGTTTTTTTTTTTTTAAGTAGACTTATTTTTTAGAATAAAGTGGGTTTTTACAACCCTCTCCACGTCTCTACTTGGAAGCCTGCCAGGCTGTGCGCCGGGTCCGGGAGGGAAAGTTCACAGAGGCGGGGCGGGAAGCTCGGCAGTGGCGACGGGAACTCCAGAGCTGCGGGGCCCCTGGAGGTGGGAGGGAGGTCGTGGAGCGCGGGCGCCGCAGATTCAGCACCCGGAGGCCAGCGCCCAAGACCGGCTCGGGGAGCTCCGGGGCGCGGACTGGAAGCCTGGCCAGCGCGGCGCTGGCCACGCGCGCTCCTGAGCGCGGGCTCGGCCGAGGCACCCTCCCATCCTGCGAGGTCTAAGCATCAGGCGACCGGGTCTCCGGGCGCTTGCGTCGTCCGTGGTCTGTGCATGTACAACACTGGCCCGTGGCCAGGCAGGCCGGGCTGGAATCCCCTCCCTTCCCCCACCCAGAGCCAAACCCTGTCGGGGCGTCTCTACCTACCACCCCCTTCACACCCCCTCTGGGCCGCTGTGCTGCTGTGGGTTTCTAAAAGGGTGCAAGGGCCGGGCTTTTCAGGGACCCAGTGACCGCGAACCATTCCAAGGCCGGAAGAGAACTGAATTGCCACCATTTTAGATACCCAAGGTTGCCCTCAGGGAAGTGTGAGAACCGTCGTCCATCCTGGAAGTTTTTATCCAAGTCTAGACCCTTCTCTGGGGCAGGACCCATTGGTCACTGGCCACAGTGAGTCCTGCTCACGGGTCCAGAGGAAGGAGCAAACCTAACTGCCTCCTTCAGGTCTCAACTCGTGTGTCCCCCTCATCTGAGAGGGTGACTCTATCTCACAGTGAGGGAACCCCTGCACCATGTCGCCTTTACTGGGAGATCAGATCGTTTGTGTGATTTGATGTTTATGGTCTGTGACCTGCACCTGGCTGAGGACCTGGTACAGCAGGCACCCAAGAGCTGTTTGTTGACTGACTGACTGAGCACCCAGAGAGGAGGGACCGTATTTAGGTAGCTTCTGTGGTGGGCAGGGCCTGACGGGGTTTAAACCAAACAGCCCGCTCGCTGAGTGTGGGTCCAAGTGCAAGTACCCACAAACCCTTGGAGGCAGAGGGGAAAAGGGGACACTTGGCTCCCTTTCCCTCCGACCTAGTGGCTGACCCCCCCTCCCCAGTGACCTGGCCATCTGGATTCCCAGTAGCAGGGAGTGCCCATCTGATTCCCCTATTGACACATGTAGGGCAAGCAGGACCCCAAACCCTGGCCGGAAACTACAGGCCAGGTATGGAACCTCCCCTGCCTTGCTCCCCCCTGCAGTCATTGGGATGGGGTGGGGTGTGGATTTCCCAGAATCAGGCAAAACAGACCACCAATGGCTGATAACCTTGGAGGAGCTTAGCGCGGTCTTTTCTTACACTCCTGTCCTCACTTTTCTAACAAATAAAGCCCTTTGTTAGGTCTAGATAAGGGCCACAGGCCTAGTGCCTCACTTTTTCAGGAGTATGTATGGCTTTACAGTAACCAGATGATTTTTTTGTTACAAACCTTACCTTATTTAGTCTCTGCATTCAGCCCAAAGTAGATTTTTATGAGCCCAGGGAAAAAGTCTCGCCCATAGAGGTTTCTAATGGAAGAGCTGACAGCACTATCACCCTGTGAGGTGGCAGGGGGGTAGGGATGCTTAAGGAGAGCCTCCCCACCATCTGCCTCACCTCGTGCCAGGTCCAAATCCCCGCTGGCGAAGCGGAGGCATCAAGAAATAATACGAAAAATTATAATGATGTAAGAGAACAGGCTTTGAATTATACGGAAAAACTGTCCTGTGCAGCCAATGCACTTTTTGCATGTGAGGCCAGAGCTTTCGACAAGGCTTTTGGGAGACCCAGGCAGGGGAGTTTGGTTTGGGGGTCATTCCCGAAGAAGGTGCAGATATCCCCAGGTCACTCAGCCCCAGGCCCTGTCAGGAGCCAAGGCTGGAGGCGGAGCTCACTGTCCACAGAGAGCCGGGCAAAGGTGGCTTGGCCCAAACCAGGGGACGGGCCCAGGAGCAGGTAAAGGACAGTTACAGGGGCGCCTTTGTCCATTTTCGGACACCAGAATTCCTGGGCCCTTGTTATGTTTTTTCTTCATTCAGGGCCCGGAGGCTTCTACATTTTGGGTCTTTCCATTTCTGGTTAAATGGAGTCAATGCCACCACCAGTAGACCAGCCTCTTGGGTGCTGGGAGGAAGGACCTACCGTGAGAGCCAGTGGCCCTAAAATATGGTCACTGTGGTCATCCTTGGGAGTGAGAGTGGGGTGGGCAGTGATTTTCTGGGGTTAAAGAGACAGCTCCGTTCACGTGCTGGAATCTGGGGGGTGCGGGGCTGTGATCATATTTGGGAGGTCGGAATATGTGGAGATTAGCCACAGGGAGACCAGGATAAACCTCTAATTCCAGAGCCCAGGAGGAGAATTACAGGCCATCCCTTTCTTAGTTGCGTAATAGAAGTTGCCGAAAGAAGGGTCTCCAAAGTCTCTGCGGGGGGGCCCTGGGCCTGGAGGTGCATTTTCCGCCTGCTAGGATCGAGGATTGCAGAAGCCGCGATGCCCCGGGCGCCCCAAGGACAGTGGGGAGACCCAGGGTGCCTGCGCGACCTCTCTGGAAACCCACTCGCCGCCGCCTGCTTGGAGGGGCTTTTCGGTCTTGGGAATGGGCCTCGGATTCGCTCTGGCCCCTGGTCGCACACTTCCGGAGCAGCGGGCAGGGGGCCAGTCAGACCTGCAATTCTGGCGGGAGGGGAGACGGACGCGCCCGCGCGACCCACAGCTCACCCGCAGGGTCGCAGCCCTGGTGAGGGGCGCGCTAGGGGCCTAGAGCCTGGGGGGCGTTCTTCGCGGGGGATGGGGGGGCGTTGCTAGCACAGCGGTCCCGGGTCTTTGCGGCCTCGCGCCCGGGCCGCGGCGCTCGCTGGAGGGTTTCGGGCCAGGCCGCCAGCAGGACGCCTGGGAGCGGCTGGGGTTCTCCCAGCTGGCGCTTAGCGCCGCAATCTCACCCGGCTGTCCTGCTTCCTCCCGGGCGTGCAGGCAAAGCCTGGGATCTCCGGGGTCACGGCAGCTGAGCCGGGGAGCGCAGGAGAGAGATGTTCTCTCGAGCTGGGCTGCCTTGGCCCTGGTGCGCCTTCTGCAACACTGGTGGCCTTCGGGGAGGTGGTGGGGAGCAACGGAGGCCTTGGAGGGACAGTTAAGAAGCGGAGGGGCTGGGAGACCCCAGTTATGTGCCAACAAACACCTCCCAGTTACCGTCTAGTATACACACGGCTCTCCCCGCCTTCGGCCCGTACCCCGCCCGCCGCTGGCGACTTAGGAGTTCGCCTTCTGGAAGCCCCCAGGTAACCCCTTCCCAGGCTGTAGCTCTTGGATTGGAAGAGGGTGGGCGCTCCTGGGGCCCCTGTGAGGGCTGGAGAGTCCTGGGCGGGGGAGGGGAGAGATGACAGGGGGTTGAAAAAGTTTTGGTTTTTTTTTTGGTTTATTTGTTTGTTTGTTTTGTCGTTTTAATGCCGAAAAGCTGCCTCCAGGACGGCGGGGGCTTTACGTTCGGGCCTCTCTGTCTTTGGGAAAGTGCATGGCTGCCGGCGGCGCAGGGAAGGGAGAGAGGAAGGACCCTTGGGGGAATATTTACTGGTCAAATCGATATCCCCGTTTGGCTACGAGGATGGCCGATTTCAAAGCAGATTAGATTACTTTGTGGCATTTCCAATAAAACAGCAATTTCAGAGCCGTGAGCACGCGGGCGACCCACGGGAGCTGTGGGCCTGGCCGGCTTGGACACCAAGGCCTCGGCGGGAATTTCTCCTCTGGCCTTTTCCTTTTTAATCGAAGGCAAAGGGGCGACGGCCGGCGGGGCGCCGGGTGCCGAGGCCTCTGGCTGCGCGCTGCTGTTTACCGGTTTGCTTTATTCCCCGTCCAGGTTTAGGAGACGCGTGGGGACAGCCGAGCCGCGCGGGGCCCCTGGACAGCGTCGCCAAGGAGCTGGGATCGCACCTGCTGCAGGTAGTACGGCCGCCGCGGGGTGAAAAGCGCCGCCGCCACCAACGGCCCAGGCCCGCCCGGGTAGGGGCTCCCTTCCGACCCCACCGCCCCAATCTCCAGGGGTCCCTCGTCAAGGAGCCCCGGGCGGATCCACAGGCCGCCCCCAGACTGCAGAGGTCTCCCGAGGCAGCGATCGGACTTCGGGCCAATTCCCCCCAACTCCCCTCGGAGGGCCGGGACTGCGTGTGGATTCCGCTCAACCGGGGCAGCCTCAGACCAGCCCCCCATCAACCCCACACCTGGCACCCTCTCCCCCGTCCCAACCCCAGGACTCTCTAGCCCACGAGACCTAGGCTGAAGGGCGCCCCTGGGTGTGGTTAAGTCCTCTCCAACCTTACTTCCTTCGGCAAACTTTTATGGAGCTCTTGCTCTGTGCCAGACGCTGTGCCAGACGCTGTGCCAGGCGCCGGAGCCAGAGAAGGAGTGATCCGGCTGCTCTGAGCCAGAGGGAGGCAGCCTAAAGCGTCTGACAATTGTGTGTGTCTGGAGAGATTGCAATAGAGGAGAGACAGCATCAATAATTGAGTGTTAGCAGTTGGCATTTACTGAGAGTTTGCTACCGGCCAGAAGCCTTTCTGAATCTTACTATATCATCTCTCTTCACCAGCCACCTAGAGTGCGTTCTATTTTTAACTGCAGTTTTTTCAGAGCAGGAAGTTGAGGCACAGAAAGGTTAAGCAACATGCCTGAGGTTCCACAGCAAGTGGTGGAGCCTTGTTCAACTCAAGTGGTCCAGCTCTTGAGCGGTCCAGCTCACGACATGGTGCGACCTCCGGGGTCACCTGGCTCACGGAGGAAGTCCTTGCTTGGTTTGTGTCAGCCGCTTAGCGCCCCAGCCCGGAGCCATTCAGTCCGCGGTTACTAAACCGCCCCTGACCTCGGATTTCCTTCGCGGTGTCTGGGGCTCGGGTGGGGTAACCGTGCGCACGACCGGCCACTTCCAAACCCGCGGCTGGCGCTAGGTGGGCACAGAAACGCCTGGTGTCTCGGAATCTTTCAAATGCCCTTTACAGAGCCTCATCAACGACCCGATTCATTCCCCCTCCCGTCATTTGTCTCTGCCACCGAAAAATGCCTACCGAGAGCTATTTTGCATTTCCTCCTTCTATTTTGTGTTTTCTTTATAAGGGGGAAAAAAAAAAGTTGGCTACGGAACTCTGTGTCTTGGGTCAGCGAGTCGGCTCCGCGCTTCGAAAAAGCAGATCTTTTCAAAACTCTTTTGCCCCAAATGCCCTAGTGTGATTTATTTTTTTAAATGCATGCGCTGGGGAAGAGAAGATCCCGGGATGTGTTTGAAACCCTAGGCTTTTACAACGTAAAGCTAGTGGTGTGGGAGCCGGCCGGGAAATGGTGCTCTTGGAGCCCTTCCCGCGCGCCCTTTGCTCTGCCCGCAAGCTCGGGTCCAGCTCCGTGCGCGGTATTTTAAGTGATGCTCCTACATATTATAAGTGACACTAATATCAGAGACAACTAAGTGCCAGGGAGCTCCAGTGAAAACCTGGCAGCAAAGTCAACGCCCCCAAGTTTCTCCACTGTACATTTATTTAATTCTGGAGTGTGTCTGTGGATGGGCGGCTTTGCAGTTAATATACTCGCAAGCGCATTAGGTCGTTCGCAGCTATGAAAGCATAACCAACATTTTCCATTAAGAGTATTATTTTTTAAGCTGCCGCTGGCAACCTTCAGAATTTAATTTTGATAACTTTTTCTCTTTTACTCATATGGCTGGCTGTCTGATACTATTTCATTAAATGTATCTCTTTAATGATTTTGGAGTTAAGCAAGAATGCAAAATGTGCCAAAACGTGGATAACTTCAGAAATTGCTGAATAGTTTATATCTTTGAAAAGGAGTTTAGTTGGGGAAATACTTTGTAGCTGAGTTAGAAACATGAAAATCGGGCTTATAATCAAAATGTTGATTTCAACCTCAGCACAGGGAAAGCTAATGATAGCTTAGTTGGCAAAGAAGTTTTTGCAGCAAAACTGTATTTGAGACAGCAGAATGTAAGGATATCTTTCAGGTTTCACTTCTACATTCTTTTTAGGCCCCCCTCCAAAGAGGGGGTGGATTTAGAAAAACCAAAGGTAATCTGGTTTCAATTACATGCTGTAAAAATAGAATTTGTGGCCAGAAATTAATTTGGAATATTTTTATGGGGGCAATGTTGTGGGTTGTATGGGTCTTTCACCAACTTTATTGCTTTTCTTTGGTTCTGGATCTAAAATATGAATGAGTAAATGAAATGCAGTTCCCTTTTTTCAAAAATAATTTAGTCTTTTTATCCTTGCCACACATAAATATAATCATTACCCTTTATTTGACTTAATTACCTCTTATAATTTTACTTTATTTTTTTGAGGGCTAGCCAAGTTAGGCAAAATCAGAATATCATGTAGGTAGCTTTAATTTTTCAGAAACTGATACTTTTTCTCCTTGAATTTTGCAAAGGTTGTTTGATCTCTTGCAGATTCTAAATAATTAATTTTGTAGACATAGTCTGTTAAAAATAACCAGGTATTTTATTTTCTGGGGAGTGGTAGTGTTCGGAATTTATTGTTCAAATGGTACTTAGGGATAACTTGAAAATTGTGGCAAATAAAGCATATGTTCTAGTGGTATAAACAGCTGCCAAATATGACATGAAATGGTCTATACAGCGGTAGATTTTCCCCTAAGTACCATAGAACTCCGGATTTGTGCTAAGTGCTAAAATAACCCCAACAATAAAGCTATTACGTTTAAACTGAGCATGATAGGAATTCTCAAATGCTTTGCATGATTTTTGTGATGTAGATGTAAGACTGTTTTTAAAGTCCTTTAAAAGCATCTGAGAGCCTGGCTGGGGAACTAAACCTATAGTCCTTCTCATGGCCCCGGGGCGCCGTTTCTGCATTTAGCAATATACGTTGATTTAATACTTTATACATTTCTCCATCCAGTGCCAGTACAATGATCAGATTTAACTCTACTGTCTATTATCTCTTACCCTGATGCTTTTTCTTTTACAGACTTTGGATGGATTTGTTTTTGTGGTAGCATCTGACGGCAAAATCATGTATATTTCGGAAACAGCTTCTGTACATTTAGGCTTGTCCCAGGTGGGTATTGACTAATTTTACGTACAACCAAAATAATAAGTTAAGCGTTGGCGGATCTTGACAGCCTTACCCAACTTGAAAATGAGTCTGTCCTAGTGTCTACTTTTGTGCCTGAACCATAATCCAAAATTACAAAATCGTCTTTTTCGGCCGGCCCGCGGGGCTTTTCTTCTCCGTGTTATGTTTCACTTTTCTACTTTCTTTTTCCTTTGGGGCTAATGCCTCGTAATGTCTTTGCAACAGTCAGCCTTGTCCAATAGCCTGGACTCTGCTTATACAGTAAAGTTCTCTGCCGCTAACAAGAGCTTCACAAAGGGAGATTTTTCAGTCCACGCTTGATGGTCTGCACGTGGTATTGTGAGTTGCTATGAAAGAGAGGCAAGCTGATGTAGAACATGGATTTTATGCAGAATGTGCTTTGGGGAGAGAGAAAAGGGGGGGTAGATTTATGAGTGTTCACATGGAATTCAGGGTAATTTTTCCTGAGTTTTTCCAGTTCAGTGGTCGTTTCAGTAAAGCATTTTATATGCTTGTGATAGAAACTCATAAAACTCAGTTTACTACTGTTTTGCACAGCAAGGTCCTGGTTTCTTTAGAACATTTAAATATTACCGATTTTTCTGAAACTGTTTTCTAAAAGGGGTTCATTCCCTGGAGGAGAGAGGTGCACTGTTTTCTCTGTCCCGCCAAGCCAAGGGTTTGGTAGAGGATTTGGCTGCTTGTCTGGGCTGTGGCCAGTCTGGATGGTGGGAGAGTCCCCTGGTTGTTGCCATTCACATTTCTGATTTAACAAGCATGGATCATGATTCTAAGAGTCACATTGTTTTATACATATAGGGGCTAAATATTTCTTTACATTGTGAATTATCAGAGTGCTTTTTTTTTTCATTACAACTGAAGACACACTAGAATTAATTAGATCCAGGAAATGGGCTCCCAGGAGGCACATGAATAATCTGTACCACACCAGCCTCCTCCTGTAGTTAAGCCAAAATAAAACATGCCAATTAAAGTGGCTTGGGCTTTCTCATTGAAAAACAAAATTACCAATTTGGAAACCTGCATCTGGTGTATTCCTCTTCTTTTTCTGCCAAGATGTTTTTTAAACTTTCCATTTGTTTACAACCTTCTTTTCCAATGGATGTATATCCTTATCCATGTCCAAGTGGGTTTCTGCGCCTGTGTGTTTTCTTCTGCAAAGTCTTCTAAAGCAACTCACATATTAAAATTGTTTGGCGTTTTCTGTTCTCTTCCTCTTCTCTTCTTTTATGATACCAGTTCTCCCAGATGAGATTTATTAAGGCTTGTCTCTTTCACCTATGTGACTCATGGGATTAGTGTACTTGTGGAATGGGAAATACTATTGGAAATATGAAATTTTCTCTTTTTATATTTTCCAAAGTTATTATTCTCTGAATTTCCACCTCATTGTTCTCTGAATATTTAGAATTATTTAAGGTCCTTTAGTTAGACCCAGCCTGGTTTCTACTCCTGACTTGATCTGTGGCTGAGTGTCCTTGATCAGATTCCTTAACTTTTTAAATTGTAACTTATAAAACCTTTGATGTCTTATAATAATGTCACAAACAAGACAAAACATTTCACATACTTTAAAAATGGCTGGTCAAAAAAGAAAATGACTGGTCAAACATACTTTAAAACCGATAGAGTCACCTTTACTGAATATTAAATTTAGATCTGAGCTCCCTAGCAGTCAAAGCAAAAAGGGAAATGCATTTTGTTGTATGGTTTTCATTGTCTGATAGGGCAGGCAGTTGACCTCTCTGAACCATAACTTAAATAAGAAAATAGTCATGGTGAGAAACATACCAAGGGCCCATGTGATTTATAAACTATAGGGAGCTCCACAAAAGCCAGGCATTGTAAGTGTCATTAGAACTGTACTTCAAATAGCAGAAAAATCGCTTCAAATAGCATACTTTGGTGGGCATATGTTAGGGATAATTAGTCATGGGGAATGTTCTGGCACATCATAAGGCACTGTGCACATATCAGGACCTTCCAGTTCATTCTGTCAGGCTGCTCAGTCTGGCATTTTACATCTCTCTTTCGCTCTCTGTCATTTTTCTCTTTTCACGTGGGAAATAAAAATGATTGTTTCTGAACACAATAATTAAGAATGACCAAAACATTGGATAGGTAACAAATATACCTCCTGTTCCTGATAAACGCCACGAAAGGAAATTTTTTTTCTTTGGATTTTTGAATTTAATTTAATTAATTTTTTTATACAGCAGGTTCTTATTAGTTACATATTTTATACATATTAGTGTATACATGTCAATCCCAATCTCCCAATTCATCCCACCACCACCCCACAGCTTTCCCCCCTTGGTGTCCATACGTTTGTTCTCTACATCTGTGTCTCACTTTCTGCCCTGCAAACCGGTTCATCTGTACCATTTTTCTAGGTTCCACATATATGCATTATTATACGATATTTGTTTTTCTCTTTCTGACTTACTTCACTCTGTGTGACAGTCTCTAGATCCATCCACGTCTCTACAAATGACCAAGAAAGGAAATTTAAGCAGAATTGGAATTTAAATTATATTTCCTTTTGGTCCTAATGCAGACGTAAAACTTTGTATATCATAATTTTGAATTTTCTAAAAAAATTGTAAAGATGCCTTTTGTCTGTATGTTGCCAGGAGAAGTGTCCATTTAAAATAAGTCAAACTGCCTGTCCGTGTAGGACGGCTAATTTTTTTCTGATCTCCTGGCGGGACTATCTCAGTATCAGTCCCCAGCTACAAAAACACTTTCACGCTGATGTCTGGGGAGTGTTTCATGGTGAACTGTTTAAATAAGCAACAACAAACTTTGCCCTCAAATCTGCCTCCTCTTCCCAATTAACTCTGCAGAAGGAAATCTAGGCAGAATCACAATGTGTATTTTTTTCTGTCTTCTTAAATAGTAAAATAAGGTATTGAAAAGAATGTCAAATACCCAACTTCTGTTTAAAAAAATTTTTTGCACCTTTTAGATTATTTTTACTAGCAGTAGTATAAGTCAGACAAGCATATCAAACATGAAAACTTTAATTAAAATAGGCTTCAAGATTTTTTTTAATCACCAGAGATAAAAGTGTGAATAAAATTTTACCCACTAGTCAGAGTAACCTTTTAAACAGGTTTTCTGATGATGAATAACTTATATTTACGTAACGCCCTTCTGTGTTCCAAGAACTTTCAATTATTCTCTATAACAATATCTCTAAGTAACGACATCTTTCACATTAATTCGGGGTTAAACTCTATGTTAGCAGCTCCTAAGGAACATAAGCTCCTAGGTTTGCCATAATTGTGTGATAATTCATAGCAAACTGGTGGGGTTTTTTTTTTTAGTCTGCACTATCTAAATAACTTTCTGAACTATTTGAGAATATAAAAACGATTCTTTATGTGTTATAAGCCCATCCCAATTCAGAGCCTTTTATTGAACTTTTTTTGTTGTTTTTTTTTTTTTGCGGTACGCGGGCCTCTCACTGTTGTGGCCTCTCCTGTTGCGGAGCACAGGCTCTGGACGCGCAGGCTCAGCGGCCATGGCTCACGGGCCCAGCCGCTCTGCGGCATGTGGGATCCTCCCGGACCGGGGCACAAACCCGTGTAACCTGCATCGGCAGGCGGACTCTCAACCACTGCGCCACCAGGGACGCCCTATTGAACTTTTTAAAAAGCATGTATTGGAATAAGAAGTCTACTTCATATGGCAGAGTTTATTAATTTATTCTTGCTTTTAAATTAGTAAATGCAGCAATCCTGGCTGTCAGACTTTGGTACCAAAAAAATGACAGGGAGAACCACAAAATGCTAATTGTCTCCTCAGCCCATAGTGCAAGTTGGGAAACGAGTTAGCCTTCTGCTTGAAAATTCTATTTGGTGTATGTGCACATTCATACTACAAAATAAACCATATAGACACACATCTACTTGGAAGATGTAGAGTTGGGGAAGCACTTTTTATCCACCAAGTTTATTTAATGATTTAGTTTCATGGTTTTTTGGTTAACGTAATTAACTTATATTTGAAGAAGGAAAAAAGTCCTGCATACCTGCTGTGTGTTTCTTCAAACATTTTAAAGTATCCTTGTGGTTTAAATCTCCTTACTGAAGTTGCATATGGTATATAACATCTAGGTAACTAGTTTACATTCTCACATAATATAGATATGTATGAAATAGCTGTTCACGAGATACATAAAGGAAAATGTAATATTTGAGAGCGTGGCCGGAAGCACAACTGTAAAAATAACCATGGTGTTGTTTGGGGCCATAAGACCTAATCCTTTCACTTTTGAAATAAAGAGAAAGAACAGCGTTTAATGTTTGTTGACATAACTTGAACCCTGAAACCCAAACCATCTTTTTTTTAAATAGTTAATTTACCATAGTCAGCAAAACACCCAAAGCAGAGTAATGTGTGTTTCCAGAGTACTGGGTGAGTTTCCCCTTCTGACCCAGAATATATCCATTTAGTGCTGTATTTATCATATGTAGTTTTCTTGGCAGGAAGAAAAGCTATTCAGCAAAACATAAAAAAGCTCTTAGTAGGAAAGCAATTCATTTTGTAGTTAGCTGGGTTTTACAGATACTAAAATATCACATTGAAGGTCTGTTTTAATAAGGTTGTTGTATGAGACCTGGGGAGTTTTATAGCAACAACCATAATTTTTTTTTTTTTTTTTTTTTTTTTTTTGGTGAGGTAGTCACATTTCTTTCAACATTCAAAAGCACGAATAGATATGTCAATACAGGAAACACCATGTCAACCTTAATTTTAAGTCAAGGTCAGTGCTGTTTTATCATTCCAAAATTTGTCTTTCAAAACATTTCCGTTATTTGAAGACTACTTTACTTGCTAGACAGCCTTAGAGGTTTATCACTAACCCGAGTATTCAGAAAATCAAACCTCTTAATTCATGGACCTTCACTCTTCTCACTCTCCAAAGGCATGTGATGAGAATGGGATCTTTGGAAACAGATGAAGCTACATTGGGATTAAAACGCAAATCGGATCTCTATGAGCCCAGATTCAAGTCTTTTTGCAAATGTACGAAGGTGTTTCTCTAAAAAGACATCAGTTACTTTTTTCTCAAAGAGAACTTGGAGCAAACCAGAATTGTCATTTTTCTCTAAAAACCTGGGTAAGGGAGAAAGGATAGGCCAACACACACAAAAATTCTATTTTTTAGTTTTTCGTTTTTAAAATAAACCATTGAAATTGTGAATCAATTTAAACAATAGCTCCCTTATTTATGAGCCTCTATGACTCTCCACCGGACAGCATCTCTAGGGCTGCCCTCAGGAAAACGGAGATTGTCCTGTCCCAAATGGCTGACTTGAGTGTTGCTGATTTATTTAAACTTTTTAAGGATTAACAGGACTGACTTAAAAGGAGGATATTTCATTTTTATTTTTATTTTTTTTCCATGAAATCCTGTAGTAACTTTTTACATAGACAAATATCCATTTGGGTCATTAGCAAAGTGCCAGGCTGGGGAGGTGGAGAGGGAACATTTCTGTAGGAGGATTCTCTCCGTTGCTCTGTATAATATTGGGAAAAACATTCCATGAATAATGCAGAAAATAGAACCGGGAAACCTGTTTTAGGGACAAGATTATGTAGCAGGCCAGAAACATAACTTGTTCTGAATTAAAAGGCAACTCACACATCTTAACACATTGGGAGAAGTGGCTGGGCGGAGTGGGACTGACTTCACCTCTCTGCGGCCCCTGGTCCCGAGTAAAGAGATTATGGCCTTGATGCTGATTTGGAACGGTGGCTCCTGGGAGAACCTCTCCATTAAACGGCCTGGCTGGGGCTGCCCTGCTGTGTGAGGTGGCACCGTCAGGGCTGCCCCTTTACCGAGGATTGAGTCTCTGCTCCGATTGAGGGCAGCCAAAATAACAGGCGACAAGACACACTTAAAAATAATGGGGGGGTTCCTTGGTGGCGCAGTGGTTGAGAGTCCGCCTGCTAATGCAGGGGACACGGGTTCGTGCTCCAGTCCGGGAAGATCCCACATGCGGCGGAGCGGCTGGGCCCGTGAGCCATGGCCGCTGAGCCTGCGCGTCTGGAGCCTGTGCTCCGCAACAGGAGAGGCCACAACAGTGAGAGGCCCGCGTACCGCGAAAAAATATATAATAATAAAAAAAAAAAAAACGAGGGGGTGATTGGGACCAGCCTGGCTTTGCTCTCTGATCTCGCCCTGTCCCCTGGGGGCGGGGCTGAGAAAGTCCGCAGACCCACCCAAGGCTCTGTGCCACGCCAAGGCAGTTCCTTACGCTCTCAGCATCTTCCTGAACTGGGCTGCGGGGCTCCCACTGGCTGCAGTAGGAGTACCATCACTGCCCCCCCCAGTACTCTAGGTGCACTGACACTGACTCACTATCCTCATCTGCACTGTTGATCTCTGAAAGAGGATCCACCCCCCCACTGCTCAGAAGACTGCACCGTTGGTGGTAGTTTCTGGTACATTCTATGCCACCGCCCATCTTCTGATGGGTGAGGGGCCTGGGTCCTGAGAATCTCTGTCATCCCCTATCATGACACTTGTGTTTGGGAGAACAATCAAAAATTCTCAGGGTTAGGACCTGAGTCTCCGGGGGCCTCCGTGGAAAGATAGTAACTATGGTGCTTTCCTGGAAACGCCCGTGCCCGCAAAGCAGGGTCCAGTCCAACAGGGACATGGCCTCTAGGCCTGTGCGCTGTTCTCTGTGGGGTGTGTCTGGAAGCAGGTGGTGTCCGAATGTCGGGGGAGCAGCCCCAAGGTTATGTGGCTCTCTGGAGTGACCCACAGCCTCCCAGAGGTCACTCAGCCACCCAGCCGCACCCAAGGGCGGGAGCCGTGGGGTTAGCACAGGCACCCTGGACCAGGAAGGCCACAGACAGGTTTCTGCCCACGTGAAAGGCCCAGCAGGGTCCGAAGGAAAGGACCTTGCTGGGGGCGCGTCTTCCTCGAGCACAGGGTGCCCCCGAGGCTCCCGGGCTCAGCCTCCGTGTGCACGAGCTGTCGCAGGGACCCTGCTCTGGACGTGGCCACTGGCCTCCTGGCCACCAGTCCCCACAGGCAGCAGGTGAAGGATGGGGCTGGCTCCGGTCTGATTTAAGCCGCCTCCCATGTGAAGGATGCTCCCCAGGCCAGGAGAGTCCCCCGGTCCATAGTGCACCTTTTCCATTCTTCACTCCTGCTCAGGACGCCCCCCTGGCCTTGTTGGCAGACAGCTGGGCTCTGACTGAGAAAAGGCAAACATTTCTGTGTGAGGGTAAGGTGTGGGGTGTGCACAGAGATCAAGGTCCTGTCTCTCCCCGGCAGGTGCGTACCTATAATACACCTTACACCTTCCCTCTCCACCTCCCCGAAGCCCTAGAGAAGATTCCTGACCCCTCCCTTCCTTTCTGTGGCAGGTGGAGCTCACGGGCAACAGCATTTACGAGTACATCCATCCTTCCGACCACGATGAGATGACGGCTGTCCTGGCAGCCCACCAGCCTCTTCACCATCACCTGCTCCAAGGTATTTCCTCCAGACGAAAAGAAACCAGAATGAATGCTGGACGATGCTCTTTGCTGTGACCCTAGGGCTTAGTTTCCCATGATGCCCAGCCGGGCCTCTCCAGCAAACATGCAGGGTCCACCAACTGAGGATTTGTTTTTATGCTTCTGTCCTTTAAAGCAAGTACGGATCCCCTTTCACGTGCCAGAGACTGTGAGAGGTGCACAGTAGGAGACAGAGAAAAGTGGTCCAAGGCTTCCACCCCAAGGCTCTTGGTTTAGAATGCCAGTGACACAAGTCTAGACCTGGGCTTCTTAACCAGAGCGTCCGAGGATACAACTCGGGGGGGCCGTGTAACTGCATGGGGAAAATTACATCTTTATTCCCTCTAGGTGAAATCTAGCACTTCCTTTGCTCGTAGATTGTAGACAGTAAGCCATCTTACTATCACAAGTACCTGTGGCTTTGCCTACAACAAGATTCACAGATATTTTCATTTCACCTTATGGTTGTTTCGGGTATTTAAACATATCGGTTGTGCTCACCACTACTTTGAAATGTCAGGAGCTGTGAGTCTGCTACAGGATCTTGTTATTTAATGTGTTAATAAAGTAGCACATTTAAAACCACAGCACCACTTGTTTGAATATTTTGATGTTTTTCAATACAGCTGATCCCCTTTGTAATCTCATATATTTTATGCTCTCAGAAACATTATTCTGGGTGGGTATCTGCAGGTTTTGTGCCACAGCACGAGTCAGTTAAGAAGCCTTGGTCTAGACGGATGAGGCAGGTCCGTCTTGCTGACCTGGCTCCATTTGGCGGACAGCCCCAACATTTAGCACGTATTAACGTGATCCCCACTGTTTTAAGCACCCTGTTAGAACAGTTGTGGCCTGGCTCTTCAGTGAGGGTGTGGAACATGTCTTCACACAAATGACTCCTTAATTTACAATTGCCGTGTGTGCTAGGAAGACACAGAAGAACTTATTCCAGGGGCCCTGGCCTTGTAACTCCCTCTGATGGCCCAATGAGACCAACCAGTATGCTGACCAAAGGGTCTCTTGTCTGCTTTGGACTATGGTATCCCAACTCGGCCAGAATCCCCTAGTGAGACAAAATGCCAAAGAAGAAGTGTCAAAAGTGATGAGAATGGGGTAGCCAGGCACAGAAAAAAAAATGGGTTCCATTCTTATTGCTTCCTCCTGGGATGGGTCATTCTGAGGCTAGGAGGAGAGAACACAGAATAGCACACTCAGTTTTAAAACCCCTTGCAGATCCAGCTCTGTGGCCCCCATGTTCTAGCCCCAGAAATAGTCACCATGTGTCTACCAAGGAGGGAGACTGGTATGTTGGTTTCTGAAATGAGATGGGGGCTTAGTTGTAGCTATGGCCTGTGGTGCTTAAGTCCTTGGAAATGGTCCGGCTGCGTAAATGAACAGGAATATGACTCTGAAGAAATAATTTCCAACAAAATAAGGGCTAGGAGAGCACATTGCTTCCGAATCTAATGCTTTCACTGTGGGGTTGCTTAAAGTCGGACAAAGACAGCTGGAATCTTAGAGAATTCCTCAGAACATTGTGTTGCGTGTGTGTGTGTGTGTGTGTGTGTGTTTAATTGAAGTACAGTTGATTCACAATGTTCTATTAGTTTCAGGTGTACAGCAAAGTGATTCTGTTTTATATATATCCTTTGTCAGATTCTTTTCCACTATAGGCTTTTACAAGATATTGAATGTGTTGTTGTTTTAAAAAGTTACCGTGTGTAAATTGCACGGGAGTGGGCTTTCTGCCAGTAGCTCCGGTTTCATTTTACCCTTCCATGTCATAGCCTTTAAAAAAGTGTTTAGAAAATGACAGCAAATGGGAGTATCGGGAGACCCATCCAGTTTCCTGCGGGGTCCACGTCTAAGGTGGGCCAACAGTGCAGGAGGAGAAGGCCTGGGAGCCGGGGGATCTCCCACGGACTCATTTCCACGGCCAACCGAGTGTTCAGGCTCTGAGGTTCACAGCATCTGGTTTTCACCTCAGTTGCAGAGTTGGTTTCCTGTGTCTGAACTGGCCTCCTTGTTTTATGGTAATTGTATGAGAAGCAGGCTCTCCCCAGAACTGGATAGTTAATTACTGGGTGATGGTTTTTACACCTGAGCGTGCTCTTCTGGAAATGGGGTAGACAGGCCGCCATGTTAGAGGGAAGCCTTCTGCCTCCAGACCCCAGCTGTGCAGAGAAATTGTGGGTAGATATGGCAGCCCCTCCAACTAGGGGAGGGGGGCCTCTGAGGTGATGCCCTTATCTCCACTGGGCAGTGCCCTCAGGGAGGGGCGGAAGACCTTGCTTCCATTCCTAGCGGTAACCTTTCTTTAAAAATTAATTTATTAACCACCACCAAAGAGCTGTTTATTTAGAGTGGAATGACCTCGCTCTCACCCTGGGGTGAGGACAGTCTGCCATCCGTGCCCAGAGAGCTGGTGTCCGCTCACTAAAGCAGAGGGTGTTTCCTTGGGGGACGTTTGCGTTTGCAGTAGTGAGGTCGGAGATTCGTGTGTGAGGCCTGCGACAGGAATGAAGGAAAGGCTTTGGGCCAGAGAAAGGAGTGGGGGGGTGGGCGTCCATCCAGGGCTGTAACTGAGGGTGAAAGCTTTGATCTGGCCCAGTGGGTCTGCTGGGTCCCCTGCCCCATCCCACGACGCAGGGCAGGCTCGGTGCCCATGGCCGTGGGCGCACTGGCACGAGCACGGCCCTGGGGCCGGCTCCCTCTGCTAGGGAAAGGCCTGCACTTCTGACTCTCAGTCAGTCAGAGGGGGGACGCCAGATGCTTCTGGGCTTCCCGGCAGGCTCGGCACCCGCCCAGGGCTGGCCAAGGCGATGCTCCTGGCACCAGGCCTGTCTGTGGCCACCATCAGGGGACCACGGCAGGTTGAGCTGGGCTGGGTCGCTGCGCATGGATCCTCACCTTGGCCCCAGGTTGGCGTTGAGCAAGGTCTTGCTGTGGCCATGCTTCGGGCTACCCCTGGAAGGCGCACGTGGAAGCTGCGCCGGGTCCTGGCCACCGCCTCTCTGGGTGGGGTTCTGGGTGGACTGGGCCAAGGCCTCTGGCTGCCTGATCTGGTCCAGAGGGTTTATTGGGAACGTTGGGATAAAGTCAGGGGAAGCACCATGGGACAGTTTGTCAATCTAACCTCACGCCTGCTTTCAGAGTATGAGATCGAGAGGTCGTTCTTTCTTCGAATGAAGTGTGTCTTGGCGAAAAGAAACGCCGGCCTGACCTGCAGCGGATACAAGGTACCGGGATCCAAGGGCTTGCGGGCGGGAAGGGGGCAGCAGTGGGTCGGTGGGTCTTCGCTGTGCTTTGTGCTTTGCTTCCCGTTCAGGAACGTCTGCAGACAGGAAGGCACCACTGCCTAATGTAGAACTTTCTAGGGACGCTACTCAGGGCCAGTGTGAGACCTGGAATCTTACTGGGATATTCCAGGCAGGCTGGATTTCGTTGTCTGAGGCCGGGAATCAATGGGGCTAAGGGTAGAATTTGACCTTGGCACCTTCAGGTTCTACATTGCACACAGGGCAGTAGCGCTGGAGCAGCCGCGCCTCGACTTCCTCCTGCCTCAGAGGAGAGAGGGTCATCAGCCCACCGCTCTGGAGCTAGAGGCGGACGGGAGCCTTTTTGCGGGAGAGTTTGTATAAAAGGAGGGAGGGGTGGGGTGAAGAGAGAGGGGGGAGTCCTGTGCCTTTGCCCTTTGTCCTGTCTTTCTGGAATGTCCCTCCGCCCTCCTCCCCATCCCAGGGTCCGCCTTCCCTCAGCCTCTCCTCAGCCCCGCTCCTTTGAGCCTCAATGCTAGCTCTTCCTTTTGACCATTACCTCACTCTGTTTCATAGATTGGGAGATACTTTTCTTATTTGCTGTCCCAGACCCTAAACCTCAGAGGTGGAAGCCTCCGGCACCACCCTGCACCCTGTAGATATTCTTCTGGAGACTTGGGTCCTGAGATGTTTCTGACACTTACTAACCATCCAACTGTCTGATCTTAAGTAAAACCCATCACCTACCTGGTCCTCAGTTTCCTCATCAGTAAAATGGGAGAATAGACCCCAAGGATTCTAAGATTTGTTCCAGCCCTAAAGACTGTGAGTGTATTCAGGAATCCTGGAGGAAAGGTTTTGAAAAGAGGATTTAAAATTTTAGCTGTTCATCGCTGCTGTTTTGATGACCATGATCCTTTCAAAGATTTTACTGACTGTAACTTGTGTAAATGCTTCAATATTGAAGCTTAGGGCTGTACAAATGTTTCCGTTTGATATTTGGAACACTATAGATTTTCTCCTATATGGTTCTTGGCTATAACAATTAGAAGTGTTTCTATATAGCCACGCTGGATTTTTGTTCATTACAAGTGGATAAAATCTTGAATTATAAATAAAGTAAATAAAATCAAATAATCATACATTCAAAATGAGGACTTTTTTTTTTAAGGGAATTCCCTGGCGGTCCAGTGGTTAGGACTCCACACTCCCACTGCAGGGGGCACGGGTTCGATCCCTGGTCGGGGAACTAAGATCCCGCATGCCTCACAGCCAGAAAAAAGAAAAAAATGAGGACTTTTTTGATGGTACTGAAAGAACTCTTCATTTACTGGAGTGATATAGCTTGTCAAATTATTTAAATGTCAAGTTAGCAATTACGAAATTCAGTCTCATTGGGAGATGATGAGCTTTAGAGTTACCGAAGTGAACATTATGGAACAAATGGTCAGCTCCCCAAAATGCCATTGTTGTGTCATCTAATTGCAATGGCCATGAGTTAATTATGCATAAATCCATTATATAGTAGAGAGTCTTCACTTGTGGAGTTACTTGAGCATAGTCAATTGCATAAGATAACTCTTAATATTTTATGACGATATTGTTTCCTAAGAAAGAAGCATAGTTCATTTCTTCTGAGCAGTGAATCAGATGTCTGTCAGCATGTTCGCTGCATGGCTCAGTAGAGGCTGGGCTGGGGGAATATTCCAACCTGTTCCAGAAAAGAAGCAGACCCAGAGCCAGGAGCAGTGGGTACCAGTCTGACCTCTGGGTCGCCACCAGCTGACCCTGCCTGTGCTTTCCCAGGTCATACACTGCAGCGGCTACTTGAAGATCAGGCAGTATATGCTGGACATGTCCCTGTACGACTCATGCTACCAGATCGTGGGGCTGGTGGCCGTGGGCCAGTCACTGCCGCCCAGCGCCATCACTGAGATCAAGCTGCACAGCAACATGTTCATGTTCAGGGCCAGCCTTGACCTGAAGCTGATATTCCTGGATTCCAGGTGAGTTTGGCACCTGCTGCTGCAGAGTTCCGGAAGATTCTGATGGTGGAAACTGGCCCCTGAAAGCTACACTATTAAACCAAAATGTAGCAAGCAATAAGCTGTACTAAGAATATGAATTAGAAAGAGATTTAGTGAAAGAATTAGTATCGACCTTAATAGTCCAGGGGTGGCCGGCCTCTCCAGCTTATAGGTACTTGTTTTATTTGTTTATATTTTCATCCTCTCACTGGAGTTTGAACTGGAAATATGTGTTGTGGGCAAAAGTTAGCCTTTTGAAGACCCATGAGGTCAGGATTCTGCCTTGTGTCTCCGTCAAGTTGGTAGGACTTTAAAACAAACAGAAAGTCTCCACTCTGAGCCGTGTGTGTTACTGCGAGGGCTTCCAGCTCCAGCTGGCGGGAAGCCGAGCTCTGCGGTCCCTGCAGGGCTGAGGCAGCGAGCAGAGAGGGGGCCTTCGCTGGGGGGAAGGCTGGACCCACAGGTGCCCATTGGCGTCTGGGCTGGGAGGGCACCTCTGGCTGACGGGGAGGGCGAGGCTGCAGCGTCCCCAGAACTGTCTCCCACTTGGCGAGGCCCAGCAATTTGAGAATCTCCTCTCAGAGAGAGGAGGGAGGGTGGACGAGGCAGAGGCACCGACCTGTTGTTTCACTGGGCTTGGGGAAGCGTCTGTGCGTTCCCCAAGGCAGGCTGCAGGCCTGCGGGGCTCCCTGGGCTTCCATTTTCTTTGCCCATTTGGCTACTCACGAGGAGGTTAGGAAAGATGAAGCTACATAGTAGATGGGAAACATCTGTAAAAGTGAAAAGCCTGATACACCTGCAAGGTGAGCCATTTTGCCTCTTGGCCTTTAAGATTCCTCAACTGTACAGACAGAAATGAGTGTTCAGAGACCCAACTCCTGACTTTTGGTGTGTGTAGCTGAGCTTTCTGGGAGAAAAGTTTTACACACACACACACACATTTTCCTGTATGTCCTGAAGCTAGGATTTATTGACTTTTTTTCACTTTTTAAAAATTGTGGGGCTTCCCTGGTGGCGCAGTGGTTGAGAGTCCGCCTGCCGATGCAGGGGACACGGGTTCGTGCCCCGGTCCGGGAAGATCCCACATGCCGCAGAGCGGCTGGGCCCGTGCGCCATGGCCACTGAGCGTGCGCGTCCGGAGCCTGTGCTCCGCAACGGGAGAGGCCACAGCAGTGAGAGGCCCGCGTACCGCAAAAAAAAAAAAAAAAAAAAAAGTGGACTGCAAGAAAATCTGACTGTCCATGTTCATTATTTTAGAAATTTGGGAGGATACGACGGGTTTCTCCCTTGTTTTGTCTTCGAGTGTTTCTTTGACCATCCTGGGAAAAGCCTCTGAGGCTTGGGGAATCCTCTAGAAGAGGAAAGAGGGGTGTCTCCCCAGAGGAGAGCTTTCAGGTCTTCTCGAGTTGTTGAATCCACACAGCTTTGAAACGTGAGGGACAAACCAGGGAGCTTTACGGAAGAGGTTATGTGAGTTTAGCTCAGAGGCCAGCTTGCTCCTGAAGGGAGCCTCTACTTTTGGGTGTAAGGGCCGTACCCCCGAGGTGAGTAGTAAAGCAAGGTGGCCCTCTCGAGGAGGACTTCCTGCCTCTACAGAAGCCCGTGAAGTTCTTCCTAATAAGTACCAGGAAGCTTTTAGCAAAGCCTTGAGGTCTTTTCTGAAACCCAGTCGTCTAGGAGGTCCTGAAGAATTCTTCACACTCTGGTCTTCAGTCGGTTGCAGCTCGATGGTCTTTGAAAGGCCACTGGGCTGGGCGACAGAGGAGCTGGCCCAGGGCCAGGGGTCAGTAGAATGGCCTGGCAGGGTGATGTCAACTCCTACATCCAAACCCCAGAAGCCACGGCAAGGGGTTGGCCTGAAGCCCAGCAGCCCCAAAGTCACAGGGGCCAGGGTGGGAGTCCTGGCAGGAGGGCCCAGCTGGTGCCCCCCCGCCAGCATAATCCCAGACAAAACTGAACTCGGCGTAACCTGAAATCTGGTTCATAGGGGTTTTGTGGTATTTCACTTTGAAACTGTAGCTGGTGCTTTTGCTAAGGATGGGTGAACCCGGCGATGTTTGGGGTTTGGCAAATCCCTCTGACAGGTCTTCAGACACTAGAGGGTTGGAAAAAAACAAGAGGGCAGCCTGCCAAACCCTTCCCTTCCCCTTTAATTTTTAAAGCCAGTGTGTACTTTGATGAGAAACTTAATACATGTGTTTCTGATTCATTTACACATTCGGGGCCGTTGTTCTGAAACTTTACGTCCAAAGGGTCTGGGAAGCCTCTTTCATCCCCACACCGTAGAGATGCCTGGTTTTCTTTTTGGGGGGAAGCCAGACGTCTCAATTTTCCTGCCACACGGAGTTAGACTCCAGTGGGGCCTGAAGTTCTAGGTGGCCCTTGGACAGGTCCCCCGAGCCCTGAGAGGCTCTGGCCTGTGCAAATTCCCTTTCTACCCACCTCCAGCCCCAGCTCCTTCCTGCCCTGGAGGAACACCGTGGAAATGTGCACACCAAATAGTGAGTGATTCCATAGAAATATGAGGCTCACAGAGATTTACGACCCAAAGCCTGTGCAGAGCTCCACAGAAAGGGGAGCGGGTTAGGGAATGAAAGTGAGGTCAAGTTTCCCCATTTAATTTACAGCTAACATTTCAGATCTGGGCCAGCAGGGCCCCTAGGCCCTGTCACCTGCAGTCCCCACTGACTTCTCACCATGGCCTCACCTCCTTTGGAATCCCCTCTTGTCTCCACTTTCATCTGTTCTTGAATATCTGTCACCAAGATGTTAGGGCCACCTCCTCCGAGGGCATGGCTCCCAGCACCGTTATCCACGGCCTGGGAATCCATACCACGGCCACATGCAATTTTCACCTACGGGTGGAGTGATCCAAATGCTAGCGATGATGCCGTCTTGGATGCTGAGAGCCACTCTTCTTCAAAGAACTGAAGTGGGGAATGAATATGCCTGGGGCTCAATAAGAATAAAAACTGGGCAATGGCGAATAAGGACAGGGAGAATGCTTCCATTTCCACAGCGAGCTTAATAAGCCTTACCTTCAGTCACAACAGTTTCGGGTGTTATTATACTATTTTCTGGGGGAAAACAGTCTTCCACCGATAGGAGTCTTCTTTTTTTTTTATTTTTTATTTTTACAAAGTAGTTACTTTGCCCTATTGCCTCGTCTGCTTTTTTTTTTTTTTAAGGAATTCCTTAATTTTATAATTATTTATTTATTTATTTTTTTTTTTTTTGGCTGTGTTGGGCCTTCGCTTCTCTGCGAGGGCTTTCTCTAGTTGCGGCAAGCGGGGGCCACTCTTCATCGCGGTGCGCGGGCCTCTCACTATCATAGCCTCTCTTGTTGCGGAGCACAGGCTCCAGACACGCAGGCTCAGTAGTTGCGGCTCATGGGCCTAGTTGCTCTGCAGCATGTAGGATCTTCCCAGACCAGGGCTTGAACCCGTGTCCCCTGCATTAGCAGGCAGATTCTCAATCACTGCGCCACCAGGGAAGCCCCAGATAGGAGTCTTAAACGTCTCCAGTTACTCCCTAAATCCCATCTGCAGGAATCACCCAATCATCATAGCATCATCCTGAGACCAACTGTGCCAGGTAACAGTGTCCAGTGTGGAATGGAGGGTTACAGGTTCGCATACACAATAGGCAGGATGTGGAACCAACCCAAGTGTCCATCATCAGGTGAAAGGATGAAAAAAAATGTGGTACCTACACAAAACAGAATATTATGCAGCCATAAAAAAGGAACGACATTCTGATAGATGCTACAACGTGGATGAACCTCGAAAACATGTTAAGTGAAAGAAGCCACACAAGAAGAAGACACAAAAGGTCAAATATTGCATCCCTCCACTCAGAGGAAATATCTAGAGGAGACAAATTGCTAGAGATAGAATGTAGAAGAGAGGTTGCCAGGGATTTGGGGAGGGGGAAGTGGGGGGTTATTGTTTGATGGGTGCAGAGTTTCTGTTCGGGATGATGAAAATGTTCTGGAAATGGAAGTGGAGATGGTCATACAACATTGTGAATTGTACACTTTAAAATGGTTAAAATGGTAAATTTTATGTCGTGCATATTTTACCAGAGTATTTTTTAAAACTTTCACACAGGACTTTCCCCCCAAAAAACCCCAGCGAGTGGGCTCCGTCTCACCTTGGTAGCTCCTCCCAGTATCAGTATCAAGTCCACTCTTAAGCATCCTCTGATAGGCTTCACCTTGAAAAGGTATTGACCGTTTTGAGCCATCCCAAACCTTCCAGCCAGTGGCTTCAGAAGGACATTCCTTCTCATGAAGAGTGCTGCGAGGTGCACTGGGCTGGAGCTCATAGACTTTCTTGTAAAAAAAAGATCATTCTCAGTTTCCAAAATCAACACTCTCTCCACCCACCCCCAAGCCTTTTAGCACTTGATTAGTTGGAAAAACCAATGTTAGTTTAAATGAAACGCAATCTGCAGGGCATTGTAATTCACGGAGCCATTGTCCTCCCCCAGGGTGACCGAGCTGACTGGCTACGAGCCACAGGACCTGATCGAGAAGACCCTGTACCATCACGTGCACGGCTGCGACGTCTTCCACCTGCGATATGCACACCACCTCTGTGAGTACCGCGCTCCCCCTGGCCAGGAGCCCTGGCAGCCAGGGAGGGAGCGCCGAGGGCAGAGTGGGGCGTCCCTTGTTTGATGCAATAACTCCCCATCGTGCACCCACGAACCTTAAACATCAAGCCTGTCTCCAGGTAGCCCTTGCTTTCAGCACAGGCACTCATTGTCACTTCTCAGCTATCCAGTGAAACCCTGGCAGGTGTGGGGTGATGTGGAAGTTGCTGGATTCTATTCAGTAGATTATGGATTTGGAACCTAAATTTCTCTATGACATCTGGATAGCAGTTGTGGATAACGACAACAGCAGTAGAAGAACTGATACTTACAGGGCCCTTACTAATGTCCGGCGCTTGTTTGTTTAAGTGATTAAATACATTACCAACCAAGTGAGGGAGGTTCTCATGTTCACGATCCTCCCTTTGCTGTAGAGGATGCTGAGGTTCAGAGAGGTTAAGCCACTTGCCTGTGGTCACACAGCAAGGAGGTGACATACCTGGGAGCTGAACCCAGTGAATTCAGCCTCCAACCACTGTCCATCATCGGTTAGGAAGCTCAGGGAGACCACAGGTTTCTAGGATGGGAGAAGTCCACGTAGAAAGAGAAAACCAGCAGTATTCCATTTGTCAACAGAAGAAGTTTGGGGAATATCTGGATGCGAGGGTGGAGGCGCTCGTCACTGAAATGGTTAAAGACGTAACACTTTTCTTGTGGAACCAAATTGAGGCAGCAAATAACTGGGATGTAGATTACCTCATCTTCCCGCCGTCCAGCCCCACCGTGCTAATGGCCGGTCCAGGGGTGCTTGTTAACGGGGTATGGAGGGCTGGGGGAGCCAGATCTTCTGTAACGTGGCCCAGGTGGCACGTCCTCCTTCTTGCTGTGTGTTGACTAAGAGGCATCAGAGGACAAGATGCTGGTGTCGGTTGCAGCTGGGCGACGGGTCCCAGGGCTGCTCGATCCTCAGCCACGCCATCCGCCTGGCCATTTGGTGACAGCTGGGACTCAGTTAGCCTGGCCGTTACTAGGGTATCGCTCTCTTCCCGAGTCACTAAGGGCAGAAGCCTGTGACAACCGGGAGGTTGGCTGGGCGGATGCCGTCAGCTTTTTCCTGCTGCTTGTAATTCACAGCATGAAAAAGCCCCCGTGCATGGAAATACATGGAGTTGTGAGCAGCTTTTTATGTCTTTTTTTAAAAAAATGGCCAAATCGTGATCTCATATAAACGTCCCTGACCTTCTCGAAGCCCAGCTTGGTAGGAAGCAGCTGCCTAGTGTTTAGAAGGGCTCCGCAGGTCAGGTCACTGATATGGGAGCTAGAAATCTTCCTTGTGTAAACGGGGTAGGAAGTGTCGATTACAGAATTAGGTCTTCGGGAGACCTGAAAGGCAGGGCGGGCGGTAGAGAGGAGCCGCTGGGAACGTGTGCTCTGGAGTCGGGGGTGGAAGAGGCACCTGCTGGAGGCTGTGCACCACCGAACAGTCTAGAGGGAAGGACAGGTGTGTGGGGGGGTGCGCAGGCAGGGGAGCAAATGGGAGGGTTCACAGCTCCACAGCTCCCTGCCACTGTCAGGGTGTCCGAGGAAAAGCCCCAGCCCTGGGGGTCCCAGCCCCATCCCCTGAGGCAGGAGCACAGTGAGCCTCTCTCTCCAGCACAGGAGTTGAAAGCAAACCCTTGAATTACACGAAGGGAGAGTTATTTTTCAAAGCAGGGCTGCAGTGTGGGGAAGTAGCCTGTAAGCGCAGAGAAAGGAAGCTCACGGAACTGGTCTTCGTTTCAAACACCATTTTTCATCTCTCGCATTGCGTGGCTAACAGAGGAGCACAGGGTTTTTCAGGGGGAACAAATTCAACTTGTGTTTTGGAAATGTAATGACGGCCATGGCGGTGGCCAGTGGGAGGCTCCCGTGTCCCCGACACGGACCAGATGCTTTTCGCACAGGAACCAGAGGGGAGCTGAGCCAGGTGGGCCAGGTGAGTCTGGGAGGTGGAGAGGCCTGTCTGTGGGTGGGACGGGCCACTGGGTGCTCAGGCCTTCAGTGGTCCTGACCACACGATGGGTCTTCAACTTGTCCACCAGGGGCCCCCGTCTTCCTGAGCTCATCTGACTTCGTAAACCTACCGGGGGGTGGGGGGTTTATTCGAGAGGTCTCCTGCGATGTACGTGATGAATTCGCCTCACTTCATTTGGAATTGGGATTTCCAGACTTTGCGATTATCGAAAGGTCCCTGAGAGGGAAGGTGCACACGGGCTTCCAAGGGACACGCAGAAAAGGCGGAGGGTTTCCACACCTGAGGGAGCACGGCTTTGCCAAATGAGCTAGAATTGGTGAATCAAAGAAAACAGAAAATAGCAGTCTTGGCAGTGCTTGCTGCTGGGCTGTGACCCTGACCTTCACTGTGGCCGAGAAACCGCCGCGGGGGCGGGAGGTGCAGAACACAGGGCAGCGAGGCCAGGGGACGGCGGCCGTGGCCTTGGATCCCACCCGTCTCCCCTCCACCAGCTTCCCTGCCCGCCCCGCCCCATGTCAACGAAAGCCGAGTGACAGCCGGAAACAGCCGAGGCCTCTACCCACGCATCGGGTGGGAGTGGGTCTCCCGGAGCTCAGCCTCGGCTCCAGCCTAGGAACCGTCTCCAGACGTCCCTCAGGGCAGCCGACACACTTCCCAGAACGTTACTTCCCCTCCAGAGCTGGACGAGGAAAGGGAAGACAGTCTGCGACCAGGGCAGGTGTTCGGAGGCGGGTCTTCAGGGCGTGCTGTTCGGGAGATTTTGAAACCTCTCTGTCCGGCGGTCCCTGCGGCCTCTCTCTCCTTCCCGGGCTTCCCGTTCCCGCCTCTCCACCCCCAGGGCTGCTTGGCATCTGTTTAATTTCCTTAAAAAACAGGAGCTGAGTCTGAGGTTCAAGGGCAGTAGTTTATTTGGACAGTGGCTGGAGCAGGGGCAGCGAATGGGAAGTGAGGTGCGGAAGGGAGGGACCCATCGAAGGGGCGCGTCCGGCGGCAGCTGCCACAGGCCACCGGCCCTCAATCCCCCGGGGACCCGAGGAGGCCAGGCAGGACACCTGCCTCAGCTGTGGCACCGAGGAGAGAGGGAGTGGGGGGATTTACACACTCCAGGCACTGGCTGAGGCTGCCCTCGGGGTGTCGTACCCCTCATCTGCCACGGGCTCAGCCAAAGAACAGCCTCAGGGGGAAGTGGGACCTCACGGTGGAGGTGGGGCCTCAGGGTGGAGGTGGGGCCTCAGGGTGGAGATGGGGCCTCAGGGTGGAGATGGCGTCTCAGGGTGGAGATGGGGACTCGGGGTGGAGATGGGGCCTCGGGGTGGAGATGGGGCCTCGGGGTGGAGATGGGGACTCAGGGTAGAGATGGGGCCTCAGGGGGGCGGGGGGCCAGGTGGGGGGAGCCTGGGTGGGAGGTGGGGCCTCTGGAAGTTTCTGGGGCGTCCGTGGTGGGGGGAGGGGTGTGAGGCGGCCAGTCCCGAGTGAGGGTCCACCTCTTCACTGCGTGTCCTCAGCTTCGTCCCCTCCCTGGCTCCGTGCGGCACTGTCCCTCCACGGGCTGCCCCTCGCCTGTCCTTGCGCGCGTGGCTCTCCCCTCTCTGGGGGCCTCTTGCCCCCACTGTGCAGGGCCCCTGCTGGGCGGCCGGAGCGTCCTCCACACTGAAGCTCCGCCCCGTGAGGGCTGAGGCGAGCCCCCCACTCTGTCCGGTTCTGTTTCCACCCCCGGCTCGGTGCCCACGCGGGGCCCGGCCTCTTGCTTCTGGGCAGCGCGTTCCCTCATCCTGCTCACGTGCTGTGCGTCCTGCCAATCAGCTCAGGCTGCCGGAACCAAACGCTACAGACTGGGCTTCAGCAGCAGCAGTGCGTTTTCTCATTGTCCTGGAGGCCAGAAGTCAAGGTCAAGAAGTCGGCAGGGCTGGTTTCTTTGCTCTCCTTGCTGTGTAGACGCCCGGCCGTCTCCACCCTGTGTCCTCACGTGCCTTCCCTTCCGTGTGTGTCTGGGTCGCCTTCTCCTCTTCTGCTAAGGACACAGTCATACTGGGTCAGGGCCCACCCACGTGGCTTCATTTCACCTGACACCTCTTTGAAGGCCCCGTCTCCAGACACAGCTGTGTCCTGAGGTCCTGGCGTTGGGATGTGAACATGTGAATTTGACGAGAGGACACAATTCAGCCTATAAAAGGGGCTTCCCTTTATTATCTGTGTGTCCTCGCCTGAGTGGTGGGCACGGTCCCATCCCCACAGCTTAGCTGGACATCCCGGCTTGGGGAGGGCAGGTGAGGAGACCGAGAAGGTGGGACGCGTCCCTTCACAAGGTGACTTTTCAGTCCTGCCTGTCGCCGGCTGCTCTGGCGGCTCAGGGGCCCGGCCGAGCCTCCCGCCCTGCAGGCTCCCCACGGGTCCCCGCAGTGGCCCCTGGCGACTGGACCTCGAGTCCTTCAATCCGACCACAGCCGGAGCTGGCCTGGGGGCTGCCCCCAGGGCCTGGGCACCCGCATGGCTTTGACTGCTTCCTCTCCATGCACCACAGCTGAAGGCGGCCACGGTGACCCACCCGCTGGGCCCCTCAGGCCTCCGAGGCCCCCAGGGAGCCTGCTGGTCCTGTGAAACGTACAGACCGACTGTCTTGGCCGTTGATCAGGTAACTCAGCTCAGGAAGAGAACTAACAGTTGCCGACACCCAGGACCGAAGGGAGCTCGCTGTCCGGTTTCCCCGGGCCACGCTTTCTCCACGCCGGTGTCCGAAACCCAGGAGCCAGGCGAAGGGCTCTGCTAGAGGCCTCACTGGACGTAACAAGTGGTGGTCCTGCAGGACCGTGGTCAGCCGTATGGTTTCCACACATTCTTCAAAACGTTATCTTAACCGGCAGCAGGCGTCCACGGGGTCCGAAGAAAGCTCAGCCCAGCAAGACAGGGAATCAACGCCTTCCAGAAAGTCAGCCTTGTGAGCAGGGCTGGCCCTTGCGGTCTGGGGGAGCACAGGCTTCCAGAGGCCAGCTAGATGGGGGCTGGGATGGCCCCGGCACCTCAGCCTCTGGTCAGTGTGGTCCTGGGCATTCCCAGCTGAGCCCTCCAAGTGAATCTGTGCCAGGGCTTTCCCCAGAACCTTCTGTAAGGAGATCCTCTAGGGGACCCTCTAGGTAACGTCTTGGACCCTCCTAGCTCGTTCCTGGCTCACTGCCTCCTGGTGGCTGAGGGGAGGCCCTGGCAGCCCTGTCCCGTGGCCTTGGGAAGGTCCTCCCAGCTGGGGCCTGCCTCCCTGCCTCCCTGCTCCCTTTGCAAAGCATTTGGGAGACTCTCGTATATGGGGGGCTTGACCTGCAGGTCCTCGGGGTGGGCAGGGGGCAGCCTGGTGCACAGGCGGGGCGGAGATCAATATCCGTAAACTTGAAGATGTGTGTCAGGGACACCAGGCAGGTTTCTTGTGGACACAGTGTTTTAGAAGAACCATCATGTCTGCATGGCTGTTCATCCGAAGTAGTTCTGAATTTCACCTAGTTCTCTAGGTAGGACCCTGTCCAGAGTGGGCCAAGCCCAAATGCCAAAGAGAACACAGGCTGTGTCCAACTATCAAAACATTTCAATGTCACAGAAAGGCTTTGGAGCCTGAATATGTGGTCCACATATTTCAAGCAATAACTGTTATAACAAAATTATAGGACGGCTGGTGTAGACCCATGGAAAACACACTTTAAATGACATACAGGGGCCACAAACTCAAATGTTTATGGGGCCAGACATGTAACATGAATGTATGAGTGGGTGCAGATAGGGCAATATGGAGTGGTGGAGCTTGTGGCTAACTGGAGAACACATGACCCATCCAAAGACATTCTGGGTAGCAGCAACACTATGCCACCAACAAAGCACATCTGTGGACACATGCAGTCCATGGGATGTCAGCTTGCAACCACTCTGTAGCACAGCTGTGGAACAGGGACAAAGGTCTTCAAATAGAAAATACACTTGAAAGAAGTTTCCAATCTACCGTGAGGAGTTTTGATTGACATCACAGGGAGGCTGGCTTCCGCCGCTGGCCTCTCTTGCCTCTGGACTGGAAATGGATGATGGGGTTTAATTCATATGCAGGTCCTTTCTAGACACTCCCCTCTAAAAGAGTCTGGAGGTAGAAGCAGCTTTGTCTTCCTGACGAAGGTGCAGGAAGCCTGTGCATTAAGGGGGAGCCGTGAGCAATGAGACGGGAAATAATCGATACTAGAAAGCACAGTGCGATCTACATGCAGTCCTGCTCCCTGGGAGCAGTTTGGACATTTATAGGTGTGGCTTGATGGGTCTGGCTGAGCCCATCTTCTGTGGTCAGTGTCACTTTGCAGATGTTGCACAATGCAGCCCCCTGGAAGTTCTTCCCCCCCGGGCTTTCCAGGTCTCAGCGACCAAACTCCCTCCAGCCCCAGGTGTAGAGCAGAGGCGTGGGGGGTCAAGGACACCAAGACCCGCTCCTCAAAGGACCACGTGGCTTGTCTCCGGTCTCGCTGACTGTGCTCTCCCTGAGGCTCTGCTGGCAGAGACGAGAGCCAGGAAGAGCACCGGGATTGCACTTCCATCTTCCCCACCCGGGTGGTTAGTTTCCTGTGGCAGCTGTAACCAAATACCACAAGCCGAGTGGCGTGAAACAGCAGCAGTATACTGTCTCACAGTCCTGGAGGTCAAGGTGTCGGCAGGGTCATGCTTCCTATGGAGCTTCTAGGAGACGAGCCTTCCTGACTCCTCCAGTTTCTGGTGGCTGCCAGTGGTCCTTGGCTTGTGGCCACAAACCCCAGTCTCTGCCTCCGGCTCCCTCTGTGTGTCTGTGTCTTCTCCTTTTCTGTCTCTGTTATTAGAATGATAGCACCTTGAGATCCTTAATGACATCTACAAAGACCGTTTTCCCAAATACGGTCGCATTTGCGGTTCTAGGGGTTAGAATCTAGAACATGTCTTTTGGGGGGACACTATTCAACCCACGACAGGCATTTTTGGTGTCCTTTTCAGCTCTTAAAATTCAAACCAGAAATGGATATTATGCTTGAGGCCAAAGTTTACTTTCCTTCCAGAGGCCAGCTTGTTGACATGGCTATGCCTCCAGGAAAAATTCTGGAACCAGGAGGAATTCTGGAGGAACCAGGAAGGCCATCTATTTTTCTGGATAGTGTTATTTGTGGAAGTAGAAGTTCCATTCCAGAGTGGCCTCGGAAAACGGTGACCACTGGCTCTCATCTGGGCGTGGATCCCCTGGATGTCAGAGATGCTGCAGCCCAGAGGAAGGTGCAAGGGCAGGGCCTCTGCCCGCAGGAGCTGACGGCTTAGGGGACATCTCCTCCCTGCCCCCATGCACCACTGCTGTAAGCAGGGCCTTGCTTCTTAGCACTCTGGCCTGGGATCCTGCAGACAGATTATTAAATTCAACAGATTGGATGAGGAGCTAGAGCAAACCAAGGAATGTTGTGACTAAGTGTCTAGGATTTCATCTTGGATTGATATGTTGATTATTGCCATGGGTCACAGAGAAGCCAAAAAAAAAAAAAATTAAAAAGAACTACATCTATGTTTGTTTGGTCTCTGTATCTAAAGCTTCATCGTAGAAGACTCAGGGAGGGTCAGCACTAATAAAATCTCTGCAAATTCTGCCATTTGAATCCTAATGTAAAATATTTGGGATAAATATTCCAATAGTCATTTCATTCAGCTTAAGATAATTATGGAGAAATTTTAGGAGTATTGTAAGAAATAAGGGGAAGTATAAAGTATAAGAAAAAGGGGGCTTCCCTGGTGGCGCAGTGGTTGAGAGTCTGCCTG
Source organism: Hyperoodon ampullatus (assembly GCF_949752795.1). Taxonomy (NCBI): domain Eukaryota; kingdom Metazoa; phylum Chordata; class Mammalia; order Artiodactyla; family Ziphiidae; genus Hyperoodon; species Hyperoodon ampullatus. The sequence continues at coordinate 137,991,869 of NC_136918.1, forward strand.
CCGATGCAGGGGACACAGGTTCGTGCCCCGGTCCGGGAAGATCCCACATGCCGCGGAGCGACTGGGACCGTGACACATGGCCGCTGAGCCTGCACGTCCGGAACCTGTGCTCTGCAACGGGAGAGGCCACAACAGTGAGAGGTCCGTGTACCACAAAAAAAAAAGAAAAGAAAAAGAAAAAGGAAAAGTATAATGTCGTAGTCCCAGGGGCTTTACAAACACTGCAAGGAATAGATTTCAAAGCCAAAGAGATTAACAGGTGTTTCTGTTGAAGAAAGAATGCCATCTCGGGAAATCCACAGATGGGACCTCACTTTGATCATGCTGCCCCTCTTTGGGGGCCATAAGCAAAGTGGTTGACTGAGTCTCCCCTAAACATTGGCCCACACCCACCCCCATAAGTAGCTACACAGAACCTTTGAGAGGCCGCTGCCCCCTCCTCACACAATGGCCCCTGAGAACTGGGAGTCAGAGGACGTGGCTTGGGCCCCAGCCATGTCCTCAAGCTCTGTTTTCCTGGTGATGCCCACCTGCCACGGGTGTGTGTAGGGGTAAATGAGAGTGTATGAGCAGGAAATAGGAACCTTGTATTTTGTTGTTAAAAAAGCAATCCTCAAAAGGAGAAGCAGCACTGTAAAGGCTCTTCCCTGCTACCACGGGCTACACTCTTCAGCATGATCATACTTCTGCCAACTGAGTCCAGTGACATGCCGATGTTAAGCCTGGGAAGAAAAGAGCTGGTCCTGCGCTGTTCGAGCCCGGCCTCGGCGTCTGGGCTGGATGGTGGTTACACGTTTGACCCTGGCTTCATCCCTAGGGGGTGCGGGGCCTCATAGACGTTGTATTTCCACTTCCCACCCCCAGACAGACTGCTTACCCATGTGACAATTAACTAAAATTTCATTCTGATTATAAAACGAATACCCCCTCCTTGTTGGAAATTCAGAAAATCAAGAAAAGAAAATGAAAACTACCTGTAATTTTCTCAGTCTGATAAATGAGCGCTAGTAGGTCGAGTCCTTTGCGCACGTCTGCCACTGTTCTAAAGCTTCACACGAATGCTCTAACCCTCACAGCAACCGATGGTGTAGGGGCTGTGATTATCTTCCTGTTATAGTTGGGGAAACCGAGGCACAGGGAGTTAGTAACTTGTCCAAGATCACAGTTAGTTGGGCTTGTATACGTGTGTGTATATGTGTTTGTGTGTGCACGCACACACTTTTTCATAATTAGGAGTATACGTTACGCAGTTGAGTCTTGTCTTTCCTTCATTTAACGTTGTGTCGTGTGTATTCCCCATCATGTTACAAATTCTTATCAGTCATCATGTTAGTGACTGCTTGGTACCCCATCACTTATATACCCTCTTCCCTTTTATTAGACAGTTAAGTCTCCCCTCCCTTTTCTCCTGAATTATAAGCAGGACTTCAAGGAATCTCTTTGCCCTTGAGTCTTTCTTTGCATTACTCGTAATTCCCATAGGAGAAACTCCTAGATATGAAATCGGTGTGCCAGTGGGTATGAGCTGTGGATCCAGAAGGCCCTCACCAATTCACCTTCCTCCCCACAGCACGCCCCCTGCTCTCCCGAAGGCCCTGAGGGGAATCAGTGCAGTTTAGGTGCCCCTGGAGGCTTTGGAAGTGGGCTGCGCAGAGGTCCAGAGTTTGTAGCCCTGCACAGAAGATGGGCCTGCAGGCCCAGCTTTCAGAAATGACATAGCCCTGTAGAGGTCTCTCCTACGTGAGCATCATAGGAAATTCGTGGGCCCAGGGAAAACTAGGGTTAATGGGAAGAAGTATAAATGGCAATAGAGTAACAGTTTCACTGTGAGTACACACATGTTCCGGGGAACAGCAAAACTCAGCAACAATGTGACACTTCGTTGAATGCACTTAACTTACTATTGGGTTTAAATAACTACATCACCCCCCACCCCCCGCTTCCTTCCACCTATTATGAGTTTGGGGGATTAGAACGTAATTACGGCATTTTGGAAACTAAAAAACAAAACCAATATTATCACTCTTCCAGGTGCCAATGTTGTCTGGGGACTGATTGCTTCTCCCAGTGAAAGCAGTGACAATTAAATTCGAGTTCTTCACAGGGGAGGGGAGAAGTTGCTCCACGGACCCCGTGAAATTGTAGGCAAAAATCTTGCATGTGCGCATGTGCGTGTGAGCGCTCACACGCACGTGTGCATCTTCGTGTGGAGAAAGCCCACTCCCTTAGTCAAGTTCTCAGAGGTGTCCTTGACCCCAGAAAGGTCCAGAACCTGGGCTGTAGGTCAGCCGCGGGGGCAGCCTCCTCCAAGGCGGGTCCTGCTGACCATTCCCCAGGACTCATGTCACCTTGTGCTTGCAGTGCTGGTGAAGGGCCAGGTCACCACCAAGTACTACCGGCTGCTGTCCAAGCTTGGCGGCTGGGTGTGGGTGCAGAGCTGCGCCACCGTCGTGCACAACAGCCGCTCGTCCCGGCCCCACTGCATCGTGAGTGTCAATTATGTCCTCACGTAAGTCAGACGCATTTGTTTCTCTCCTTGCTCTCTCCTCCTCCCCCGGCCCTCATCAGCTCGCTCCCGGAAGCACCATCTCTCTCTCCCTCTGTCTTTCTGGAACTGTTCATCTGTCTCCTGTTTTGTTTTAGTGAACAATCTGGTTGTCTGGGAGGGGCTGAACGATTCCTGTATCAGCACTGAGGGCCGGGTGTGCCCCGAGGCTGAGGATGGGATCGGACGGCCCGGGGGGTGACTGGGCTGAGGGCGGGCGGGCGATGCCCCCCATCTTGACCAGGATGGAAAGGGGTGCACATCCCGGACCAAGAATACAAACTTATACTCTCTGGGCCCACAGACATTTAGGTCATCCTGCTGCTTCTGCCATTTGAGACAGGGGCTATCTCCCATGTTTTCCTTGCCTTCCTACGTAGCCTGTTGTAAATGATAGTGAATATTTAGCACCTTTAAAACTCCAGAAGGGGCTTCCCTGGTGGCACAGTGGTTGAGAGTCCGCCTGCTGATGCAGGGGACACAGGTTCGTGCCCCGGTCCGGGAAGATCCCACATGCCGCGGAGCGGCTGGGCCCGTGAGCCATGGCCGCTGAGCCTGCGCGTCCGGAGCCTGTGCTCCGCAACGGGAGAGGCCACAGCAGTGAGAGGCCCGCGTACCGCAAAAAAAAAAAAAAAAAAAAAAAAAAAACTCCAGAAGGTTAAGTTCAGTCGCAGTTAAGACCATTAGAAGCAACAGGACCTAAGTCTACCTGGGACCATACGTTCCTCTCCGCCCACCGTGGCTATTATGTGTTAGATCACTTTGCACCCAGCCCCACCCTGAACAGGGTCCTCTCTGATGCAGGGAGGTTTCAGGCTCTCCCTTCTTTCACAGAGTGAGTGCCAGGTTCCTGGGGGTTTGGGGCGGGGTGAGAGGTAGGTGGTGTTTTTTTTAGAGGTAGAGTGATTTTAGCAAAACTGTACGGGAGAAAGCATTTTAGTCCCTTCATGATTCTACCTGAGCAAACAGGCCCATGTGGGCTGGGGCTGGGGCTCTGGGCACCTTCCCCTCCTGAGAATCTGACGGTGCTGGGTTGGCTCTTTAGGGCAGGAATGGGCCCCTGGTGCGGAAGTGGACAAGGCTGGAAGCCAGGCTCCTGGACCGCCAAGGGTCCCCACTCGCACCTCCCTGGTGCTAAACAGGGAAGCAGCTGGGCCGCAGACATGTACACTGATCAGTGGCATTTCTGTCCTTTCCTTTGTGCCCTGACACCCTGCCTAGTGGCGAATGCTGTCCGCAGGAAACGTGCGTGGGGCTCACGCGGTGGGAGAGAGCCGTACTGCGCCCCTCTATTCCTAACGAAAAACACTGATGTCACCCGGCATCTCCCAGGGGCTCTGAGCTCGAGGCTGCGGGGTGGCTTTTATAACGAGGGTGGGCCGTCCCTCGAACCCCAGCCCCATCCACTTAGTGGAAACGACACAGTGGAGCTTCTTGAGTCAACTTGCCCTGGGGATGGTCCCGGGAGCCCGCCCTCCCTCACAGCCCGTGGACATGACCTGTCCCGCTCTTTCGTTCCTCAGGGACATCGAATACAAGGAACTGCAGTTGTCCCTGGACCAGGTGTCCACGTCCAAGTCCCAGGACTCCTGGAGGACCGCCTTGTCTACCTCACAAGAAACTAGGAAATTAGCTAAACCCAAAAACACGAAGATGAAGACAAAGCTGAGAACAAACCCTTACCCCCCACAGGTAACACACACCACCTGCAGGGGCTTGGGGCACCTGGGCACCTCAAGGAATGAGGAACCTCTGATGGCACTCAGGGGTCTCTCAGCCTGGGAGTTTCTCTGGGATGTCCCGCCTACAGGGTGGAGATGCGGCCTGGGGAAGGCAGGCAGAGCGGACATCCAAGGGGATGAGTCAGGTCTAGGAAACAGAAGACTACACTGGGGAGGCTCATCAGCTGCTAGAATCCATGTAAACGTGGCTCAGAACGCGGGTGCCTCGTGTTTCCATAGCATTTGATTTTAATGGAAACCTTCCCTCCCTCTTTTAAAGTCTTTTGCAAGCTCTCAGAAGGCGCAAGTGGTTGCATGTATCTGGTGTGTTGTCACTTGGGGTGAGGACATCTCTTTCCACCCAGAGGGTGGGTCCCTGGGGTGCTGTCTCCTGGGCACCTGTCCCCGGTGGGACCTCGCGCCGGTGGCCGGGGTGGGCCCAGCCCTGGGATGGGGCGGGCACTATAGGATCGGAAGGCAGTTGGCCGCCGGCCCCTCGGTGAGCCCTTCATCCGTCTTCTTTGCTCGGCAGCAGTACAGCTCGTTCCAAATGGACAAACTGGAATGCGGCCAGCTCGGAAGCTGGAGAGCCAGCCCCCCCGTCCACACCCCGGTTGCCCCAGAACAGCAGCTCCATTCAGAAGGCAGCGACCTTCTGTACGCGCCGTCCTACAGCCTGCCCTTCTCCTACCATTACGGACACTTCCCTCTGGACTCTCACGTCTTCAGCAGCAAAAAGCCAATGTTGCCGGCCAAGTTCGGGCAGCCCCAAGGGTCCCCGTGCGAGGTGGCACGCTTTCTGCTGAGCGCGCTGCCAGCCAGCGGCGAGTGCCAGTGGCAGTATGCCAGCCCCCTAGTGCCGGGCAGCCCGTCTCCAGCTAAAAGCCTTTCCGAGCCGCCGGTGAACCCTGCTCGGCACAGCCTCGTGCCAAACTACGAAGGTGGGTCATGTTTGCACGAGGGGAGGGGGCGGGGCTGTGCACAGCGCTGTCGGTGGGTGGCAGATGGAAAAAGAACCCTCACACTGTGGGCAAACGTTCCTTTTTTCTGCTTCTAAGTGGGAATGGCTGTGCTTTCCTGCCCTCCCTGAGAGCGCTTCACGAGGGTGCCGAAAGCTGGGCAACTGAGCCGGTGTGCCTCGTGGGCACCAGGGACAGTGTAAAGGGCAGAGGAAACTGGGTGTTCGGCCACCCTCCATAAAAATCCTGGCCCCGTTTGCTCCCCAAAAGGGAGGCAAATGATTTTCCTATGTACTGAGAACCCCCAGCTCTATTTATTTTATACGATTACCTTCTACTCCACCCAGAAATGAACATGGAACACTATTGGTTTTCTTCCCGTGCCAGTTTTCGAAGTGTGGGAAGCGGTGGTGGAAAATCACAGGCTCAGGGACGGAAACGCCACTCACCACCCCAGGGCAAAATAGCACAAACCCTCCAGGACTCAGTTTCTTCATCTGTAAGACAGGAACGTAGGCCATGTCAATTGCCTACCGCAGGGCTTGGCACACACACAGGAATGGCCTTCCAGCCAGCTCCTCCTGGCGGCAGGCAAGCAGAGGTCCTCTGTGGAGGTGCCACCAGCTGCCCCAGGCCCAGCAGACTCCTGCCTGCTCCTTGGGACAATCCCAGGCAGAGGGTAGAAGGTGGGGATTGAGGGTTAGCTCAGCGGGGTGTGTTCCTGTTTCACCCAGACCTAACTACTGCTCAGACCGTAGACGAGGTTTGTGCAAATGTCCTGTGGGGACCACTGAATCCCAGAGAAGAGTCACCTGCGTAAGGAGAGCTCCCTGGAGTGCCCCCTCGCACCTTTCTCTCTTCTCAGGCAGCGGGGCTCTCTGCTGCTCCTAGGGCTGCTTCGTGAACCTCTTGCTCTGTGCTGTGACCCAGTCTTTACAATCCTGTGAGATAAATTTGGTCTCCGTAGACGAGAAGAAGGCTAGATCCCGGGAGAAATCGAACCTTCTTGGAGATTAACAGGACATGTTTCTCAAAAGTAGCCAGTTTAAAAAAGAACATACCGGCAGCCAGGGCAGTGCAGCTCTGCCTTTTGGCCTCAGGCAGTCCAGAGGTTTGAATCCCCAGCACCCATCTGTGCATAGGATCCCTCAAATAACCAAGGAAGGGCCAAGGGAAAAAAACAAAGGGTTTTCATAACAGCTGAAAATACTATCCACTGGAGACTGAGTTGAAAAGATTATTTTTGTGTGTGTGCGGGAGTTGACCAAGGAGATAACACAGTATTTGATTTTTTAAATTGCTATTTTGAAAGCGAAAGAGGTTAATGACCACTTCATTTGTCAGTCACTTGGTAAAAAACGGACCAAAGGTGCGAACGGGAGGGCAGTTTGTGATCGACTTCCTAGACTTTTCGATACTAAAGGAAGAGGAAGGATGTCTTAAGGTTAAAAAAAAAAAAAAGACTTCCCTGGTGGTCCAGAGGTTCAGACTCCACGCTCCCAATGCAGGGGACCTGGGTTCGATCCGAGGTCAGGGAACTAGATCCTGCATGCCACAACTAAGACCCCGTGCAGCCAAATAAGTAAATAAATAAATATTTTTTAAAAAGAGAGGGGGGAGCCAATTGATTGCAGACATCTAATTAGTGACGACGGTCATTACCTTAATTATGACTAAAGGGAGCAGGGTGATGACCGCTCCACCCTCCCCACTGAGGTGAAAGCAAGAAAGCGCAGGGCAGCCTGGGGTCACCTAACACTAGGGCCGAGGAAGCCTCTGGACCAACGCTGTCCAATATGGTGGCCACCAGCCCCTATCAGCCAGTGCAATGCGTTGCGCTCGGAGTGTCTGCACTGCATTTCAAAGACGGAAACAATACAATTTCTCCCCGATCTTTATATTGATTACACACTGAAGTAGTAGTCTAGCTATGCTGCATTAAATTAAGTATCTTACTAACACTAACTCCATCTGTCTCTCTTCGCTTTTTCCTGTGGCTGCTAGAACACTGCAACTGGCATCCTGTGATCGGACCTCGCGGGCCCGGGACGCACGCGGGAAGGGGCGAGGGCGGCTCCGGGGCTCGAGCGCGCGGGCGGCAGGGGTGGCCCAGGGGTGGTGGCGGCCCCAGGGCCCTCCGGCTTGGCGTCGCTCTGGGCATGTCCCCTTCCTCCCCCGCGCGGGCGTCTAACGTGTCGCCTGTCCCCGCAGCGCCCGCCGCAGCCGCGCGCAGGTTCGGCGAGGACACCGCGCCGCCGCTGCCGAGCTTCCCGAGCTGCGGGCACGACCGCGACGAGCCGGCGCTGGGCCCGGCCAAGGCCGCCCGCCAGGCCGCCCGCGACGGGGCGCGGCTGGCGCTGGCCCGCGCGGCCCCCGAGTGCTGCGCGCCGCCGGCCCCCGAGCCGCCGGGCGCGCCGGCGCAGCTGCCCTTCGTGCTGCTCAACTACCACCGCGTGCTGGCCCGCCGCGGGCCGCTGGGGGGCGCTGCGCCCGCCGCCCCCGCCCTCGCCGGCGGCCCCGGCGCCCCCGACGCGGCGGCCGGCGCGCTGCGACCCCGGGCCCCCGACCCCGCCGCCGCCGCCTCGCCGCCCGGCGCGCCCCTGCCGCACTACCTGGGCGCCTCGGTCATCATTACCAACGGCAGGTGACCCGCCCGGGCCGGACCGCGGAGTCCTGGGGCCGCCCCGCCTCGCGCAGGGCTGCCCGCGGGGAGAAGCCATAGGCCAGCCTCTTTGGCTCCCATTTTACCAAGTCCAGCCGAATCAAGAGGGACGAGCTGTATATGCACGATTTAAATTAATTTATACAGAGACAACTATTTTACTAGAACTCCACCGCCGACTTTTAGATTTTTACCGTAGATGCCATAATCGTCCGTGTAGAAGACAGAGACCCGGCGACGTTGGGGAGACGTGACCGCCCGACCTTTCTTCCCCAAGAGCCGGGTTTGCTGAAAGGGCGTAGCTGAGCGTCCCCGACCGCCCACGTGTGGCCTCAACTACTCCGTCTGTGGGGGGACTTGGTTTCCTCACCTTGAAATCAGGCGTGCGCGCCTTGCGTGTCCCCGATGCTCAGTAACAGTCCCTCTGGGGGCTTGGAGGAGGCTCCGCTCCTCACATACCCTCCACTTTGCGGAGGAAACCCCACCCTGATACAGTCAGGGGTGCCGGTGGGTGGCCGACCTGGAAGCTTCCTGTATCCAGAGCCCTTTTAGATTAAGTCAAGGCAGAATGTGATGATTTAAGTCCCATGAACGGACAACTCCGTTGTCTTTAAAAGTCATTCATGAGTCTAATTAAAAGCTGTTGTTTTAATTTAACCCTTTCCTTAATACAAACATCAACAAGCCCAGACAAGGGGGTGAACGTGGGTGCGCTTCACGAGTGCGTTCACAAGCTCTTATTCCCTCCTACCCCGTGAACTCTTGAGAATAGCACCTTCAGAAACATATGGAATAGGCATTAAATGCAAATATATATATATAGCCAGATATTTTATGAGAATGACATGTGGATGATTTCGGTGCCCAGTGGATTGGCTACCCCTGTCAAGTTTGATGACAAGGCAAAATCCCTCTGGCCCACACAGACCTGTAATTCCCTAGGCTCGTGTTTGCTACAAGTAGTGCTAATAAAGTTAGTTACATTGCATGTGCAATATGGAAGATTGTCAATGGACTGCGCCTTGTGGAAGAAAACATGCTAAAGGGATATAATGAAAATGATGTACATGTTGTCTTCAGCGTTTTCTGCATTTTATACAGAGCAAGAAAACTCCATATGAACATGTCATGTGTATAACAGGTAAACAGAAAACTTTTTATAAAGAACCAGCAGGGACTTCCCTGGTGGCGCAGTGGCTAAGACTCCGTGCTCCCAATGCAGGGGGCCCGGGGTTCAATCCCTGGACAGGGAACTAGATCCCACATGCATGCTGCAACTAAGAGTTCACATGCCACAACTAAGGAGCCCACATGCAGCAACTAAGACCCGGCACAACCAAATAAAATAAATAAATGTTTTAAAAAAAAAGCACCAGCAGTGTTTTTAAAATAAACTTCCATTAATTTTTGTTTTATTTTTATACTTTTGCTTCAAGACTTCACCATTAAAAACCCTACCATGGCTCTGCAGTGGATCAGCGCATTGAACCACCTTTTTCCAATCTGCTCCACACGATAAACGCTCCCTCATTTTGCTTTTTCAAAAATGGTTTACTTTTAGGAAACTATGTCCGCCTTTCTGAGTGGAAAGGTTGTTCACAAATGTCTTTAACTCACTGTTGCAGAATCAAAGTGCACCTACGTCAACTGTTCTTAAAATGTGAAAGGACCTGTTGCCCAGTGTCACTATGAGGACCTGCCTCATTCCGTAGGTGTCAGTTGCCTTATGGTACAATTTGCAAATTTAGGAACATGTGTCTTGCAGTGAAGAGACAGGGTCAGAAGAATTATAGGCATACACCCCTGCACAGCATTTCGCCATACCTCACGAGCAGCTTGTTGTGTGTGCACACATAAAATAAGCCTGGGGTATTATTTTTGTGCTGTCGAGACCCGTAATTAAACCATGATTCCAGGAAGGTGCAGGTTTGATGAGCAGGAGATCCACCTGACATTTTTCAATAAAGTACTGCAAAATGCGCTTGTGTCTACCTTGTCATTAACCATCGGGGGCTGTATAAATAAATACAAACCACGAAGGCTTCCGGAGCAGTTTAAGATCAAAGGTTACTGCTAGGAAAGAAGACCGTTAGAGATTTATAAATGAGAATAAATAGGCTTAACGATGAGTGTATATGTACTTGAAAAATAAAATGTGTACTAGGAAAAACTTCCTTGCCTAAACAAACATCACAGTTTTCATGGCCTAGAACATGAAGGAAGATTCCTCTGCAAGCCGGCTTCCAGGCGGCCAGCAGCTCGGAGAAAAGTTAACAGAGCAGTTACTATGGCAACCTGATATGATTACCTCCATCTTTCAGTCTGCACATTTAAGCTGGGGATATCGTTTCTTGACTTCCGTGAGGCTCTGGAAGAGGAAGAGGAAGCATTTTAATAAATATGCATCTCTTTCACAAAAACAGAAGAAAAAAATTGTAGTGGGTCCTAACATGTTGACAAAAATGCCAGATCAAATGGATTTGAGAAATCAGCCCAGTTCAAGACTGACTCGGCCCCCCCTCCAGTGGGCCTCCCAGAGAAAGGAATTCCTTTATGTTCATTGAAGCCCTTTCTAGAAAAGCCATTCCACTCATACCTTTGTAGAGAAGTGAATGGGGTGTGAAGGGCCGCTCGGAGGAAATCTGCAAGAGCCTGTGTTTTCTGCTCCCTCACCCCGACCCCTTTTGTCATTTTAAAGTCCGACGGGGCCATGCCTTCCTCCTTTGGATCCTAAGGGTGGGGGAGGTGTAATCCTTCAACGAATCCTGTTTCGAGTCTACTGTAATTTATTGTAACTGTGAGACAGTTGAGGTAGACTTTGGGGGCTGGTACAGATGAAAGAACACTTTAAAAAATTCCATAAAATTACAGTAGCTTAAAATCTTAGTGAATAGTAGCCCTTGGGTTATCTAAGGTGCGTTACTCAAGCTATTCCTAAACTTAAGTGTGATAAATACGGTTAAAATCTTGGGGAAAAACTGTCAAGACAAAAGTCAAGCAGTTTCCACAAAAGAGAACAATTCGACAACAACAGAATCTGTTCTTATATTAAATTTGTTGTTATACTCAATTAATTTTCAAATTAAAAACTGACATTAGTAAATTTATTTCTCACCTCTTTTTTTTAACTTTTTGGTTTGCTAACTTTCATTCTTTGGAGTAATATGATCTCTCTCTTGTATGATACATAATACATCTTTCAAAAATATTTAAAAAGCCACCAGCTTCTTAATACTTAGAAATACATACATATTCCTTACTATGTTAAACTATTTATTTAAAAAATGTTTAAATATGAATAAAAACACTGTAATCAAAAGTAGTTGCTTATTTTTACAAATGAAATGTGGTAAAAATAACAATGAGCCCGAACTATATAGAAAGTCTTAAAGTTTATTTTGATAGACTTGCTTTTTATAGGAATTGGTTTAAATTAATTCCTTTTCAGAGATGATTCTCTGAAAAGCTAAAAATGCAGAGGTTTCACACTTTCTTTTATTTCAAATACGCATAGTAGTTACCCAGGAATACCGACTCTCCATTCTTTGTCTGTTACGAGCAAACAGATCTATGGACTGTAAGCCTAAAATGTCTCCTTTATGCACTCTGAAACAGTTGGGTGAGGCTGGCTTCTCTCCTGGCTCCTCTCCTGGCTCCCAGACTCTCGGGTGAGAGGCGGCCATGCAGCCCCCCTGTGTGTGGATGGGGTAGGGGTGCGGTTGCATGCTACGCGGGTCTGGGCCTGCGCACCCACCCACAGCAGTCAGGGGGCTGCAGCAGCGAGCCCCACACCGGACACAAATCCTTTCGGCTTTGCCTCCACGCTAAACGCTGCCAGGATGAACCGTGCCGAGGGGCACTGCTGAGGGGGGTGTGTGTGCGTGTGTGCATGCGCACGTGCATGCCCGGGAAGCCCAGGTATTGCTGTGTCCTATTTTAGGGGGCACTTCCTCAAGAGTTCTTCTGAAATTTGCTACCAGCCCAGAAGGGATGACATCTTGCCCTTTACAGAACCTGGAAGATGTTCAATGCGCAGCCTCTAAACTGGGGCACAATTCAAATATCCTAAGAGCACACGCCAATCCTGAGTTTAGGTGCTGTGTTTTAAAGATTAAGAAGAAAATGCAAAGTTCCTGTTAAGACTTTAAAGCTCCTTGAGGTCATCGATTGCCGGGTGCATGAACGCCCTAAATGGATGAGTGCAGTACAGCAAGTTTCCCTAATGCTAACAGCTGTAAGGAAAATGCCTTTATTCAGCTGTTCTATATGAAACAGAATTTCAAAAGTCTTTGGTTCCTCTGAGGCAAAATCAGGTTTATGAAAAACGCAGCATCTGCTCCAAAGTCTATGTTGTCTCCCTCAAGACAACTGGGTGTCGGCACAAGTTAAGAACAGTCTTAAAAGCACAGAGGCAAAGTGATATGCCCGGAACATCTCCATCTGCTTTGACATGGCCACACTTCATTAGTTTTAATTTACCAAAAGGAAATTAAATGATAACATTTTTTTCCCCAAAGCAGACTGTCTAGAATAGGACTTCAGCTTAAAACAAATCGTAGCATGTTTCTCATTAAATAACCCCCCAAAGAAATTCAAAAAGTAATGATGGCGGCTCTGAGAGATGACTTGCCTTATATTACAAAGTTTGAGAAATGAAACTTGCAACATTAGCCTGAGATCTTTCTTCTTGATGATATTTTGCAGATGCCCTCTCAAGGGTGAGACCATTTTGTAATTTTGGGGTGCAGTGGACTTTAAACTTTTATTTAGACTTGGGCATTTAGGAGAGAGTGTTTTTTTTTGTTGTTGTTTTTGTTTTTGTTTGAAGAATAATTCTAATTGAAGCCTTATTTGCAAAAATTACTTCTGAAGTTCTTTTCAAGTTACATTTCCAAAACACGCATGTTGGGTGAGTGGACTTAACTAAACGTGTTATTTGTTTCCTTCCTATGTGGCTGCCTGTGCCTGGCTACAGGTAGACAGATTTTATACTGAAAACCACAAGTGTCTGCAGTTAGCCTCACTGGGGAAAGCTGGATGAAGAGGGTGCTGGTGCACAGTAAGGGGATTTTGTTCAAAGCTGAGAGCCTCATCAAGTTTTCTCGCCACTAATTTCAGTTGGGATTGGCAGGAAGAGAGAAAAGTGGACAAAAATTGGCCTTTTCAGGCTGAAAAGTAATGTGTATGATTCTCAAGTTCAACAGAGATAGGAGTTACATGGAAAAAGCATGGAATACATCTGGAAATAGCAAATGTATATCAAAAGGCTTCCTTTCTTTTGTTCTTCCATGCAGACTCTTAGGGCATCATATTTGGAACATCTTCTTCTAAAGTTTCTCTCTCTCTCACACACACACCCATCCTCTTAACTGACGGCATTCAGTAGCAATAACATTTTCTTTTTTGGCAATATGAAAAGGGGGCCAAAAAATGTGGCTTACAAATAAAATGCCATCGCAGGATTTCGAAGCGAGCCTGAGGCTGGCTTACAAGCGCCGCATCCTCCTTTGCGTGTGGAATGAGAGACTTCATCCCCAGCTGTTAGGCCCAAATCATCCACCTCGCATCCACGCAACTGCCTGATCAACGCTTTCAGGACCCTGAACTTGATGCCATCACTTCAGAATATGCAGTAAATTTAAACTTATGAAAGGAGAGCTCATTCATTAATGTCAAAGTAATTAACTGATTTCCTCTACAAGGTCATTGCAACCATACCAGCCTCTGTTCCATTTAGACATTGTTGTTGGACCACAAACCACAGGATGAGAGTAACACTAGAAATCTACCTTCTCTTTTCTTCACTAACAAAAAAATAAAATGATAACTAAGTGCCAATATATGTTCCTGTAGGAAAACACCTCCCTGGATGCTTGTAAACAGTGTTACCATACCTCTAACTCACCAATGGTCTGGGCCCGAAAACTTTTCTAAAATCTGTTTTTAATAGTCTAGGGGTAAAGACCTCCACTACTGGGAAAACATTTGAATTATGTCATTGCTGTTTCCATGTAAAAACTACCTCCCTCCCCAATTAAGATGCATCCAATTCCAAAAGGGGAGAAGAATTTCACACCTATGGCAGGGCTTATACCTGAATTAAATCTTCCACTTGTGAACCCTCCACCCCCAGCATCTTCAAACACCAAATAAAATGACAACAGAACAAAATTAAAGAATTTACAGCTTAAGTGGAGGGAGAAAAAATTTGCCTACAACTCTGAATTAGTTTCCCAGACCCATGGGCTAGGACAGGCGGCAGAAATCGACGTGCAATGCTCCTGCCGTGGTCCTGCCCTTCCGTCTGTCCCAGCGCAGCCCAGCTGTGGCCCGGGGCCCAGCAGACGCTCCAGACAGGACTACGGCTGTTTGGGAATTATGAGGTTTCTCAGCATGTCGAAGGAGTTGCCGTCTGGATGCACAGTCACTACTTCGCCGTTTTCCTGGTGAACCAGAAGGAACCCGGAATCATCTAGGCCGACTATCCACACCTTTGGTCCCTCAGCACTTCCCAGGCGGACTTGCTGAGCACTGAAAATGAAGAACAGCCCCCAGTCACCAGGGAAATGTAATGACGCTGCTTGAGACAATTAGTTAAGTAATTATCCATTATGCGAAAGGATTCGGGGGTGGGCTGGGATGGATATAGTTAAAATGAATCTGAGCCTGAGCTCTGACTTCCACTGGTCTCCCCTGAATTGTCCTGAAAACTACCCGAATAACCAGGGCGATGGAAAGTCCACTAGGGAGTTAGGAATTGCTTCCCTTATAAACGAAGGCACTCCTCATTCTGATCATGTGGAACGATTATTTGCACCACTTCCTCACCCTCCAGCTACTTTAATTTTTATTTATTTATTTATTTTTTGCTGCATTGGGTCTTTGTTGCTGCACGCAGGCTTTCTCTGGTTGCGGCGCGCGGGCTTCTCATTGCGGTGGTTTCTCTTGTTGCGGAGCACGGGCTCTAGGCGCGCGGGCTTCAGTAGTCGTGGCACATGGGCTCAGTAGTTGTGGCTCGTGGGCTCTAGAGTGCAGGCTCAGTAGTTGTGGCACACGGGCTTAGTTGCTCTGCGGCATGTGGGATCTTCCTGGACCAGGGCTCGAACCCGTGTCCCCTGCATTGGCAGGCGGGTTCTTAACCACTGTGCCAAAAGGGGAAGTCCCTCTAGCTACTTTAAAGAAGCACTGTTCAACCCTCTAGGTTTTTTGGCTGAGATTGGTCGCTTTCTGGCTGTGTTCAAAACTCTTAGCAAGTTGGGTAGCATCAATTTTAAGTTAAACTCATTCTAATTTTACTTCTTTCGAACAGTTTCCAAATGCAACTGTTGAGTTATATCCTTGTTAACAGTTTTAAAAGTATAGACTCTGTACCTCCCCAATTTTTATTTTGAAGAATTTCAAACCTACAGAAAAGGTGAAAAATAGTACAATGAACCTCATATTCCCCCTTCACTTATATTCACACCAACTGATGACATTTCCCATGTTTGCTCTCTTTACACACACACACACATACACACACACCTACAGTTTTATGGGGGTGGTTTTTGCTGATATTTAAAAATAAGTTGCAGGCATCGTGACACTTTACACTTAAATACTTCAGCATGTATCTCCAAAGAATAAGAAGTATCTCCTACAAAACCAGAATATCATTATCACGCTCAAGAAATTTGATCTTGGTACAATAACATTATTTAACATACACTCCCTGTTCAAATGTCCCCATCGTCTCATTAATATTCTTTGTGGCTATTTCCTCCCTTCCAGGATCTGATTATGAATCACATATTGCATTTAACTGTCATGCCTCCTTAGTCTTCTTTAATCACAAAACTCCCACCTTCTCTTTGTTTTTAAGACACTGCCATTGTTGAAGGGTAGAGGTCTATTGGTATACATCAGTGCTTCTCAAATTGAAGTGCTTGAGAATCCCCTGGAGCCTTTGTTAAAACAGGAATGCTGGGCCCCAGCCTCAGAGTTTCTGATTAAGGAAGTCCAGGGTGGAAGTCAAGAATCTGCCGTTTCTAACAGGTTCCCAGGTAAGGCTGCCACTGCTGCTGGGAGATCTCACTTTGAAGACGACTGTTATCAAGAATGTTCCACATTTTAGATTTGCCTGTTTCCTCACAATTAGGTTCAGCTTAAACATGCTGGGCAGGAAAATCTCCAGTGATGTTGTGTCTTTCCCAGGGCATCCCACCAGGAGGCACGGGATGCCCATTTGTCCCAGTGACTGGAGATGCTAACTTGCTCAAGGTGGTATCCACCAGGTTTATCCATCAGTAAAGTAAAAGATAATGATCTAGACCAGTGTTTAGTTTCTCGTCTTAAGATACTAAACTACTGATTTAATAAAGGAATTTTTTTTTTTTTTTTTGCGGTACGTGGGCCTCACTGTTGTGGCTTCTCCCGTTGCGGAGCACAGGCTCCGGACTTGCAGGCTCAGCGGCCATGGCCCACGGGCCCAGCCGCTCCGCGGCACGTAGGACCCTCCCGGACGGGGGCACGAACCCGCGTCCCCCGCATCGGCAGGCGGACCCTCAACCACTGCGCCACCAGGGAAGCCCTTTTTTTTTTGTCAGGAATTTTAAAAGAATGAAGACAAGCCAGCACTGACCTGTGTAGCCAATATTTATAATAGAGAGGAAGGACGCCATTGGGCCCTTCGTCCTGAAATGTGTCGATCAGCTTCTCCAGCACAGTCACACTTCTGGCGATGAGATAATCAGCTCTTAAGGGCTTTAGTTCGGCCCCGAGTTGCTTATTGTATTCTGTGATGAGATCGTTGATGCATATGGTAGGGTTGCTGTTAGTCACGTTAAATCCACAGCCTGGACAAAAACAAACAATTGAAAACACGAGTAGCTCAGCCTACTGACGACATCACACGTTTCTCTCAACCACCTGGAAAAAGTTACAGTTTTTACTGTCAACTTCCTGCTTCCTTGTCCTCATTGTGAGTTTACTGTCTCTGGTCACTTAAAGAAAGACTTACGTCTTTGAGCCCATCTTCCTTCCTCATCCTTCCCTCACTATCCCCATCAAACCAGAACCATTCCAAATTTACTACAAATTAGTTGGGGAAAAAAAGCCAGCCAGATTTGATTCAATTAAGCAGAAGCTATGAATGGGACAAAACAGAGTTGCCTCTGAAACGACCACCTCCTGTGGTCGAGCCAAGAATTGGAGCTCTGCACGGAGCCCGATGTAAAATAAAATCTCTTGTTTCTTTCTCTATTTAAATAATGGAACACATGCTTAAAAATAAAGAATTTTATTCAGGTCTTAAGAAGTAAACTCTGGATTCAGAGATTTCCAACCTTGGTCATGACTTAACCCTAAAACACATCTTTTAATGCTTTATCCTTGGAAGTCTTTGGTGCTAGGGTTACACTGCTGGCAAAAGGCCAACCCATGTTTAGTGGCTCTTTCACAAGCCCCTAAACCAAGGCTTCACGAGAGTGAGTTTCTGGCTTATCTCTGCTGTTACTTAACACCACTGTTCTCTGCAGGAGAGGGGAGACTTTAGAAAAGCCGAACCTTAGTTTTCAGCAGGGCCCTGAATCAACCTCAAAGAGGTCTTCAATAAGAAATAAAATACTGCAAGAACTAGGCAGTAAGACTATTGTTTTTTTCAGGACCTCTGAGAAAAAAAATTCCCAAAATACTTGCCTCAGATAGAACAACGATATGTACAATAACTACGTTTTGGTGAATGTTCTGTGCCATTTTCAGTGTTAAGGGAAGGACTGATCGGCCTCAGATTATTATTGTTTTAAATATACTAGCTATTAAAATACAAAGCAATGTAAAAAAACAAGTAACTACAGCAACAGGGGCAGAATCTGCAGTTGTTCATTTGTTCTTTCATTGGACAACATACACAATAGCTGAAGCACCTGTGGCATATAAAGCATTCAGTTAAGTGTATATAGCGCGGAAAGAGCTCCCCTGTATTCAGAAATCCAAAGTCCTGGGAAAATAGCTACATGAACTACTGTCAACGTAGGCTGCGTCTTTCTAAGGACCAGCAGGCACCCCGACGGTGACCTTGAATCTTCCCCAAAGATGCCCCCCGCCTCCCTCCCCCTCCTCCCAACGCCTTAAGAAAGCTATGGATTCTCCCCGCAGGAACATGTTTCGTTCCCCCCACACTGACAAAATTCCCTAGCTCCCCGAAGGAAACCCAGCACTGGGCCTCCTCAATATCTGTGGGCCCTATTAGGAATCTCTGCACCTAGCCCAGTTACTCATTTACAGATGGGAAACGGAGCTTGGAGGGTATGAAGAAGCTTGCCTAGAATAATATTGCCAGTCGGTAGCAGAGCTGGAAGCGTACACCTTGTATTCTTTGGCTGGCGTTTCTAACACATGATCACATGTTTTCTCTCCATTACTGAGTTTTGAACACCAATCAAGCTCTCCTGGGCATTAGGGAGAAGCTGATGCTTGGATGACCAGGGGCCGAGGAACTTCTGAAGCCACTTCAGATCCATCTCCTTGCCTGATACGGAGGTGCTGATGTGAAACAGGGATTCTTTACCCCACCTTGACCAGCCTGGAGCTTCTTCTGAGGTCAAAAAGAAGGCAACTTTTCCAGGGACTGGGAAGGTCAGATTAAGAATACAAGAAAGGGGCTTCCCTGGTGGCGCAGTGGTTGAGAATCCGCCTGCCGATGCAGGAGACACGGGTTCGTGCCCCGGTCCGGGAAGATCCCACATGCCGCGGAGCGGCTGGGCCCGTGAGCCATGGCCGCTGAGCCTGCGCATCCGGAGACTGTGCTCCGCAACGGGAGAGGCCACAACAGTGAGAGGCCCACATACCGCAAAAAAAAAAAAAAAAAAAGAAGAATACAATAAAGACTGCCAGGACACCCATCCTTGAAATTAGCTTTCTTTTCTTGTTACCAAATAATACAGTAAATGTTTACTTTCACTGTTTCTAATTTATTGAGAAGCAGGAGTGGGGAGAGGTATAAGAAAACGCCTGTTTGGTGAGATGCCAATTCAGTGGTTTCCATGGCCATAGATAGGAACACTAAACCCTTTGAAGGGCTTTCTACCAATCTGGCCTGTTGTGCACGCATATTGTGTTCTATAACTCAAGACTCAAAGAGAAAGTAATCCCATATGATAATCCACTCCCCCCAATACAGCCATGTGTGAACCACTTTTATTTTTATTAATCTAAAAATTCTGGGGGAAGGCTTTAAAAACTTACCAATAAGTATATAAAATGTTTCTCCCATAAGTGTTGAGTTAACCAGAACTCCACCAAGCTTCATGAGGTCACTGTAATAAATATCGTTGGGCCACTTCACTCGTAAGTTGATATCCTAAAGGAAAATCTGCATATTAATCAAGCAGTCAGAAGACACAAAGGGACCAGAAGAGGTCGTCCAGCTAAAATAAAACAAAAGAAAAAAGAAGAACAGAATACTCTTGAAACAAATGGAACAGGGAGTCTCATCCTCTCTTCTTTTTGAGACAGCTAATCACCGCTTTGGAACAACCTGGTATTAAAGTACCTGGTGGGGCTAGAGGGAAGGAGACCTAGAGAACACATTCAACAGGAATCCCAGCACTCTCCCCACCCCCATCACTGTTCATCATCAAAAACACTCTCCGAAGACACCTACCTTGGGAATTAAGTTCATTATCCCAATATCAACGACCACACCACAGAGTACCATTGTGTGCTGGGGACAGGGGGCAGGCAGAGAATAATACTCTCAGGGCTCTTTTCCCTTACGGAGCTTCTGCTCAAGAGAGAGACGAATGGCCCTGAATTAACCAGCGTCCTAAAAGCCAGGGAGAAATGCGTCAGCAGGACGCCATGGAGATTCAGAGGAGCACCTCGTTTCACTGAGTTATTAGACAAGGACTCCATGAACTGCCACCAGCCAACTCGGGAGAGAGGAAGAGACTTGTCCAGTGGTGTGCTGCCTCTCCATCCTGAAGGATGTGGCCTGGGCAACCCTGCCTGTGCCTGGTCTCAGTGGAACTTGGGCCTTGAACTGGGCCACTCAGACCCCCACCTCCTGCCATGACTGTGAAGTTGGGGCACACAGACTGGGAGAGACCCAGTGGGCGCCAGAACTGCCAGGGCTCCTGGGTCTGGGACTGGCAGGCAGGTGTGGGTGGAAGGAAGCCCATCTGGACACACGAGGCTGGAAGAGAGACACTCAGCAAAATAAAACCAAGAGACCAGAGAGCAGATCATGGGCTCAGTCCCACAGGGCTGGCTCGCTCTTCACTGGGGGCAGGCACGGCACCAAGCCCCATCTCGGTACCAGCCTGCACGTCACGTATACCAAGCCCATGTGTTGGTACCAGTATCATCTCTATTTAACAAAGGGAGGACTGAAGCTTAGAGACACTGTCTGGCTTGCCTGAGGCTGCACCACCTGCAAGTGGCAGAGCTGGGACACAAACCCAGGGCTTTCTGACACCAGCCCCTGGGAGCTTAACCCTATGCTGTGCAGCCTGCCGCTTCCAAGCAATCCTCTTCCCTCCCTCCAGCAGGACTGCTTTTCACCCTGGCCAGTTAGAACATGTTTCTGTCCTTTACAAGCTCATCTGCCCTATGACAGGGAAAACTCATATTACTTTTCTGACTAAAATAAGGTTCGGGGGGATGGGTGGAGGTGGGGTGGGACGTCTGTCCCCCAGGGGAATCTGGCAATGTTGGGAGGCATTGCTGCTTGTCACAGCTTGAAGGAATCCTACTTGCATCTAGTGGGGAAAGGCCACTGATGCTGCTCCACCGCCTGTAATGCCCAGGATGGTCCCACAACCGAGACGGAGGGGCCCAAACGTCAACAGTGCTGAGAGTGAGAAACGCTGGTCTAGAAACTCTGCACCTTGGAGACCATGGTCCTGGTCACTCTCCCAATTCCCCTCTTTCTCCTCTCTTGCCTACCCACGTCCCACTGTGGCCGGCACAGTCCCGGCCGGAGCTCAGAAACAGCTCCTGCACCACAGGGGCCGCTGCTTACTTCTGCGCTGCCCCTGCTCTCGGGCTCCTGTTTCACTTCACATTTTCAGGTCTAGTTAGTTAATGATGCAACCTGTGAAATTCTGGGTTCTCACCCAGGTGAACAGGACATCTATTCCAAGATGAAGAGAAAGTCCAGGTGTTTATTTTTCATTGTCTCAACCTTTTATTCAGACAGCGACTACAGGCCATGTAGAAAGCACTACGCTAGGCTCTATGAGGACCAAAATAAAACCAATCCTGTGTTCAAAGAGCTGGTTGCTTTGTAGGAGTTAGAACCAGAGCACAAATAACCCTGCTTCAAGCAATCCATGGGAGGTGCCCTAAAAGTGGCCCAGACATTTTTTTTTTTTTTTTTTTTTTTTTTGCGGTACGTGGGCCTCTCACTGTTCTGGCCTCTCCCGTTGTGGAGCACAGGCTCCGGATGCGCAGGCTCAGCAGCCATGGCTCGTGGGCCCAGCCGCTCCGCGGCATGTGGGATCCTCCCGGACCGCGGCACGAACCCGTGTCCCCTGCATCGGCAGGCGGACTCTCAACCACTGCGCCACCAGGGAAGCCCTGGCCCAGACATTTAAAGTACTTGCATGGCATCGGAGGAGGGAGAGTTTGTAGCTAGCAGTTTCCAGGAATGGCATTTGAGCCAGGACTCTCAGGGCAAATAGGACCTGGAAGTGCAGAGAAGAGAACAGGAGCAGGATACACGGGTGGGAGGAGGCTGCAGAAGCCCAGCAGGACCTCGAGGACAGAAAAGCAGCAGGAGTAAGCACGGGCAGCCCAGCGCGGGTTCTGGAAGGGACGGCACGCAGGCCACCACACTGCCCCTGGTCCGACCAGGCTGGGTATGGTTCGTGTGCAGATGGTGACATCTGGCCGGGGACAAGAAGGGCAGGGCATAAGAGAGGCCAACCCAGCACAACGGGGGGCCTATTTCAACCACCCTGTAGCTGTAGTGTGTAAGCTAATTAGACTCGGTGAAAAATGAATATTCAGGACCTCCCTGGTGGCGCAGTGGTTCAGAATCTGCCTGCTGATGCCGGGGACATGGGTTCGAGCCCTCGTCCAGGAAGGTCCCACATGCCGCGGGGCAACTAAGCCCGTGTGCCATGGCCACTGAGCCTGTGCTCTAGAGCCCACGAGCCACAACTGCTGAGCCCACGTGCCACAACTACTGAAGCCCGCGCGCCTAGAGCCCGTGCTCTGCAACAAGAGAAGCCACCACATTGAGAAGCCCACGCACCGCAAGGAAGAGTAGCCCCTGCTCGCTGCAACTAGAGAAAGCCTGAACGCAGCAACGATGAACTAACGCAGCCAAAAATAAATAAATACATAAAGTTATATAAAGAAATAAATATTCGGTTGGCCAAAAAGTTCGTTCGTGTTTTCCTGTAAGCTATAACTAACGAACTTTTTGGCCAACCCAATACTAAAAGAGTGGATCCTAAAAGTTCTCATCACAGGGGAAAAAAATAGTTTTAATAACCATATGAGCTGATATATGTTAATAAAACCTCCTGTGGAGATCACCTTACACTATACGCATATCAAGTCATTATGCTGCACACCTTCAACTTATACACTGCAGTATGTCATTTACATCTCAATAAGACTGAAAATAAAATAAGAATGAAGCCAATCCAAAACCATACAGATAAGAAGATAAGGCTGAGCTGGACAGCTGCAGAAATGGGATAGGAACTTTGTGGGGAGCTTCTTAAGGAGAATGGGGACACACCCGCGGGTCCACTGTAGAGGGCAAGCTTTCCACCTCCCCACCCGCTACCCCAGCACCTGGCAGAGCCTTCGCGCACAGCAGGCACTCAGAAAGTGCTTGCTAAGTTAACAAGTGAGGCTACAAGGTCGAAGTTAAAGCCATGAAAAAGTTCAACAGACTAATTTAAATTTTTACTTTATTTTCCTAAGACTAATTAACCTGTTGCTAGGGTTAAAGATATTTTCCCCACAACAGAATTTTATCTTCTCAACTGCTTAGTGCAAGATGAAGTGTCCAGTTCAGGGGCTGCACGCTGGGCCTGTGAAGGTTGGTGACAGTCTGATGAGCCCAAACCCATGAGACACAGCAAGGATGCTGAGCGCCCGGTATCAAATCTCACGCTTCGGCATACGTGCCAATGACTTGACGTAATACGGGAAACATGTACCCCGGTCCCACATACCATGACTATGAGGACATGGCCACATCGGAGGAGCTTAAGGGGCAGTGGAGAGGACTGCTTCTCCATTGAAACACTCACGACAGACCCACTTTCAAAGTCATGATCTTAGCATCTTGCTTCACAAATTAATACAATAATTGTTTTTAGCCTGACGTTAAGAGCTGTAGGTGGGGAGCGAGGCTGGGGAAAAAAACCCTTACTTTTATTTTATATGTTTAATTTTTTTTAGATGAATGAATCTTTTTTTTAATTTTATTTTTATTTATTTATTTTTGGCTGCGTTGGGTCTTCATCGCTGTGCGCACGCTTTCTTTAGTTGCTGAGAGCCGGGGCTACTCTTCCTTGCGGTGTGCAGTCTTCTCATTGCTGTGGCTTCTCTTGTTGCGGCGCACAGGCTTCAGCAGTTGTGGCTCGTGGGCTCTAGAGCACAGGCTCAGAAGTTGTGGCACGTGGGCTTAGTTGCTCCGCGGGATGTGGTATCTTCCCCGACCAGGGCTCGAACCTGTGTCCCCTGCATTGGCAGGCGGATTCTTAACCACTGCGCCACCAGGGAAGTCCCAAGAGCCCCCTTTTTATAACCATATGAAATTCTTCCAGGAAAAGGAGGAGGCGGGTACAGCACGTGGAGCCTGGGGAATGGGAGGGAGGCTTCATGGCTGTGTTAAGTGCTCTCTTTTCCTTGTCTTCTTAATAACTGACACCAAAGCATCAAGAGTACTGATGTAGCAGGCACATCTGTCCCTACAGCTGGGTGCAGATGGCCCTAAACGAACATGCACATTGAACTCAGGCAGCCACAGACAAGGGATAGCTTTGCTGAGCACAGACTGTGGTAAATGAAGGTAGGAAATGAGAAGGTTTGTTTAGGCCTATAAAATAATCCTTTTCACCAGAAAGCATCACAGATAAATAGACCCATCCAGTCCAATGTGCTTCAATAAGAAAGAAAGAAAGAAAGAAAGAAAGAAAAAGAAAGAAAGAAAGAAAGAAAGAAAGAAAGAAAGAAAGAAAGAAAGAAAGAAAGAAAAAGAAAGAAAGAAAGAAAAAGAAAGAGAGAAAGAAAGGAAGGGAGGGAGGGAGGGCGGGAGGCAGGCAGAAAGGAAAAAGAGGCTTGCCCTTACTAGGACATTTGACAAATCTGACAAAAGGACAGAAAGGGAATTCTGGAAAATAATCACATTGCAGCAAGCCTGAAGCAGCTATAAACCTGACGGTGCTTTTAAACCTCCAAGAGCACTCTGCTGCCAGCTTTGCAAAAGCAGGCTGAGGCTCCACATGAAGGAATCATTCAGACACGTACTACAAACACACCTGAACTGAGATGTGCATGCATGGTGGGGATGTGACGGTGATGAACTGCACGTACCTGGTACCCAGGAATGGACCTTACCGCCTCCACGACAGCCAGAGACATCAGATGCTGGACAAACGGAATCCTCTGTCCCAGCTGGGATCTCAGTGGGATGGAGACAAGCAGGGTAGAAAGAGCACACCCCACGGGGCTCAGCCAAGCATTCCTTCCCCGCCCTGGAACACAAGCGCCATCAGGAAACTGGCCATTCTGCACCATGAACAGACTCAGATGCACATAATGCCAGAAAAACTGCTGAGGCCTCAGAGACACACACTAAAGACCTGTCCCACCTGAATGACTGATGAACGTGCTTGGTTATTCTGGGGTTAACTCAACAACAGAGAAGCTTTTTAAAATCTGAAGCTCTGTTGCTGAACAAGTTTCCAATAATTAGCATAATGTCCTCCCTCTGTGAGCATATCATTTATACTTTGATGATAAAGTCTTACACAGTGTCTGAACATCACTCTCAGTTTAATTCTCACCATACGGCAATGCAGGTGAAAACAGAGACAGTGGGGAAACCGGATCGAATCTATGCTGGTCCAGGAGAGGTCCTGGAAGCCATTTGCTAGAAGTGAGCCCTACTGTCATGGTCCCATAACGCTGTGAATACATTAAAAACCACAGAATAGTACACTATAAATTGGGGGACTGTATGGTATGTGAATTATATCTTGCTGTTGTTTTTTTTTTTTTAAAGGAAGCTGAATTTGAAAAATGATCCCTGATATTAACTCTCTGAGTTATTTTTCTTAAAAAATAGAAGTCGAGAAAATAACATAATCAAAATGAGAGGTATAATCAAACTTGTTCCATGTCTTTTTTTAAACCACCTTACTGAGCACCACAGCCTTGAATAAAATAAATTTTTTTCTCTCTTTTGAGTTATGTTCAAAAGACATGCTCAAGAGAAAGAAGCGAAAACAGTGGATTTCTTATTTCATTGCTTCTTCTGAGGAAGGCATAAGAGCCTCTGAGAGTTCAAAGGACGTTTGGGTCGGCCTGCTGCCAGCTGCGGGTGGGGAGAGACAGGGGCCTGTCGCTCCCGGTATGACCACTGAGCACGAATCTGCTTGCGGCTGGACCCCAGATGGATTCTGGGAGGATATGGGCTCTTGCCTCTGAGAGTCAGCAGGTGTTGGAAGCTCTGGGCAGCCCTTGGCTTCTTTGTGGTCATTCTGTGAATACGCATTGATCGTTGAGCGAGTGCCCACTCCGTGCAAATTCCAGTGCCAGCTGGCAGATGAAAGACCCCTCCATGTGACACTCGGTATAGACACAGAAGGCACCTCACAGAGAACTTCAGGAAAATAAACGTCTCTATAACATAGCTATTATTCACACACTGCAATGCCTAGAATGTGTCAGAAAGAAGAATTTACAAGAGGTAGGTAAATGAACATTAAAACCATCACAAGCGGACGTCAATTAATTAATAAACATCCCAGTTTAAGAGAATGCTTTAATTCTTCTAAGGTTCAATCTTCTAATTGATTTTCCTCCCTCTTCTCCATTTTAGGGGTGTGTGAAAACAACTTCTGACTCGAGTCATGTCGATGATCAGCACATGCAATCAATTGGCTCTCTGGCCAGGAGAGTCACAGATTTTAGAAAACAAAAACCACAGAAACAGTAACAAAAGATGACTGACCTTTGCCCTGCGTTTGGTGGACTGCGATGGCGATTAAACCCATTTCCTGTGGCATCTCAAACATCAACCTGCAAATGGTGGGAAAGACCAGTCAGCCAGAACAGGGACACGACATGAGAACCGGGAGCTGAAAGTGGGGGACACTGTTTGCACTCATTTGTGAATGTGTTAGTAAGGAAGGGCCATCTTACGGGTTTCAAGGGACACTGACCCCATTCCCAGCCTCTGTAGTGAGAATGGTGGAAAAGGGACAAAGAAAACGCCATTTAATATCAAAAAAAATGGTTGGGGGGGGCAGTGTGCGTGCACGTGTACCTGCCCAAGCTGTCATTAGGTTTATCCGAGACATTGTTAGATGACATTTCTTTGGAATATCCTATCAAGTTCTCTCTTCCCCCGCTGATGTGGTGTCCCTTCTCCGAGTGACAACTAGCAATTCCTGACATTTGTTTCTACTTAGAGTGCGTTTCTGTCTGAACACTAGAACATAATGATAACAGAAGTTTCTGATTATTCAGAAAACTAATATGGTGGCAATAAAGCCGTTTAAAACACACACTATCCCCTGAGAACTAATTATGTTTTAACGATAGTAAATAAATCGACACCTTCTGAGAACTCAGGAGAACCCTGGATCCTTTTAGGCTTGAGTTCTGCTTTTAAAATGGTTTTATTTAAAAGAATACAAACTTCCCTTTGGGGGATAGGTAGAAAAGTGCACTATATCTCCGCCAAATGAGTCGACATTAACTTTGATTTCTTTTCTCTCTTTTTTTCCCCCAGAAAAGGAAAGGAAAAAAAAATCCCTCACGCTGAGAATTTCCTCCCAGTTCCATTCTACATATTTAACTCCACGTTAGGAAGGTTTTCCTGTGCCTTCCCAGGAGTTGCTTGCTGACCAGGTACTGAGCAGGCATAGTTCACCGTCGGATTTATCAGACAAAGCAAAACATCAGGTTTGTCCACGGTCGGTGCCGCGGCAGAGGCCTCTCTGAAATACTCTTCTGGGGGAGGGAAGTGGCAAGGGCAGCAATGACAGCGAGGTGGTGTTTTGTATAAACCAAGTTTCCGCGAGCGATTCCAGGGTTTCCACAGCACCCAGTGCTGAAGAGAGAGACCACGCTCTGATAGCCCTTCATCCTCTCCTCCCGGCTCGGGGAACGGGGTGGAACTTCACACATGGTAAGAGACAGAAAATACTTAAAGGCCAAAACAACCAGGGGGTCTCTGTGCACGCACGCGGGCTGGCAGAGCCTCGCAGGACGCAGGCAGGCCCGGTGGGGGGGAGCCAGAAGACCCCTTGACTTGCTAAGAAGAGCCTGGCCACATCAGGCAGGGGCCGGGCTGGCCCGACAGCCACGGGGCATTCCCAGCGAGCAGCCAGCCCCGCTGTCTGGGTGCCAAGCCCACTTCCATCTCACATGAAATACAGCTCCAGAAGTATTTCTCTTGGACACCATGAATAACCCATTGAGATCGACTCTGCCTATACACTGTTGGGCTCCAAGAATAAAGCGTCCTTTTCTTGCGTTGGAGCGGCAGAAAACCCTAAGAAGGAATCTTTATCCGCGCAGAGAGGTAACAGTGTCTCCCAGGAGCCTCCTGCTTACCAGAGAGACCCAGCAGCCCTCCACCTGGGCTCCTGAGGCACGAGCTCTGGGGCGAGGACGCCCAACAATTTTTTCTGTGGGAAGGGGTGCGGGGGATGATTCTGCATGTGTGAGCAGATTGCAAAGGCTCTCTCCATGGCAGAAATCTAGGACGTTCTGTCAATGAACATGTAGACGGTAGATGGCCATGTCTACAGGGAGCGGTGGTGATGGTGGAATTAGGCGTGGGGAGGCGGGGAGGTTCAGAAACCAAACACAGCCTTTTCTAGAACAAAGAGAAATGATGAAGGGAACATATGCACTAAACTGCGGGAGCTCTGGCAGCAGTTTAACAGGGCATATGGATGAGAAGACTGAGCGTGTGCTGCTGAAGGCCAAGAGGAAATTCTGCGCGGAGGGAGACAATGCGGGGGGCGGGGGACTGGGGGTGGTGTAATGCTTAGTTTGAGGCCAGTGGAGGCCGCCAGATTTATTTGTGCTATCTAAGATAACTCTGGGGGCCAAACCACACGGCTCACGGTCAACAAAGAAGCATTCATGAACGTTTGCAAAATCTCAATTTTGCATCTCTGAAGATGAAGTCTCTAGGTTACTTTAGCAGAAAGGAGACACCATAAATGCATTTCCATCCCGAGTTGACGTTATTCTCACAAAAGGAAATAGAAAAAGGAGGGAAAAAAAGAAGAAGAAAAAAAAAAAAAGGAGGGGGTTACATAATGACTACCTCCCTGCCTCTGTGCTGTTTTTCCTCGTTGGCAAAGGCTGTTTAATAAATGGTTTCTGTGAGTGGCAGCAGAGGGCACGCACTGTATACCAACAGGGCACACGAGGAAAGTGCTCTGTGTTTGTACACTTCCCTTGGGTCCGAAACATCCAGAGCTCCCAAGGCTCACTTGGCAAACAGGACAGCGTCCTGACCACTCTGTTACTAAGGACATCACAGTTCCCACTGGGTTCCCTGCCAACCGGAACGTCCTGAATTTCACGTTGTTGTTGGAATTAAGTGTTAATAATTAAAACTAACCAAGGGACTTCCCTGGAGGCTCAGTGGTTAAGAATCCGCCTGCCAATGCAGGGCACACAGGTTCGAGCCCTGGTCTGGGTAGATCCCACATGCCACGGAGCAACTAAGCCTGTGCGCCACAACCACTGAGCCTGCGTTCTAGAGCCCGCGAGCCACAACTACTGAGCCCACGTGCCACAACTACTGAAGCCTGTGCGCCTAGAGCCCGTGCTCTGCAACAAGAGAAGCCACCGCAATGAGAAGCCCGCGCACTGCAACAAAGAGTAGCCCCCGCTCGCCGCATCTAGAGAAAGCCCACACACAGCAACAAAGACCCAATGCAGCCAATAAATAAATAAATAAATAAACTTATTTTTTAAAAAACTAACCAAGAAGACAGGCCACTATGAGTTAGTGAAAATTCTGAATGAACAAAAGTTTAAATCCAGACCCAGTTAATCCACTTTGAGGATTCAAACCTAAGGAAATAGTCCACATTCACCACTGTGTTATAAAAGTAAAAAACTGGAAATTACATAAGAGTTCAGTAGGGAAACGGTTACATAAATTACGTTACATGACGTCAGTGGAATAATTTGTAACCATTAAAAATGATAGTTATGAAGACTATGTAGCAACACGGAAGAAATGCTTTCAATAGAATGTTCAATTTAAAAAGCAGGATATGAAACCTACATATACTTTTATCCCAAATGTGTAAAATTCACAGAAAAAGGGAGGAAGGAGATTTGACAAAACAATAACTGTGGCTACATTAGGATGATTTTTTCTTTATTTTTTTAAACTTTCTTTAAGATGACTGCTTACCTTTAATTTTAAAATACTTTTGAAAAATTTGGGGGAAAGCAGCATGGTTTTTATGTTTAAATATAATATTTGTAAACGTTTCAAATAGGACTGAAAATCTGCTTTAAAAATAAGATAATAACAGTTACCTTCAGCACACATTTTATTATAACCAATGAGCAAGACCTTATTTGATAAGTAATTAATGAGCAGAAACTCTTAAAGCCAGTCTGTTCATATGCAACGGGAGCCTTACACGTTTTACACCTGCTGACTCAGCGACTGTACTCCTAAGATTGAATTCTAAGCAGTATTCAGACAGGGAAACAAAATAATTCAGGGACACAACTATTCATCACAGCATTACACAGTGAAAAAAAATCATAAATAATACAAACTGTCCATGACAGAGGAAAGAAACAAAATCATAATATCCCCACATGAAAAAACATCATATAGCCATCAGTGATACAGGCAAATGTCCACTGAATACCACTAGATGACTTAAAGAGGGTAGAGAATCCTATATACAGCATGATTCCAATGATGCTTTAAAATATACTTTTAAAAATTGTTAGGAAATATACCAAAATATTAGCTGTGGTTACTTTAAGGAGTGTAATTATTGGAAAAATACAGCAAAGTACAAAGCAGAAAAGTCATCCAAAGAAGTCCTTCTTCTCATTAGAAATGTATGTTCTTCTATACTTTTTCCCCTTAAAAAATACTACACACACACACACGATATATTTTACAAAAAAAGTTCCTGATGACTGGAAAAACTGCGTATTTTGGAACTCTTAAAATAATGTAGATATTTAGTTATGGACACATTTTTATTATGTTGATAATAAAAAAGGCTTAAAAATAGCATCATGGTATGATCCCATCTATGTAAGCTATGTATTCCTATGTGCATATATAGAAGAACACAGGACACCTATTAACAGTGGTTATCACCAGAAAGTGGAAGCAGAATTATATGATGATTTAAATTTCTTCATTATGCTTCATTAATCTCTGGGTGGTAAGATTTCAAGTGTTTATTTTCTTTATACTTTTCTGAATTTTCCACTATTTCTATACTTGGAGTGCATTCATTTTAAAATCAGGAAAAACGCTATTAAAGAAAAGATTGAAATCCAACTTTTCTTTAACCTACAGCTCACTAGCTGCTGAACAACCTCCTCCTTTCTGAGAGATCGCAGATCTGCAACGCCAGAGCAGCCCACTGTCTGAGTTTTACCAGGCTCACTGTACGAATCCTCCTGTAACGCACAAATGGCGATGCCTGTCCCTCACACTCATTCCCTGGCGGAGCATGTGGCTTGTGCGAGGTGGCAGGCTGAGTCCAGTTACTGTCCATGCACAGGCTCCCTCAGAGCTGGGGAGATGGCATGCAGAAGGCTGTCAGCACCCTTGGGGGTCTCCACCCTGGGAGCCCTGAGGAGCTTCATCAACTCACGCTGGTGCCCGTGCTGTGCCCTGTCTTCTCCCCCCAGTCTTCTCAGTTCAGACTCTCCCTCTCCCAAGGCTTCAGGAAGACATTCTCAGAGAATTCCCCCCCCCTCCATGTTTTCTATGTGAAAAAAAGACCCAGTACAGGGGGGTAGGGATGAGGTGGAAGGAGAACGGGACCCAGGCAGTCACACACTGATGGCTAACAACTTACTTCTGATTTTGAAAACCTTTACTGGAAGATGAACTCTCACTGTTCATAACTGTATTTACTTCTGTGTAGTTCAAAGGAAACTGTGTTAAACTTCATTTCAAAAACTATTTCTTTCAAATGTATTAGATTGTGAACACCAACTCTTATATTTGGGCATCAGTTTTTAAAAAGTTAACAAGCTAAAATATAAAGATATTTTATTTTTTAAGAGTCTTACTCTAACAGTAAAATCAATTTTTTAAACAGTCTTACTCTAACAGTACAATCAATTTTTTAAACAGTTGCCTTCTATGCAAGAATGCACAGGATTGTTTTTTGAAAGAAAATGAGTAGTGTTTTCTGCTCCCAAGAACATGCAGACTGGAGCAAGGAGGGTGGGAGGGCTCTGCCATGCATGGGGCTGTGGTCTGGGGTGGAAGGTGCTGGACCCCAACCAGTGACTTCTCAACGGAGAGCTAGCCATGTGGGGGGCAAAGCTGAGATTGCTCCTGGCAGGAAAGGAAAGGTTCCTGAGGAACTTTAGAAACATTGCGGTGGAGACAACTCGGACAGGAAATGGGACAGATCTGGATTCAAACCCCCTTGTTGATATGAGCTAACACTGAGTAAGGGGCATGTCTCCCCCGCTCTTCCAGTCACCTAGGAAATGGTCTCGCTCTCCATAAGACTGGAGCCTGAAGGAATACACAAGATGCTGTGACATAGGGTAAGGGCTTAAATGTATCACTTGCTCTTCATTGTGTAGATCCCAGAAGGCCTTCAACTTCCTCTTCTTGGAGATAAAAAGGATGGTCAGAGAGAAGATGGGGAGGAGAACAGTGGTGCAAAGTGTATGTTTCGGGACCCTTCACAAATTCTAGAGGTAATGCCTCTTTCTGTGTACCTCTCGCCTACTTCCCCCATCTCTCTTACCTACACACACACTAATGTGATCTGAACCTGGACTAAAAAGCTTTTAGATGAACACAACTGGGTTGCAGAATCCTCACTTCCAGTTCTAGGGTCTCTGAACCCACTTAACAAAGCTATAAACCATTGGTTGAACTAGCTATCTGGCTTTTTAAAAATAACACATCGTCTAGGTTATTGCTTACAAATACTTTTGGTCACTTATACACAGCGGCACAACAGTTTTATTAATATATTCTTCCATTATCTTCTGGATTGGACACTTAAAACTACAATGACCTGTCATCAGTCCACCTTTTTGGAATGCTGTCAAATAAGTAAGCTTTAGATCATATTCCTTTGTGGTTCCTGTATAAGAGGATGTGCATCTCAGTGAGAGGCAAAGTGGGAATTCGGACTGCTCAAGAGTAGAACCATCACCACCTCCCCCCCGGGTGCTCCCCAGAAGCAGAGGCCCCACCTGTATTTCTGCTGAAGGATGTCTGTGGGTCAGATGCTCTGTTAGATTTCCATATCTCCTAGCATACCAATCATTCATAGATTTTCATCTAATTCTTCCCCATTTCCAACATCATACAGAACAGCATCTACACTACTGCTAAATGATTTAACTGCTCACAGGGAGGGAGTCCTGTGGGTTCAGCTTCCAGAATGAGGCACCTTTCTAGTACATCAAGCATTTGTTGATGTTGGTCTGTATTATTCAAGATGAACACAAACCATTGTTTCTTACCCCTGACACTGCACCATAAATACTGGATGTCTGAGCATCACCTCCTACCTTAGACCAATGCTGTTAAAGAATTCACAAATGGACAGCTACACTTGTGTAGACTGAACTATGGCACCCACAGCTACCTCTGAGGCCAAGCCTACAAGACAGTCCTGGTCCTAGATCCTCGGCATAGTTAAACTTGCCACCAAAAATGGGAACCCAGATCATGTCTAACCCCTCCACTAGGAGTCCCCAGATCACAGGATCTTCTCAACCCACTTCTCAGGCTGATCAGAGTCTATCATCTTCAACTGGGTGTGGAGGGGCTCCACCATGGAGCCATCACCATGGCTCGTTTACCCCAACAGAGGCCCTTCTGTTTTGAAATGCAGCTGCCATTTCAGAAGATGGACACTGACTCATCTTGACCATGTCTGTCTCCAAGCAGACATCTGGGAATCATTTTCCTGAAGGCACTGTCGATGTTTCAACTCGGTCACCTGGAATCAATGCCGATTTTCTGCACTTTACATGCATTATCTCATTTAAGCTTTACAAGTCAGATGAGGACACAGGCTTGGAAAGGCAAAACCACTTCTATAAATAGGCCACTGAGTCAGCAAATCAGGAATTCAAGTCAAGGTCTGGTTGGTTCTAAGACCGATGATATTTTGTTTTTCGTTTTGTTTTTAACCTTTTACTTTGTCATAATATCCGACTTACAGAAAACTTGCAAGGATACAGTATAAAGAATTCCTACATGCCCTTCACCCAGCACCCAGATTTCCCAGCTGTTAACCTTTTACCAAATAGGCTGCTCCGTATCTGTCTGTCCATAATTCTTTTTTCTGAACTGTGTGAGAGTAAGTTGCAGCCATAATGTCTCTTTATCCCTATATACTTCAGTGTGCTTTCCTAAAAATTAAGGGTATTGTTTTACATAATCAGAGTACAATTATCAAAATCAGGAACTTACCATGGATACCACACAGTTATCTAATCCGGGGGTCAGCAAACTTTTTCCGTAAAGGCCAGATAGTAAATATTTTAGTCTTTTGTGAGCCCTATGGTTTCTGTCGCAACTATTCAACCCTGCTGTCTGAGCAAAAAAGCAACTGTAGACAATATGTAAATAAATAAATCTGGCTGCGTTTCAACAAAACTTTATAGACACAGAAATTTGAATTTCATATAATGCTTATGTGTCACAATACAGAATTTATTTTAATTAAGACTTTTTTTTTTCTTTTTTTTGCGGTACATGGGCCTCTCACTGCCGTGGCCTCTCCCGTTGCAGAGCACAGTCTCCGGACACGCAGGCCCAACGGCCATGGCTCACGGGCTCAGCCGCTCCACGGCATGTGGGATCCTCCCAGACCGGGGCATGAACCCGTGTCCCCTGTATTGGCAGGCGGACTCTCAACCACTGCGCCACCAGGGAATCCCTAGACTTTCTTTTTTGAGTGGCTTTAGGTTTATAGAAAAACTGAGCAGGAAATTCCCTGGCGGTCCAGTGGTTAGGACTCCATGCTTCCACTGCAGGGGGCCATGGTTCGAGTCCTGTCGGGGAACTAAGATCGCACATCACACATGCCATGCAGCGTGGCCAAAACAAACAAACAAACAACCCCCCCCCCAAAAAAAACAGGAGAGGAAAACCCGAGCAGAATGTACAGGGTTCCCATATACTCCCGCAACGCCCACCCCATCCCAGTTTCCCTATACTTAACATCTTATATTAGTGTGGTACATTTGCTATAATTGATTTGATATAATTGTATATTAATACATTGTTATTAACTAAAGTCCATAGTTTAATAGTAGGATTCACTCTTTGTACTGTACAGTTTCATGGGGTTTTTTTTGACAAATGTATAATGACATCTATCCACCACTACAGTATCATATAAATAGTTTCACTGCCGTAAAAAATCCCCTGTGCTCCATCTATTCATCCTTCTTTTCCTCCTCTCACCCCTGGCAGCCACTGATTTTTTTACTGTCTCTATAGTTTTGCCTTTCCCAAGATGTCATATAGGTTTCACTTTAAAAAATTTTTTTCCAACCATTTAAAAATGTAAAAAAAAAATTCTGCGTGCTTAGGTGGTACAAAAACTGGCAGCAGGTCATAGTTTGCCAACCCATGATCTAATCTATGGAATTTGGTCAAGTTTCATCCATTGTCCCAACAAGGCCCTTCACAGTAACACACAATCTGCCTTCTGGTTGAGGATCTAACCCAGGATCGTGTGTTGTAGTTAGTTGCCATGTCTCCTTAGTCTCTTTAATCTGGTTCTGTTCTTCATTTTGTCTTTCATGACCTAGACATTTATTGAAGAGTGGAGGCAGTTATTTTATGAAATGTCCTTCAATTTATTTATGTATTTATTTATTGTTATTTAATATTTATGTATTTATTTATTTTGGCTGTGCCGGGTCTTAGTTGCGGCACGTGGGGTCTTTTTTTTTAGTTGCAGCATGCGGACTTCTTAGTTGTGGCATGGGGGATCTAGTTCCCCAACCAGGGATTGAACCTGTGCCCATTGCATTGGGAGCAGGAGTCTTAGCCACTGGACCACCAGGGAAGTCCCTGTCCTTCAATTTAGATGATCTGAAATCTCATGATTAGACTCAAATTAGCACTTTGGCAGGAACACACATTAGTGAGAGTGTCTCCTTCTCAGTGCATGGTATCAGGAAGCACACAGTGTTGCCTCGTCCCAGTATTGGTGAGTTAACTTTGAGCCACTTGGGTAGGGTGGTGTGTGCTAGCTTTTCCACTATAAAGTTACTGTTCTTCCACTGTAGTTAATTAAGTACTGCTGGGGAGATAAAATACATATCATGTTCCTCATGAAATTTAACCTACGAGTGTTAGCATCTGTGGAGGATTTTACTTGAATCAATTATTTAT
The DNA here is from genome assembly GCF_949752795.1 of Hyperoodon ampullatus. Lineage (NCBI taxonomy): Eukaryota > Metazoa > Chordata > Mammalia > Artiodactyla > Ziphiidae > Hyperoodon > Hyperoodon ampullatus. The sequence goes on from NC_136918.1 coordinate 138,027,567, forward strand.
TTGATGGTGGCCAAAGAGTGGTTTTTCTGATTCCATCATTTCTTCCATGTGTACTTGTTGGGATGCTACTGTAAGGAAGAGCTGCTTCTTCTCCCCGCACTTACTTTTCTTTCTTCCTTTCTTTACAGCAGAATGGACTTGTGGAGCCTTATTTATCCAACAGAATATTTAATTTCCTATCATTATTTATTCTGATGCTCATATTATGCCAAATTGGGCAAGCAGAAGCTCCTTCAAGCGGGTGTCTGTCTCCTACTGACAAGTGCCTGTCAGCTTTCAGCACTTCCTTACTTTTTTGGCATAAGAAGAGGTTCCACAACCATCCTGAACTTTCTCAGAACCAGCCCCTGGAATTGGCCCTTTCTCCAAGGAGCTCTAGTTCCTTTTACTGGAGAATGGTACTTAAGAAACAAATCTGGGTGTTAGGAAAGAACACTAAAGTATGTGTGTTTCCTTCCATCCATCCATCTTAAAAACCATGAATTCACTGAAAACTCCCAGTTCCAATCCAACAGCACTAGGTCCACTTTATTCTCCCCCTTTTAATATTTGTAACTTCCTTCTCCAGTAATGAGGTCTGGCTCCCATGATCTCAAATATATTGACTTATTTGCTCCATACTCGAACAAGCAAAAAGTGGTTTCAGAATTGCTGACCCATGCTACTGTGAGAAACAAACTTACTAAAACTAGGGTTCAATATTTAGCTATAGTTTTTTTTTGTCTTTAGCCTAAGGCTATATAGTCAAATATCGTGTTTTAAAGTTTTTAGGGTTTGTTCTTTTTCTCTCTTACCTGAGTGTGGCTATGTTAGTCTTCTGAAATAAGGTGAGGTTTAACTGTACTTCTGTATTCCATTACAGGGTCGTGCTCCCCTCCCTCCTTGTTTCTTTATTCTTTAACTTGGTTCCAAGAGTCAAAACTGTACAGAGGGACTTCCCAATGGCAGAGTGGTTAAGAATCCGCCTGCCGGGATTTCCCTAGCAGTCCAGTGGTTAAGTCTTCACCTTCTAATGCAGGCGGTGCGGGTTCAATCCCTGGTCGGGTAGCTAAGATCCCACATGCCTCACGGCCAAAAAAACCAAAACATAAAACAGAAGCAATATTGTAACAAATTCAATGAAGACTTTGAAAATGGTCCACATCAAAAATCTTTAAAAGAGAAAGAATCTGCCTGCCAATGCAGGGGACACGGGTTCAATCCCTGGTCCGCAAAGATCCCACATGCCGTGGAACAACTAAGCCTGTGCACCACAACTACTGAGCCTGCGCTCTAGAGCCCGCGAGCCACAGCTACTGAGCCCGCGCGCCACAACTACTGAAGCCCGTGTGCCTAGAGCCAGGGCTCCACAACAAGAGAAGCCACCACAATGAGATGACCATGCACCGCAACAAAAAGTATGCCCTGCTTGCCGCAACTAGAGAAAAGCCCGCACGCAGCAAGGAAGACCCAACGCAGCCAAAAATAAATTAAATAAATAAATTTATTAAAAACAAAACTGTACAGAAAAGTAAACTCTGAGAAGTGTCACATTTCCCCCCACTTATCCCTTCTATCTAAGTCTCCCCATCCAACTCTTTTCTATAATTAACAATTCAACTAATCTCACTACTTTCTGGTTTATTCTTCCTGTGTTTCTTTCTGAACAAATGCATAGATACTTGCATATTTTCTCATTTCTCTTGCTTCTTTACAGAAAGTTAACATTTTGTATTCTACTGTCTTTTGGGTTTTTTTCACTTAATATAACCTGAAAACACTGTTTAGACGTTCATAGAGCTATTCCTTGTTCTTTTCTAAAGCTGCTGTGTAGTGTCGCGTTGTGTGGATGGAGCATGGTTTATTCAACCACTCTCCTATGTGCATTTAGGTAGTTTCCAAAAATGACAGTATGTATAATGTATGCTCTCGTTCACACGTATTTTTGTACTGTTGGCAATGTATCTTCATGGTAAATTCCTAGAAGTGCGATTCTGGGTCGAGGATAAGTAACTGCGTATTTAACTTCATGAGATACTACCATAGAGTGTGATATCACACTTTAGTTTTTGCCAGTCTGATATGTAAGAGTGGTATTTCACTGTAGTTGTAATCTGCATTTCTCTTGTATGTGCAGTTTTCATTATACACACACACACACACACACACACACACACACACACACATGTATAGTGAATTACCTGTTCATGTCTTTTGCCTATTTTTAAGAGTTCCTAATATATTAGGAAATATTAATGCTTTATCTGTGTTATCTTGCCAATATTTTCTCCAAGTTAACTGTCTTTTGATTTTATTGATGGTGGTTTTTATCATACCACAATTTACTTTTTCTTTTTAAATAGTCAAATGTATCGATTTTTTTCTTTTACTGCCTCTTGTTTTTGTGTCTTCAGAGCCTTTCCCTATACCCAAGTTATGCAGGAACTCATCCACTTATTTCTAGTACTTCAAGGGCTTCACTTTTTAAATTTAGAACTCTGATCCGTTTGGAGCTTATTTTTGTATATGGTGAAAGGTATGGAACTGATATTATCTTTTTTTCCCAAATGTCTCTCAAACTGTCCCAGGACCATTTGTTAAAAATTGTACCTTTGCCCTAGGAACTTGAGATGCCACCTTTATTACATACTAAATTTCTGTATGTACTTGGGTCTATTTCTGTACTTCCTATTCCTTTCTGCTGCTCTCTCCATTTATTCATGTGCCAGTAAAGCCCCATTTTAATTACAGAGGCTTTGTAGTGTGTTTTAAAATCTATCAAGCCTAGGGCCCCCTCATGGCTTTTCTTTTTCATTGTTTCCTGGATATTTTTTTTTCATTGTTTTCTTGCATATATATATTTTTTCCAAATGAATTTTAGCATCTACTTCTCTGCCTGCATTTAAAAGAAACAAACCAAAAAAACCCAAAAAACAAAAAAGTATTTTTAGTAAAAGTGCATAATTTATAAATTATCTTGGAGAGAACTGACATCTTTGTGGTGCTGAGTTGTCCTATCTATGAGCAAGGAGTGTCTTACATTTGTTCAAGTATACTTTTTTCTGAAGTTATGAAAATTTATACTCAGAGTAAGACGAAATGGGGTCCTTACTTTTGTAAGAATGGAAATAGAGTTGACCAAAACTTTAAAAAATTAAATACCACCACACTTGTCCCAAAGTTTATTACCTCTGCCTTACATGTCTGAAGAGGTATTTTCCCTGCTCTGTACACATTCAGCTTCAAATGTACTGGTCGTTCCTAACCAATTTTACATAAAATATCAATACTATAATAAGCAGTTTCCCTACCTACAGAGCCAAGTGGCTGCTGAAACATCTGGGCAGACAAAGCATTGTGAAGGTAATGAATTTCTTCCTCTAGAAAGGAAAGCGCCACCCTGCCATTTACTGGGCCCTGTTTTTCCACCCCAATACCATTGCCATTTCAAGGGTAATTATGAGGAGAAATTCCCTACCCCTAGCAGCTGGCCCCCAAACCACTGCTTCTTTCACCACCTTGCTGCCCTAGGTATCAGCCTTCCTCTTTCCCTCTCAGGCTCAGACCTCTCTCCAGTGGCTTCCCTGCGCCCCGCCCGGCAGAGATCAAGCAACATGCCAGAGCTTGCTCTACCAGGAAACTTAGCACCAGCTGAAATCTTCACTCAGTGGGACAAGGGGCCTCTTTCTTTAATGCGGGGCTTTGCTCCATGACATGCTGGGTTTACGGCCCTCATGAACTAAACCTGTTCAGAATCCAATTCTAGGATGGATTTTCGTTCAGCTGGTTATTTTCCAATCCTCCCTCCCCAATCCCATTTTCTGCCCAACTCTGTTGACCCCCTGAGGCCGGCTTCTGGTTGGGCTCCCTGCTAGCAGAACGTTTTATACCCAGCTCCCTTACTCAATTCCACTATTGTTTCAGTTAGTTTTATCTTTGATTCTCTAAGATTTCCCAGGTGTGCCATCATATCAACTGCAAATAGAGATAGTTTTACGTCTGTCTTTTTCAATTTGTATGCCTCTAATCGACTTTTCTTATCTATCTGAATGGGCTAATAGTTCTAGGATGATGTTAAATAGAAGTTGGGTACCCTGCCCTTGCTCCCAGCCTTCGGGAAATGCTCTTAGGATTTCCCCATTAAGTAGGACACCAGCTTTGGGTCTCAGAGAATCACTCGCTCTTTCCCAACCTTGGGCCTTGTTTTCTGCTCTCACAGATCCTCCAGGGGGCTCTGGGAAATACTATTTCCTCCCTTGCCCCTTCAGACCCACGGGTGGCAAAGGATTCCCTCTGTGTGGCCAGTCTCTGGAGACACCCCACATGTAGGGTCTGTCGCCCTGCCCTCGTCTCCATAAGTTTTCCCTTCACCTCAGTTGGATGACCTCAGGTACCCACCATGTGCCCAGTGCAGTGGAAGTACAGTATTCTCAACCCTATTTCAACAGGACCCTTGTGAGCGGAGAGGAGAATGAGCACAGATGAAAAGGCCGCTTTTCCTGGGGTTTCCTGAAACATTTCTCTCCTCGTAGCTTTGTCTTCATCCTGCCTCTTTAAAAAGAAAGTGCTTCCCATTTGTTAATTTTTGAGAGGTTTTACTGCCCTTTTATTTCGCTGGATGTTTTAGAATCAATCTTCTTTATATGTTTATATATTCTTTTGTATTTAAGCTTTTTTTTTTTTTAATCTAAAAAACATAGGACCATACCGCTGAAGGTGTCGGGAAACATGCTCAAGTAAGGACGGGCTGCAAAGCCTGCTCTGCCAACAAAATGCCAGTAAAATCTGAAACCCAGGCTCAGACCTACTGGTAATGTTCCAAAATTTAAAACTTAAAGAACTTCTTTATTCCAGTAAATGAGCTTCCCTGTGAATACCATCAAAATCCTGTGCTTTAATGAGTGAGGGAATATCAGAGGAAGGGGTGGAGAAGGAAAGAATTTGGACGAGTATGAAATTTAATTTAAAAACTATTATGAGAAGTTTAATTTCCCCCTCCCCCAAGTAAACACATAAATCTTTCCCATGCATTCTGTTTCATTTTCCTTCAAAAAAACCCAAATGTTTTAAGGTATCCTGAACCATCTGAAACAAGGACAGAGTCAGTCCAGTGGGGTGGAGTTTTTCATAATAAATATATATTTACTGTAATATACATACACATTTCCTATTAATTAAAATGCCATGTTAGATATATGGGAGATGTATGCAAAGAAATCTTAAGTAAAGGTGCATTCTCACTGAAGGTTTAATCAAGCCAGGGGAAAGGACAGTAAGGATAACCAGCAATACAAGGCCATGAGTGCCACCTGAGTCGTAAGGACAGTAAGAGGTGTCAGGGTTAAGGGGGAAGCAGCTCACTTCATGCAGGGAAGAGTGGCGGGGGAGGGGGAGAGGTCAAGGCAGAGCAAACCCCGAATTGCATTTAAAGATGTGAACACGTGTGGAAAACAAGCTCGCCTTGGTCTGCCTAGGGCATCGTCACTTCCAAGTCCTGGTGTAACTCAGCTTTGGATGCTCTTCTAAGAGCATCCCCCAGAGCCAGGTGGGATCTTAATCTTAACAGGAAATTGGCAATTAAGTGTGTATCTTTGGGAGAGTACTGGGCCATTCTAACTCCAGCACAACCACCATTCAGGGGGCACTTGGTCTGACCAGACCGAGGAACTGCTGCAGCAGGGATCCTCTGCCACAGCAGGGGGTCAGAGAAAACCCAATGGAGATGCTTTGCTGGGGGCATCTCTGGGGGTCACCTACCTATGCCAAGCCCGCATCTCTTCGTAGATAAAACGGACTCTACCCTTTAACCTCACAGGGCCTTGTGAGGAAGAAACAGGTCGCCCTGCATGGGCACCCTGAGCAGAGTGCCGGGCACACTGCGGGCGTCTAGTTAACTGACCCGGTGATGGATGGCTCCCGGGCGGTATCTCCTCTAGGACAGGAGGCGACCCCAGCACTCCAGATTAACACAGGGCACACTGCACCCTAGCTGGAGACGCTCTATCACAAGGACATTCTGGAAAAAGAGGAATCATCTTGTGTCTGTCTCCATTCTACCTCCCATGACGGTAAGGAAGATTAAAAGACCTGTGAAAACACCTGATAAAGCTATCAAGGGCTGAGTAATGCTGGTGGTTGTTATTGTCTCCTGGCTGATAAAGATCCAGACCACCTGTGCTGATGACCAGGCCAGAAGAGCCTCTGCTGTTGGCCCATCAACCAAATGGTCGTCAGGGCTCCTGATGCAATGTAGCGGCCTCGTGCTTATTTCTTTTACTTGTTATTTCTCGGGTTGGTTGGAGTTTGGTCATACGTTTATTTTCTGTTTCCATTCTGCTGGATTCACTCAACTCCTTCTAGTAAATGTTTGGTGACCATTCCCCATAAAACCATGGCATATCCTAGAGATAGTAGTTTGTGTTCCAGAAGCTGTATTGTGAACGCATCCCCTTTGCACCCATACTAAATGCCCCGTGGAGTGCCCAGCAGAACGCCTCTGAGGAACACACGCAGCCAGCAAATCTGAGGGGCACAGCTGATTACCTACCATACCCCGTGTGCTGGGTCCACGATGCAGCTGGGCCGGGCATGCGCGTGCGCAGAGCAAAGCAGCGCAGTACAGGGGACCAGAGTGAATTCTCCTGCGGACGTGGGTACTGACACACCTTTCGACCCACTGCTCACGATGTCCCAGTGAATGACCCTCAGCAAGCCAAGAACAGTGAACAGAACTTAATATTCTAATGAAATCGCGATTGCTGGCTGTGCTTTCACATAGTGAAACTACCTGGAACTTCTCTTACCGCTTTTTACGATAAGCATTAAAATGCAAATGCAAAGAGGAAGATGAAAGTTCCTCCTGCAGACCCCGTCTGTAATGAAGCAGAGGAAGACTTGAGGGCGGGGTCTGGAAGAGAGGTTTGTGCACTGCGTTACAGCCGGAGATCGTTATAGAAAATGAGTGTGTTATTAAAGGTATACTGAAGTTATAAAAACTCAGAGGATTTTTAGTGAGGATGAATAAGTTCTTTCGTAAAGATGAAGAATTCACAATACTCTGGAGCACGGGGGAGCTCCGAGTGCAGTCACCCCATTTCCTATAGACTGGGGTGCAGTCATATGCAGGCGTTCTTTAATTGCTAGTAGTTGGATTTTGTTGTTTTCGTAGGGCACTGTGTGTGTGTGTGTATGTGTGTGTTAGACGAGGAATATATTCTTCGATTAAGAAAGTTCTAGTGGGTATGAGAAAGTCCCTCCAGTTAGCAAATGAGTGCACTGATTATCCTATTAGAAAAAGGCAAAAAACTATACCATCTCCTACAGCCACACAAGCCACCTGGCATAATTTGTTTATGCTTCTTAAACAGTATACACCACCTCCTCAACTACTTGTCACAAAGAGAATGAAATCTTTGAGTCTGACAACTGTAGTCTGGTGTGGTGGGAAGAAGTTCTCTAATGTAGTTCTACTTTTGTCAAATGCATTCAATTAATTAAAGTATGCTAAAGAATGACTTTGGGCTTGAACTACTAAAGTAATTTAAATATTTTGCCTATAATTTTGCTTGTGCCCATCAACAAAGGAAATTCCAGTTTTATGTCTGTCCAGATCATCATAAATTCTAAATTCGAGGAGGTTAAATTATTTTCCTTTACCACGGTTAGAAGTATGTAGGCTATTTAATTTAGGAAAGTAATAATCATACTATATAGGTAGTTTGAAAACCAGAAATGAAAGCTTTAATCATTAATCCTAACAACTATTATCATTTTTCCATATTTTCTACTCCCTTCTCAGATGTATGTTTTGTTTGTTTTTTTGCGGTACGCGGGCCTCTCACTGTTGTGGCCTCTCCCGTTGCGGAGCACAGGCTCCGGACACGCAGGCTCAGCGGCCATGGCTCACGGGCCCAGCCGCTCCGCGGCGTGTGGGATCTTCCCAGACTGGGGCACAAACCCGCGTCCCCCGCATCGGCAGGCGGACTCTCAACCACTGCGCCACCAGGGAAGCCCTAGATGTATGTTTTAAAAGGTTTTAATCTACTAACTATAATTTATTTTAACCTGCTTTTTTAATTGATCTGGCCATTTCTCTATATTATTAGTCTTTCTGTTGATGGATAGTATTCCAAGTGATTGTATACAACGTATTTAATTATAAATCTTCCAGAGTATAGATTTTCCCAGATATCTGATTATTTCTGATTGTTGGGTCAAAGGATATGAACTTATGATTCCTGATAACTACTTCCAAATTGCTTTTCAAAAGGGTTTTCCAGTTTACACTCCCACCAAGATTTAAACAAGGTGTAGGAGTATCTGTACCTGTTTTATTATATCCTTCCCCATCTTGGAGATCATTTAAAAACATGTTTTTGGGGGCTTCCCTAGTGGCACAGTGGTTAAAGATTCTGCCTGCCAATGCTGGGGTCACGGGTTCGAGCCCTGGTCCGGGAAGACCCCACATGCCTCGGAGCAACTAAGCCCGTGCACCACAACTACTGAGCCTGCGCTCTAGAAGAGCCCGTGAGCCACAACTACTGAAGCCCGCACGCCTAGAGCTCGTGCTGCGCACAAGAGAAGCCACCACAATGAGAAGCCCATGTACCGCAAAAAAGAGTAGCCCCTGCTCGCCACAACTAGAGAAAGCCCGTGCGCAGCAACAAAGACCCAGTGCAGCCATAAACAAACAAATAAATAAAATAAAATGCAATTAAAATAACATGTTTTTGTTTGGTTTTTGGCTAATTTAGTGGGTGAACATGATGCTCAATGAATTGTGAATTCATTCATCATTGTCCTATGATGTCCTCTCGGCTCTTATATTCTGAATAAAGACAAAAATAATCACAAAGACGTATTCTGTGTTTGGCTGCTTTTCTCAGTCTTACGCTTCTGTTCATCCATGGAGAAAGATCCAGAAGGCAGCAGGAATGCTCCAATCTGGTCTGTCAAGACTCAGACAAGCAAGGGGGGCTGTCTGCCCTGGAAGGAGGGTCAGGCGACGCTATATAACCCTTCTGGCAAACCATCAATTCAGTCTGCCTGCAGCGCCCTTGAGTTTCCAGAAGCACGAGATGGCAAATTCTGGTGTTCTCTCCATTAAAAAAAAAAAATCATGGAGTCAGCAGAATTTTAAGTCATTCCGTTTATCACCACTGCCTATCTGTGTTGATTTGGCACTGGTGTGGCTTCTGATTTTTTAAAGGAAAGAATTCAGGTGTTGGACAATGTGCTTTGTAAACAGAATAAAAAGAAGTAATAAATTAAGGTGTGCCTTAGTTTGAGCTTGCTTATATTTACAGTGGGTTAAATATAGCTTATCGAAAATCTTCTGGAACATGAATCATAATAGAAAAGATTTCACATTGGGAAAAAAGCAAGGTATGGGCTTGTCCAAAACAAAATCCATACACACCTTGCTGTGCCTTGGGTAACCCTAGAAAACACTTTTGATTATAAAAACTTCCAAACATCCTTACAGCCGGCGAGGATGGTGTAAGGAGCCCACGCTCCGTGCTATCAGCGTCAACAGTGGATGAAGCCCTTTAATTTTTACCAACTGGAAGGCCACTCCCACTGCTCACCCAGCTCTCTTTGCCAGGAGTCCAGTCTTCCCAGCAGCCAGTGACTCTCAGCAAGGCAGCTTTTAGCCTCTGCAAGAAGCAGCACGTTCAACTGCCAAATTCCTGCTGGGTCGGCCAAGAGGTAGGAACCAAAAATGAAAAAACATGAAGGATTTGTTTTCTAAAAGCAATACATCAAACATAAAAAGAGCTCCTTTGTACGAAGTTTCAGTGCGAGAGCCACAGAGGAGAAAATCATTCTCCCTCACGGGAGGAAGCAGCTTGACCTCACCTGTGACTTTGCTCTTACAGTGTGGATTTTTCTCACCCCATTAAATGTAACCTATTCTACGTGGGTTTGTACCATATGAAACAAATAGAGAGTGACGGGGAAACCGCCAACGGGCAGGCTGGGGCTGAGCCCGGCACCAGCGCCCTGGAAGGCGGGGCCCTCACTGTGCCACGTAGGCAGAGGGCCACAGGGCCATGTGGAATGTGTCTGTTTCAGAGGGGCCTGTTTGCTAGAAGCACAAGGATTATGTTTCCGTGGCTTTAGAAAACCTTGTGGGGAGGCCCCCCAAAAGAACAATCTTTGCAAAGGGAAGAGGAAAAGGGAAAGAAAAGAGGGGGAAAGATAAGAAAAAAGAAAACCCAGGTTAGAATGCGGTGTCCTCTCACCACTTACAAAGGGCCGGTTAGGATGGATGGAGGAACAGGATATCTATGTAACCTCAAAGTATGTTCCCACAAATTCCCTATTGATTAATAGAGGGAGGACTTCCCTGGTGGCGCAATGGTTAAGAATCCGCCTGCCAATGCAGGGGACACAGGTTTGAGCCCTGGTCCAGGAAGATCCCACATGCCGCAGAGCAACTAAGCCCGTGCACCACAACTGCTGAGCCTGCGCTCTACAGCCCGCGTGCCATGACTACTGAGCCCGTGGGCCGAACTACTGAAGCCCGCGCACCTAGAGCCCGTGCTCCACAACAAAAGAAGCCACCGCATTGAGAAGCCCGCGCACCGCAATGAAGAGTAACCCCTGCTGGCTGCAACTAGAGAAAAGCCTGCATGCGGCAATGAAGACCCAACACAGCCAAAAAAAAAAAAAAAAAAAATGCATCCCTCTAGTTATCTTAAAAAAAAAAAAAAGAAAGAAAGGGCCGGTTAGGATGGATGGAGCATGTTTCTGCTGTGACCACCAGAGGAAAAGCAGCAAGATAACACCAGTGTCCAGTAAGGCACGGCCAGCCATGGAAAGGAGCGCGCGCCTTAAAACCCAGGGGGCAGAGATGCTGCCTGTCGTCAAGGCACTCAGGACACTGCTGCACAGGACAGGAAAAGACAATCTCAGTACCAGGTCCCTAAATCCCTAACCCATTAAGCAGGTGCCAGTAGTGAAACCTATAAAAGGATCCCGGTTAAATCACCTGGCAGCCACTCTGCAGGCTCCCAGTGCTAATCCCCAGGGCCAGGCAGCCTTTTCTTCTGTCACGCAGCAGGAGAACGAGCTCACTTTGGGACCAGCTGCCACCTGCTCACAAACTGCTCATTGTAGTAGGGTCTGAGCAGAAGTACCAGGTGGCACCACAGGAAGTCGCAGACATTCCACTGTTTTAGACCTGCAAAAATGGCACTTTCCTGTGATTCCAACTAAGGAGGAAGAGAATCATCACCAGCTGATTTCATCAGGTCAGCCCAGGGGAGCTCCTGCTCTTGATTTTACTCAAGCCTCAGGACAGTGCTCCAAGTTGGAGAATAGTACAACCCCGCTTGCAGATGAGGCAACTGAAGGTACTCATCCAGAGTCACACAGCTGGTCAGAAGCATGTCTGGTACCCACAGCAAACAACGGCTCCCAAATACTGAAACCAACAGCCAGTGTCTCATCTCAGAACCACAGAGCTATTAAGACCTGGGGTGCCTCCTGGAACTGCAGCCAAGGGCAGGAAAAGGAAGATGGCTGAAGTGCTCTGGGAAGAGAAGCCTTCTCACAATGGCTCAGACTGAAAATCCTATCTACACCTTAACTCTTAATGGTTACCCTTTTATTTCCTGTGAAGTCACATGCTGAACGACCTTGTAGTAACTGCATCTAAGATTATCCAGAACCCGAGTCTGCTTACCAATACTGGAAGTGGGGGGAAATGTGAAGTAATTCCTCTTCATTCCATCATTATTGAACTCTGCACTCACGTATCTTTGTAGAAATATTCATAGTCGAACTTGAATCCCTAATATATTTTTATCTCTAATTAAATGACCTGTTCACAGGCTCAGTTGGTTTCTACAAAGAGGAGAAGCCCTGACTTTATTTGGATAAATAAAAAGTTAAAACTGTTGAGATCTTTAGTTTAAATTGCCCTTTTCACCTAATTAAAAACTGCTGCACAGCAAAGGAAAACTATCAGCAAAAGAAAAAGACAACCTACTGAATGGGAGAAAATATTTGCAAGTGGTATGATGGATAAGGGGGTAATATCCAAAATATATAAACAGCTCATATAACTCAACATCAACGATACCTCAATTAAAAAAAATTTTTTTTTCAAATTATCCTTTCTAATGTTCCATTCACTTCTGGACATTACCTTAGGAACAATTACTTTCTCTACAGCCCCTGCTTCTCACAAGCTGTAAGAACACCCAGAGGCTTATGCCCATCAGAGGGCTCACAAAAACACAGAATAACAGGGTGCATCCTAACTACCACAATAGTTTTACTCTAAGAAGCAAAAATGCTGAATAAGCAAATAGATAGGTTATTCTTTCTATACTGAAACAAATACACACCAGAATTATGGAGTAGAAATCATGGAAAATTTGCAAAAATGTTAAAGATAAATTGGACTCCAAAGAAATATGCCTGTACTGACAAAAGATACTGCTTGAACAAGATGGTCAGTTTCTCTCGTGTCCAACATTTCCAGCCAAGAACCTTGGGCAATTACTTAACTTCACTGAGCCTCAGGTACTTCGGCTATCAAATGGGGCTAATTGCTGCCTCATGCAGAGGGTAGCTATGAGCGTCCACTAAGTTAGGATCTACATGGACAGCTGCCTAGAAGCCCATGACACCCTGGTATAAAAAGCAGCATGCTCCTCCACAGAATGTATTTTCAGACTCACCCTGGAGTCTGAGCTTCTGGTAAGGACGAGCTGGGGATGCAAACTCGGCCACACACCCTGGACTCCCTGGAGCAAGTTTCCCCAAGGGGTGATCTCCTTAAGCTCCTTGGATCGCATCATCCAGGACACATATAATTCAGTGAACACGTGCCATGTGCCAGGCCCTCATCTAGGCTCTAGGGTTGTTACAGGGGAAATGCTCTGTCTTTGCTCCCAGGGAGCATTCTGGGGTAGGGCAGCAGGGCACGGGGGGCAAATTAACAGGTAAGTACAGACATTGGCCATGTGGCAAAAACAAAATGCAACAGAGTAACGGGGAAAGGAAGGGACAAGGGTGGGGTGTGGGGTTTGTGCTGAATGGCCAAGGAAGACCCCTCTGGGCAGACGTTTGATCGGAGAGCGGAAGGAAGTAAGAGAGTGTGCCACGGAGGTATCTAAGAGAGGAGTGTTCCGGGGGGGACAGAAAGGTCAAAGGTGCAGAGTGGGTTTGAGGAAAAACAGTGACCAAGGTGGCTAGGTACATTGGGGGGAGCGGGGGTTGGGGGAGGAGGGTGAACAGGAATGTGAGCTGGAGGCAGATTTAGGGCTTTTGTAGGTCTGGATTCTGGATTTTATACTGAATAAAAGAAGCAATTCTGAGGCATCCTAAGCAGAGGGATGATACGACCTGACTTCGCTTTTTTTTGTTTGTTTGTTTTTTTCAGTATGCGGGCCTCCCACTGTTGTGGCCTCTCCCGCCGCGGAGCACAGGCTCCGGACGCACAGGCTCAGCGGCCATGGCTCACGGGGCCCAGCTGCTCTGCGGCATGTGGGATCTTCCCGGACCGGGGCACGAACCCGTGTCCCCCGCATCGGCGGGCGGACTCTCAACCACTGCGCCACCGGGGAAAGCCCTGACTTCGCATTTTTAAAGGTGGTTCACATGGTGTTTATGGAAAACAGCCTGGGGGCAGTGGTCGGGTGAAACCAGCTAGGAGGCCCTGCAATGATGCAGATGAGACTCCATGGTGCAGGCACTGCGGGGGCGGGGTGGGGGGCAGTGTCAGAAGCTGGAGGAGTGGATGCAGTCTAGATATTCTGAAAGTGGAACCAACAGGCTTCAATGATGGATTGGGTTCCTGAAAGAAAGACAGGGGTCAAAGATGAGAAGTAAGATTTCTGGCCTGCACAACTAGAAAAAAAGAAATGTGCCATTTGCTGAAAGGAGGAAGCCAGGATCTGAACCGGTGGAGGGATGAATCAGGTGCTGGGTTTGGATGTGGCCAGTGTGAGCTGCCTACCGGACAGCCCAGTGAATCGAAACAATAGTCTGGAGTTGAAGAGGAAGGTCTGGGCAAGGTCCTCATTTGGAAACCATTATCATGGAGATGGTACTTAGAGCCATGGAAGGTCAGCTGGTGAATGAGTCAGTCTAGGGAAGGGAAGAAAGACATCCAATTAAACTGACTTTGCTTCTCTGGCAAAGGCATCAGGTTAAGGATTTAGAGACCCCTGATTTCTTTTTGACAAACACAAAGCATGGTGACCATGGCATGTCATCACACCTGAGCTGCAAACAGGGGAAAAAAGATAGAATGCATCTCCTCCTATGCTAAGAGGCATGGATGGTGCTCAATGACAAACATCTGTATGCCCGTGAGCAGAGTGGGGGTGAAGGGACAAGGGAACACAGGGGTCCCCTCCTGAGCAGCTGATACCTTCAAACACACTTTTAACATATTCAAAGTGGGAGTAAATGATGATAATATGCATCTTCTAAAGTACTGACAACCTCTGACACAAACTACTGAAGTCGGTTTCAGTTTCTATACCACACACATTCCCAAGCATACTGCAGGTACTTTCTAAACATCTGATGAATGAATGATATGTATGTTTCTAACTGAAACTAGAAAATTTGGGACCATGACTCCTTTACAGCTCAATAAATATGCAAAATTACTATTTCATGAGACACAGATATCCCAAGTGGTTCAACCCCCTCCTTTCACAGAATGAGATGTGCTGCCTGGGGTAGTAATAACTTGTGAGTGAGCTCTGGTTCCCTTCTGGAAGAAATGAGGGCATGGCCCTTGCCATTCATTTCTCCCCCAGTGCCTGGGATAATGCCCTGTGCAGAGCAAATACCTAAGAAATCTAAATGAATGTTGAATGAATGAGTGAAATAAATATTCATTAAAAATTAACTGGACAGTTAATTCAGGTCACTCACTGGAAAAAAGAAAAACAGTGAAACTAGAAAAGTGTCTTTTTAATTTAAAAGGTTAATTAAGGACAAGGTTTTAAAAAATATTTTGGTGGCTTAAGTAAACCAAGCACAACTGGGGTTCAAAACAGCTGCAATTTGTAACTCTGAAAACATTCCATTATGTTCCACAAATTAGAAGAAGAGGAAAAGCTGCCTGATTCGTTTCATGATTCTAGTATAATCTCAATTCTAAGTAAGTAAGAAAACAAAATAATAGGCCCTCTTCATTTATAAACATAGATGTGAAAATCCTAAATGAAATGCTGGCTAACTGAATTCAATGGTGCATCTCATGGATAATGCATTATAATCAAGTAGTGTTCATCCCAGAAATGCAAGGATGGTTTAACGTCAGAAAAAATGTGTCAATGTGATGCATCACAAGTGGGCAAATGAGTAAAATCATGTGACTGTCTCAATAGATACAGAAGGGATAGATAATAAATGTCAGTAGATCTAGGTCAGTTCTCCAAATGACCTATTAGTCAGACGATCAATTTCCTGAATTTATAAAATTTTCTGATTCGCAAAGGCATGTTTCTTTTTACTATTTAAGATATTACCACAGCAATTTGATCACAATCTCTCTTAACACTATCCCTACATAATTTATGGCTGTGCCACTCAAAGGCAGTATTTTGTGCTATGTCTAAAATCTAATCTGGCATTAAAACAAACTAACAAACAAATCTTCTGCAACAGAATGGAGTGATAATGCCAGTAAACAGTATTGGTTCTATATACACAGTTCTTTTAATAGCATTTAAGACCATTTTATAAATATTAGTAGAATTATTTTCTCCTCGTTTTGCCTTACATTTTTATTTGCATAAACGGGGCAGGGGCATGAGGAAGACTAATTAATAATCAGTATGCTATACATCATTTAAGTAGTTTCTTGTGTAAAAAGCTCTATCTTAATACCTTTGCAAAAATGTAAGGATTTCCCATTTTAACACATTAAATGAGGTCTTAAATGCACCTGCACTCATTCCTGGTGTGCATTTCATCAGTTTTTCAAACCTAAACAGAGCCAGGGCCTGTCCAGCACATGGATGAATGAAAAAGCAAAGGGAAAGCTGCTAACACAATGCAGTGGCATATATCTTTGACAGGGCACACAAAATCTGAAGTCTCCTCCTATCCTTGTGCCTGCATTCTAAATTGTGTACATTTACATTGTTTACTTAGCAATCCTTTATTGAGAATTTATAAACTTAACACTAGTTTCTAGGGACCAAGAAATACAACAGTAAATACAACAGGCTTAATTCTGGAAGGAGGCAGATACTAAACAAATATGCAAATAAATACATTATATATTAGGTAAGGGGGTTAGAGAAGGAGCAGTGGATGGTGTTTTATATTTTATAAAGGATGGCTAGGGAAGGCGTCTCTCAAAAGTTCATATGTAGGGCTTCCCTGGTGGCGCAGTGGTTGAGAGTCCGCCTGCCGATGCAGGGGACACGGGTTCGTGCCCCGGTCCGGGAAGATCCCACATGCCGCGGAGCGACCGGGCCCGTGAGCCATGGCTGCTGAGCCTGTGCATCTGGAGCCTGTGCTCCGCAATGGGAGAGGCCACAACAGTGAGAGGCCCATGTACCACAAAAAAAAAAAAAAAAAAAAAGTTCATATGTGAGCAGAGACCTGAAGGAAGTGCGAGCAGGAAAGATATCTGGGAGAGGAACTGTCTAGACAGGGGAGGACCTGAAGTAGGGAATGTGCTTGTCATTTCGGAGGCGTGACACCCACATGTGCATGTATGTGTGGAAGGAAGGGGCACGGGGGACACACAATCATGCAGGACTTCCAGGCAGGTAAGAACCATGACTTTTCATTTAGCGTAGTATTTCTGAGGGCCGCTCATGTTGTTGCATGTACTAAAATTCTGCACCTTTAACTTGCTGAGCAGTACTCCAGCCATTTGTTTATCAATTGACAAATTCATGAATATTTGGCTTGTTTCCCGTTTGGAGCTATTAGGAATAAAGCTGCTATGAACATCTGGATACAAGTCTTTGTGGGGACATATGTTTTCATTTGTCTGGGACAAATCCCCAGGAGTAATGTTTGCTGGGTCGTATAGTGAGTGTATATTTAATTTCATAAGATACTGCCAGAATGTTTTCAGAAGTGGCTATATCCTTCTGCATTCCCGCCAGCAATATATGAGAGTCCCAGTTTCTCTGCATCCCTGCCAACACGTGGTATCATGCGTTGCTAGGTTAGCCCTACTAATGGATGCATAATGGTATATATATTTCATTGTAATTTAACTTGAATTTTCCTGAAGACTACTGATATTGAGCATCTTCTCATGTGCTTCCTGGCATTCATGTATTTTCTTTGGTGAAGTGGCTTTTCAGATCTTCTGCCTTTAAAGAAGAAAAATTGGGTTGTCTTCTTAATACTGAGTTGTAAGGTTCTTTACGTATTCTGGCTGCAAGTCCTTTGTCAGATACATGTTTTGTAAATATTTTCTCCCCATCTGTGGCTTGCCTGTTTTCTCAACTGTGTCTTATAAAGAACAAAAGTTTTTTTTGATGAAACTAAGTTCATTTTAATCACATTTTTCTTTTACAATTCATGCTTTTTATGTCTTATTTAAGAAATCTTTCCCTACTCCAAAGTCATAAACTTTTTCTCCTATGGTTTCTTCTACAAGTTTAAGAGTTTTAGCTCTCATATTTAGGTCTATGATCCATTTTGAGTTAATTCTTCTGTATGGTATCAGGTAAAAGTTGAAATTTGTTTCTTTTTTCCATACAGATATCCAGTTGTCCGAGCATCACTTATTAAAATGATTATCTTTTCCCCACTGAATGACCTTGGCACCTTTTTATTAAAAATCAATTGGCCAGGGCTTCCCTGGTGGCGCAGTGGTTGAGAGTCCGCCTGCCGATGCAGGGGACACGGGTTCGTGCCCCGGTCCGGGAGGATCCCACATGCCGCGGAGCGGCTGGGCCTGTGAGCCATGGCCGCTGAGCCTGTGCGTCCGGAGCCTATGCTCCACAGCGGGAGAGGCCACAGCGGTGAGAGGCCCGCGTACCGCAAAGGAAAAAAAAAAAATCAATTGGCCGTATAAATGTGAGTCTATTTCTGGATTCTACTCTGTTCCATTAATCTATACCTCTACCCTTATACCACCAGACACTATCTCGATTACTGGGGCAAAGTAATTTTAAGATGTCTCTTGGAAATGTAAAAATTAGATATCTAAGTCTAATTATAGTTGATTCATATATCCAGTCAGCAAATAAATGTGAGAATCTGAAGATCAGGGGAGGGATTGGAGATACAAATTTGGAAGCCATCGGTTTAGAGATGATATTTAAAGCAGGGGACTGGGGGACATTCCCCAAGGTTTGTCCCCATTATCACACTTTGGTCAGCTGTGCTAATAAAGTACAGTCTCCCCAACCTCTCTGATCTGTAAGCAGTTAGGTTCCTATCCCTAGCAGGGCCAACAGGGTCCAATACAACTCTAATTTGGATCTGCCAGATTTCCAAGGACCAAAAAACTGAACCCTATGAATCAGAGCCCCAGATTCAGCCCAGAGGCTCAGGAAGTCACTCCAGTTTCCAAAGTCTCAGCTCTCAAATTTGGAAACATGGCAGTACAGTAACTAGCCCAAATCACAGGGTTGCTTGTGAACAACTAATTACAATAAAATGTAAACATTTAGAAATAGCCTCATGAGGAAAGTACAGCCATCTTTCCTCCTACTGAAGGGTGTGTGAGTTTCATACAATTCATTTCCATACTTAGTGACTGTGCTTAGTAGCAGCTGCAGAGAACACATGCTAACAATTTCTGGACAGGTCATCTTGAGCCCAAATCACCCCACAGACTCCGAGGCCAGACTGACCCCATGACTACATCAACTGAGGATCACGGTGAGTGCCTAAAGGGTGAGCAAGACTCCATGCTGACGTGACAGAGGTCACCACAGCAGAGGATTTCCTACTGGAAACAGATAATACAGACATGGAAATACTTGGAACACACTCCTGGCACATACAGCAGGTATATACATACCTAGCATAGAGCAGGTACTGCATAAATACTTGGTGAACAAACAGACACACACAAAACAATAGATATTTGTATAATAAGCCGAGAAAATAGAGAATCTGTATCAAGTTTTTGGATAAAGTGAAAATTGACACTGCATATGGAACAGATGCAGTCGTAGAAAAAGGATTACATGAGCGGCAGAATGCTCACTCCCTGCACGTACCATTCTCAGCGTTTCACAGAAATGACTCATTAATCGTAGGAGGTAGTACGATTATTAATATCATTTTTATTGGACAGCAAAGAGGCAGAAAGGCACTAAAATTATTTCCACTTTACAGATACAGAAACAAAGATCCACGTAAGTGGCAGGGCTGGGACCTGAACCCAAGGGATCTGGCTGTGGGGTTCCCAGCCACAATGTCTGTCTTCAGAAAGCTTCCTTCACCTCAAGTATGAGACAGTAATCTGAAATTTCCTTTTCCATCATTTGTCATCTTAATACCACAACACACACAAATTCAGAACACAAGCCCAGTTATAATGGAATCCACCAAGAATGTTAAGTTCAGTGTTGGCTGCAGTTTCTTTACTTTGGGGTGTGAATTCTGTCCATTACTTTTGGGAGTAGAGAATGGTGCTGAAGGAAAGAGTTAAGACTCAAAACTTGAAGTCAATTCATCATAAAGCATTTGTAGCTGCTGTGGCCATATCATCACGGGCAGCATTTGCCTCAGTGGAAATTTATATTATGGCTATTGTGCTTGGATGCTTAATTCAGATGGATGAAACAGGCAGGAAACGATCTTTGGCTGGACATATTTACACAAGAAAATTAAAGAACAGACTGGTAAGTCACTGCTAAACCATGAATGGCCCCTGAATATTTATTCTTGTTATGCACACCAGCCAAAACACACCCAGTACACAACAGAGATACATGTAATTTTTCAACCTGCAACAATCTACTAGAAACTGATTTTAGTAGTGGCCTGCCCTATGACATCTTAGAAAACAGATTTCTCATATGTAATTAGCTCCCAGCTCAATTCATCTGAGCCACATTCTATTATAACAATGGGGAAGGGGGTATGACAATCTCGAAAAGGAAAAAACAAGCTTTAGTCTCATAATTCAATCTTAACAGGTATGAAAATAATTTGAAAAAAAAAGTCTCATTTCAAGGCACATTTCTATCATGTCTGCAAAGTTCTTAGCATAATATGCCTGCCATATAGTAAGTGCTTAATCAATGGCAGTTAATATTATTTTATTATCATTAATGTTTCTAGCAGGAATTCACCCCTCACTGAGTCTATTAACTTCCCTTGTTGGTCAAGATATGTACAAAAATTGGACTTCCCTGGTGGCGCAGTGGTTAAGAATCTGCCTGCCAATATAGGGGACAAGGGTTTGAGTGCTGGTCCAGGAAGATCCCACAGGCCGCGGAGCAACTAAGCCCGTGCACTACAACTACTGAGCCTACAGTTTAGAGCCTGAGAGCCGCAACTACTGAGCCCATGTGCCACAACTACCGAAGCCTGTGCGCCTAGAGCCTGTGCTCTGCAAGAATAGAAGCCACTGCAATGAGAAACCCGCGCACTGCAATGAAGAGGAGCCCCCGCTCGCTGCAACGAGAGAGAGCCTGCGCGCAGAGACGAAGACCCAATGCACTGAAAATAAATAAATAAATTTATATTAAAAAAAAAGATACATACAAAAATTTAGTTAAAACTTAAGATATGGGGCCTCCCTGGTGGCGCAGTGGTTGAGAGTCCGCCTGCCGATGCAGGGGATACGGGTTCGTGTCCCGGTCTGGGAGGATCCCATATGCCGCGGAGCGGCTGGGCCCGTGAGCCATGGCCGCTGAGCCTGCGCATCCGGAGCCTGTGCTCCGCAACGGGAGAGGCCACAACAGTGAGAGGCCCGCGTACCGCAAAAAAAAAAAAAAAAAAAAAAAAAAAAAAAAAAAAAAAAAACTTAAGATATGGACTTGCTTCATTGTGAGCAATTATGTACTATATTAAAAATAGCAGGACTTCCCTGGTGGCGCAGTGGTTGAGAGTCCGCCCGCCAACGCAGGGGACACGGGTTCGTGCCCCAGTCCGGGAATATCGCACGTGCCGCGGAGTGGCTAGGCCCATGAGCCATGGCCGCTGGGCCTGGGCATCCGGAGCCTGTGCTCCGCAATGGGAGAGGCCAAAACAGTGAGAGGCCCGCGTACCGCAAAAAAAAAAAAAAAAAAGCAAATAGGTTGATTTTCATTTGTACTTTTCATACTAATATCATATATAATATGATATAAATAGCCTTAAACAACAGAATGTTATATTTATAATATGTATAACACAAGGTACATAAAAATACAATTATACATTAATGGTAGCAAATAATATTCTCTTCCAAAATTGTGATTAATCCAGGTAGGCTAATATTAGCTTAAACAACTCCAAGTGCAAGGGCACAAGTCCAAGTGCAATGGCACTAGTCAGACGGCTCTCCTCCAAGTGGGGACTCAGGGACAGGCCTCTTCCAACTTCTGACACCACCATTTTCCCACATGATGTCCAAAATCACAGTAGAAAGGGAGAGTGGGAGATTATTCTGGGCCAGGCCTGAGGGAACATGCATACTTCATGTCCATCCCATCCACTGGCCACCCACACAACACCAACCAAGCTGAAAGAAGGTCTGTGTGCCCAGGAAGAAAATGAAACAGGGTTAGGAATCATGTAATATTTTCTCTGCCACAAATATTCTCTACATATGCAATTAACTTTTGCCTTGTATTTTACTAATGTTTACATTACACTTTTGATGATGTCTTATTTACTCTTCACTAGAAAAAGTTGAAAAGTTGCCATTGTTTTTGCCATTTTACAGATGAAGAAACGGAGGCTAGCAGAAGTCACTTAGTCTCCAAGCAGGTGAGGGATGCAGCTAACACACACATTCCTGCCCTGTGGATGCAAATGCACAAGTGCAAATCAAGCCCTTGCCACTATTCCTTGCATCGTACTAAACTTTAAGAAAAATGGAATAGTGGTGGCCTCGAAGAATGAGTTTGGGAGTGTTCCTTTCATGCAAAAGAATGAAATTAGAACACTCCCTAACACCATACACAAAAACAAACCCCAAATGGATTAAAGACCTAAATGTATAAAACTATACACTATAAAACTCTTAGAGGAAAACATAGGAAGAACACTCTGACATAAATCACAGCAAGATCTTTTTTGACCTACCTCCTAGTGTAATGGAAATAAAAACAAACATAAACAAATGGGACCTAATGAAACTTAAAAGCTTTTGCACAGCAAAGGAAACTATAAACAAGACGAAAAGACAACCCTCAGAATGGGAGAAAATATTTGCAAATGAATCAATGGACAAAGGATTAATCTCCAAAATATATAAACAGCTCATGCAGCTCAATATTTAAAATACAAACACCCCAATCAAAAAATGGGCAGAAGACCTAAATAGACATCTCTCCAAAGAAGACATACAGATGGCCAAGAGGCACATGAAAAGCTGCTCAGCATCACTAATTACCAGAGAAATGCAAATCAAAACTACAGTGAGGTATCACCTCACACCGGTTAGAATGGGCATCATCAGAAAATCTACAAACAACAAATGCTGGAGAGGGTGTGGAGAAAAGGGAACCCTTTTGCACTGTTGGTGGGAATGTAAATTGATACAGCCACTATGGAGAACAGTATGGAGGTTCCTTAAAAAACTAAAAATAGAACTACCATATGACCCAGCAATCCCATTACTGGGCATATACCCAGAGAAGACCATAATTCAAAAAGATACATGCACCCCAATTTCCACTGCAGCACTATTTACAATAGCCAGGTCATGGAAGCAACCTAAGTGTCCATCAACAGATGAATGGATAAAGAAGATGTGGTATATATATACAATGGAATATTAGCCATAAAAAGGAACAAAATTGGGTCATTTGTAGAGATGTGGATGGACCTAGAGTCTGTCATACAGAGTGCAGTAAGTCAGAAAGAGAAAAACAAATATCGTATATTAACGCATATATGTGTAATGTAGAAAAATGGTACAGATGAACCGGTTTGCAAGGCAGAAACAGAGACACAGATGTAGAGAACAAACGTTTGGACACCAAGGGGGGAAAGCAGGGGTAGGGGTGGTGGTGTTGGGATGAATTGCAGGATTGGGATTGACGTGTATACACTAATATGTATAAAATAGATAACTAATGAGAACCTGCTATATAAAAAATAAAATAAAATTCAAAAAAACAAAAACAAAACAAGGGAGTAATCGTGATAGAACAGATTTACAATAGAACTCGGTTACCTTTTCATTTTCACCTCACTGTAATTCAATATAATAATCTCACGAAAGAGGTACCATCACTATACAATTCTTAAAGGTGGAATCAGTTGAACAGCTTGAGCAGCAAACCACATTTGACTAGTAAGCAGTCATGTATTAGTTATTTCAGGGAGTGTTTGAAAAGTAAAATGGGAATTAACATGGCAAAGAACCCAAAATGTGACCCCGAATTCTTATTTTGGAGATCCAGACACAGGTACAGATATGGGTAAGCATGATTAAATTGAAAATGAATGATGTGGAAAAAAAACAGTCGAGTTCCTAACACTATACCTTTAACTAAAAGTGAATCCCGCACCTAACACTGGTTGCCATGGCGACAGCAAGCTGGATGGCACTTGAAGACTGGTCAGAACACACTGCTAGGCACTCAGCCCAAGGCACCCAGAGCTTGCCATAGGGGTAGCTATTTAGCACACCATCTTCCAACAACAAGATGGCCTTCTTGATGTAAGAGTTCAAAGCACAACCTTAGAGAACTAGATTCATACTTGTTGGCCAGAAGCCAGGCAGATGAACTGCCCACAGTTTCCTTCTCCATATTCTGTGTCTAGGATCAATACTTCCATGTTCAGGATGGAACAGATTTTCCCAGCGTTTAAAGTAATGCCTTCTCCTTTCAAAACAAGGAAGAATGTGCAGTATTAAATCTGGATTCCAGAAACCCTGGCAAAGGGTGACCTTGTGTCCAGAAGTTTATTGCCAAGGTTCCAGTTTATGCCCACCAGGCCCAGAGCAAGGTTCCAGATGCTGCAGCAGCTTTCAGCTCCAATGGGTTTTGGCTGCAGTAACTATCTGGTGACTGATTTACTCCACAATTTCTTTTCTCTTCATCAAAATAATTCTACACAAATCATTTCCATGTTTCCAAAGCAAAAGTAGGGGAAAAAACAAAACAAAAACCCACAAGTTAAAAAAAAAAAAAATCCGAGGTTAAAAATAAAGCCCACAAACAGGGAAGGATTTGCTATCCAACATTCATTTCAGGAAAACATCAGGTGGAATTAGGCAATGTAATGGGCAATTTGGTCTCGACTTCCCCATCAGGAACAACGCCTGCGCACACACATATACACACATCCACTCCCAGGCGATCCCCCGCACCAGACCATGGACTTCTAGTGAGACTGAATTCCTGTCAGGAGGGCAGTTTCATTTTCGCTATACCAACATAATGCTTCATTACACCAAGACATAGCACTCTCCAATCTGCCAGGTAAATAAAGAACACAGCTTAAAATGTACAGTAACATTTAAAATGAGAAGCATTTCCACCTTAAATGAATGTGTGTTCTCTGTGGGCCAGTGCAGTGAGGCTGTGACCAAGCCCTTCCGGTGGCTGAGGCTCCATTGGCCTTCCACGAGGCCCATCAGTTCCTCCTGGGCGGTCCCCCAGCTCAGTGCAATGCTCCCAGCAGGTGCTGTAACTGCCACTCATTTAAACACCCCGCAATACACTCTGCATCGCCAACAAGAGCATGGGGAGCTGCCTCCACTTTTGTTTTTTTGTGTTTTTTTGGTTTTTTTTTTTTTGGCCGCACCATGCGGCATGCGGGATCTTAGTTCCCCAACCAGGGATTGAACCCGTGCCCCCTGCAGTGGAAGCACGGAGTCCTAACCACTGGACCGCCAGGGAAGTCCCTCCACTTTTGTTTTGTGGGCTATTTTATTTGATCACCAGAAAGAATTTCAAGCCACTTGAGGTAAGGAAATCCAGTTACTCATTTGAGTCAGCAAAGATGCTAGGCTTGTCCTAAACCAACAGAAGCAAGGCTCGCTCGCCCAGAAGTAATCAAGGGATCTACTCGAGGATTCGGTGGACCATCCCAAAATTACTGGCCATGAGCCACTGAAGTGAAATGAAACAGCCCACCTTCAGTTTCTTAAACCGTGTCTGGAGGGTCTCATGACTAAACGAGACGTCACACTGAGCTAAGAAATCCTCCTCTGCCACACCTCCTCCCACACTGATCCCCTCTGTCTGAAATGGTGCTTAATGTGCATTAGAGTCTCTTGGCCAGAATTTTAAAAAGGACTCATATTTATTTGCTACCAATTAAATGCGGCAATATTAAATAGAATTTCTGGGAAAATATAAGGCATCTACCAACACCCCCAGGTTCCGGTATTCTCTATGTGACCATTAAAATAAATACCTACCTTGGCTATAATGAAAGAGTCAACTAAAAGCAACCCAACCCTGACATTCAATAATATCACCTAAGATTTGAATGATATTTGACAGTTTACAAACTGGTTCTATATTTGATCTTACTAAAAGCTTGGCCTGGGAGGTGGGTAGCGCCACCTCTATTTTGCAGCTGACCAAACTACAATGAGGAGAGATGAAAACAGGCCTCAGAGCTAGTGAGGTATTCTGACTTTAACCACACCGATATATCGCAACATCCACTGTGAGCCCTCAGCCATGCCAGAAACAGGGCCGCAAGAGGCTGCCTTTAATACCAAAGAAAGTCAGCACGATGTCCAGCTTGGGAAATATGAAGTAGGGAAAGACAAAAAGATGCTTCCAAATTTTAAAGGGAAAAAAAATCTCTCGGTTAACCTTCACTACTCCATCATAAATAAAAGCAATGTTTGGGTATCCCCCGGACCTGTGTCAGGCCCGGGTCTGTGCTGTCTTCCTCATCTCAGGCCACACAGACATCTGAGCCCGGCTGTGGGTTCTAC
Organism: Hyperoodon ampullatus; assembly: GCF_949752795.1. Classification (NCBI taxonomy): domain Eukaryota; kingdom Metazoa; phylum Chordata; class Mammalia; order Artiodactyla; family Ziphiidae; genus Hyperoodon; species Hyperoodon ampullatus. Next base: position 138,053,575 of record NC_136918.1, read on the forward strand.
GTTTATGGGAGGCCGCATGAAGGACATGACCACCTAAGCCCCGTGGCAGGTTAAGCAGCCTGATTGAACGTTGCTGCTAATTAAGGGCCCCTGGCGTCTGGCAGGACCACCGGGGTACCTTCTTCACTTGTTCATGACCACAGCACCTCACTCAGAAATTAACTCTTGATGAGTGCAGACAGGGGCCCAGCTGGTCCTCCCGAGTCCTCCCAAGTAGATAAATGAAGTGTAATAACAATGCTGCTGACTGCCAAGGGAAGAGGGGCTCTCCGTGACCTCTTGGTAAAATCCAGAGTATACTTTTACCGTGACTTAATTCTCTGCACTAGAGATATTTAGTGCAGCCAGGAATGGTGTGAATAAGCCGATGGCCACAGGGAGAGCATTGAGAAGTTCATCACCGAACGTCCACTTTGTTAAGTATGAGCTAAAACAATAGAGGCGACGTTTGAGAAACTAATTTTCAATTGGCAAATATTTTCCTGAGGTGAGAGGTGCTATTTTCCCCATAACTCTTCACAGGCCTAGGGACAATGGAGGCTTCTGTTATGGTGTGCAAACTGTACAATCATGCCGCTCAGGTTTAGAATATTAAACACTCATTTTCTAGCACTTATAGAGGAAATCTTTCCCCAAAGCTCTGTTTAAAAAGAGGAAAGTAATGGTTATTATTGTCTGGACTTTCCAGACATAGAAACTAGATAGATATGTTCTGGTTCACACAGCAAAGCTGCAGCTCAGGTGGGTCCAGAATCCAGGAGTCTCGCTCCTCAGTTTTGCACACTCTGGTCAGAGAATTCTCCACCATTTTATCTCAGGAGGTCAACTTGCAGCAGGTGGTGATGGGGAGAGCTTGGGGCCAGGAGACTGGAGAGAGGGCTTGGTCACAGCCTCACTGCACTGGCCCACAGAGAACTCTAAGTGTGGCTCCTGAAGGTGACAAACTCCTTGAGAAGTGTCAAAGGGACAAAGAAAGCAGGCTGCAGACTGTGACTCTGGAGCCTACATCACAATGAAGCCACATCTCTCTATGACTTTTGAAAGGCACAGGGGAGGTCTCCAAAGAAAAGGATTAAATGACAGCAATAGTCAGTTTATCATCTTTCGCTAACACATCAAAAAAGTGGTGACGGGGCTTCCCTGGTGGCGCAGTGGTTGAGAGTCCGCCTGCCGATGCAGGGGACGCGGGTTCGTGCCCCGGTCCGGGAAGATCCCACATGCTGCGGAGCAGCTGGGCCCGTGAGCCATGGCCGCTGAGCCTGTGTGTCCGGAGCCTGTGCTCCGCAATGGGAGAGGCCACAGCAGTGAGAGGTCTGTGTACCGCAAAAAAAAAAAAAGTGGTGACTGGGCTGGAAGCACAGGGAAAGTTGAAGAAATAGGCAGGAAAGGCATTTGATGCCCTGATGAAAAATTTAAAAAATAAAAGGGTGCTTGGAACTTCCCTGGTGGTCCAGTGGTAAAGAATTCACCTTCCACTGTGGGGGACATACATTCGACCCCTGGTCGGGGAGCTAAGGTCCCACATGCTGCAGGGCAACAAAGCCTGCACGCCACAACTACTGAGCTTGTACGCCTCAACGAGAGAGCCCACGTGCCACAAACTATAGAGCCCAGGCGCTCTGGACCCCGCGTGCCACAACTAGAGAAGAGAATATCCGCGAGAAACCTGAGCAGACTGTGCGCCATAACGAGAAGATCCCACATGCCTCAACAAAGATCCCGTGTGCCACAACCAAGACCCAACGCGGCCAAAAAAATAAATAAATAAGGGAAATAAATAAAATAAATAAATATTTTTTTAAAAAATAAAAGGGTGCTGTGGAGAAACTATAATAATTTCCCCAAGAACCAAAGGTGGAAGGAGGTGTGAAGTGGGAGGAGTCAGGAAAGATACTTAATTCCTTGAAAGAGTGTATTAGGTACCTATGGTTGCACAGCAAATAACCCCAAACTGAGCAGCTTAAGACAACACACACTTATTGCCTCCTAGTTTCTGAGGGTCAGGAGTCTGGGAGTGGCTCAGCTGACTGCTTTTAGCTCAGTATCTCCCACAGGTTGCAAGCAAGGTGTCAGCTGGGGCTATGGTCATTTCAAGGCTTGACTGGGAGATGGTCCACTTCCAAGTTCACTCACATGGGTGCCAAGAGGCCTCAGCTTCCCATGGAAACGAACAATAGTTTCTAGCCATGTGAGCACATATACATGCATGAAGTATAAATGCACATATACATGCATGAAGTATAAACCGCACACCCATGTCTACACAACAGTAGCCCTGGCCTTTCCCAATTCCTCACCCTGGTCTTATCACCTTCCAGTTACAGACCTGAAACCAGATCAAACTGTTAACATCTGAATGTGTGCCCCTAAATTACATGTGACTCAAATATCACAATGACTCCCAGCTAGAAATTGATATTTTTGTGATTCTGAGAAGGCTACTTACTACCAGGGAACTTTGGTTGATTCCAGAAATCAAGATGGAGAACGATATTCTAAAGAATTATTATTATTACAATCATCAAGAGAAGTCAAAAAGCCTAAAAGATCTTACTCCTGAAGATGGTAAGTACTCTATTTTTGTGACTTCCCTTAATCGTATCTAAGAGCTCCATCAACTCATTCTGTCGTTTAAAATGTTTAAAGGCTTTGTTGCATATTAAGGATGGCCAGAGATTCCTAAACACTCCTTCCAAGGAGAGGTGGGGGGTCTATGTCACCTCCCCATGAACCTGGGGGGACTCTGTAAATATTCTGACCAGCAGAATACAGTGGAACAATTTCCCGGCCCAAGCCTTTAGAGACTGGGGGCCCTCGCTGCCTGTTTCTTGGGGCACTTTCTCTGGGAGTTTTGAGTTGCCATGTAAGAAGTCTGAGAGCCTTGAGACCGCCATTCTGGAGAGGCCAATAGCTCCACCTGAGCACAGCCCTCCCCACCAAGGTGACAGACACATGTGAGTAAAGTCATTTTAGCCCCTTCAGACCAGCCCATCCACCAGTGAGTATCACCATGTGACCTCAGCGAATACCGCACAGAGCAGAATAACCCAGCAGAGACTTGACCCAATTTCTAACCCAGAAAATTAAAGAATATACTAAAAGTGCTGCTGTTATAAGCCATTAAGGTTTGGGGTGGTTTTGAATTGCAGCAATAGATAACGGGAACAAATTTTAATTTTGAAACCAAAGAATTTGGTTGAATGTATACAAACAACATAAACGTAATCACATTTGGACTGTGGACTGAATATTCTTTTCACAGCTGACCCAGGTAGCGATGGAGGGGCAGGAATTGCTCCCACTTAAGACAGTTTGTGATAGACCCTAAAATAGTACAGGTCATAGAGTATGTAATGTAACTGTCTTACATCTTAACAAATTATCTCTTAAATGCCATTCATAACGTTTTCTAGTTTTCACACTTCCAACTGCCAAACATCTAGTCCCTGACTTATGGGATTCTATCCAGGGAGAGCACACGTTCACCCCTTTAATGATATAACTACCAAGCCCTTTAAATTTTTATTATTCTAGTCAATCGCCGTTCAAGCTAGTAGTGACCTGCTTCTCTTGCAGGACAATGAACAGTATGCATCTCCTCATGTTTAGAAATTGATCTTCAAAAACTAACCCACTGCAGGTCGGGTGAGGCCAGAGAGGCAGAAACCTCTGCACTCAGTAGGCTGAAACAGTGCCTCAAGGGCTAAGGAGCAAGGAAGGCCCAAACACAGTATTGTTACTAAGCCAGCATACCATTCCCACTGCCTCTATAATGAACATATCATCTAGAATATTAGGAGAACCAGAGTCTCAGCTTTACAGTCTGGAAATTGGGAGATAACATGGTTTGACTCATAAAACTAAGTATGAAAATATTATTAATTTTGTAGTGGTCTTAGAGAAATGTAGTTCAAAAGTCAAATAATTTACAGAGACCTCTTTCCCACTTATGACACCAATGAATCAAAATAGTAATAATTAATCTCTAAACTTTCAAAATGCTTGCTTTCAGTGTTCCCACACGCTCCTGAACATGATGCCTGAAGAAGCCCAGCAGCATGAGATGGTTTGAGATAGCAGAAAAGGCATAAGACAAGGATTTGGGAGCCATGCAGCTAGTGTGGATTGGCTATTAACCAGGTGAGTAGAGAGACAGACATGACTACACACCACTGAGTCTTGGTTTCTTAACCTGTAAAACCAAAGGGTTGAGGAAGAGCTTGTTAAGGCCCCTTCTTTCTCTGACACTCTGTGATTCTTTACTATTCTAGAAATGGCTGGGCCACCTAGAACGTTGGACAGCTCCTTCCACCCTACTATGATCATTATGCATAAGTAGAAAATTGCAAGGGACACAAACTAGCCTCATGAACACAAGGACAGATGTCCTTCTACAAAGGACAAGGTGTTTGCATAGTCAGGTCAAGGTGAAAACTACTGAGTGCTTTTACAATCAACTCTGTATCTAAGATCTACTTAGTAGGTGTCTCCTGCCTCTAACCTTCTTAAAGTCTGCTCAAATTGGGAGGTAATGGGTTCTTAATGTATTTCATAGAGAGGGAAGAAAATATCTACCTTCTATGGTATTATTTACAATTTTTATAACACACAGAGTATGTTAACTAACAACATTTTAAAGTTCTATATCCTTTATATCATTCATGCTATACTTTATACTTTGACTTTTGATCAACTATTAGTTGCAGAATAAGGCTGCCTAATACTGAAATCTACCAAGTTATATCTTACAATTTTAAATTTTAAAATAAGTTTTAAAATTGTGATGTGAGGCTTCATAAGCTCCCAAATGTAGCTCTCATTATTTTGACTCCAAATATTTGTTTAAATTGTTAAGAAATTTATTTCCTCAACAAACAAATACTATTTGTCAAATAAGTGAGTTTAAAATAAGAAATTATATATAAAAGAGCAAGTGAAAGACCGTACAGAAAAGATGGAGAAAGAAAATCATTAAAATTTTCATTTGACTTTTCTTTCTCTCAAAAATAAAAACAAATCAAAACCAAAAAAAAAGGGCTTCCCTGGTGGCGCAGTGGTTGAGAATCTGCCTGCTAATGCAGGGGACACAGGTTTGAGCCCTGGTCTAGGAGGATCCCACATGCCGCGGAGCAACTAGGCCCGTGAGCCACAACTACTGAGCCTGTGCGTCTGGAGCTTGTGCTCCGCAACAAGAGAGGCCGCGATAGTGAGAGGCCCGCGCACCGCGATGAAGAGTGGCCCCGCTTGCCGCAACTGGAGAAAGCCCTCGCACAGAAACGAAGACCCAACACAGCCAAAAATAAATAAATAAGTTAATTAATTAAAAAAAATCAGATATACAAGGAGTCTATAATTTCCGTTTTCCAGCAAAATTATAATACATATATTTGCAAATACATAAACCTCATGGATAATTTTGTTGCAGCTAGGAATATTCTTTTACCAGATTATAAATTTCGTCAGCATTCCTCTGTACAACCTACTTTATGATACTAAGCAATGCAAACACACTGCCAAACAACCAATGTTTTATTATTCTAACTTCCATTTCTTCCATGACATAATTTCCTGTAATAATCTCATTCATGCCTGAGTTCCAAAGACATTTTTGTTTATGATTTTCAGGTCAGTAGGCCAATAGCAGGAAGACCCATTCTGGAAAGGCTGAACTTATAGAATGAGTCCTGAAAGAATTCTACCACCACTGCTTATTTCCCAAGTAGGGATAATGTAAAAAAAGCAAATTTTAAAGACAATGGTTCTCATGCCATTTTTAGTCAAAAGCACTGGGAGATTTACAAAGATCAACTAATATGCCAATTTCTTTCAAATACTGCCAACATTTGATGCCAACACAATTACAAGCTGGAAAAATGGGTAATGAATGAGGCAGCTCATAATTTCCCTTAGAATGTGTATGTACAACTTATTAAGTGGCATAAAAAGCAAATTGAAACCTTAAATCTATGATTCATTGCTTTAGGGCATTCGAGTCAAACTCCATCATTTGGAAGTACCTAACAATAAGAATACATGCATTAGGTCACAAGCTGTTTTAGTAACACCTGCAATACCTTCACCTAACGAGGAGAATAAACAAGAACTTCACGTTCCTCATCGAATAGGAAAACTTAACAGTTTTAATAATATAATAATATATTTAATAATAAGCCCAAATTCAAACCCTGTATAAATGAAAATACTCACATGGAGGGCATTTTCTCTTCCACATTTTACTGTTCAACTCTGCAGCCTCCCTCACCTAAAGCCACCTTGTGGAAAAATGTGCCCCCAATTCTAGGTTGGTGTGGGTTTTTCCAGAGTAGGACTTATTTTGATAGTCTTAGGAGGCTCAGAAAGAATACGGTATTGTTTTCTTTGATGTCCCCTGTCCTCGTCCTCCCCAGCCCCCAACACACTTCACACCCACAACCTAGGTCAGGAGAAGGATGCCGCTGAATTCTCACTCAAAATCTCAAATCCCATCCCTTTGAAAGTATTAGCCAGGTCAAAGGTAGGAAGGTGAATGGGTGACTCTCCAAGGCTCTCCCTCTAAAATCACTTGTTTAACTTGTATACTATCACTTTCCTCCCAAAAGGGTTATACTTTCATTTTCTTCCAACTAGGGTTGACAGATTTTGCAAATAAAAATACAGAATGCCCAGCTAAATGTGAATTTCAGATAAACAACAGATAATTTATTAGTAAAGTATGTCCCGAATTTCACAGTAATACTTATACGAAAAATTTCTCTTATTTATCTGAAACTCAAATTTAACTTCGTCCCCAGAAGCTAATACTGGTGTAAGGGATGGCCTGGCATTCGAGCGAGGCACCAGGACCTTAGCTGACCCCAGATGAGGGTCGGAACATGACTACATTCTCACGTATCACAATGACGTTGCCAAAGGCAGGAAGTCCACAGCCGCCAGTAGTAATCTAAGCGCTCCCCACTTAACGCTTTTTGTTTTATATCCACACATGTGAGAGAAATAGGTGGTAATATTTGCTTTTCCACGATTAGCAACCTTTTTCGAAAACTCTGACAATTATACTAATTACTGAAGCAAAGGATCAGAGAAGTCAGCTGTTGCCACTGCTCAGATCCCAGTAAGACTTCCATTAGCAAAAATTAAAGCTGGCTTTCCTCTTTCCTGGCAATCATTCAGAGCAAACTTGTTTGTCTGTAGTACACCATGGCTGTTGTAGGAACTTTCCAGAGCAAAGAGTAAGCATCTGATACAGATAAAGATTAGATTAAAATGAAAGATTAAGCATTGGATAAAAGGATGCAACACATACCATATTATTTTCAAAATGAAAAGACTACTAACATGGAATCCTTTGATATGAAGGTAGATTATAAACATTGAACTTTCCCTTTTTACTAGCATTTGAAATTACTCTGCTCTTAGTGTTTGTGTCTCTGCTCAGTCTGAACTTAACTGGGGTTTCTCTGCCCTTCCCGATAAAAGTGAATCTTTTCTCCAAATGACCCTACATTTGTCTTAATTTGATTTTCTGGGTTTAGAGTATTTTCATCTTCTAGAAACCATTGCTTGTACCATAGTTGTTATCAGTTCTCCAATATTTGACTATGGCTCAAGATTTTTAAATTTTAAAAAAGAAGAAGAATTTAGACCTCTTAATTCACAAACACTCACCTATTCTGCACCCACGGGGTATTTCTCTCCCTCACCCCACTCCACCTCCTTCCCCACCCGCTACACTGGGGCTTCTTGCATTTGACATCATACAATTCCCTGAATAAAGGAGACTGGAGTTTTGTTACCAATGAAACGAACTTTACATTAGAGACCTCCAAATTGTGGATTTGGTATAAGCTTCTTTGAAAAAGTACTACTCCATTATTGGGAATGTTTATGCCCAAAAAGAAGATTCTGTGTTCTATTGTGTCAGAAGCTTTCAAAGTGCAATTGTTCAATTTGCAAACTGCAATTGGTTAACCAAGCTAAACTTAATTAGTCCAACGATCCTACAGCCCACATCAAACCCAACTGTTTGATGTATTCTGCGAGGTGTCCAAGGCGCCTACAGCTGTCTAAGTGGCACAATGAAAAGGCAGCTAGGCTTACGTCTGGGAACTGAAATGAGCTGTTCTAAGTGGAGCTTTTCTTCCATTTTCTGAGGCTGCACTGCTCTGACCTTCTCCAAATCAATCCTTTGCGGATTAACATGTAAAGCAGTGTCGAATTAATTTCAGAAAGGGAATATGAGATCAGCCTAGGATCATACAAAACATCTAACTCCTAAATACACTAATGCTTCTAGCCATTCAATGAGAAGCTGTCAATAAAGGGAAAAAAGTCGGGGATGGGGGTGGCCAGAAGGATTTGAAGGTTGGAGTAATCTATCAGACTAGTTAGCACATTGCCTACTTCTGTGGCATGGCTAATGCATTCCTCTAGAAGTTAATCCTATTTCTAAAGACCCTCCCGCTAGGAGCACATAGGCCGTGATGAATGAGAACTAAAATGCATTAAAATTCTCAATAACTTCACCAAAAGGCACACTATTAGATTCTGAGTGTCTACAATAAGATGGTTCATTAAAAGTGCTGGTCTCAAAGAACCTGCTTTTGTCCCTACACATTAGGAAGAAAGGGTCCAGTGTGTCACTTGTGACACCTGCAGCCAAAATATTTTTACATTAGGTTGTCCAAGTAATCACATGAGAAACACATGAAATGGAAAGGGAAGGCCTTTTCCACGGGCTAGCTTAAATACCATTATTATGCACCTACACTCAGGGGAGGATATGTGCTTCCACAGCATTAGCCACACAACAGCATCATTAAACCCACTTTTAAAAAATCAGACGTGAAAGAGCACTTATTCAATTTCCCTTGAAGAAGCTGCAGTGTTTGAACACTTCTCTTTTTCTCCCATTGTATTTTGCTTGTACTCAATTAAGAGATAATTTAGCCATTTATCACGACGTAGTTGAGGCTGAGCATTTATATAGGCATTTAGAACAACTTTTCTAACAGACAGAAATCTGTAACTATAAGATAGTTACTAGCGGTGGGCCTAATACTGAGTAGAAATTACATCTTGATGACTTAGTTTTTAGTCCCTGTCAACATACATAGGAAAAGACTGGACTATCCTCAAGAATGACTACAACAAATTACAAAAGAGTATCAGTTCTAACAACAGAAATGCCAAGAATTACACACTTGAGACAGTACAGAACTGAAAGGAAGCAGCAGGTGAAGGGGCTCTGAAAGACAAAACCACAGAGGAGGGAAGCACACCTAGAAATGGGAGGGACTCCCTGAGAATTATTTGTTGAATGAATTAATGAAAGAATGGAGTTGAACTTGGCTGTTGGGCTCAGGACATTTATGGCAACTCAATCGGCTCATGTTTTGCAAAAGTTCATCCTTGACGTGACACACGAGGTTCGGTGGGCCGCGCCTGTGTGTGTGTGTGTGTGTGTGTGTGTGTGTGTGTGTGTGTGTGTAGGTGGGTAGGAGGGTGGGAAAAGAACAGATGGAGGTGTGATCACGTCCACTTTGTTTCTGTGCTTCACAACTTACATATGTGCTGCATTTATTCTATTGTGTGAATTAAAAATTACACTGAAAAATTTGAAATAGTCATTTCCTCTGACCTTTCATTTTCACATAAGCATCTATTACTTCTTTCTGATTTAATCAAAACTACTATAAACCATCTATCTGTCTAAACTATGGTGCATCTGAACATAATAATAATGTTATGATACTAATAGTGCCATTTATGGAGAGCTTCAAATAAGCACCTGTTTTACATAAATTATCTCTAATCCTCACAATCCTTCAGGTAGGTGGCATCCTTGTTTTACAGATGGAAACCTGAAACTCAGAAAGGGCAAGTTCACTGTTAAAGGTCACACAACTAGCAGGCACCAGCGAGGGAAGTGAACCGAGGTCTGTCAGACACGAAAATCCAAGCTCTTTCCAATTCTCTACAAAGAAAAGAGCTGTCTGTTGTAGAAAAACAAAATATGGGTAACAGAATCTTTAAAAATCACTAGTACTTCTACCACCTCACACGAGGATTTGAGTGAAACTAGACTGAATCCCTTACACCCCAAAATATCTGGCGTCAGTCATGTACATTCCACTCAGGGAGGTACAATCCCCACACAATAAAGGGTGAAACAAACCAAACGGTCACCTTACAGCATAAAGGACGCAGGCTAGAGCCCACCAGGTGTTGGTAGTTTCATTTCACAATGCTTTTACATCACCTTAGGAAGGCTGGCATTGTGAGGGGCGGGCTGGACGCTGCATCCTGTATAATGTTTCCTTCTGCAGATCTGCCTTTATTTCCATCTGCCTTTTGTGCATAGTAAGAGCTCATGAGCATGAGGAAGAACAGAGAAAACAACTGCATTTCAGTGGTTTTGTTGAATCACTGCCAAGAAGACTTATAAATGTGAGTTGACTCAAATTGGTAGACACTCAGGCATCCATTCATTCATTCATTCATTCATTCATCCAGTTAACTGGCATCCCCAGCTAAGATGATCACTGTCACACTCACCAAAAAATAATGACAGAAAGAACTGGCTTGTGCCAGCTCTGCGAAACCCTCCTCCCCAAATCTCATGTTCAGCATTTTTCTCTAGTGTGACCTTGCTGTCATGATTTTAAAACAAGGTTTCAGTACTTCTCTAGCCTGAGTGTTCACACTGTCACCTCCTCAGCACCTCATTAATGTCTTACATGATATTTAAACATTTGTTTAAAGGGGGAAAAAAAAACCTTCAAGTATTTAATCTGAAGATTTAAGGCTTGTTGCTGAGTTTTCAGTACAAAAATAGTGATTATCCTAAAACTGATAAAAGTTTTAAGATACAAAGTCTAGAATTGTGGCCAAAATGAAAAGAGGAAAGAGAAAGGAGGAGAGAGGAAGGAGAGGAAGGGGAGAGGAGAGGTGGAGGGAGAAGATGGAGAAGGGAAACTGGCAGCTGGGTGCAGGGTCCCACGAGAAGCACGAGAATCATCGAGGGGCCTCCCTGATGAGGACCGAGAGCTGAAGCCAGCTGTCCTCACCTACCCATGTCCACCAATGAGCAATGTCAAGCCACGTGCAAGTAATGTAAAGTACTGCTGATATTATCTTTCTTTTAAGTATCATGGGGTGATCAAGGTTCAATCCTTATCTAATGGATGAAGCAACAGAGTGCACAAAGCATATCTGAATGATGGGTTTTTTTTAATCAACTTTTAATTTTGGAATATTTTACATTTACATTGTTTTTTAACATACGGCAGCCACAGTGGTTTTCTTTGTGATGGGCTTAGTGGAAGTGATGGCCACCAGCACTTCTACACATGGCCTCTCCAATCAAGCAATCAACAACTTGTTTGGGGATATATAGATAAAGACTTGGATGTAGATACAATATCTAGGTACTACTATGAATTTTATCTCTTGTGGTATTACAAAAATATGGTTATATAAGGCAATTATCCATGCCCAGAAAACGCACAGAAAATAGAACAATAACAGGACCAGATCTAATGGTTTATGTTTAGTCATAGCAGGGTAATGATTTTTTTTTAAAAGATAACTTTTTTTTTTTAACTGCCGATAGAAATAGCACTTAATCCAGAGTAAGGTTAAAAGAAATGAAAACACCCAAGTAAAAGTTAACATATCACTTACTAGACTTACCTGTTCTATAGGTCAGGACATAACCACACAGGTTTTCTTGACCTGTGTGTGAGCCTGGATTGCCCTGCTTTTTTTTTTTTTTTTTTTTTTTAAAGCACTTCCAAGTACAATAATGACTAATAGCTGTTTAATCTAATCTGAGATTCCACTGATCGTAGTACACATGCCAATTTCAGAAGTGTTAAAATGTGTGTTTTAGAACTGATGAAACAGTAATCAAGTTAAGCCCAAGCCAAGCAAAACTACGTTTCCTATTTATTTGGATAATGATGCACAATGCCAGGCAGAGAGTGAGAACTAGGTAAATATTTACTGGATCAATGGATGGTCTGGGAGGTAACACTCATCTGTTAACAAGAAATTACTTGCAGTTTGCTGACAAACCATCTTCTCTCCCCTCTGCACTTGTCCATACCTGGGACACCCCTCTCCCTTCTCCTTTGTTGTAAAGAAAAATCAGTTCAGTCATTTGGATACCTCTTCACTATGCATGATAACTTCCATGTAAACTAGAAATACTAATTTAACTTCCTTCAAGGATTCAAGAAGACATATCGAATCCTTTCATGTACTGTGGACTTGAAAATACGTGTATGTGTGAACTTCGTCTAGCATAAGACTAACAATAGTTTATTTACCAGCTTCAGATGTACAGGATGTGTATGTGCTCTTTCTCTGCATAGGGCAGGGAGATGGTACGTGCGCAAGTATGCACAAATGTGCTTCAGGGCAAGACACATGCTATGTAATTTACTTTATAGGTCCCCTACTACCAGATTTACAGAGTCAGTATAAATTAGACCCAACTGGGTTTTTGTGTTTGCATTATCTAGATAAACACTTCTCTGCATTTGAACTATAAAGACCAGGCCTATTTAGCTACTCTCCCCTCCCATCCATAGGGGACAAAACTCAATTTGTTGTCTTCAGAAATTCTCTGTGTATCTAACACTATGACATCAAGAGAAACAAAAGAGCACTGACACCATGCTTGCTGGAACATCAACAAGGAGGATGGAGGACAATGAACAGAGTTGGTACTAACGTATCCTCAATTCTCAACAGAAACAACAGGGACAACGTCAGGTTGTCAGAAATCCATAAACAGGCCACTAAACCTGCAGGCTCCCTGCTAACACAGGTGGAGAGAGAAATCTTCTTGTAAGTTATTGATGAAAGCCCACTGACAGGCTGTCAAAGAGGCACCTCAGCCAACAGCCCATGGACTGCTGACCCTCTGCCCTCCTCACCAGGCTTCCCTGCCATGCTATAGGATGCCATACAGTATGGTTAAAGCCGCCTCTGTTATCTCATCCAGAATTTCTCCTTCTTCTAGGCTTTCTTGCACCATGCTATGTGGAGACTTCCTCCACAGGGGACACAGAACCAAAGGCAAAACCTAGGTAAAAGGTACAAACACAGCAAAGCGAATGAAGACACATGCACAACCCTCTTAGCCATGAAAGAAACAAATTAAAATAAAGGGTGACATATTTTCCTCCTATTCAAGGGGTCAGATTTAAATCACTGAAGACACGGTGGTTGAATGGTTACACACACACACACACACACACACACACACACACACGTCGGTGGTGCTGTAAGTTAACACAACCTTTTAGGGAAGCGACTCAGCAGTGATGAACGGCCAGTCGTGAACAAGTTTATGGTCTTTAACCTGGTGGCCTTGCTCTTAGAGTTTGTCCTAAAACTTCTTTTTGAAAGAAAGAAATGATTTCACATAAAAATATTCAACGTAGCTTCAGAACCACAGGAATTTGAAGCGAACTAAATATCCAATAGCACAGAGACCACTAGAGAAATCCCATTTGGCAACTCGGCCAGCTATCTTAGCCACAGCTCTTCCAAGAAAGGAGCGTGAGGCGAGAGCTTCAGTGCAGATGGCTTATTTTAGAAAGTGAAGGTGAGTGGGGCCTAGGGAGACTTCAGAGGAGCGGTCTAGAACATGCCTCAGACTGTGTGCCCAAGGGAGCGTTCACCCGCTAGCTCCCATCCCTACGGGTCAAGGTGTGGCCAGTGGGAACTCTCTTCCCAGGCGTGCCTGTATGAACGGCAGGTGGGCGCCAGCAGGCTCCCACGTTGCATGAGGCAGGGCAGCAGCAGGCACAAAGCAAGCTGTGGGAGATGCAGTCAGACTGTAGCTGCGTGAAGCTGGCCACGGCAGCAAGGGCCTGGGGAGAAGGTGCGCACTAGAGGAATCCAGTACATCTTTGCCGTAATTTTTTAACTATAAAGGCGACATGCCAACACTGGAACACACTTCTAGTATAAAATCTGGTGGAAAAAAAACCACCCAAAATTCTCTCCACACTGAAATGAGAACACCATAAACTGATTTTTGCTTATGGACGTGGCCTATAAACTTCTGGAAAAATGAAAATAACTGATATATTAACTTAATGTGATAATGGAATTTTTGTCTTTTATGTTATTTTCATTACAATACAGTTTGTACAATAAGTATGAAATTTTAAAAATTTTAATCAGCCAGGATCTCTAAAGACAGGTCTAGCTCAACGATTCTGAAATTTTACTGATCCTGGAAAGCTTCCAAGATGACTATTTCTGATAATCACCCTATTGTTTTAAGGCTAAAAAAAAAAAATCATAATTATAAGTAATCAACCATGATAAAACTCTGAACATTATACTGCCTAGATTTCAAATTCCTTTAGTTTTGTATTAAAAGTAACGATAAAAAAAAAAGTAACGATAGCCTTTGTGTCAACCAATTCTTGAGATTGGTTTAGTTTTCATGCACATGTGGCAGGTCTGTGTGTATGTGTACAAACATATGCATATATACAGTACTAAGTGACTTTTAAGGAGATGAGCTTCATTCATTTTCCAAATCAGTTTGATTTCTTGATTCAATTAAAATGCAGGTGGTGGTTCCGGTTCTACCAGTGTTGGTCTAGATCCTGTGGAGTCCGCAGGGCCCTCCCAGCCCCAGGATTCCATCACTCTACAAGCACAACTAGTGTGACTGAGAGCGCTATCGGCAACCCTGACCGTCATCCACAGACGGCATGTGTAACCTCTATGATGCCACAGCACAGCCCTGGGGAAGGAGCTACCAGGGAACAAGTGGCAAGGTGGAATCAGCACTATTTCAAGGATAATAGATGCCAGCTGATGGGATGTGGCTTTAAACAATGAAGAGAGAACTAGAAATCTGGCAGGCCGCCAGCCCACACCTCGGAGGGGACAGGGAACAAAAGGCAGAGATGGTGAGGGCCATCTTCTCTAAACAATTGAGGACTGGAAATACCTGGAAGGGGGAGGATGTGTTCTCACCTGGCACAAGGAGTTAGAATAGAGTGATATAAAAATATTAGGAAAAATGAAAGAATCCCACCAACTTCCATTCTGTGAGCTATGATTTTAACGTAAGAGTGACGATGGGACATCGATCAAAAACTATGACTTTGCATTATACTACACACTTCATGAAATAATTCTTGACAAGCTTACAAAAATTTCAGTTGTTTTAATCCAATATTTAAAATACAGAATCACCTTTACTACTAATGATTTAAGTACTTTTTCCAATGAGTGAGCCTTTTTTTTTTTAATTATTATTTTGGCCGCGCAGACTGCCAGGGAAGTCCCTGATAAACCTTTTAATCTCCCTGCTCCATTCTTTTGTTATGTTCTAGGAGTTGATATTTCCAATAAGAGAGGCTGGGCACATGACAGAAAGAGCTTCTCTGATTATCACATAAGTGAATTTTTCCTTCTTGATCTTTAACATTTGGTGTCTGTTTTTCTTCTTAATTCCTCTACTTTCCATTCTACTACGTTGCTGATGGGATGTTTTGTCCAAATAGCAATACATCAAAGGCATATGCCAAACACCAATTTTAACTTTTTAAGTGACCAACAAGTGGATCCCCATGCAAGTTTGTTTATAATTTGGCAGGAAAATATTTACTAAAATATAACTAAAAAAATATAAAATGGAATGTAGTCCCTACTGACTGTGAGATACAAAGAGAACACCAGTGCTCATATGGGAAGTCTTCCCCTAGGAGAGGGGTCTCAGGAGCTGCAAAGGCTGTTTGGTGGGCTGATGAGGAAAGACCATTCCAGGAACGTGATGACGCTGTTTCCAGGAGGACACAAAGGCAACAGCAAGCAGGCACATGAAAGAGTCATTAAGTGGTTGAGCCTGAGATGAAAGGAAGAGCGGAGCTAAGTCTGCGAAGGAAAAAACACAGGAAGTGATAGATCTCTGGTGCCTACATGAAGAGTCTTTAAAAATAAAAAGTGGAGCTTGGATTTGGTCCAGAGTTGGCTGGAAGATCTCGGTGACACTTCACAGAGGAACTACCTCAGAAGAAGGGTGGAGGATGAAAATGAGGGTTCTAGAGGCAACAGACCAACAGGAGGGGGCGAAGATGAACTCTGGGGCTAGAAGCAAGAAGCTGGAAGAGGAAGGAGGAGCTGATCATGACAAGTAGAGAAACAGCATTCCCAGACTCCCTAAAGGTAAGGCTTTGGAGGAAACTGACATGAGTGGGCCAGTTAGATGCACTCACAAATTTGGAAGAAGGAAGAGAGGCAGCTCCCTCCTGCTGCCGGGGCCACTGTGTGTCCAGGCCCCAGCCTGGTGGGAACAGGCAGGTCGAGTATCCCAAGGCCCATGATTCCTGGGTGTTGCGAGTAGGTGCAAAGGCAGTGGGGGCCTGAGCTCTGGTCTCAGCCACTCCTAAGGTCAGCAGCTCCAGTGGCTCCGCTGACTCTTCCGCTTCCTTATCGGCGGGGCACTTCAAGGGCTTTCCTAGGTCATTCTTGGAGTCAGCCCAGAGTCAGCGTCTCCAGCCCTCTCACTAATCGCCCAAGTACCCAATTACCTACAGTCATCCCTTCCTGCTCAGAAGACCTGGAATCAAACCCTATCATGCCTACAGTGTGTCCTCCATCTCCAACTCATACTGAGTAAACCAGTAATGTTCTGTTTTGTGACATCTTCCTGGACGGCTACATCAAGTTGTACGCCATGCCACACACTGTTGGTGAAGTTCCACAACACCACAAATGAAATACGTATCATTACTCCCATTTTACAATGAGGAGGCTTGTCTACATTTACACAGTTAACAATAGAACTGGGAATCCATTCTGCTATACTGCCTCCCAGTAAAAGTTTTCAGCGTGAATACAGGACAAATATTCAAATGAGAGAAAGGTAGGAAATGGAGACAACAGAGGGACCAGTGTTGGCTTAATAAGTACAACTATGATTTGGGTATGTTTACAGGCAGAAGGAATAAAGAAGAGCAGAAAAAGGAGAGTCACGTGTGTGGATAAAGAGTTCTAACAGTAGATCCAGTGGTGTAGACAAGTAGTAGGGAGGGCTGTGGGCAGAACGGATGGTGCGCTAAGGACACCTACGAGGCGAGAATACAGATGGCCGGTGGCAGGTTGGGAATGGAGGTGCCTCGCAGAATCCATGAGGAGCATATACTTGAAGTCTGTTTTGAGCATAAAAAAGGATGAGAGGCATAAACTTAAGCAAAGTGCTAAAGGTCACCAAGAATTCTTCAATGAGTGTATTCAACTGGGAAATGCAAAATACTGTGTTGCTAGAAGGGAGAAGCGCATCATTCCGAAGGCAGAAAGAAACTCAGTGATGAGTATTCTGTTTACAGGTTTTCCATGTTCTGAGAATTGGAGAAAGGATTAAATTTTGTTGTATGTTCCTTCAGTAGGTTCAGAAGGAACTGAATAAAACCAGGAATCAGGATAGAACATATCAGCAAGGGGGTGGAACATGACGAGCAAGACTGAATTTCTTGAAAGAATGTTCCTACTTCTATCTCCTAAGAGCTCAGCACTTGGTAGATGGGACTCAGAAGTCTGTGGAATGAATGAACAGCTTATGCTTCGCTACAGTAGGCAGGGTCAACACCCAGGAAATATCAGAGAATGTGCAGGACAAAACTCACTCAAGGGGAGGACTTTTCTTTCCTTCATTCTTCCTTTTTTTACAAAGGGGTAATGGCTTATTCAGCATTTTTTTCTTTTTTTCTAATTATAACATATAACATAATACCATATTTTCACTAACAGCAAAAACAATTCACATTAGTAGGGCTTCTTCCATCCACCAGAGTTAATTTTTTAAGTGGATAAGCAATTAACCATGCCAAGTAGATTAAAATTGATCCCTAGCATAAAAGTTGTGATCAATAAAAAACAATCTGTAAATTTGATTGCATAAATCCTTTTTACTTAGGTCCACCATAAGCATAATTTTCAGGACCACTCCTTTACTCTCAACTACTGGAAAAGAAAATGTAATAACATTATTGCTCTGGAACTTAGTTTCCAGACAACGACAATACGCCTATTTTAAAATTTTGAAACATTCATGGAAGACAAATGTGCGATTATCAGACCATACTGCTAATCACAGAAAATGTGTGATTAAAAAGCCCCTTGGGTGTAGCCAAGCTCCGCAACGACTACAAAAAAATGCTCTCAAAAATGCAGCATGCCTTATTTAACTGGTTCCAACAGCCCCTGACTGGTTTTCATGGTTTGGCAACTTTATACATTCTGCTTTGGCGTCCTGCTATGAGGATCTAACTAACTCCCCCATCGTCCATTTCGTAGTTATGCCTCTTTTGCCAGTTCTACTGAACGCCTGTGAAACTTCAGATAACACACCAACAACCCCACTGACGGTTTTATCTTCCGGAAAGTATGTCGTGCTGCTCAGTTTGTGAGAGAAGCACATCAGTACTCAACCCTTCAGTCCATTTCTCCTCTGCGTCTCCTGCCACCTCTGCCACCAATGACATTACCCAATCTAAGGACACTTCTACTCAGTTCAGCAGCAACTGTTGTATCTTCTATTGTCTATAGATTCATTCAAAAAGTTGATACATACCAACTTTTACTTAATGACACATGAATTACATTACTACAGTTAGTAATGTAATAGATATAGATATTATTTATTACAAAGCCAAACAGTATGCTGGGATTACACTGCCTTCTCAGTGGGTTCACTGTGTCATTCAATGGAGAATATTACGAGTATTAAAATAAAGAAGATACTCTTTTTTTCCTGCTCTAACAGATACAGTTATATAGTAGGTTGAATGGCAGCCTGTCCAAAAGACATGCCCATGTCCTAATCCCTGGAATCCTGCCTTCTTTGGAAAAGGTTCTTTGCAGATTTAATTAAGGATCTTAAGATGAGATCATCCAGGATTACCCAGGTGGGCCCTAGGTCCAAAGACAATTGCCCTTAGAAGAGAAGGAAGAAGAAAAGACACACACAGAGGAAGATAAAGGCAGAGACTGGAGTGATGAGGCCACAAGCCAAGGAAGTTGGCCACCACCAGAAGCTGAAAGACACTGTGTTCTCCCCCTGGAGGCTCCAGAAGGAACACCACCTTGATGACACTTTGAGTTCAGACTTCTGGCCTCAAAACCTATAAAAGCCATAGGAAACGAATATCTACGTCCAGGTTTTACTAAGCTCTTACTCACAGTACACATACTAGCAATTTCCTTTCTCTTCCAGAGATTCTCCTCCTGGAGGGCTCTGTCTCATTCCACTTGCAATGGGTTAATCTAGGCTTCCTTTCTAATTGTCTAATAAGCTGTTTCGATAAATTGGACCCACTGTTTCCTGGATCTCATGTTTTTATCTTTCTTGGTTTCCTTTCTTATTTGGCCAAAGCGTATCCTCAAGTAACTTCCTAAGAAAAGACACTCATAAAGCTATCTTTCTGAGACTTTCAGTGTAATGTCCCCAAATCATTGATTATTTGGTGGAAACGACTGTAGACTTAAAATCATCCTCCCTCAGAAATACAGCACACTGCTCATGTTCTTTCCCTCGCAGATATCTGTATTCATCCCTCTCTTAAAGTTTTTAGAATACTCCCTTTATCCTTGGTTCCAAGAGAATTTCGCAAGGATATGTCTAGATATATCTACCTAAAATCCACTCTGCTTGGCTGTATGTAAGACCTTTCAACATCAAGAGCCATGGTATGGGCTTCCCTGGTGGCACAGTGGTTGAGAGTCCGCCTGCCGATGCAGGGGATGTGGGTTCGTGCCCCGGTCCGGGAAGATCCCACATGCCACGGAGCGGCTAGGCCCATGAGCCATGGCCGCTGAGCCTGCGCGTCCGGAGCCTGTGCTCCGCAACGGGAGAGGCCACAGCAGTGAGAGGCCCGCGTACTGCAAAAAAAAAAAAAAAAAAAAAAAAGGAACCAGCCCTGCCCACACCTTGATCTCAGACTTCCAGGCTGCGAAACTGTGAGAAAATAAATTTCTGTTGTTTAAGCCACCTAGCCAGTGATACCTTGTTATGGTAGCCCTGGCAAACTAATACACAGGGTAACATCAGCCTCCTACTGCATCGTCCCATGGGAAGTGAGCACTATGAAGCTCTGCAAGTAACACAAGGTCTGTTCTCTGATTCAGAAATTTCGTGTTTCTTGTCAAAATATGTCTATATCTATATATAGACATATGCTTCTTTGAGGTACCAGTACCACACTAACTGTGCTAGTTATCACCCAAAGTCACTCAATTGCTTTAAAGATAAATACTTTACTTGGGTAAAACTACCTGAGCATGTAACCGGGCCCTGTTTTCAGCCCTCCGCGACAGATACAGCCTAAGTTCAGAGCCTGTAAGGATTCTGCTGAGTGTCCCTCCATAACTTCACAGCTCCATGTGTACCCTAGGCTGCACCAGCCATGATTCCTCCATCTGTTTTCCATCTTCCAGAAAATGGCTTAACTATCATCTGCTGATAACCATCTCTTACTTTCTTTGATGTTGTAGATATTTAACTTTTACTCTCATACAGTCATTTTAATGGGGGCTCAAGAAGGGAAAAGATGAACACGTGTGCAGATTGCCATCTTAAACTAGAGGTGCCAATAGTTTTTCTTGAATATTGTTTCCTGATACCAAAGAAGAGATCCAGAGTTAACTACAATTAACATTCTCAAGTAGCTAAATGAACACATGACAGGTTCTACAAAACTTCCTTTTCAAAACTTTTTGCAAGCTCTACTGAAAATTTTTAAGGAAAATTGAAGAAATAGAAATCTTTGAGGACAGCCTAAGGGTAGGAAAGAAGTCAAAACTTTCAGCATATAGGGCTTCCCTGGTGGCGCAGTGGTTGGGAGTCCGCCTGCCGATGTGGGGGACGCGGGTTCGTGCCCCGGTCTGGGGGGATCCCACGTGCCGCGGAGTGGCTGGGCCCGTGAGCCATGGCCGCTGAGCCTGCGTGTCCGGAGCCTGTGCTCCGCAACGGGAGAGGCCACAGCAGTGAAAGGCCCGTGTACCGCAAAAAAAAAAACACAACTTTCAGCATATAGAAATAAAGTTCTGAGGTGGATGGACCTAGACTCTGTCATACAGAGCAAAGTAAGTCAGAAAGAGAAAAACAAATACCGTATGCTAACACATATATATGGAATCCAAAAAAAAAGTGGTCATGAAGAACCTAGGGGCAGGACGGGAATAAAGACACAGACCTACTAAAGAATGGACTTGAGGACACGGGGTGGGGGAAGGGTAAGCTGGGACGAAGTGAGAGAGTGGCGTGGACGTATATACACTACCAAATGTAAAACAGATAGCTAGTGGGAAGCAGCCGCATAGCACAGGGAGATCAGCTCGGTGCTTTGTGACCACCTAGAGGGGTGGGATAGGGAGGGTGGGAGGGAGACGCAAGAGGGAAGAGATATGGGGATATGTGTATATGTATAGCTGATTCACTTTGTTATAAAGCAGAAACTAACACACCATGGTAAAGCAATTATACTCCAATAAAGATGTTAAAAAAAAAAGAAGAAGAAGAAATAAAGTTCTTTTATCAAAAGAACTACTTTGTCCGGAAACTGAAAAATGTTATATTTAGGTATTGAATTTTTTGGATTTAGATGTTCTTAGTAGGTAGAAGGAATATATTTTAAACTTTTGTAAGATACAGTTTCTTACATTCTGTTCCAGAACTGGTCTCTGAATCATCGACTCTCAGAAATCTCACTAGGAATGCTCCCCCAATGACTTGCCCTCGTCTAACAGCATCAAGATAATTGATTAGACACAAGACAAGCAGCCCAAGATACAGGATGCAGCCATGCTCTTACAGCTCAGATTTTCTGCCTTTCTACCACCACAGTGGAAGGGGGAAAAAATCCTCGCAGTTCCCTAAGAGATGTGTTCTTGCACATAAATTGGCATTTAGACTCAGTTAGATACCAAAGACCTGGTCCTTTAAAGCCAAGCAAGGAAGTCCCAGGCAGACAGGTTACTGCTGCTACATATGCGTTAGCCCCTCTCATCTATGTCCAATCTACTGCTTGGCAAGTGGCCGTCTGGCTTTTTTGCACTCAAAGCTATAACCTAAGGAAAGGGCAAAAGGTGAAAGAAATACCTGATGAGGAGGAAGAGGAAGGAAAGAAAAGAACACAAGGATTTACCTTACTGTCAACTTGACTGGACTCCCAGCAGGCAGGCTATCATACTAGAGAATCCCAATGAAGGATCTAGCATAGAGCACACAACTGCGAAGCTCTTCTCCTTAACAGCGGACTCAGTTAATGTATGAAGAGAGTTGGTTACACACGAAATAGCAAAGTAAGTGATGGCTAGAGCTCCCCAACCTCCCTTGCAGCCCAGACAAGGATTCCTGTGGCCACAGATAGATTAGTGCATGCCAGGCATAGTTCCGAGCACTTTACAGCCATTGCTCATTTCATACTCATAATATATTATCTTTGCTTTGCAGACAAGGAGAATGAGGCACAGAGAGGTTAAGTAACTTGCCCAAACTCACACAGCCAGTAAGTTACAGAGCCTCAAACCTAACACTGACAGTGGTTCCCTAACTCCTTGTTCACTGTTTCCCAAAACATTACCTTTAAATTGCTTTCTCTCATTTAAGAAATGAAGATTATGCTAACTCAACAGTCAACAAAATGTGTCCTCAAAGGTAGGTAGGAAAAAAAACATGTTCCCTCAAAAGATAGCCCTCATGGAAGCATGAACCTTGAAAGGACTGTGAAGCATTACCAGATTTACAGCCACCTTCTTAGCACCCAATTTTTGGTTTCAATAGTTGGATGACTAAAGTTAGCACAGGAGTTTGCTCTTTATTTTCCAGTTTCTGGAAGAGCAAAAAAAAGTGAACTTTCTCCCCTTGGAGGACATGAGACACAGAGGGTGCATAGAACCCTCCCAAAATAGGAAGCCTTTTGACAAGCCTTTTGAAACAAATTTATCTTAAAATATTTGACTTGGACACTGATTCTGTATGGAGATTTTAATACTCAGAAAAGGCAGGACACGATATGGAAATATCTACAGTAAAAAGAAGAGGATGGGGCGTTAGCCAAGCCAGAAGGATAAACCAGATAAAATAAAGGGAAAGATTCCAAAACAAGAAAGAAAGTGGTATAGGTGCCAAAGACTCCCACACCAAAATTACTGCAGCTTTACGTAACTGAAGTAATTGCATCTTGATAGTATTTGTAGTGATCAAAATTAGCCCACAAACTGTGGACTTAAGTTTTGAGAAGAGTCTCCTTCACGGATCTGTCCAGAATGAAGAGAATTTGCTGGTATCTAGTATTTATCTTTGGACACATTGTGGCTCTTCATTAATACTTAGTAGTCACATAGTTTCTTCACATTGAGGTTATCTGATTCCAAATGCAGAAGTGAATTTTCTTCTCTAGTTGGGAGTGGGTGTATATGAGAGGAAAAAGACAGCAACTGAGCATGCGTGTGCCCAAGTATGGGAGGCACCAAGAGTCAGAGAGTGACCCATTGCAGGAGTGACCGAGTGTGAGAACAACTAAGTGCGAGCACGACCCAGCACAAAACAGACTGAGCGTGAGTGACTAATTGTGAGAATACGCAAGGGCGAGCGTGACCTATCGCGAGAACATCGTGAGCGAGGCTAAGCACAAGCATGGCCCAGTATGTCCTAGGGCTTTGGGTGGTCCAGCACACGGTGGCTATGTATAAAGAGACTCTTCCCGCAAATACTTCTAAGTTCTGAGTTCAACGATAAATTTTCAGGTTGAGAAACAAGAACAGGTTCTTTGAAAAAGAGTAGTCACCCATCAGGAGTTGCCTGGGACCAAGGACCAGTGAAGCACCACCTTGTCCAGTGCAAGCCTTCCCAAGGAGACCACTATCCTCGATACCTGGATGAAGCTCTTCAGCCTCGTCTCACCCATCCTCAGTGCCCTGGCCTTATGGAACCCCACAGGGAACCCAAGGGCCGGGGAGGAGCCATTTCCAACAGAGCAGGCAATTGCTTCCAAGATTTAAAGCCAGGGGATTTCAAGACGTCTGACTCACATTATCAGTAAAGCAACTTACAGTTTTGTCTTTCCTAAAAATTGTGACAAAGACTTTAATTTCATATTATGTCAAGAGTTTTATGGCGCCAAGAAGCTTTCCAGTACTGAATACTCCTATATGAATCCCACAGAAATCAGACAGCAAAAGCAGCAATCATAGCTATCACCTTTTGGGTCAAAATTTTGATTAAAACCAACTGACAACGAAAACATATTTTATTAGCAGTAAGATCAAATCCAGAGCATATGTCAAAGCTGTAAAGTCATAATTTCTCTAGATTACAGCTGGAAGCAGTAATTTTATAACTCGGCCCCTCCCTGGCCCATAAATCCAAATATAGTTCAGACAGTCTCTCTGAACTACAGGGTGATATCCCACTCAGTGCGGGTGCTGTCCTGCTCAGTGCAAGACCCTGGGGAGGTGCTCCTTTCTCTGGGGTACCACTCCCCCAGCAGGGCTACGCCAGGGCTCCCTGCTCCCGCCTGTTTATGGACCTGGGTGTGTCTCCCAATCCAGGGCCGGGATCAGGTGTCACAGGAGTACTGTGTTCCTGCATGCCCTGCATCAGCTGTTAAAGGGCAGACATGCCCCTGGAGTGGTCTAATTAGCCGCTATAAGGATGTCATATTTTGCCAGCAATAATCAGTACCAAGTCCTTTTTAGACATGAAAGTATCCCTTCAGAGGTGGCGCCCTCTTTCTGTGCGCCGCTTGTGCTTCAGTCACTGCCACAAAGAGCTGATTCCCATTTTTTTTTTAATCCAACCAGAAGTCACCTGGCTTGTATTCATCTGCTAGCTGACCATGCCCACATCTAACTAGTCTTCTTACTCAGTTATGCCATGCAAATATGCCCATGACCTCTTCCTGACTCCTAATCCCAATGCCACTGTCTGAATTCTCATGGTTTGCTTGGATTAGTGACACAGTCTCCAAAAAACCCCCAAGTCAATCCACCACTCCTCCTAGCCACTATCACAAGATTTTTCTGGAACACAGTCCTGCTCCAAGCTCAGAGGGGCTGACAGTTCTCCACAGGCAAGCCTTCTATCCAGGCAAATTAATCTGCTTCTCCCATTGCAAAACAGGATCAAGAACTATGCTCACCCTGAGGCTAAGATTACTATTTTGCTTACTAGTTCAGTGAAAATCCAGGTGCTAAAAAAAAAAGGCATTAAGTGTTAAGGAATGAGCTAAGCATTTTTTTTCTCAAGTAGTAGGAACTATACCAAAAATGTTTGTGGAATGGTGATAAACGTACACAAACTGGATGGACCTTGAAGTTCTTAGCACTGGGATTTGCTATGCTTATTGTTCAGAAGGCTATTTATAAAGGTTTTGTGGGCTTCCCTGGTGGCGCAGTGGTTAAGAATCTGCCCGCCAATGCAGGGGACACGGGTTCAAGCCCTGGTCCGGGAAGACCCCACATGCCGCGGAGCAACTAAGCCTGTGCGCCACAACTACTGAGCCTGCATTCTAGAGCTCGCAAGCCACAACTACTGAGCCCACGTGCGACAACTACTGAAGCCCGCACGCCTAGAGCCCGTGCTCCGCAACAAGAGAAGCCACA
This sequence comes from Hyperoodon ampullatus, assembly GCF_949752795.1. NCBI lineage: Eukaryota > Metazoa > Chordata > Mammalia > Artiodactyla > Ziphiidae > Hyperoodon > Hyperoodon ampullatus. The sequence goes on from NC_136918.1 coordinate 138,079,216, forward strand.
ACAAAGAGAAGCCCGTGCACTGCAAGGAAGAGTAGCCCCCGCTCGCCCCAACTAGAGAAAGCCCATGCGCAGCAATGAAGACCCAACACAGCCATAAAAAATAAATAAATAAATAATAAAAAATAAAAATAAAAGAATAAAGGTTTTGTGAAGACCTAAAGCATTACAAAAACTGTGCACTATGTTACACAAATTTTTATAATCTGAGGCTCTTTTGTAAATAGAAACCTCTGGTACATAACTCAAAATCCACCCAAATACAAATTGTAACAAACTTTAGACATTTAAAAATACAACACAAAAGACAGCATCTTGGCCATGTCCACATCAGGAAAAGTCCAAACGGAATGAAAGAGGCTGAGGCTGAATTATAAATCCCAGCAAAAAAAAAAAAAAAAAAAAAAAAACCTCTATTAATCAAGAGGGCATTAATGTTTAACTTATCTAGTGGGTGCTAGTATCACAACTCCTTACTCTCAAACACACAAAATTATCAGCAGAAATGGAATGATACTTGTTTTTCTTTAAAAAAAAATGCTTTCCCAGTAATGTTACTCCACAGAAGAGCAAACATTCGTAAGATCCACAGCGGTCAAATGGTAAGAAATGAGTGGTAATTTTTACACACTGGAAGAGTTGGTTTTTCATAAAAGTATAATTTAAGAGAAATGTGTGAGTTAGCTGCGATCAGGAACCTTGTGTCAAGCTCGATAATGAAAAAGCCCCTTTTGTCTTCATGGGCTCAGTACAGCCCAGCCCCTGTTAAAACCCTGACATGCTGTGCAGCTAACCAATCTCTTACACTGGGGGGTGTGGGGTCGGGGTGAGGGAACAGCAACAAAATATAAATTGAAAACAAAATGGATATGTTTCCTGAAACAAAGCCAAAATCTGAATAATCCTTAGGTAATGACCATTTATGCAGCTGACAGTTTTCCAAGTTTTTCTTTCCACCCTTTTTAAGTAACATGGGAATCTGGTCCAATTTTAAAGTCAGAGATTACTCAGAACTATTTTTAGGTCATTTCATCCCATTTTTAGTTGACTTGTGTAACCTAGGCAGTAGTTTCATTTCAAAGCTGCAGTGGAAGACATGCCTGAGTTCTCCGCGCACCAGTGCCAGGATGCAAGCCTCCGCCCTCCCAGGAAACTGGCCAGTGATATTCCATCTCCCTTCCTGCTGTCAGCTTCTTGGTAATGCAAGTTTTCCTTCCTTTAGTAGTGGGTTAATCATGGTCCTCCCTCCCCGCAAATATATGTCCATGTCCTGATACCCAGACCTTGGGAATGTTTTCTTACTTGGAAAAAGGGTCTTTGGAGATGTAATTAAAGATCTTGAGGTATGATTCCCGGGGCGGGCTCTAAATCCAATGATATATGTCCTTTTGAGACAGACGGAAGAAGATACAGACACAGAGGAGAAGGTCACATGAAGACAAAGGCAGAGACTGGAATGATAACTCTACAAGCCATAGAATGCCACGAACTACCAGAGGCTGGAAGATGCAAAGATCCTCCCCCAGAACCTCCAGAGGAAGAGGGGCCCTGCCGACACCCTGATGATGGACTTCTGGCCTCCAGAACTGTGAGAGAATAATTTTCTATTGTTTTCAGCCACCCAGTTTGTGGTCATTGGTTTCACCAGCCACAAGAAACTAATACATTCCAGATACACAGATAAACTATTCTCATTTCTAACATTACTTAAACAGTAATGCGGACCAACTTCACATCTTTGGAGCAATCTAAGCATTTGGTCTCTATAGTTATATTAAATAAGACTGAACATAGGCATTGCTTCACATATTCAATACTGTGCAAATACCCATAGTTGAAAAGACACAAGAGGTTGATGGACAGAATTAGCATGTTCACTTCAAGAAAAAGTAAAAAAAAAGAAAGACATTTTTCAGTATTGCTTTAGTAAATATGGATTAAAAGGGAGAAAGCTTGTTTCAGTCACAGGCAGATGGCTCTTTCAGAAATAAATCTGAAACTGTTGACCATCTTCCTTAGATTCACATGTTAGGAAGCAGGTGGGGAAGATGCCCGACTCTAAAATCTCTCTCACACACATTTTAATGACTCATTATTTTGTGAGAATTTGCTTTTCTTCCTATATAGAAATACAACCACACTTCAGCTTTATTATAGAGTGCAATTCTCAAAAGGACGTAAAAGAAAAACCAGACTCACAGATACAGAAAACAAACTAGTGGTTACCAAAGGGAAGAGGGGCAAATTAGGGGTATGGGATTAAGAGATACAAACTACTACATATAAAAAAGATAAGCAACAAAGATATATTGTATAGCACAGGAAGCTGTAGCCATTATCTTGTAATAACTTTTAATGGAGTATAATCCATAAAAACATTGAATCACTATGCTCCAACCTGAAACTAACATTATAAATCAACTATACTTCAATTTTTTAAAAAGGGGGTAGAAGAGATAGGTAGCTGTTCAGGGAAGAAAGAACTGTAAGAGGACAGATGGCAGCGGGGGACCACTGAACGCCTAAGAGGGCAAGACATGCATGACAAGATAGAAGATCTTCAAAGACAATGCTCAAAATGTGGGCAAAGGAAATTAATAGACACATCACGGAAAGGACCTAAGTCAAAAGTTCACAGGAAGATGGTACAGTTCATTATTAATATCTCACGTGCATGTTTCTCAAATTTTCACAATGTTTTAAGATACAAGGAAGCTCCTCATACCCAAATACTGACCTGTAAGGATGTTTTGCAACATAAGTGTGTCTTCCAACCTAACTACATTAACACAAGTAAAACTCAAAACGCTTACTAACTTGAATGATAAATTGTAAAGGTAACATTTATTTTACTGAATGCCAAGACTACTGAAGACCAAAAGTGTTATTTAGCTTATAAATGGTCCACTTGTAATTTGCTAGCACAACTTTAGAAGTGCTTTCAAGCAGGGGAAAAAACACTCAAAATATAAACAAACTCTCATCTTCAATAAGACTCCATTACTGTAAAAGGTTAAGGATGGATCTTAAATAGCTCATAAACAGAGAAAGTATGCCTGGATTGATTTAAGAAACCTGTAAAATCTTATAGATTTACTTACCCTAGTATAAATTTCATCACTAACCTTTACAGAATCATAGAACTGAGGTAGGCACATTGTCCAACACTTAAATTTGGTTTAAGGTAAAAATTACTAGTCCCAAATATAAAAATTACCTATCTCTAGAACAAGTGGGTAGATATTAAAAATAAATTCAGTCTACCTTTACTGTTGAATCAGTATTGCTTCCATAACTATTGATGAAAACTTGAAAAATACCCTCCATGGAACAATATTCTAATATCAAAAATTTTTTTCATCTGAATCTTAGCATATTAAGATATAATTGATTAATATGGATAATTTCCTTTAAAGTATTTTTAGATTGCATATAGTGAAATTATGATATGCAGAAATGATAAATGTCTCATATATTTTAAAATTAAAACTAAGTAGTGGGACTTCCCTAGTGGTCCAATGGTTAAGAATCTGCCTTCCAATGCCGGGGACACAGGTTCCATCCCTGGTCGGGGAACTAAGATCCCACGTGCTGCAGGGCAACTAAGCCTGCTCGTTGCAACTACTGAGCCTGTGCACCACAACTAGAGAGCCCACGCACCACAATTACTGAGCCTGCGCACCACAACGAAAGATCCCACGTGCCTCAACTAAGACCCGACGCAGCCATAAATAAATAAATAAATTTAAAAAGTAGTGACTTGTCATCATGGTAAAGATAGGAGGAGATTATAAAATAACACTCCTAAATGATGAGAAAGAAATATAGGCTAAATTACAATATTGCTTTTAGATTAAATTTGTAATTTCATTTTTAAAAATCCATTAAGATTTTCATTTTCAGAGAGGGATGGGGAAGCAACAGAAAGATAAAACTGTTTAAGGAGAGTTAATTTTATAGTATGTGAATTACATCTCAGTAAGAAAGACATGGCCACACACCACAAAAAAAGTCTGGGAGGCATTTATTTATATTCCATCATACTGCCATAAATTAAAGGTGTTTCTTACTTTGCCAAAAATATTTACACTCAGTTGGCTTATACTTAAATTTTAATGGATTGAATGCATCAATAAAGTGTATGCTGCTGGCTTTTGCTGTTACTGTTCCATCTACCAACAAAACAAACAAAAAAATAAGCCATTGTCCAAATATTAGGAAAAATTTATCATGTGTGTAAAGATCTAGAGTTCATTAAAGTTTGATAATAAATAGTCCCAAACCATCAGTACATTATTTACTATTAGGATTATGTACAGTAACAGTAAAACGTTATGGAGGAGGATAAAGTTAATGGGCTCCATCGCGTTATCTAGAAGTCACAGAATGCAGCTGCTTTGGAAATCAAGAGGATTTAGTGCCTAAAAACAAAGGCAAGGGCTATACAATGTGGCAGCTAAGAACACAGGCTTCTGGTTTGGGGCCTGTCTTTAGTAGACCCAAATCTACTATTGCCTTTAAGACCTTGTGCAAATTACATCATCTTAGCTGCAGTCTTCTCATCTGTAAAGTGGGGATAATACAATTTATGGTTCTTGTGCGCTAACCCATGTGAAAGCAATAGACACAATGGCTGGCCCAGGGTGGGCAATTACAAATGTCAGCTGTGCCCCCCAGCTGCCCGGGCTCTGTTCCATAGCTACAGGCTAGGCTAGTCGCCCTAGAAGTACTTGTTGCTGATAACACTGGGTCATCAAGTAAGAATGTGAGTGCCATTCTTGAAAGTCTGCTGACCCCGAACTCTCATACACGGCTGGCTAGAAATCAGTTTGTCAGGCTGAGTAAAAAACTACTCAGGTTGACATATGCGTACCTTACAACACAGCAAGTCGGCTCCTAGGAATATACTCTACAGAAATGATTACATATGTTCACCAAAAGAACCAGCCTGTTGATAACAGCACTATTCATAAAAGCCCCGAACCAGAGACAACCTGAATGCTTGTCAGTACTAGAGCAGACAAGCAAACTGTGCAGTATTCATCAGATAGAGTTTTGGGGTTTTTTTGCGGTATGCGGGCCTCTCACTGTTGTGGCCTCTCCCATTGCGGAGCACAGGCTCCGGACGCGCAGGCTCAGCGGCCATGGCTCACGGGCCCAGCCGCTCCGCGGCATGTGGGATCTTCCCGGACTGGGGCATGAACCCATGTCCCCTGCATCGGCAGGCGGACTCTCAACCACTGCACCACCAGGGAAGCCCCCAGATAGAGTATTAAGGATGAACAAACTGACCCATGCAGTGACGCGGATGGGCACAAAAGAGTCCATCGTGTATGTTTCCATCTCTATCAAGTAGCATAACAGGCAAAACTGACATGGTGCTAGAAGTCAGGACAGTGCCCCTCAGAGGAGGACAGTGACCAGAAGGGACCATAATAGGTGCCTCTGGGGTACAAGATGGCTGTATTTCTTGATCTGGTTACATGCACTAGTTTAGCCTGTAAAAATTCAAATGCTGCACCCTTAGGATATATACACTTTCCTGTATACATATTACACTTCACTAAAACTTTTTTTAAAAAATCTACCTCTACTGCTGACAAAAACAAGAAGTCTGTGCCCTGCCCAAGGCCATGTACCCAGGACAGCCCAACCACTCTAATCCCTGGCCCTGAAGGCCAGAGACCTATATCAGCCTAACCACTTGTCAAGAGGGTACATGGGTCAGGTGCAACTCCCTCTGCCACCCATGATTTCTTCACTCAGTGCTAAGGCTGGCATTTCTCTGTCGCTTTTCACATGTTTGAAACTGGGTGCTTTTCCCTGGCGTAGTTCTTCTCTTCTAGACTTTGGCTGTCATCTATACGGGAGGAATCTTAAGGCAAAACACACACCTCAGGAAACAGAGCTGAAATGAACTTACTGACATCCAACTCTTTGCATTAAACGTATCTTACCTCACGCAAGTCATTTAAAATAAGTGTCCACATTAAAGATACAATTTTAAAGAAATTAATCCTTAAAAGAATCATTTATTTGTAAGCAACTGAAATGAATGTTAGCAATTTATAGGATTTTCTAATTATTAGGTGTACATCATACCATATCAACCTTAGGAAAATTTATAAGGTATCTGAAATATTATTTTAAAAATAAAGCACATAAAAAAATTGTTCTCTGAAATTTTGTACATTCCATTTTAAGACATCAAAATGACTATTTCTCTGGACCATTATACATGAGAAATAATTTCTTTTTAAAGTAAACATATCATCATAAAAGAATATTTCAGTCAGTGATACTCCCTCCCATCAGTGGAACACAGGGGATTTTTTAAGGCAATGAAACTATTCTGTAAGATACTGTAAGATGGTAGATACACGTCATGAGAGATTTGTCCAAACCCACAGAATGTACAACACAAAGGGTGAACCCTAATGTAAATGATGCACTTGTAACTACAATAATGTATCAATCGATACAGGTTCATCAGCTGTAACAAACGTAGCACACCACGATGTGAATCACAGGAGAACTAGGACACAGGGAGGAGAAGGAGAAGGAATATTATGGGAACTCTGTACCGTCTACTCAATGTTTCTATAAACCTAAAGCTGCTCTAAGGATTGAAGGCTATTAATTAAAAAATAAAATAAAATAAATAATGCTCCTTCCCAGCTTTTAAGATTGCCACATTTCACTTTGCTGGTTTTGCAGGAAACACCCATTGGAGAACACAAAAGCAGCAGGAAAGGACCAAAGCTTTCATACATTTTCAAGGGTTTACAATTATATGCTCAAACATTTTTCACCCATTACTAGTAACTATATAGACACACTTTTAAAAATTCATTATGGAGAATAACTATCTTAGTTTTGTTTTTTTGTTTTTTGTTTTAACGGGGCTGGCATACTGCTCTTCTGTGTAAGAAAATATAATACAAAGTGTATTCAAATAAAAGCAAGAATAAGGGTTGACTTTAATACCTTAGGGAGAAATCCGATCGATTGGGTCCATAAGGAAAGATGTATGCATTAGGTGCTCCCTAATTACGACTGCTTTGGTGGGCAGCAGCGTTGGTGAAACAGATGTTGCAGACCTATTAAAGAAGGGGTTTCAAACATCTGCTTACAATTTTAAGGCAATTGTAAATACAGCAGAGAAGGTCAATTGGGCCAATTAAGGCCGATGTGCAAATCCACCACTGCAGGTTTCTTTTCAAGCTTACATGGACTTGATTTTTTATGCTTCTATTTTCTTCAACCACAGTTTTTTTTTTAAACACAGGAAATGGGTTTAATAACAACTTTTGCCCATTTTGATTGTGATGTTTTTTAAAACTTGCAACAAACTTTCTGTTCAAGGCACTGACTGCACACCTCTTCTTTCATGATGACCCGTTGGGTGTCCCCACCTCCCCCTCCACCCTCACCGCCTGCTGCTCGGCTCCCTGCAAAGGGGGTCCACACTGCTGCAGGTTCCCAGGGAGGCAACCAATAACCAGAATGAACAAGGGCGAGCATCGCCTCCAGAAGGGTCAGTACTGTGATCTGTGATTTAACAGTGGTCTGAGCGTCACTGACACTGCGACCAGGAGAATTTGCTATTTCTACTGTAGACATCTTCACCACCCTTAATTGTCCCTCGGGAAGAAAAGCTCACGCCAGTCAGAGCTAATATGAGGAAGGCCCTCCCAGGAAATTCTAGGCAGTGCTTCAAACACCAAGGCTCGTTTCCTGCTCAAAGGCTGGCACGGGGTGGAGTGAGACTCAGAGGAAGGTGCAAGGTCAGCGAACAGGCAGGGTTTCCAGCCCAAACATTAATAGGTGATTTTTTTTTTAAGCTGAAAGTTTAATAGCTTGATTTTTAGGGTCACTAAGTAGATATAAATGTCCAAGAAGCCCCAAATGGCCTGCTTTGATGGGAGTAAGAAATAAACCTGACCTACCTTCTATCCCATGAGCTCAGAGAGATGGCAAATTTTTTGGTGGCCCACACCACTGTTTTATTCTCTTTATATATAGAGAGAGAGACAGAGAGACCAAAAAAAGCAAGCTTAGGCAGACCTAGGTTCAAATTCAAATTCTGTACTTTCTAGCTGAGGGACCTCAAGGTTTGTTTCCTCATCTATAAAATGGGAATACTGCCACCTTCCAAAGCGTTAAATGTTGACACATAGTAGGCAGTCAGTAAATGCTGAGTTTCTGACCTTCCACTGAGACCTGCAGGCTCTCCACCAAGACACTCCTAGGGGCTTTGAGCTGTGTTCCTAAGGAGGGGGTCCGGGGAGACACAGTTCTCTTGAGTTTCTATTTGTTTGTTTATTTGGGGGAAGGTCTATTCAGTTTTTGAGCTGTTGATGTTGTCCTTGCTTTGTTTTTTAGTAAAACAAAAAAGAGAGTGGATAACGAAAGTATGCACTTAAGTTCTAAGAAAAGAAATCCTTTTGGGAGCAGGATGGAAGAAATAATACAAAGAACGAAGAAAATTCTGAAGGAAAGTCAATATAACACGCAGAAATCTAAGTTGAGAAAGAACTCTTTCTTAGGTTCCCTTTTTACTTTTCAACCTTGAGGCTCAGCTCACTCAGGTCTGAGCAAGAATAAAGAGTTCTGCTTGTCTAAACAACGGCTAAATCTGAAAGCAAACAGCTCAACTCATGTGGTTCTTCAGCAACATTCCTGTCAATAAACCCGTCTTTGCTCGACTGGTCCAACAATGCCAGATCTAGAGCTGTCCGCTCATCCCTCGTCCAGCACGCAAGGGGATTTTCAAAAGGCCATTATAAGAACAGCTCTCGCAATCTTTGCAGCCTTTTCAAAAACACAAAAATCTAATTCATTTGGCTCACTGTTTCAACTAGCCAGCTTAAACTAATTTTAAAATCTCCCTTTTGTAAATAGTGAGGTTGGGAACACCACCACTGCCACAATACAAAATGATTGTATTTTTCTCATTTGCAACAAATGACCATCGTTTTATGACTGAAAAACTTCAGGCAGAAACCTTAAGAAAAACTACCTGGGGCTCATAATATACAAACAGCACCAGATGCTGAAAATCTTTTTAATATCAAAATAAAAGTTTGGAGGGCAAAATTTCCTTTTTCTAAAAACTCAAGGGTTTAGCATAGGACACAGTATAAAAAGTGACCAATAAAGAAATAAGAGCTGGTATCATCGCAGCACACTGAAATCAAGATCTAGTACAAACTCATTTCTATGAATCATTTAAAAGGAATTTCATCGTGCTAACAACATCAGCACAGAAAGTTACAGTAAGCATTAACAGTAAACACCACTATCATTTTATATATATATATTTATTTATACTTTCTTATGGTAAGTATAAACAGCATCTTATTCACTATCCTACTAATGGGTCTCAATTTGCTAGAATCGCATATTAAGCTAAGTAATTGATAACCAAAGTACCTCAATTTTTTAATGTCTCAAAAGTAATTTTTATTTAAAATATTGCACATGGTAAATTGTAAAACCAAAATAACCTTTGGCTTGAAACTCCAAAGAATTGGAACGTCACTGAGCTAGAAAGAAAAAACCAGCATAAAGAGAATCCTCTTCCTAATATTCCATATGCCTAAAACATTGACACTCTAGTTCTTTCAGTAGGATTTGTTTTTTCATCCTGTTGACAGCAGCAATACATATTCACAGAAGAAATTCTTTAAAATTCAGAAAAATCACAAGGCGGGGCTGGGGTGGGGTGGGAGTCCTCCTGTAATTCCATTCCCCAGAGAGCACTGCCTTGAATATATTCTGGTAAACTTTTCTCGCCTTCTTTCAACGTACGCACAAAGCTGATTTCTTTACTTTTTTAAAACGAAAATTGGGTCATACTCGGGGTATTGTTTTTTCATCTGTTTTTATGGGGTTTATTGTTTTTCATAGATATAAAAATAGTTTTAACAACTGTACAGTTAATCAAATGGATATAAAATTTAACTTCCTATTATTAGGCACTGAAACAGTCTCTGTTTTTCTGTATTTTACACAGTGGAGCAGTGAGCATGCAGATATACATATCTTTGTGCCCACTGTGTCTTCTTGGTTCAAATTCCTACAAACTGAATGATCATATCAAAATAGATGCACATTTTAAAGCATGTGTCACACAGTTCACGCCAGAAAGGTTCTGCGCCAGCAGTGTGAGAATACCCTTTAACCCACACCTTTGCTCACAATTTAGGGTGCAAAAAATTATATATATTCCCACTTTTATTAATAATGATATTCAGATGTTTTCCCACACTTTTACTGGTCACCTGACTGCTGTGGGAATGGACTGCTCACTTCCTTTACCCATTTTTCAACGTAAAACTTTTTGTGTATTGAAAATATTAACCCTTTGATTCCTATTTATTGTTCCAAATATTTTTTCTCCATTGGTCACCTGACTATTTCACAGTGTTTCTTGACATACCGAAATTTATTACTCTACAGAAACCTATCTTTTTCTTTTAGCATTTTTCCTTGGATTTTTAGGCTAGCAAGGCCTTTCCGAGGCCAAAAGCAAATAAACAATAGGTTTTACATATTGAACTAATATTGGGAGAGCACTGATTTTGATTGCAATGATTGAGAGGGCAAAACACAGTTAAGGAAAGAAAGAAGAAATCCCGAGGGGGTGAGAAAGAAGTGAGAAGGCTTCTAAAAATAACATTTGGCAGACATCGGCTAAATGCAAGTCTAATTTGCTTCTTAGTTAATGAAGGAGAAAATGGAGATGGTGAAGGAATAAAAGGTCCATTCTAGAATGGTAATAATAAAATCCCTCTGAAGACAATAACAACATTCTTGTTATACGCGGAAATTTAATCCTAAAATAATAAAGCATATATTGATATAACAGCACTGTGAATAAATTCCATTTAAGCGATGTTATTCTAACAATGACCCAGAAAATGTTGGAACCATAAAGTAGTTTGTTATGTGCCCAGTTTGGGGAGGATAATACCCACTTAGAGAACCACAGGCTCTCAGTAACATACCTGGAAAAGACCTTTTTGTCTGAGACCAATTAATCAATAATTATGTGCCAATAGGCTAACGTGTACATTGTTTATAAAGAGATCATACAGGAACATATGTGCGTGTTCACATAAGTTTTACTTATTTCAAAAAGTTTTAAAACTCTGTTAAATTTGGTTCATTTTTCTACTCATTAAACATAATCGGAATCTCATCAGGGTCCAACAGAAAAGAATGAGTTTGGCAGCTTTTGGCCAAGCCTCTGCACCTCCTTCCAGTGGGTGGAGATGGAACCCCTGGGGGCACCTGGGTGGGAGGAGGCCAGAGACTTGCCCAGACCAACAGGCTAGAACCCCGCGCCCACGGGGAGTGGGGGGTGGTGGGTGCCCAGCAGCGTCTCCCCAGACTCTACCTGAGACTCCACCTGGCTCTGCCTGCCTTCACTCTCTAACTAGCTTTCCCAGCTCCAACCTTCCCCTTAATTCTCTGAGTTACCCAACATGAGCCTCCAACACATTTCTTCTCTGCTCAAGTCACCTAAGTCTTGACATGTAAAAAACTCAGTAGTTTCTGACACAAAGTAAAAATTAAAACTCAAGGAGAGATGGCTTTGATGCAAAATGTCCGCAGCCCTGAAGTTTGCTTTCCCTGTGAAAAAGCTACCTTGTTTCAGCTCTTTCTTTCCCAGTACATGTCACACGGTTTTACACCTAAATTTTGTTCCTTTCACTTTCTTCTCTTCATGCTCAACACCCATCCCTAAAATGGGTCTAGTGGGAGAGATGAGATGGGGAGACCAGAGATGGGAAGAAAATGGGGAAGTTGGTCAATTTCCCATTACTTTTCAGAAAATATTTATATGGCGGCAGCAGCTCTCCTGTAGCATCACTGTTAGAGGCTTAACTTTTTTCTTCCTATAAATATATTAAAAAGTGAGTCAGATGTGGATTTGCACCTTAGCATTCCTGTGGACATTTCATTACCTATGTATTCTCTCTCAGGGCAATGAAGGGACTTGGAGAAAAGAGTGGGCAAAAGGATGATGCAGTGGAGACCCAGGTCAGCTCACCCCTCCGTGGGACCTTCCCTTTAGCATTTAGCAGACTGTAGCACAGGTGGAGGCTCTGTGCTGCAGAAACCCTGCCCTAGCCGAGGAGTTGGGGAAAATAGAGGAGATTGCCCTCCATCTTGAACCTCAGCACTCCTGACCCTCCCCAGGCTTGCAGGGGTGACCCAGGAAGCCCCCTCCCAGAGACTGAGCACGAACTCGGGAAGGTCCACGCTGCACAAGAGAGGGGACACATGCGCATGCCTCTCCTCAGCACCCTGAGCCTTTAGGTCCCAGGTCCTCCCAGCTCCCTTCCTCATGGAAGGGCACAGAAAAGGGACAGATGCCCTTGGGGTGGGTTTTGTCTGTAGCCACCTCTGGAGATTTTGGGACTGGGGAACAGCAGGGTGCCATTGGTCAACAACTATGAAAGTCGTGGTTGAATGCTTGCCCTCAAATGTTCTTACTGTGTTTTCTATATCTCTTCACCCCCAACTCCAATGAGGAGTCCCCCAGCGTGGGGTGGTCAGATCCCCAGGCTGGCCAGGAATCAGGGCAATGGGCAGAAGGTGACTTCTCAGGACACCCCTCCCAGCACATCCGGGGGTCGGCAGGTCCCCCACTGCTCTTTTCCCAGAGGGGATGTGCGGGGACTGAGGGGTACAGTCCTATGGCCAGGGGGTGATGGGTGGGCTGGGAACCAGGTGCCCCGAAACTGGCTGTATTTTCTCTTAGCAAAAGCCTTTTTGTACCACACCTCACCCCCACCCTCTGTAAAAGAAAACCTGCTACGGAGTAAAGCAAGATATTTCAACAATTAGATTAAGAGCCTTCTACATTTCAGGAACATGTATGTGAAAAATTAAAAAGTAGAAAAGGTAAAACTAGATTCACCACATTTTTTGGCATTGATTCCTTGGTGAATTTTGAAGAGTTTCTGAAGCTAACAGTATATATTATACTACAGCGCCAGCCCAGGAAACTTGTCGGCGCTCCTAAGTGAAGATGCTCCTGGGGCTGCTGTTCACCCTCACACAGCATTCTTTTATGAAGATCAGAAGAATAATTCTATTTTCTCTAAGTGTTTCCATTTTTCATCTGCAACTAGTTCAACAGACTTTTTTTTTTTTTCAGTACACGGGCCTCTCACTGTTGTGGCCTCTCCCATTGCGGAGCACAGGTTCCGGACGCGCAGGCTCAGCGGCCATGGCTCACGGGCCCAGCCGCTCCACGGCATGTGGGATCTTCCCGGCCGGGGCACAAACCCCTGTCCCTTGCATCGGCAGGCGGACTCTCAACCACTGCGCCACCAGGGAAGCCCGCTGTTAGTCATTTTAAGGAAAAACTTTATAACTGTGACAAATAGGGTTATCAGAAAATTACCCATGAGTTCCTTTGGATTATCTGGGCTACAAGTCACATGGGACGGGGGGGGTTCATCCCTTCTCTCAGCTTCCTCTGAAACCAGAGGACTCCTCTCCTGGTAGAAAGGGCCACCCCCAGCCTCCTGTGTGCCTGAGACAACATCTGTAAATAGCCATAACTCCGGTCCTGCTGCTCGGTGCCAGGCTATCTGCTGTCCCACTGACAAGAGCTTTCACTTGTCTTTATGCAGTAAGCAAGAGGGAAACAGAGTCCTTCCCCAGGACATATACCCACTTCCTTCCAACACAGTGCTAGGGACACCTCTCTAACAAGTCCCAGACGGATGGGGGACCTGAACTTCAGCTGGTTAAGTTTCCCTCTACAACCTGTTTCTTAAGTCATCCCCTGTGGCCCTGAGACCCCATCCAAGTCCTGGTACACAACAAGTGCCTTCTACAAAGGGGCCAACCTCAGTTACAGACATCTAAGTCTTTATTTTGTGCACCATTTTTATTCATTCCTACCACTGCTTTCAATATTTTTCCCCAACCACTCTATCTCTACCATTGCTTCTCCTTTTGTCCCTCCCAATTTTAATTCAGAATCTGATAGATTCTATTGCATACACTGATAGCATACTCATAAACTGCCTTAAATAACTTCTGGGACAGAAAAAGGCAGAAGAAAGGGAGGGAAAGAAAGGAAGAGAGGAAAAGCACGAATTCTCTAACTTTCAAATGCAAGCACAACTTTCTTAAACATTCTCTGGCTCTCTAGGACACAGTGCACACCATCGCTGCACGATTCTCATGGTTAATGAGAATTGAAAATGTCCTAAAATACAGCCATCTTCTAACTAGGGCAAAAGATCTTTCCAAGAGGGCATGTAAGCACGAACAGTTCTAAGAGAAAAAAATCCCCAGAGCTTCAACTTTCCATATGCGTTCTTTCCTAAGACACATCTATTTCACAATGGGCTTGGAGGTCTGGGCATACACAAGCTCTACATTTAAACCTCCCCTGAAGTGCCTGCCTCCCTCCCACATGACAAAAAAAGGAATATCTCTTACCCTCCTTGGGTCTAACTGTAGCACAGCCCAGGATGTAAAAACCTTCCATAGGGGTAACAAAGGGTAATGTCAAACACTGATGACAGTAAAAAAAAAAACAGCCTCAGAGGTCTGCAGAAGCAGTGACGTCTTGGGATCGCTCGGACAACGCAACATCTCAGAACAGAAGCGGAACTTAAGCAGGATCTTGGGGCGTAGGGGATTGCAGGGTCGGGGTGGACGCAGAGAATCAGACCAAGAGTAGCCCTTTCTCCCCATGCATGAAGAAGGTACCAGCTTCCTTCCTGTCTATGAGAATACGGCCAATAATTTGAACAGTTCCAGGAGGGAAAAGAAAGCTTCGTAAGAGATATTGCATCGATGAAGCCAATGTCACAAGGTAGACCCCAGAGAAGAGGTCATCTATGGGTGCAGGACTGCCCGCAGGTGACATCTCAGAACTTTTTTTTTTTTTTTTTTTTTTTTTGCTTGTCACGATGACTAGAATTTAGCTCTCAGAGGGCCCCTCATGCTGTCCTACAATGAGCAACCACTCTCCCACCCACTGAAACAAATTTTTAATGTCCCTCTGGTCACTCATGTAGATGTGAAACCTGTTCATAATTATCGAACATGAGAACCTAATTTTATTTTTACATAAAAACAAAAAGCACTTTCTGTACAGTTTTATTATTCCAAGGAGGTTACTGCCATGTAAATCAACGGAGGATGGGTAAAGTACAAAGTACATAGCTGTTTCCCATTATCAAAAATCGTGTCATCCAAGGCAACAGCACTCATGCTGTCTGAATTATCCAATGCAACACATCTTTATTAGTCTATCCAGCAGCCACCATATTCACGTACAGGTACAAACATCTAAATACTTCATATGGGGACTTCCCTGGCGGCCCCATGGTTAAGACTTCGCCTTCCAATGCAGGGGGCGGAGGTTCGATCCCTGGTCGGGGAGCTAAGATCCCACATGCCTCGCAGCCAAAAAACCAAAACATAAAACAGAAGCAATATTGTAACAAATTCAATGAAGACTTTAAACATGGTCCACATCAAAACAAAAAAAAAAATCTTAAAAAAAAGAATTTGTAATGTAAATAAATAAATACTTCATGTTTTCCTGAACAGTCAGATATGAACACATATTAAGATGCATAATATTTTGCTTTACTTTCTTTTTATTTCTCCTTTTTATTATGCTTGGAATATTATATCGATTTCTTTAAACTACATCTGAAGCTTGCTTATATAGTCTATGAATTTAACTTCAAGAGGTTAAAGATGGCATTACAGGGCTTCCCTGGTGGCGCAGTGGTTGAGAGTCCGCCTGACGATGCAGGGGACATGGGTTCGTGCCCTGGTCCGGGAGGATCCCACATGCCGCGGAGTGGCTGGGCCCGTGAGCCATGGCCGCTGAGCCTGCGCGTCCGGAGCCTGTGCTCCGCAACGGGAGAGGCCGCAGCGGTGAGAGGCCCGTGTACCGCAAAAAAAAAAAGAAAAGATGGCATTACAAAATATTTGTTATAAAAAGAGGTATGGACATGGCACAACATGAAGGAACCTTTCACTTATACTAAGTGAGAGAAACCAGACAAGAAAAGGCCACATTATATGATTCCATTTATGTGAAACGTCCAGATTAGGCAAATCTAAAGAGGTAAAAAAGTAGATAGTGGTTGCTTAGGGCTAGAATAGGGGCTGGAGGGAGGGGGCAGGGGACACGGGGTGTCGGGGGGAAGGAGTGACTGCTAATGGGTGCAGGGTTTCTCTCCAGGGTGATGAAAATGCTGTACATTTGACTGTAGTGATGGTTGCACAAGTGTGAATATACGAAAACCCACCGAATTAATTGTACACTTCAAGTGTTGAATTGTATAGGATGTAAATTGTATCTCAAAAAAAAAGCTGTTTAAGGAAAAAAAGAGAAGTATGGGTTAATCTGGTTGGAAACCACTATTCTATTCTGAGTTACTCACATGGAGGAAAAGGCAGGCCAGAACATCCTGGTGGGACTCCTGCAGTGTTAGACGGTGCTGTGAAGTGACAAAGCACTTCTGGCATCTAGGTTGTGGATGGCTTTAGTTTTAAAAGACGTACAAATGGCAATAATCTTAGGTGAGACTTTCTAAAATAGAATCTGTCTCAGATTACAAGAAAATACCATGGCTTCTATGGGTCGGAAAGACATAAATAACATATACTATACCAATAGTAGTCCTTTGAAACACTCCAGACCCAATTAACACACTGAAAAAGCATTAAAACATAACCCGCTCTAGGAAGTATATCATCAGGCACCGTAATACAGTCTCCAGGGCAACAAAAACAAAAACAGAAGGAAAAAAATACATGAATGCCCAAATAGCACCCACCACCAATAATCACCTAGTTAAGAGAAAACCACATCTAGGGATCATGTTGCCTCACCTCTAGTTATGAGGTGGGTATGAGCCAGAGCATGAAATGGCTAATGTATTTTGAAATCAGAAAACCAGTGCAAAGGAGCTCAGATTCACTAGGACGTGAAACCACACACACACACACACACACACACACACACGCAGACACACATACACACGCACGCATGCAGGCACACCCCATGCACTTTTTCCTGGTGGTATCATACTTTGATTACCTTAAATTTACTAATTTATTAATATAGGCCATTTCCACTTTGCATGGTACCATGTTAACTGAAATTCATCCATATGGGAACCGCGTCCTCACAAACCATGCCAAGTGAGGTCACTTGGCCATTTTATACATATTGGTGTATACACGTCAATCCCAATCTCCCAATCCATCACACCACCACCACCCCTGCCGCCACTTTCCCCCCTTGGTGTCCACATGTTAGTCCTCTACATCTGTCTCTCTATTTCTGCCCTGCAAACCGGTTCATCTGTACCATTTTTCTAGGTTCCACATATATGCGTTAATATACGATATTTGTTTTTCTCTTTCTGACTTACTTCCCTCTGTATGACAGTCTCTAGATCAATCCACATCTCTACAAATGACCCAAGTGATGTTTTAAAAAGTCTTCACACTAATATGGGACTTCACTTAAAGCCTCATCCAGGATGGTTTACCTCTTGTTCCAAACTGCCATTTCATACCCCAGGCACAGGAGGTATTCCAGTTCCAAACTGGTGCTTCAGCGGTACTCCAGAATGGGACAATGAACAATCCTCGAGATATTTTCTCCTTCCCTTTCTTTAACTTTTCTTCCTGTCCCACCCTATCCCAAAGCTGGAGACTGGAAGACAGAAGGCAGAGGTGGGGTGAGAGAAATACAGAGAACCGCCATCTCCTTACTATGCCCTCTCATCACACTAGCCCTGTTCCGCAGAAGCCTGCAATGATTCACGTTGTTTGTACTTTTATCTGTGTGTACTTGAGCGAGGCCAGCCAGCCTGAGTGAGGCCTTGGAAAAACAATGAGCCGTAGCGCCAAAGCCCCAGCATCAACCCTCCTTTGCTCGCCCACCCAGAACTTCCTGGGGCGCCCTGGCTTCTCAGAGCTCCCACCCCACACTGGCATCTCAGGGGCCCACCTTCTGGTTGCTTCATACAAGTTCAAGTTCCCCTGGTCAAAGTAGAGTGGGCCTGTTTGTTTTTTTAATTTAATTTTTTATTGAACTATAGTTGATTTACAATGTTGTGCCAGTCTCTGCTGTACAGCAAAGTGACTCAGCTATACACATACATTTTTTTTAATATTCTTTTCCATTATGGTTTATCACAGGATATTGAATATAGTTCCCTATATATACTGCTATACAGTAGGACCTTGTTTATCCGTTCTATATATAATACTTCGCATCTGCTATTCCCAAACTCTCATTCCTTCCCTCCCCCAGTCCCCTCCCCCTTGGCAACCACAAGTCTGTTCTCTATGTCTGTGAGTCTGTTTCTGTTTCCTAGATAGGTTCATTTGTGCCATATTTTAGACTCCACATATAAGTGATATCATACGGTATTTGTCTTTTTCTTTCTGACTTACTTCACTTCATATGATAATCTCTAGTTGCATCCATGTTGTTGCAAATTGTATTATTTCATTCTTTTTTATGGCTGAGTAGTATTCCATTGCATATCAGGGTGGTCTTTTTTTTTTTTCTGGAAATCCCAGTTCTTAGCTGGTTGTCATTTATTTTTGGGGCCTGGGTTTTTCTTAATTTATTAATTATTTTAAATATTTTCATTAAATATCTAAAGTCTTTAAAAGTTTACATAAAAATCTCACTCATTGCCCTTAAACTTATGAATTCTTATCTCATCAAAAGCATGGCTAATGGGCTTCCCTGGTGGCGCAGCGGTTGAGAGTCCGCCTGCCGATGCAGGGGACATGGGTTCGTGCCCCGGTCCGGGAGGATCCCACATGCCGCGAAGCGGCTGGGCCCGTGAGCCATGGCCGCTGAGCCTGCGCGTCCGGAGCCTGTGCTCCGCAACAGGAGAGGCCACAACAGTGAGAGGCCCACATACCACCCCCCCAAAAAAAAAAAAAAGAAAAGCATGGCTAAATCTCCACTTCCTGTCTTCTCCTTTTTCATGTTTTTATATTTAATTCTTTAATCCATCTGGAATTTTTGATACATCTCCAAAAGACCAAAAGTAACTACTGGCTAAGCTTTACTTGAAATATAAAGTTGGAACTCTTTCCCTAACCACCAAGCCTTGTCTCTAAGTGGAACCACAACTGGCGAAAGTGAGGTTGGAAAGATCAGCCTCTAATAAAAAACAGAGGATTGAGGGGAAACAATCAAAACAGCCTTAAGTGTGTCTTCTCCATGCATCCACTCTTTCAACAAACATTTATTTACTAAGCCCCTGCCTCGCCCAGGCTCAAGGGACACAGCAGTAAACAAGTTGCTGACTTTGTTAAGTTTGAGTTTCCGTAAACAAAATCCGGAGGCCAGGAAGAGGTGTGTGTGGACAGAGGGTGTGTCACAATGGTAGGAGCCGACCCTGCCATGGGGACGTCCGCCATGGGGACATCCAAGCAGGGGTGCCAAGGAAGACCATGCACATGTGCAGGGCAGGGCCTTCCAGTGAAGGGACAACGTACAGAGCACACAGCAAAGGTCTATAAAACACCCACCTCCCGAGTGAGCCTGATCAAGATCCCTCCTCTCCGATGACCTGTGCCTGGCTCAGAATGCCTGCAGCAGGCTGTGATCTGCTCGAGTTGAGTTCCCATGCGGTTTGTGGCTTGAACTTTATTGCCACTGTATGGCAGGTTCCAGGTCAGAAGGAGCAAGACAAGAATGCATGAGTATCCTTGCTTTCACGCACACATGTGCCTTGAATGTAATACCTGTAGGGGGAGGGGTTTTCATTGAGCACCTGCTCTCTTCCTGGTATCGAACTTAGTTTTTGGATTTCATCTTATTCTGAGTAGGCATCATTATTCCTGATTTTTCAGATGAGGAAACTAAACAGAGAGAAGTCATATAACTTCCTCAAGGTCACTCAGGTAGTAACTGGTGAAGTAGGACTCAAGCCAGGTTCATCAGACTCCAAAGCCGCGCCCTCCCGGAAGCCATGCTCCTTCCCCAAACTGGCCACCTAAGACAAAGTTGGAATCGATGAAGTGGGAAGGACGAGTCAGACCAATGTGCAGGGAAAGCTGCTGATGTCTCACTGTTAATTAGACCCCAAGTTCAAGTTTTATTTGGAGATATTCAAAGTTTAATTGTAAGCTGTTTTTAATTGAGAAAAATACACAAAAATTAATATAAGCATTAGCATGTAAGTCAAATACACTAAGTCAAATTACAACTTCAGCTTTATTTGACAAGGAAAAGAGGCTGAAGAAACAGGCAATAAATAAAAAGGAAAAATTATTTCTCTTGGAAATTCACCTGATACAGGGATTACTGCATTTTTCAAACCACGTCTAGTTTAGACGTGGCACATCTGGAATGATAGATGCCGTGTGTGAATGGAAGCAAGTGTAGAGTAATAAATGTTTCCCAGTGTTAAATAAACACCTCGGCGGTTCAGACTCTGCCCGTTTCTCCACAGTAGGAGGCACTTATCTACTTTAACACTCTGCTACTTAGAGATTAGCACTCAATCAATTACCATCCACATGAGTTTATTTTTACAGAGAGCTTCAATAAAACGAGTGTGAAAATAAGTTAAACACATTCTATTCATTTTCTCAATTTTTCACCTCTCCCAATGGTGGATATGTTGACAGAAAAATTACTTCGTTTTATTCCAACTGACGTTTGTGGAATGCTAACCAGGTTCTGTGCTAAGGGCTCAGGGACAGGATATGACAAAGAGGAATGAAATGTGGTCTCCTGTCATTAAAAAGCACATATAACCTACCTTACAACACGGGCTATGTCCCTATAGTCCAAATGAAGGCAAATATAGGGAAATTCTCGACCCACCAATCTCAACAACTCCCTCTTTCTGCCCCCAACTCAAAACCCTCTGCACTTTGCCCACATAATTTACCTGTGTTTGGTTAGAGCTGCTATTCTATGTGGTTTGTCGAGCTACTCTCAGCTGCTTCCAGATGTGGAAATACCTTTTCATCAAGAGATGTTTATTACATTTTATTTTTAAACACTACCTACCTACTTCTGACATACATTTCTAAATTTCTGTACCACCTATCTTCTTTAACAATAGCTTTATTGAGTTATGATCCAAATACCATAAGTTCACCCTTTTAAACTGTAAGATTCAGTCGTCTTAGTGTATTCACAGCTATACAACCATCATCACTATCTAATTCCAGAACATCTTCATCACCCCAAAAAGAAGCCACTTACCCATTAGTAATCCCTCCCCAATTCCCCACCCCATTGTCTGTTCTGGGCATTTCATATAAATGAAGCCATACAATATGTGGTCTTTGGGGTGTGGCTTCTTCCACTTAGCATAACATTTTCATGGTTCATCCATGTTGTACCACATATCAGTACTTCACTCCTTTTTATGGCTTAATAATATTCCATTGTACAAACAGACCACATTTTTATTTAGCCATTCATCCACTGATGCACATTTGGGTTGTTTGGCTACTGTGAATACTGATGTGTGTGCACAAGTTTTTGTGTGGACATATGTTCCATTTCTCTTGGGTAGACATCTGGGAGTAGGCTTGCTGAAGAGCATGGTAACTCCACGTCTAACCTTTTGAAGCTAACAGATTGTTTCCAAAGTGGCGGCACAATTTTACATTCCCACCATCAAGGTATGAGGGTTCTAATTTCTCCACATCCTCACCAACCCTTCCCATCACCCATCTCTTTTGTTTTAGCTGTTCTAGTGGGGCTGACGTGGCTCTCCCTGTGGGTACCACTCATCTTTAAGGCAGTCAGTATCATCATGTCCTGCTGCAGCGGAGAAAGGAAGGAAGGTCTGTGCTGCTGGAGGGTGCAGGGGCTCCCTCCAAGCTCCAAAAGCTCATGCACAGCCTCCTGACTCAATTACTTCCCCACCAAAGCAATACTGTCTCTGCTTGTACGAAGGAATAAAGACGTACATTTGTACAGTTAGGTGCTTAAAATGATTTGAAATATTGGTTGTGATCTTCCTATGAAGTAAAGAACACACTTTTTCTCCATGGTGCCTTCTGTGTAATACTTAAGCTGAGAATGGACAGTTTGCCTGGTATTGTCCTGGAGCTTCACATAGCTCATTTAACCTATACAACAACTATAAATTAGGTATTCTTTGTCTAATCTACAATCAAGAAAACTGAAGCTCAGTGAAGTCAGATACTCCTGCACTCTGCCTAGGGAGTGAAGTCAGTCTGTCACAGCTGAGCAGCCAAACTCCAAGGAATGAATGAGCCACTGACACCTACTGCTAATTCCAGGGACCAGATTCAACTTTGCTGTTAAAGAGATGGAAACAGGGACATCCAGGAGTGAAAATGCAAGACGCACAGAGAGGGGTAACTCTCCAATCCTTTCTCAGCATCCAAAAAGCTCATCTTGTTTGGGATTTCCTTCAAAAAACTAGAGAATGGAGGTTGGAAAGGGAGTGAGACTGTAAATGAAATAAGATTAGTCAGAATCTGGTAATTGTTGATGGTAACTGATAAATACCTGAGCATCCCCTGTAATATTCTGTCGACTTCTATATATATATTTGAGATTTTCTATACTAAAAAGTAAATTACAGGCTCAAACTATCTCCCTCAAAATATTTACTAATTACAAAAAGGGAAATACTAAGGTTACAGTGGAGAATCCTGGCAGACACTACCCTAGCCTAGGATTAACATCATATACCCCCCCCAGAGTCAAGGTTAATATCATGTACCCCCAAGATGGTGCAACAAGAAGAGCCGATCACCTCTGTGGTATTCATCCCCAAAACGCACAAGCTCAATGTAATCATGAGAAAACATCAGACAGACCCAAAGTATGGGACATTCTACAAAACACCTGACCAGTACTCTTCAAAAGTGTCAAGGTCATAAAAGACAAGGATAGACAGAGGAATTGTCACAGCCTGGAAGGAAACATGACAAATAATTGCAAGGTGGTATCCTGGACTGGATCTCAAACAGAAAAATGACATCTGTGAAAAGACTAGTAAAACCAAATAAGTTCTGCAAATTTGGTTAATAGTTGTGCAGGAAAGAGGTAACACAGTGGCCCTCGTGCTTATCCTTAGAAAGACCTGCTGCAAGGTGTTCCTTGACTGGCTTCTGGGAACTGGGTACTAGGAATATTCTCATCACTTCCTAACTGATAAGGGTGGCATACTGTGCCTACACTGTCTGTTCAAATAATATGGTATGTGCTGAACAGCACTTTCCTTCTGGCAGTCTAAAATTCTGGCATGGGCTAGGCAGTGGGTGCCTACATGATCAGCCCCCAATAAAAACCCTGGGCACTGTGTCCTGAGTGAGCTTCCCTGGTAGACAGCACTTTGTATCTGTTGCCGCTGCTCATTGCTGGGGGAATTAAGTGTGTCCTGTGTGAACACATGGGGAGAAGTCTCAGAAGCATGCACCTGATTTCCTCCAGGCTTCACCCTGTGCCTTTTCCCTTTGCTGATTTTGCTCTGTATCCTTCTGTTGTAATAAGTCACAGCCATGAGTATGACTACATGTCCTGTGGGTCCCCCTAAGAAATCAGTGAATCTGAGGGTGGTCTTGGAAACCCCCAATACAATAATTGTACCACAGTTAATTTCTTGCTTTTGATAAATGTACT
The DNA here is from genome assembly GCF_949752795.1 of Hyperoodon ampullatus. Taxonomy (NCBI): domain Eukaryota; kingdom Metazoa; phylum Chordata; class Mammalia; order Artiodactyla; family Ziphiidae; genus Hyperoodon; species Hyperoodon ampullatus. The sequence continues at coordinate 138,102,878 of NC_136918.1, forward strand.
GTGACTGTGTCAGATTTAACATAAGGGGAAGCTGGGTGGAAATTTTACAGAAATTCTATTTTTGCACAACCTGTAACTATCTAAAAAAAATTGGTTTAAAAGGTTAATTACTTTTTCTTACTCCACAAGTAATTCACGTGCAAAATTTGGTACCAAATTTGGAAAAAACAGAGAAGCATAAAGAATAAAAATAAAATTCCTAAGAATTCTCCCTTCCCAAGAAAAACAATCAGTTATAAAAATAACAGCTCTTCTTTCCCCCTCACAGGTTTCTCACCCATCAGTCGCCTTCCCCATAAGGCCATGGAGAAATAGTTTGGGGTAATACCACAGTAATGACTGTGGGGGAAGCGGGTTTTCGAAAAGTTATGTCAACTTAATGGGTCTCACAAGCTTCAGTGGTCACACTTCAGCTGTGGATAATAACGCTGCCCCTTTACCAATAAAACTTTCTGTCTGAAATTAATGATGGAAAAATGAAGTATAAACCAACAGAGCTCATAAAGGTGCTACATCGGGCTTCCCTGATGGCTCAGTGGTTGAGAGTCCGCCTGCCGATGCAGGGGATATGGGTTTGTGCCCCGGTCCGAGAAGATCCCACATGCCGCGGAGCGGCTGGGCCCGTGAGCCATGGCCGCTGAGCCTGTGTGTCCAGAGACTGTGCTCCGCAACGGGAGAGGCCACAACAGTGAGGGGCCCGCGTATCGCAAAAAAAAAAAAAAAAAAAAAAAGATGCTACATCATACTGCGATAGGCAGTAACATAAAACAAGACAACATATTTATAAACAAGAGTTGATTCTTGTTGTGCCAGAAAATGAGCAATGGTTCAAGAAATGCTGTGGCCTGTCAAAAGGAGATGGGAATTACCCTGCAGGGGCTGCCACTGGGAAAATCTGGGATACTTTGAGCACAAAAATAAATAATGACATCTAGTATCAATACATTATAAACCATTGAATAAAACAAAAATCCACACATCTGTACTGACATAAATAAAGAATGAGAAAGGAAAGCTATTTCTTACACAGAATGTCAACAAATAAATGTTAAAGAAATGAGTTAGAAGCTCACTATTTTGCCACCTGATTCATGCAAGAGTCATAATAAAACTAGTGGGTGAAAGTTTGAAACTAGCCTCAAAGTATCTCCCCATAGATTACTTATTTGGTACAAAAGGAAAATGGTGATCTCTGTACCCCACCTTCACCAAGTGATAAATGTTAACTTTGCAGGTACAGGACAACTGGCATCCTGAGCCTCCTGATGCGCTGCTCTGAGGACACAACATCCCACGTGCTAAGTTCCTGCCCCAAACTGCCTGAATCAAATCCAGTATTCCTCAAAATGGCAATGCCATCTATGGCGAAGGCAGGCTGGGGTAATGCTCCAGGTTAAAGGAGATTCCGGGGACATGACAAGTAAATGCAATTGGGCGATCTTGGAATAGGGGGAAATGACCACAGCGGACATGATCAGGACAACTGGCAACATGTAAATATCCATTGTTAGGTAATGGCATTATGCCAATGTTAAACTGGCTAAATTTTATAACTGTGCTGTAGTTACATAAGAGAAGGTCTTATTCTTAGCACTGAGGGCCATGGAGGCATGATGGCTGCAACTGAGTCGAATGGCTCAAAATATATACATACACACAACATGTGTGTATGTGTATATTAATTTCTTTACTGAGTGAGAGAGAAAAACTAAATGTGGCAAATTGTTAGCAACTGGTCAGTCTTTATATTCATCTTTATCTCGAAATAAAAGTTTAAAGGATTGCTACAACTATTGCAAAATGGAAATGGAAAATGGGAAGCAATGAAGTCCTCAAGAAGATTAGCCTGCTGCCCATGACAGCCTAACTGTAGAGTCATACTAACAGCAGTCCCCTGCACAGCAGCAAAAGCAAGACAGAGCATTGGGGAACGGACAGCTTGCCCAAGACCAGATGGAGCTGGGGTAGTATGTGAGGACACAGACCCACGCAATGAAGAATTAAAAGTGTCTAAGACAAAAGAGAGTAGGAGACATGAGGTTGCTGCCATGCGAACCCACACCAGATGTTAGAGAAGGCCCTGGTGGCCATCCAGGAGAAGGCAGACCCTGACGGAGGAGGAGATGGGGCTGGGCAGGGATGCTGTTTCACCAGGTCAGTGCAGAGGGCCCATATCTGGAGACTGAGAACTGCATCTCTGGATGGGCTCTGCGCCCTATGGTAGGAGGGTAGAAACTGGGGAGGCATAATAATTAATTGTAGGAAATGAAGCTTCTCTGGCTTCATTTTCTTCACTTGCACAAGAAGGGGGAGAGAGGAGGTGTGGGAAAGGCCCTTGGTACAAAGTGCTCAATAGATACCTTTTAACTGGCTAACTCCTGCAAAACTAGGGAGTAAGCCAAAAAGGAGGATGCCAAGGCATCCGTGAAGAGGGAACACAACAAAAGAGACAGTATTGTCCCAGGATGGTGGCTAAGGGGACATTCCAAATGACAGTGGTGCTCCAGACCTAGAAGATGGTTGCTGGAAAGGAAAACTAGAACCAATTAATGCATTCAAGCATTTGGAAAATAACACGGATAAGTTGTTATGTGTGTACACACACTAGATAGTAGGCTTTAGTATATTCTCAAAGTTGAACATTTTTTATCAGCTCCTCCCAAAATAACCCCCTATCCATTATCAATCAATCCCCATCGCCCCCAACTGCCAACCCCTGGCAACTACCAATCTTACTTTGTGTCTCTATAGATTAGCCTATTCTGGGCATTTCGTATAAACGGAATCATATAATACACAGTCTTTTGTGACAGGCTTCTTCCACTTAGCATAATGTTTTCAAGGTTCACCGATGCTGGATCACATACGAGTACCTCATTTCTTTCTATGGCTGAATACTATTCCACTGTATGGACAGACCACATTTTGTTTATCTATTCATCTATTGGGCTGCTTTCTCCTTTTGGCTATTATGAATAATGCTGCTACAAATATCCACGTACAAGTTTTTATGTGGACGCATGTTTCATTTCTCTTGGGTTGATACCTAGAAGTAGAAATGATGGGTCATATAGTAACTCCATGTTTAACCTTTTGAGAAAACTCCAGTCTTCCAAAGCTGTTGCACCATGTTACACTGCCATCAGCAGTATAAGAGGGTTCCAATTTCTCCGTATCTTCAACAACAATTATTACTGTGTCTTTTCCTTCACAGCCATCTTAATGTGTAGGAGGTAGTAATTTGCTGTGGTTTTGATTCGCATTTCCCTGATGGCTGATGATGCTGGGCATCTTTTCATGGGCTTTATGAGCACATCTGTTTTCCCTCACAAAGCGTTCTTTCAAATTTCACATTTTGCCCTTCCAGTTCAGAAACACTTGGCGTCTGCTCCTCTCACCCTCTCGTTCCCTGTGGTGTGCCTGCCCGGGTGACCGCCCCACTCACCGATGGCTGACTAGCCCTACAGAGCCTATAACTCAGCTCCCAGGCCTGGAAGGGGATGAAAGAACCTCTGATCAAGTACTTATAAGTTTGACAGACCAGAGAAGGAAGCACAGGAAAGGCCCGGTGGCTTGCCAAAGTGAAAGCAATTCAGTGATGGCTGCAATGGAGCCCCAAGGTCTCTGGACTATTCTTTCCACTAAGCCATGCCATGCCCCTAATTCAACACTTGCCATTTCTTAACTGCCACAAATCCCCGAATCCCACATGAGCCAACAATGTACGTGCAATCATAAATATGAGGGCTCACCATTCTCCCATACCCAGCATGGCACGGCACAAACAGAACAATAATCCTGCAGGCCTCTGGGTGTGCACAGTCAGTGGGGAGACAGGGCACACACAAGCGCCAGAGTGATGCAGGGAGAGAGCTACTGACTCTACCTGGAGACATGAATGAGGTGTCCAGAGGACAGAACTCGCCAAGACTGCCCAGTGGGAATGAATCAGATGGAAAATGGTGGGGAAAATACTCAGGCAGTGGGAGCAGCGCATTCAAAGTTCCACTTCATAGAAGGTGTGCGGTGAAACTGAAACAAAAAAGGATCAGGGTCACAGGCAGACCCAAGGCTGGAAAAAAAAAGGTTAGAGCCAAGTGGTTGTCTTCTCTGGCATGCTAAGGGCTGGGACTCTCTAGATTAGGAAATGTAAAACCTGTGAGCTTTTGAGATAAAAAGGGACGTGATCAGATTTGCACTTAAAGAGCTCACTCAAGTGACAGTGTCCCTGAACACCATACAGATCGATTTTTTCCAGCAAGTTATGAAAATTGAAAACTACTATAAAACAACACTGAAACTTGCTCAAGATTCTCATTGTACTATTTCTTCTGAGAGAAGTTTTGCTGCTCAAGACCCAAGAGCCCATCTGAATCCCCTATGATGGGGTTAAAAAATGTTACCGTATCATGTGGAACTCTGCTGTGTGCCCCAAAGCAGTGGTCTTCAAACCTAGGTCTTGCATACCGCCTAAATGAACTGCAAAAAAACTATGAAAGCCTTGCATATTTTTAAGTTGACATATAAATTTGGATAGTTGCAAAGGATGGAATTTCTGGCTTGGGGTAGACATTGATATTTTAAATAAAACTATTACATTGCTCGGGCTTGCCTGGTGGCACAGTGGGTAAGAATCCACCTGCCAATGCAGGGGACACGGGTTCAAGCCCTGGTCCCGGAAGATCCCACATGCCGCAGAGCAACGAAGCCCGTGCGCCACAACCGGTGAAGCCCGCGTGCCTAGAGCCCGTGCTCCACAACAAGAGAAGCCACTGCGATGAGAAGCCCGCACACGGCAACAAAGAGTAGCCCCTGCTCGCCGCAACTAGAGAAAGCCCACGCGCAGCAACGAAGACCCAACGCAGCCAAAAATAAATAAATAAAATAAATTTAAAAAAACCTATTACATTGCTCTTTCAAAAAATGTATTCAAAGGAACTGAAGTACCATATAAATCTGTTACCCACCATCATTAATTTTAAAAGTACCTGAATAACTTCTTTAGTCAAAAAATTTCATTCCTTTTCTCCTTCAACAAAATGTCACTTCATCCCCCAAATTTCACCCTAACAATCATTTTGTTTGAAAGTCTTAACCTCCCTGATTTACTTGTTTACAAATTTTAAAAGTATGTAAAAATTGACATTTTTAATCGTTTTATTTCCTATGACCATAAAGCTCTAAGTACTAAAATGTTTTTCTTGTGAATTGATTTATAGTTAGAATTATCACTAGTAAAGAACTGACCAAAATACAACTGTTTCAAATTTTAATAAAAATATTACACATATAAACTTGAAATCCATTGGAAATATAGCTCTTAAAGAGATGAATAGGTCCTTTTGTTAAAATGGTATTCATAAATGAATATTACTTATTGTTAGAATGAGACAGGGGCCAGTATCAGTTCTATTCCTACTTTCCATTTTTTAGATGTAAACACTAAGAAACCTCATTCACATACATAACTACAAGGCAACAGCAGGAGTTTTATTACAGCACTGTCACTCAATTCTTTAAATTCCTTCCAACATATTTGTCAAAAATCACACCCTTATCTATCATCAAAAGGAATTTTTAACAATCCTTCAGCTGACAGATGTTAGGCCTTTCTTCAACTCAGTCTAAAGAATTGGAAACCACCTGACATGCAAAAGGAATTCCTACCCAGTGTCATTTGCTTTCTCACAACAATATTTCACACCATCCTTCTGTTTGCCACCCCAGAGGTTGCTCCATCTCAGACAAGGCTCCATCCATAATAAGATTATGGACGGATGAACGGGGCAATGATACAGGGCATGGTGGAGGGTGGGAGAATAAAACAGGCCTGATACCCTACCACAGGCATTTCCTCAGGCAAACAATTTCAGGAAAGTGCCCCTATACAAGCTGAGGGTCTGAAAACTAAACCGTCCCACACATGTACCCCAAAATGCAACCCCCAGTTTAAAGACCAGTGCTCCAAGGCACATATCTGCAGATTCCTGGGTCTTCCACTCTGCTTAAACCTTGAACTGGAAGCTCTGTCCCTATCAAAACCAAGGAAGGATAGGAAAGCAAGAATGCAGCAAAGGTGAGAAAGGATGGAAAATGTTAGAAAAAGAAAAAGGTTAATAGAGAAAAGATCTGCAAATTAGAACCCTGCAACGTGCCACACCAAGTCCATCAAATTAAGTTTATTTTTTCAACTAGCTTCTTCCCAGCTCCTGCTTCTCCCTAGAAGCATCCACAGAATCTCTTCTGTTTTTGCACTTGTTTTTTGCTGTTGCTGTTTTCAAAGCAAAGGGCTATCATTCCAACCCAAGCTTTTCCAAACAAACAGTAAAATGTGTTAGAAATTTTGAAACATTCCACCACCACTGATCCTTACTATTCCGATATGGTCTAATAACTCAAAATTATTCCCTATCATATGCACTTTATATGACATCAGCTACCACACAAGTTTTTAATACACAGTAAGCAGGTGGCCCCAGCAATCTCTCCTATATCTCACATCTGGTATTGTACTCCATATAAGGCGCTGAGTCCGATTTTTTAATAAAAACATGGCCTAAGCTTGTAAACGTTCAAGTAAAATATACCTCTAAAACTGCTGTATTTAATTTCCAGTCATGAAAGTCTAAAATTATTGTAAAATAATACTCAAACTTTTTCATAGATCCGTTCAGTGAAGCTTAAAACGACTTTCCTTTCAGAAAGGAAAAGTGCTTCATAACTAACAGCTTCTTGAATTCACATGTGCTGTCTTATTTTGTGAGCCTGAATTGTATAAATTTTATAACCTTTCAATCTGGACAAAATTAGTTTGCTTAGTAGTGCAAAGTAATAGTACATTGAAGTTTCTGGATAATGGCTGGGGGAAGGGAATGGTAAAGGGAAGGTCAGAAATGCTTAAAATTAAATCAATAACCCATGATTTGGATAAATTCATCTCTTTTCAAGAATGAAACTTATGATTTAAAAGGAGATACACTCAGAAATATACTAACAAACACATAGATGATTAAAAACATTGTCTTATAATTAAAGAAATAACCATTTCAACCACATTATTACACTTTATATGACATTGGTGTAAAAGTGTGTCCACCAAAATGGCACAGATTTTTGCAAGTTCAAACTTGTAATCGTGTATCTGACTGAATATAAGTCGTTGCATTAGCACTAGGTCTCCCCTTCTAGTCAATGAAAGGTGGAGTCCCTGTAATTTAGACGACTGTTTTCATGATTTGAGCAAATCCATAGCAGAAACACGGGGATCACATTCCTTCCATCATAAATTCCTCAAAAGCAATCTTGCACTAAGGCAGCTGGTTCTAAATCACAAGGTAACTTTCCTTTCCTATAAATAATTTCGTTTCATCTTTAACCATCATCTTCAACCACAGATTTTTAAATTGCTACTCAATTGGGTAACTAAGGAGAAATAAAGTAGCATTAGATGCTGGCTATAAAACAAAGCCAAGAACTTGAGCAGTTTTTTTTTTTTAAGTGGTCTGCTCTCATGAATGTACTCAGTAATACACATTTCTCCAAAGAACTTACATTATAGTGTTTCATTTTTCGTTTCTCTTTTTTTTTTTTGGTGGGGGGGATGGTGGTGGTGGTTACTCTCCCTTACTGTCAAATTAAGATGCAAGAATCAGCCCCCCAGCCATCGTAGGGAAACAGGTCCTCTCAAACCCCAAGTGAAGTTGGGTATATCCGCTAGGTTGGCAGGTAGTTTAACAAAGGCTATCCAAACTAAAGACACATCCGTGATGACCCATTTCCCATAGAAGAGAAACACCACGCATGTCCGCAGCGAGCAGTGTGCCACATAGGCATTGACAACACTGATTCTAGGAGCAAAGGGTAGAAACCAGTTAGCTATCCATTAAGAAGGAAATTGCTGGGCTTCCCTGGTGGCGCAGTGGTTGAGAGTCCACCTGCCGATGCAGGGGACACGGGTTCGTGCCCCGGTCTGGGAAGATCCCACATGCCGCGGAGCGGCTGGGCCCATGAGCCATGGCCGCTGAGCCTGCGCGTCCGGAGCCTGTGCTTCGCAACGGGAGAGGCCGCAACAGTGAGAGGCCTGCGTACCGCAAAAAAAAAAAAAAAAAAAAGAAGGAAATTGCTAAATAGAGTGGTATGCTCCTGCTGTAGGATATTATGCAGTTGTTAAAAGGAATGAACTATATCAATTTGCAGTAACAGGAAGTCTCCGAGATGCACAGCTGAATGACAGAAAAATGCAGTAGCAAAGACAGACAGCAGTCCACCCAGATCTGCTGTCCCCTTCTTGGCTATGTCATGCATCTCCTCGCCCTCCTCCTCTCACGTGGGCTGGCTGGGCGCAGGCTTCTGACAACGTAAGGTGAGAGTGCACCACTGCACCCGCACCTGTTTAGGAGAAAATCTCTGGCCCACTCTTTCCACCCTGTTGTCCTCCTTGCTGGCTGGAATAGCAATGACCAGACTGACCTAGGAAGCAACATGTTAAAGATGCCAAGCCACTGTCAGCAGGGGACCTCAAATGACCTCATGGAACACTGCAGCCCAAAGACCTAGACTACTTACCCTGGACTGTCACGTGAAGTAGAACTGAATACTTTTCTCTTAAAGCCAAATTATTATTTGGTCTCTTGCTACTTAGCAACTTAATCTTTTATCCCAATGTAGAAAAAAAGGTACAGTAAGGTATCTTTAAATAATACTATATTTAGAAGCCCTAGAAAAAAACAAATCAACCTCCCAACAGTGACTACAGAGGTGGGAATGAGGAATGGGAGGGTGGAGGTAAAGGAGACAAACAGAACTGGGGTGAATGTTAATATTAGTTGTAATTTTTAAGTTTATGAAAGCGAAAAATATTCACGTGTTACTTGTATAACTGATAACAACCTATAGATGGTCCCCGACTTAGGGTGGTTCGTTCAACTTACAACTGTTTTGACTTTACAATGGTGCAAAAGCAATATGCACTCAGTAGAAGCCATACTTCAGATTTTGAACTTTTACCCTTTCCCAGGCCAGCAATATGCAGTTCAATATTCTCTTGTGATACTGGGAAGCAGCAATAAACCACAGCTCCCTGTCACCCACACGATCATGAGGGTAAACAGCCAAGACACGTAGAACCATTCTGTACCCAGACAACCATTCTTTTTTACACTATCAGTATTCAATAAATTACATGAGAAATTCAACACTTTATTATAAAATAGGCTTTGCGTTAGATGATTTTTCCCCGTGGTATGCTAATGTAAGTGTTCTGAGCACAGTGAAGGTAGGCTAGGCTAAGCTAGGATGTTTGGTAGGTTAGGTGTGTTAACTGCATTTTCGATTTAACGACATTTTCAGCTTACAGTGGGTTTATCAGGATGTATAACCTCATCATAAGTCGAGGTAGAGCTGTATAGGATTTTATTATTTTAAGTACCAATTCCAGTTTTCTTCTAAATTTTGCATTGAGCTCGTATTTTGATTCTAATTTAATTCCAGGAAATACATCCTTCCACAAAGTAGAAAGAAATGATGACCAAAGTAAAAATTATTATGGAGAAAAAGCATCAAGAAAACATTGTTTGGGACTTCCCTGGTGGCGCAGTGGATAAGACTGCACACTCCCAATGCAGGGGACCCGGGTTCGATCCCTGGTCAGGGAACTAGATCCCACATGCATGCCGCAACTAGGAGTTCGCGTGCCGCAACTAAGAGTTCGCATCCCTCAAATAAGGAGCCAGCGAGCTGCAACTAAGACCCCACACAACCAAATAAATAAATAAAAAACATTGTTTGCCTGCCACCCACACCTTCACAGGGATACAAAACAACTGGCTGGTGCACCCAGAGAACTTTGTCTTGAAGGAGTGTGTCCTGTACATGTGTTCTTCCCCCAGGCTACCACCACGTGAGCCTTGACAGTGTACCTCCACTTCAGGACCTCCACAACCCAGGGGCAGCCCACCCCACAGGCCAGGAGAGCACTAGACTAGGCAGCAGTTGGGGTGAAGAGCCAAGGGTGCCCCCTTCTGCCTCCTGAGAGTGGTGAGGTGTGGAGCAGTCCTTCCTCTCTCTGAGCTGCAGCTTCTTCCCACGGAAAATCGAGAGACTATATAGGTTGTACCTGAGCTCTAACTCCTTGGATTCAAGCGTCAGCTGGAATGTTCTAAGGGGAAAATTACAACTTTTTTTTTTTTAATGATCTGAGTCAATTTATTAAGGGAAAAATAATGAATTTTACATGAGTTTCTTTCAGCCATCTCATTATGTGCCAGAAAAGAAATTTTCATTTTCAAATCTTATTTCTTTCCTAAGGATTACCCACGCTAACTGCATTTTGTATTTCCAAAATGTCCTTTGATTAAAAAAAAAGCAATATGAGAACGTAAGACATGCTTAAGAAGTTTCATAAAAATCAGAGGAAACAAAATTCTACCTTCAATAATTCTCATATTTACCAGATTCACTTAGTCCTATGGAATTATCCAGCCGATGAGAATGTTGCTCTCTGCTACACCATATCCTCATTTTGTGAATCCTTCACTTTAAACTTGCTGACAGGGCTTCCCTGGTGGCCCAGTGGTTGAGAGTCCGCCTGCCGATGCAGGGGACGTGGGTTCGTGCCCCGGTCTGGGAAGATCCCACATGCCGCAGAGCGGATAGGCCCGTGAGCCATGGCTGCTGAGCCTGCGCGTCCGGAGCCTGTGCTCCGCAATGGGAGAGGCCGCAACAGTGAGAGGCCCGCGTACCGCAAAAAAAAAAAAAAAAAAAAACACTTGCTGACATCCTTAATCTTGTGTTTATACCACCCGAGTAAAAACCACAGCTCTCAGACCTTCAGCAGTACCCCAGGGATCAAATCCAGTGCCTTTATTTTTTAAAAAAGGAGGGAGGTCATCCCAGCTAGGATCATTTTATGAACAATAAGGGAACTTAACTTCTGGGTTATCCTAGACTGCTGTTTTGGAATCTTTTGGGAGTGCAACAAGAATAAGGACAGCGGACAACCACCTTTAAATAAAACCTGTGAACCCTATTCATGACATGCTCAAATGGCACAGAATCTGAAGAATAAAAGTTGTTTGCCACAATTTTAAAAGTAATTCCACACTGAAGCATGTGTGTTTTTCATTTAAGAGACGCCAGAAATTGATACTGAAGGACTGGATCAGTGGCCAGATCTGGCAGCTTGTTTTCCTCGCCAGTACTGCGGTAAGGTGCTCAGCCTCCGGCCACCACGGGCCGGGCCGGCACTCAAAACCCGCGCCCGCCAGGAGCCAGCACCTGCATCGCCGAGTCTCCCTGGATGCACATCAGGGTCCTTGTTACCACAGAGGGGCGCGGGGAAGGGGAAAAGCTAATATACAGAAAGTTCTTATCACTGGGCACCATACACAGACTTAGCAAATGCAATAGTTACTCTCCAATGGTTAGCAGCTATTAACTCACTATTTTTATTAGTTATCATTAGCAGTGATTTTCACCTATGAGCAAGCTTTCCCTTCCCATTTCTTAAAGTATCTACCCAGATAATAATTAACTATTAATTTTAAAACTAGATTATCAGTAAGTAGAAAGAAACTGCATTCCTACCTATGTTACCATTCCATCAGTTATTGGTAAATGTGGAGATACGAGGGTTGTTACCTCAGTTCCCATACGAGAGGTCACTGTTAAGGAATCATAGCTGAAAGTAACCCTAAAAATAAGCGGAAAATCTTAAAGAAGGGCTTAGGACAAAACATCACGTTGGGGAAAATATCTTAATGACTGGATAACAAGAAGACTTTTCAATAAAATTATGAGCTAGAGATAAAGAAGACTAAAATCCAAACACTAAGAGAAGAAAGCTAACTCCTCACGGGTTCACTACGACGGTTTTAAACGAGCCGGGCAGAACGGTCTGGGAAATAGCATCTTAGGGAGAGAAACTGGCACCGACCCCGCCCACCCCACCCCTGCCTAGAGCCTTGGAGAGTATCTTTTGAGCAATTATGGAGTAAACTTACATCAGAATATACATTAATGAGAATATTTTAAATAATGAGAACACAGCTAATTATATCTTCCCTGTTTAACAGGAAGTCAAACACTTGACGGCAAGCCTGAGCCTCGCAGCGTGCTCAGCAGGGAGCCGCCTATTCCGCACACACTTGGAACGGCCACGACAGCAGGCTGGGTGATAGGAGGTGTGAGAAATGAAACTTTATGTGCAGACAAATTTAGATTTTTAAAATATTTTCACTAGGGGCATAAATCGAAAGAAATCAGACCACTGGGATTTCAGAAAATGAGAATACAGACTGTGACTTTTGTTTTACATTTTAGTACTGAGAATACCCAATACCAAAGGAGTAAATAATCCAGCTAGTCACAAAAAGTAACACTTCAATTTTAATTGCATACATTTCATATACCTTAAGCTATTTTGTTCAAGGGGGAGAATTTTGTGGATTTAAGTAGAAGAAAGAAGACAAGAAAGAAAAATGTATGAATGTAGGAAAACGTATTTCCTTTTATGAGGCGGGCTTGACATACAATTGGGGATACCAAGAGGTTACATAAACCCAGTTTTTATGAATTTAAATTCATTTTAAATATACTGTCATGGATGTTTTTAAAACTCTTCCACAGTAATTTACTTATTATAAAAATACTGATAACAGCTCATGCAGCTGAATATCAAAAAAACAACCCAATCAAAACATGGGCAAAAGGGACTGCACTGGTGGTGCAGTGGTTAAGAATCCGCCTGCCAGTGCAGCGGACACGGGTTCGAGCCCTGGTCCAGGAAGATCCCACATGCCGGGGAGCAAGTAAGCCCGAGCACCACAACTACTGAGCCTGTGCTCTAGAGTCCGCTAGCCACACTACTGAGCCAGCGTGCCAAAACTACTTAAGCTGTGCGCCTAGAGCCTGTGCTCTGCAACAAAGAGAAGCCACCACAATGAGAAGCCTGAGCACTGCAACGAAGAATAGCCCCCGCTCAGCAACGAAGCCCCAACCCAGCCAAAAATAAATAAGTAAATAAATTTATTTTTTTTAAAAAAGGGCAGAAGATCTAAACAGACATTTCTCCAAAGAAGACATACAGATGGCCAAGAGGCACATGAAAAATGTTCAACAACACTATTAGAGAAATACACATCAAAACTACAGTGAGTTCCCAACACATCTCCTATAGCCCAATAAAAAATTAAAAAAAAAAAAACGACAATGAGGTATCACCTCACACCAATCACAATAGCCATCATCAAAAACCTAAACGTCCAACCACAGATGAATGGATAAAGAAGATGTGGTACATATATACAATGGAATATTACTCAGCCATAAAAAGGAACAAAATTGGGTCATTTGTAGAGATGTGGATGCACCTAAAGTCTGTCATGCGGAGTGAAGTAAGCCAGAAAGAGTAAAACAAATATCGTATGTTAACGCATGTATGTGGAATCTAGAAAAATGGTACAGATGAACCTACTTCCAGGGGAGGAATAGAGACGCAGACATAGAGAACAGGTATGTGGACACGGGAGGGAAGGGGAGGGTGGGACGAACTGGGAGATCAGGATTGACATATATACACGACCATGTGTAAAACAGATAGCTAGTGGAAACATGCTATAAAGCACAGGAAGCTCAGCTTGGTGCTCTGTGATGACCTAGATGGGTGGGATGGGGGCAGGTGAGCGGAGGTCCAAGAGGGAGGGGATATAGGTATCCTGATTTACTTATCACATATAGCTGATTCACTTCATTGTATAACAGAAAATAACACAATATTGTAAAGCAATTATACTCCAATAAAAAAAAAATCTACCCTGGAGAGGGTGTGGAGAAAAGGGAACCCTCCTACACTGTTGGTGGGAATGTAAATTGGTACAGCAGCTATGGAGAACAGTATGGAAGTTCCTTAAAAAACTAAAAATAGAGCTACCATATGATCCAGCAATCCCACTCCTGGACATATATCCGGAGAAAGCCATAATTTGAAAGGATACATGTACCCCAATGTTCACTGAAGCACTATTTACAATAGCCAGGACATGGAAGCAACCTAAATGTCCATCGACAGAGGAATGGATAAAGAAGATGTGGTACATATATACAATGGAATATTACCAAGCCATTAAAAAGAATGAATAATGCCATTTGAAGCAACATGGATGGACCTAGAAATTGTCATACTGAGTGAGGTAAGTCAGACAAAGAAGGAGAAATATCGTATGATGTCACTTATATGCAGAATCTTTTTAAAAAAATGATACAAATGAACTTATTTACAAAACAGACTCACAGATTTAGACGAGGAATTTACGGTTACCAGGGGGATGGGTAGAGGGGGAGATAGTTAGGGAGTTTGGGATAGACATGTACACACTGCTATATTTAAAACGGATAACCAACCAGGACCTACTGTACAGCACAGGGAACTCTGCTCAATATTATGTAAAAACCTAAATGGGAAAATAATTTGAAAAAGAATGGAGGCATGTATAACTGAAATCACTTTGCTGTACACCTGAAACTAACACAACATTGTTAATCAACTATAGTCCAATATAAAATAAAAAGTTTAAAAAAAACGTCATACATATATACCGTGGAATATTAATAATGCCATTTGCAGCAACATGAATGGACCTAGAGACTGTCATACTGAGTGTAGAAAGACAGAGAAAGACAAATATCATATGATATCGCTTATATGTGGAATCTAAAAAAATGGTACAAGTGAACCTATTTACAAAACAGAGTGGCTTCCCTGGTGGCGCAGTGATTGAGAGTCCGCCTGCCAATGCAGGGGACACGGGTTCGTGCCCTGGTCCGGGAAGATCCCACATGCCACGGAGCGGCTGGGCCCGTGAGCCATGGCCGCTGAGCCTGCACGTCCGGAGCCTGTGCTCCTCAACGGGAGAGGCCACAGCAGTGAGAGGTCCGCGTACCGCAAAAAAAAAACAAAAAACAGAAATTGAGTCACAGATGTAGAAAACAAACTTATGGTTACCAAGCGGGAAGGGGGGGATGATAAATTGGGAGATTGGATTGACACATACATGCTACTGTATATAAAAGATAACTAATAAGAACCTACTGTATAGCACAGGGAACTCTATTCTGTGCTCTGTAATGACCTATATGGGAATGGAATTTAGAAGAGAGTGGATATATGTATATGTATGGCTGATTCACTTTGCTGTAGAGCAGAAACTAACGTAAATCGACTACACTGAAATTAAAAATTTGAAAAATACTGATACATTATAGCAAGGATGAAATTTTAGAGTCAACGCTCATATACACATCAGCTAGATTCTACCATGAATATTCTATCCACCCACTTATTACTTTATGCATTTCAACATGAACTGCAGATATTCCCTGTTGATACTTAAGCCAGCATTTAACTAGAGCTGTATATTTTAGTTTTTATATAAAATTTACCTTGAGTGTTGTTTATTATAAGATCTGCTGGGGTTTGACAAATGTCTACACCTGTTTTACCCGTTGTAAAATAAGAAACACTACCATCACTCACAGGGCTGCCCAGGGCTTTTCCCAGTTGATTTCCACCCCTACCCTGCCAGAGACAATCACTCTCCTGATTTCCTCCCACCAACTATTAAACTTGATTGTTCTAGAACTTCATAACACACAGACATACAGCAGGTACTATTTTGTGGAAGGGTTCCTTTACTGCACATAAAACTTCTGAAATTCGTGCAAGTTGATGCACGTATCAGTAGTCTGTTCTTTTTTGTTGCGTAGTGGTATTCAATTGTATGAATCTGCTACAGTGTATCCTATCTATTCATCTGTTGATGGACTTTTGGGTTGTTTCCAGATTTTAGCTATTACAAACAAAGCTGCTATGAATAATGATGTACAAGTCTTAGTGTAGACACATATTTTCATTTAAGCAAATAACTAGGACTAGGACTGTTGGGTCAGAAGGAAAAGTACATGTTTGCTTTTAGAAAACAAACTGGCATACCGTTTCGTCAAAGTGGTCATACCATTTTACATTCTCACCAGTGATGTGATGTTTGGGGATTCTGAGTTATTCCACAGCCTTGCCATTATCTGGTGTGGTCAATCTTTTTATCTTTAGCTACTCTGGTGGGTATGCATATCTCGTGGTTTTAATTTGCATTTTTCTGAAGACAGAAAATGCTGAGGATCTTTTCATGTGCTTATATGGCTGCTGGCATTCTTATTTTGTGAAGTGTTGTTGAAATATTTTAATTGGGCTGTTTGTCATTTTATTATTGAGTTCTAGAAGTTCTTTATATATTATATATACCAGTTTTTGTAAGATATATGCTTTGAAAATATTATCTCCCAGTGTGACTTGTCTATTCATTTTTAATCAGTATCTTCTGATGAGCAGAATATTTTCATTTTTGCAAAGACTAATTTGTCAATTTTTTTTCTTTTATGGTGACTTCATTCTCCAAACAGTGTTTGAAACCTCTGACCACTCTCAGGTCATGAAGATTTCTATTTTCCTTTACAAGCTTTATAGTTTTTGCTTTGTATTAAGGTCTATGATCCATCTCAAGGCAATTTTAACATATGATGTAAGGCAGGGATCAAGACTCATTTATTTTCCTGTATGAGCTTATATCTAATTATGCCAGCACTGTTTCTTGAAAAGACTTTCCATTCTCCATTGGACTGCTTTGACATCTGTGTCAAAAATCAAATGGCCAGTTAAGAGCAGGTCTATTCCTGGGGTATTCTGTTCTACTGATCTATTCTTTTCATTAAGCCAATACCACACAGCTCTGCTTATCACAGATTTACAGTAAATTTTAAAAGTCAGATAATGTGACTTCAACTTTGTTTTTTTTTTTTAATTTTTTGGCTGTGTTGGGTCTTCATTGCTTCTTGTGGACTTTCTCTAGTTGCAGCAAGCGGGGGCTACTCTTTGTTGCTGTGCATGGGCTTCTCACTGCAGTGACTTCTCTTGTTGCGGAGCACGGGCTCTAGGCGCACAAACTTCAGTAGTTGTGGCACGTGGGTTCAGTAGTTGTAGCTCATGGGCTCTAGAGCGCAGGCTCAGTAGTTGTGGCACACAGGCTTAGTTGTCCCACGGCATGTGGGATCTTCTCAGACCAGGGATTGAACCTATGTCCCCTGCATTGACAGGCAGATTCTTAACCACTACACCACCAGGGAAGTCCTTCAACTTTGTTCTTGTTCAAAGTTATTTTCAATTGTAGAACTCTTATACGTAAATTTTATAAGGAGTTCATACATTTCTACTGATACTCCTGCTGTGATTTTTATTAAATTTGAACTGAATTCATAAATCAATTTAAAGCAAACTGGAACCTTAATAACTTCTGACACATGACCATGGTATCTTTATTTATTAAGATCTTCCTTAATCTCAAAATACTTTCTAATTTCTCTTGTGATTTCTTCCTTGACCCATAGATTATTTAGATGTGTGTTCTTTAATTTTGAAATATTTGTGATCTTCCTAGATACATTTTTTGTTACTAATTTCTAATTTAATTCTGTTGTGGATAGAGAATATACTCTATGTGATTTCACTTTATTTTTATGGAGGCTTGTTTTATATCCCAGCATACAGTCTCCCTAGGTGAATATGAACCTGAAAAGAACATGCATTCAACTAGGTGTAGTGTTCTATAAATCAATTAGGTGCAAATAGTGGATAGTGTTATTCAGATCCTTTTTGTCTTTCATGATTTTTGCTTAGCTGTTCCATCACCTGTTAAAAGTGGTGTTAAGTTTCTCAGCTATGACTGTGGACTTGTCTATTTTTCTCTTTTAGCTCTGTCAATTTTTGCTTCATGTATTTTGAAGCTTTTATTAGGTAAACACACACTGTTATGCCTAGTCAATGACTTGACCATTTTATCATTATGAAATATCCCTCTTTATAGTGCATGGTGAGAAAACTATAAGACACTGATGAAAGAATCAAAGATGAACCAAACAGATGGAGAGATACACCATGTTCTTGGTTTGGAAGAATCATTATTGTGAAAATGACTATACTACCCAAAGCAATCTACAGATTCAATGCAATCCCTATCAAACTACCAATGGCAATTTTTACAGAACTAGAACAAAAAATCTTAAAATGTGTATGGAGACACAAAAGACCCCGAATAGCCAAAGCAATCTTGAGGGGAAAAAAAAAAATGGAGCTGCAGGAATCAGACTCCCTGACTTCAGACTATACTACAAAGCTACAGTAATCAAGACAATATGGTACTGGCACAAAAACAGATATATAGATCAATGGAACAGGATAGAAAGCCCAGAGATAAACCCATGACTTTTGCTCACCTCATCTATGACAAGGAAGTGAGGATATGCAATGGAGAAAAGACAGCCTCTTTCAATAAGTGGCGCTGGGAAAACTGGACAGCTAATGTAAAAGAATGAAATTAGAACACTCCCAAACTCCATACACAAAAATAAACTCAAAATGGATTAAAGACCTAAATATAAGACCGGACACTATAAAACTCTTAGAGGAAAACATAGGAAGAATACTCTTTGACATAAATCACAGCAAGATCTTTTTTGACCCACCTCCTAGAGTAATGGAAATAAAAACAATAATAAACAAATGGGATCTAATGAAACTTAAAACCTTTTGCACAGCAAAGGAAACTATAAACAAGACGAAAAGACAACCCTCAGAATGGGAGAAAATATTTGCAAACGAATCAAAGGACAAAGGATTAATCTCCAAAATATATAAACAGCTCAGGCAGCTCAATATTTAAAAAACAAACACCCCAATCAAAAACTGGGCAGAAGATCTAAATAGATATTTCTCCAAAGAAGACATACAGATGGCCAAGAGGCATATGAAAAGCTGCTCAACATCACTAATTATCAGAGAAATGCAAATCAAAACTACAATGAGGTATCATCTCACACGGGTTAGAATAGGCATCATCAGAAAATCTACAAACAATAAATGCTGGAGAGAGTGTGGAGAAAAGGGAACCCTCTTGCACTGTTGATGGGAATGTAATTTGATACAGCCTCTATGGAGAACAGTATTGAGGTTCCTTAAAAAACTAAAAATAGAATTACCATATGACCCAGCAATCCCACGCCTGGGCATATACCCAGAGAAAACCATAATTCAAAAAGACACATGTACCCCAATGTTTATTGCAGCAGCACTATTTACAATAGCCAGGTCATGGAAGTAACCTAAATGCCCATCAACAGACAAATGGATAAAGAAGATGTGGTAGGTATATATGATGGAATATTACTCAGCCATAAAAAGGAACGAAATTCAGTCATTTGTAGAGACATGGATGGACCTAGACTGTCATACAGAGTGAAGTAAGCCAGGAAGAGAAAAACAAAGATCATATATTAACGCATATATGTGTAATCTAGAAAAATGGTACAGATGAACCGGTTTGCAAGGCAGAAAGAGAGGCACAGATGTAGAGAATAAACATAAGGACACCGAGGGGGGAAAGCGGTGGGGGGGAGAGATGAATTGGGAGATTGGGACTGACATACATACACTAATATGTATAAAACAGATAACTAAAAAGAACCTGCTGTATAAAAAAATTTAATTTAATTTAAAAAAAAGAAATATCCCTCTTTAGCTTTCCTAATTCTTTGCCTTGAAGTCTGTTTTATTGGAAATTAATGAAGTCACTCCAGCCTTCATAACCTTAGTGCTGGCATGCTATATCTTTTCCTATCTTTTTACTTTTAACCTGTCTTTATAATTAAAGTGTTTCTTAAAGAGAACATATACTCAGGTCTTGCTTTTTCCTTTAAAATCCATTCTAACTTAGTCCATTATCATTTAATAATGGTCTACCATTTTGTACATTTTTGTTTTTTCCCTTCTATTTTTTTTGTTTCTCTATTCCTTTTTCTTTCTTCTTTTTTGCTGCCTTCTTTTATTTATTTTTTTTTTTTTATTTTTTTTTTTTATTTTTTATTTTTTGCTTTATCACAAATTTAATCAGTTATATGTATACATATGTTCCCATATCCCCTCCCTTTTGCGTCTCCCTCCCACCCTCCCTATCCCACCCCTCCAGGCGGTCACAAAGCACCGAGCTGATCTCCCTGTGCTATGCGGCTGCTTCCCACTAGCTATCTACCTTACGTTTGGTAGTGTATATATGTCCATGCCGCTCTTTCACTTTGTCACAGCTTACCCTTCCCCCTCCCCATATCCTCAAGTCCATTCTCTAGTAGGTCTGTGTCTTTATTCCTGTCTTACCCCTATGTTCTTCATGACCTTTTTTTTTCTTAAATTCCATATATATGTGTCAGCATACAGTATTTGTCTTTCTCTTTCTGACTTACTTCACTCTGTATGACAGACTCTAGGTCCATCCACCTCATTACAAATAGTTCAATTTCATTTCTTTTTATGGCTGAGTAATATTCCATTGTATGTATGTGCCACATCTTCTTTACCCATTCATCCAATGATGGACACTTAGGTTGTTTCCATCTCCGGGCTATTGTAAATAGGGCTGCTATGAACATTTTGGTACATGTCTCTTTTTGAATTATGGTTTTCTCAGGGTATATGCCCAGTAGTGGGATTGCAGGGTCATATGGTAGTTCTATTTGTAGTTTTTTAAGGAACCTCCATACCGTTCTCCATAGTGGCTGTACCAATTCACATTCCCACCAGCAGTGCAAGAGTGTTCCCTTTTTTCCACACCCTCTCCAGCATTTATTGTTTCTAGATTTTTTGATGATGGCCATTCTGACTGGTGTGAGATGATATCTCATTGTAGTTTTGATTTGCATTTCTCTAATTAGTAAAGATGTTGAGCATCCTTTCATGTGTTTGTTGGCAGTCTGTATATCTTCTGTGGAGAAATGTCTATTTAGGTCTTCTGCCCATTTTTGGATTGGGTTGTTTGTTTTTTTGTTATTGAGCTGCATGAGCTGCTTATAAATTTTGGAGATTAATCCTTTGTCAGTTGCTTCATTTGCAAATATTTTCTCCCATTCTGAGGGTTGTCTTTTGGTCTTGTTTATGGTTTCCTTTGCTGTGCAAAAGCTTTTAAGTTTCATTAGGTCCCATGTGTTTATTTTTGTCTTTATTTCCATTTCTCTAGGAGGTGGGTCAAAAAGGATCTTGCTGTGATTTATGTCATAGAGTGTTCTGCCTATGTTGTCCTCTAAGAGTTTGATAGTGTCTGGCCTTACATTTAGGTCTTTAATCCATTTTGAGCTTATTTTTGTGTATGGTGTTAGGGAGTGATCGAATCTCATACTTTTACATGTCCCTGTCCAGTTTTCCCAACACCACTTATTGAAGAGACTGTCCTTTCTCCACTGTACATTCCTGCCTCCTTTATCAAAGATAAGGTGACCATATGTCCGTGGGTTTATCTCTGGGCTTTCTATCCTGTTCCATTGATCTATCTTTCTGTTTCTGTGCCAGTACCATACTGTCTTGATTACTGCAGCTTTGTAGTATAGTCTGAAGTCAGGGAGCCTGATTCCTCCAGCTCCATTTTTCGTTCTCAAGATTGCTTTGGCTATTCGGGGTCTTTTGTGTTTCCATACAAATTGTGAAATTTTTTGTTCTAGTTCTGTGAAAAATGCCAGTGGTATTTTGATAGGGATTGCATTGAATCTGTAGATTGCTTTGGGTAGTAGAGTCATTTTCACAATGTTGATTCTTCCAATCCAAGAACATGGTACATCTCTCCATCTATTTGTATCATCTTTAATTTCTTTCATCAGTGTCTTATAATTTTCTGCATACAGGTCTTTTGTCTCCTTAGGTAGGTTTATTCCTAGATATTTTATTCTTTTTGTTGCAATGGTAAATGGGAGTGTTTCCTTGATTTCACTTTCAGATTTTTCATCATTAGTATATAGGAATGCCAGAGATTTCTGTGCATTAATTTTGTATCCTGCAACTTTACCAAATTCATTGATTAGCTCTAGTAGTTTTCTGGTAGCATCTTTAGGATTCTCTATGTATAGTATCATGTCATCTGCAAACAGTGACAGCTTTACTTCTTCTTTTCCAATTTGGATTCCTTTTATTTCCTTTTCTTCTCTGATTGCTGTGGCTAAAACTTCCAAAACTATGTTGAATAAGAGTGGTGAGAGTGGGCAACCTTGTCTTGTTCCTGATCTTAGTGGAAATGGTTTCAGTTTTTCACCATTGAGGACGATGCTGGCTGTGGGTTTGTCATATATGGCCTTTATTATGTTGAGGAAAGTTCCCTCTATGCCTACTTTCTGCAGGGTTTTTATCATGAATGGGTGTTGAATTTTGTCGAAAGCTTTCTCTGCATCTATTGAGATGATCATATGGTTTTTCTCCTTCAATTTGTTAATATGGTGTATCACGTTGATTGATTTGCGTATATTGAAGAATCCTTGCATTCCTGGGATAAACCCCACTTGATCATGGTGTATGATCCTTTTAATGTGCTGTTGGATTCTGTTTGCTAGTATTTTGTTGAGGATTTTTGCATCTATGTTCATCAGTGATATTGGCCTGTAGTTTTCTTTCTTTGTGACATCCTTGTCTGGTTTTGGTATCAAGGTGATGGTGGCCTCGTAGAATGAGTTTGGGAGTGTTCCTCCCTCTGCTATATTTTGGAAGAGTTTGAGAAGGATAGGCGTTAGCTCTTCTCTAAATGCTTGATAGAATTCGCCTGTGAAGCCATCTGGTCCTGGGCTTTTGTTTGTTGGAAGATTTTTTATCACAGTTTCAATTTCAGTGCTTGTGATTGGTCTGTTCATATGTTCTATTTCTTCCTGATTCAGTCTTGGCAGGTTGTGCATTTCTAAGAATTTGTCCATTTCTTCCAGGTTGTCCATTTTATTGGCATAGAGTTGCTTATAGTAATCTCTCACGATCTTTTGTATTTCTGCAGTGTCAGTTGTTACTTCTCCTTTTTCATTTCTAATTCTATTGATTTGAGTCTTCTCCCTTTTTTTCTTGATGAGTCTGGCTAATGGTTTATCAATTTTGTTTATCTTCTCAAAGAACCAGCTTTTAGTTTTATTGATCTTTGCTATTGTTTCCTTCATTTCTTTTTCATTTATTTCTGATCTGATTTTTATGATTTCTTTCCTTCTGCTAACTTTGGGATGTTTTTGTTCTTCTTTCTCTAATTGCTTTAGGTGCAAGGTTAGGTTGTTTAGTCGAGATATTTCCTGTTTCTTAAGGTGGGATTGTATTGCTATAAACTTCCCTCTTAGAACTGCTTTTGCTGCATCCCATAGGTTTTGGGTCGTCGTGTCTCCATTGTCATTTGTTTCTAGGTATTTTTTTATTTCCTCTTTGATTTCTTCAGTGATCACTTCGTTATTAAGTAATGTATTGTTTAGCCTCCATGTGTTTGTATTTTTTATAGCTCTTTTCCTGTAATTGATATCTAGTCTCATAGCATTGTGGTCGGAAAAGATACTTGATACAATGTCAATTTTCTTAAATTTACCAAGGCTTGATTTGTGACCCAAGATATGATCTATCCTGGAGAATGTTCCATGAGCACTTGAGAAAAATGTGTATTCTGTTGTTTTTGGATGGAATGTCCTATAAATATCAATTAAGTCCATCTTGTTTAATGTATCATTTAAAGCTTGTGTTTCCTTATTTATTTTCATTTTGGATGATCTGTCCATTGGTGAAAGTGGGGTGTTAAAGTCCCCTACTATGATTGTGTTACTGTCGATTTCTCCTTTTATGGCTGTTAGTGTTTGCCTTATGTATTGAGGTGCTCCTATGTTGGGTGCATAAATATTTACAATTGTTATATCTTCTTCTTGGATCGATCCCTTGATCATTATGTAGTGTCCTTCTTTGTCTCTTCTAGTAGTCTTTATTTTAAAGTCTATTTTGTCTGATATGAGAATTGCTACTCCAGCTTTCTTTTGGTTTCCATTTGCATGGAATATCTTTTTCCATCCCCTTACTTTCAGTCTGTATGTGTCTCTAGGTCTGAAGTGGGTCTCTTGTAGACAGCATATATATGGGTCTTGTTTTTGTATCCATTCTTGCTGCCTTCTTTTAGATTATCTGGATATTTTAATTTATCTATTGGCTTCTTAGATATAACTCTTTGCCATGTTTTTAGTGGTTATTCTAAAGATTACAATATGCATGCTTAATTTATGTATCTGCCAAGTATGTATTATGCCAGTGGTCCCCAACCTTTTTGGCACCAGGGACTGGTTCTGTGGAAGACAATTTTTGCATGGATGGGGGGTGGGGGTGGGGGATGGTTCAGGCGGTGATGTGAGTGATGGGGAGCAGCAGATGAAGCTTTGCTCACTTGCCTGCTGCTCACCTCCTCCTGTGCAGCCCAGTTCCTAAGACGGGTTGGGGACCCCGTAATATACTATTTCACGTTAGATGCAGTAATGTTGCAATTACATAGGTCCATTTACCACCTCTCCCTGTCCTTTATGCTAGACTTGTCATATAATGACATCAACATAACACAAGATTATGCAGGGTGATGTTATAATTTCTACTTTAAACAATCATATATATTTTAAATAAATTAAGTACAAAAAAGTATCTTAAATTTATTCAGATATTTGCCACTTCATTCCTTCCTGAAGGTACAACATTCCATTTGCTGTATTTCCCTTCACCGTCTGGAACGCCCGCCCTTTGGCATTTCTTTCCAGCAGATCTTCACTATTACAAATTGTATTAGCATTCTTTTATCTGAAAATGTATTTTGTCTTCATTGTTGAAGCATATTTTTGCTGGGTACAGAACTCTGGGTTGACAGGGTTTTTTTCATTTGTGCCCTTTAAAAACATTGTTCCACTCTCTTCTGGTATCCATAATTTCTAAAGAGAAATCCATGAGCATTCAAATTATTGTTCCTCTGAATGTAAAGTGTCGTTTTCCTCAGATTGCTTTCAGTATATTCCCTTTATCTTTGGCCTTTAGTGGTTTGTCTAATGATGTACATAGGTCTATTTTCATCATATTTATCCTCCTTGGGGTTTGCTGAACTTCTCAAACCTGTCAATTTATAATGTCTTTCAACAAATTGGGGGATCATTTAGCCATTATTTCCTCAAATATTTTTTTCTGCCCTATTCTGTCATTTTTCTCCTTCTGGAAGTCCAATTACACATATACTAGACATTTTGATCTCATCCCACAGGTTCTTGAGGCTCAGCTTATTTTTTTTCAATCTTTTAATCTCTTCTTCAAATTGGATAATTATTACTGTTCTATTTTCAAGTTCAGAGAACCTGAGAACATGGGGAATATATAATTAAATTTATTATGGCAATCTTTGAAGGGTTATTGCTAACTAGACAGAACCTAAAAGAGACATGCCAGTCTAATTTTCAAAGGAAACTGTACTAATGAGAGATGACCTATACCAGATGAAATTCAAGGAAATACAGAAATTACTATTGTTGAGCACATATTACTACTACTGACACCAGTATAGTACAGGAACTATACTGGCATTTTCATATATACCATTTAATTTAATCCAGATCATGACCTATTCATACAGGTATTATTGTCCATATTTTACTGATAATAGTACAGAGGAACAACCAAGTTAAGTAAGTGATCTCACTAGTAAGCTCAAGAACTTGAACTTAGGACTCCTATTACAGCACTTTCCACCACACATCTCATTTACAATTTTCCTTAGAAAATCACTAAGAATTAGACATGTACCAGTCTGATTTCTTTCTTAACACCATTAGTATATACATAGATGTTAGAAGGATGGGGGATCTAGTATAATAGAATTTCAGCAGCATCTGTTGGAGGTACAGTATTTGGGGTTAAGACTTAAGGCTCTTGAGACAAATCTTTTAAATGCTGCTTCTGCCATTTAACACTTTTTGTGGCTCTGGTCAAGCCATTTAAATTCTCTAAGCAATAGCTCCCTCATCTCTTAAAATGGAAACTATAACGTATGTATCTCATAGGGTTTTGGTAAGGACTGAATAGGAAAAATGCACAGTACCTGCCATGTAGTAAATGCCATATTAATGTTAGGTATTATTATAACATCTCTGTGGACAAAGATGAAATAAATGTAAAATAATTATATAACATAATGAAATACTATAAATAACAAGAAATATTATTAGCCTCATCCTGTTCAATTTTCCAATTTTTTCCAGTTTTCTTCTAGAAAAGAAATATTGTAATGGAATCACTAAAGATTTATACAGAACTGTTGGCTCAAAAAGAAATACGCTTATTATTTATAATAAGAAAACACTGGAAATAACAGGAATGTATTCATAGGAGATTGCTTAAATAAATTACAGTCAAACTATATACACCCAGTGAAAGACATGTTTTCAGCAGACCATTTGATTGAATGAGAAATGCTTATTTCATATACAATATAATCACGATTTTACATATGTGTGTAGGAGGATAAAAGACTAGTATGAAATACAGCAAAAGATTAATATGATCTCTTTTTTTAATGAGTTCATTTATTTATTTATTTTTGGCTACACTGGGTCTTCATTGTTGCGCATGGGCTTTCTCTAGTTGCAGCGAGCGGGGGCTACTCTTCATTGCAGTGCGCGGGCTTCTCATTGCAATGGCTTCTCCTGTTGTGGAGCACAGGCTCTAGGCATGTGGGCTTCAGTAGCTGTGGCACGTGAGCTCAGTAGTTGTGGCTCGCAGGCTCTAGAGAGCAGGCTCAGTAGTTGTGGCGCACGGGCTTAGTTGCTCCGCGGCATGTGGGATCTTCCCGGACCAGGGATTGAACCCATGTCCCCTGCATTGGCAGGCGGATTCTTAACCACTGCGCCACCAGGGAAGTCCTAATATGATCTCTTATAGGCGGTGAGGTTATAGATAATTTTCATCTCCTTATTATAAATTATTATATTTCTAAGTTTTCTATAATGAACAAGAATTCTTTTACAGTTGAAAAATATTTTGAGAAAAATAAATTTGAGTAGTTTTATGCATCGTGACTGGCTTTCTATCAAGGTTTCTGGTCCTTCAAACCTAAAGTTTTGATCTCCAACATGGAGATATAAAGAAATGTTTATTACTGAAGATGCTTAGAAAAAAGATGGCATGGAAATAAGGAAGGCCATAATAGCTATCTATAAATATCTTAAACTATCTTAACTCATTAACAAATATCTTAACTATCATTTGGGAGAAATGCAAGTTTTCTCTATTTGGATCCATGGCCAGATTTCCTTTTTGTTTGTAATAAGATGGGTTTAAAAGGACCCTTCCTGGGAGACAGCACTATCCTATGATGACTGGAATGAGCTGCCTCAAGTTATAAGAGACCAATACATATTCATTAACTGAAATGAATGGCAGCAATCTGCTCACCACCAGGGTGCTCAGACATACCCGAGGAGGGCCTTTGGCCAGGAAGGAGAGACGGGCCTTTCAGGCACCTCCCAGATCTAAGAGTTCTGTGATACACTCTTGGTCTGATTTCGGGCTTAGTTGGTCTCAAATCTTCATTCTATCCCAATTATGACGATATCGTGCTGGAAAATGTTTTTCTGTTTCGTGGCAGTTTTCCAGGTGCCACAGTAAAAAAGTGAAACTGCCTATAATCTTAGAAGGACCTGGAGGGAGTGCTCCAGGAAGATCTCTAAGGACCTTAAACACTTGGGAGGTACTTATGCTTTGCATCAAAAAGAAGAGAAGAGAAGACAAGGCAAGGGAACAGAAAGGAACAAAACCGCGAACTAAGAACTACAGGGGGCATTTTAATTGAGCTTCTAAACAAAAACAAAAACCAATTTCCTGTAAGACAAGCTCTACATACTACATTCACAAGCCTGGTTGGCAACATCCAGGTTTCTTGTATTACCTCCACAAATAACACAGAATGTCAAAAATCAAATTACATTTCATTTTGTTTAAATTCTAAAAAGAGAAGGTGCCATAACATATTTTCAGAAGTAGGATGGACACTAAAGATTACAAATTTAAAACTCCAGGAAAGCAGGGAGAAAGCCACAGCTTGTATAAATCCTCCACCTCAGACCCCTGACTGTCGTTCAAGCAAAGGTGGCCCATACTTCCCTTCCAGGGCAGATTCTACACTCTCTCTATGAATGAGCCAAGCAAGCTTTCATGAAACTTCAAAATCTAAAATGTTGGCCAAGAACTCATCCGGGACAACTACATACCTGCCCAACTCCTCCTCTGCCACGCCCACCACTGCTGCTCCACCCACTGTACCTGCCAAAGCACACCTAAGGCTTTGGTGAACAGAGGGTCGGTCATTCATCACAGCTGAGTTCTTCACTCCACAGTATCATCTGGCTCTTAGATTCTAGGTGTTTGAAATGGAAGCAATCCCAGCAGAGATTTTTCCTCTCAAGTATTGCTCATCTCTAATTGGAGACATTTGAATAACCACCTGGATGATCACCACCCCCCCAAGACAAAAGCTGCTTAGTTTAACAAGCGTATGGAACCCACCCAGGTTTCTCTGGGTTCCAGAAGGGAACCACAGTTACTCAGTCACCACAATTATTAATCTGGAGAACTCCTGAAATTCTGAATGATGCTGAGTTTTATGGATAATACACATATACTTTGACGTGACACCTAACAACCAAAGAAACATGGTGTAATCCATTTGACTGCACGGTACTCCTACAGAAAGTAGAAAGAACTTATCTCATGAGAGATAAACTTAAGTCCCCACTGCCTTAACTCCTTTGGGAATGAGGCAGGGTATAAGAAGACCAACCAGTCGGCCTGCCATTAAGATATAACTCTCCAGACATAGAGAACAAACGAATGGATACCGGGGGAAGGGGGGCAGGGGGATGAATTGGGAGATTGGGATTGACATATATACACTAGTGATACTATGTATAAAACAGATAACTAATGAGAAACTACTGTATCGCACGAGGAACTCTACTCAATGCACTGTGGTGACCTAAATGGGAAGGAAATCCAAAAAAGAGGGGATATATGTATACGTATAGCTGATTCACTTTGTTGTACAGGAGGAACTAACTCAACATTGTAAAGCAACTATACTCCAATAAAAATTAAAGAAATAAAAAATAAAGCATATGCCTATTAAGAAAAATAAAAGATATAACTCTCCCCAGTCAGCTGGGCCTGAGTGTTCGTTCTAAGGACTTTGGCCAGTGGTCTTGACACCCATGCCCTAAGGAACCTAGGCTCCCCAGCCCCATTTGCACAGCAGGGTATTTCACTTGAAAGGGGCTTTATTGCTTTAAAAAGAAAATTAAGCCATGGATCTAGTTCAACCCTCCCATTTTACAGAGGCCCAGAGAGGTTGAGTGCTTCACCCAACGTCACAAAGCTGGTATGTCAAAATGACAGAGATAAAGTTACAGCCTAAGTTTCCAGGGTTGTTGACACTGCCACCCTACTGTGTAGTTTCATTTTTAAGTAAATTCTATATACTCATATTATCCAATTTTAAACTGTGAAAACTACATTAGCATCCAGGTGACCTCTGGAAAAAGGTAGATGCAGACCTCACCATAATTCCTTCCCTTCTCGTCTCCCCTACCCTTCCCACATCTCAAGGAAATACTTCCCTGCCAGGCGATGACTTCATCACTTTCCTTCTCACTAATTTGAATACTCTTGTGGCAGAGCCAAACAAAAAATGAAAATGATGAATGACTCCTTGTGCAATGCAGAAAAAATGTGGTGTTTGGGATCTCAACGTGATGGAATACCCCTCATGCAGAAACAGAACATGCTTCTACCCAAAACAAAAAAAAGCAGAAACAAGGGTATTTCAGAGCTTCAAGTATGTCTGGACAAATGGTAGGTGTGCAAAAGATTTTAAAGGAGCAGATGAAAGCAAATCAACCCTCACCTCAAAAACAGGTAAGTGTTTTATTTGAAAGAAAAACAGAAGTTTTTCTAAGTAAATCACAAAGCAAAGTCAGGGGAGAAATGGTAATACGGGAGAGGGATGCTGAATAGGGGCAAAGAGAAATATCTGCTTGATTGTCTGACACATTTACAGATTTTTACCAAGATACATTTTTTAACCCAGAGCTCAGCCTCCATTTTCTCACTACATGTATACCAGTGAGCAGGCAGACTTGAATTATCTTGAACACTAAATTCTAATAATATTTAAAATTTTTCCACATATAAATTAATGTTAATTCATAAACTGAGTTTTTGGGTTTTTTCTGTGTTGAGCAAAGTGTTTAATTTTTAATTGATATATATTTGAGACATAACACTGTGTAAAATCAAGGTGTACATGTTAATTTGACACATTTATATATTGTAGTATCACTGCCATTGTAGCAATTATTAGCACCTCTATCATGTTACCTAATTATCATTTCTTTTTAGCGGTTGGAATAATTAGGTTCTGGTCTCTTGCAAGTTTGATGATTATAATACAATATTGTTGTCTACATCCACGATACTGTGCATTAGACCTCTACTCGGTGCAAGTCTATATCCTTAAGAAACATCCACTCTATAGCCCCCCACCCTCCAGCTCCTGGTAACCACCACTTTACTCTCTGTTCTTATGAGTTTGGCTTTTTTAGATTCCACATATAAGTGATATCATACAGTACCTGTCTTCCTCTGTCTGACTGACCTCACTTAGCATAATGTCCTCAAGGTCTAGCCATACTGTCATCTAACCAAGTTTTTTAAATGCTGTTTTCTTGTCATACATTTCTTGCTGTGTTAGAACCTTGGAACATATTCTCAGTCTTCATTTTTGCTACTTCCAAACAGGTGGCCATCAGCAGTCTCCATATGGGAAAAGTGCCCATCTTAGTTGGTAGGCAAAGGGGAGGTTAAACCAGTACTTGCTGACCACCCACCCAGTCCATGTCAGAAGCTGTTCAACAGGCTTTACACTTCACTATGCCCTTTGACCCCCGCAACATGAGTGGCACCCCTGAATGGGCATCACTACAGCTTATACATTTTAAGATGAGAAGTCATGAAATTCGTCCCAGGCCAGTAGCCAAAGCCTGTGCTGCTGTCAGCAACCCATGCTGGCCCGCCCAGTGTAAGGCATATTTCTAAGAAGCTCACTCTGGGTACCCCAACGTCATTTAAATGGCCCTATGGCTAAGAAATAACTCCTTTGCACTCTACAACTGCAGCAGAAAACACCCCACCCATCAAAAGACTCAACTCCCTTCTAAACCATAGTTAATAGTCTTGGTTTTCTCCCTAAGATAAATCTAGACTGAGGAAAAGAAACTTGCCTGTCACCATCTTTAGTGACTGCCTTTTCTAGCCACAGACCTTGCTTTACCTTGCATTACCTTTTGTGGTCTTTTATTACTGTTTAACTATAACAGAGACATTTATACTATATCAAATATAAAATCAAGCACTCCTGCAGAGTAATAAATATCAGAGATGTTTAAGGAAATTCAAGAGAATGAAACAATATCAAATCCATGCATTCTGACTGACACAAAAGGTTTAGGGCTCTCGAGGAAGATATGAGTAATGCACAAGGCATACCCATGGGACTGATAATTACATTCAAACTGTTGAAGTTTTGGCTCTTTTGAGCTGACACTTGTTACCTATGAAAATGATAAAGTATTAAGATCTAAATAAAGAGAAAGTTTGGTTAAAAAAAGAGAGAGAGAGAGAGCACTGGCTGCACATATTTTAAGGGAAACACAGAGACAGTCAACTATGTTTTCTCATCTTTCAAGAAAAGCTGGACTCAAACAAAACATTTTTCCCAAAACAATAACCAGTGATGAGCCACTGTGCTTCCAGTATGATGTGAAAAAACTGTCAAAATCTTCAACAGAAACTCGACCCCAAGAAAACGCATATCATGCTCTTGAGCCAAGTTGACACTGATTTGTTTCACGGGTGCTCACAGCACCGCCACCGGAGAATGCATTGGTCAACAAAGGTCAAAAAGAAAAACAGAATCATATCTAAAGCTTAAATAATAAAGAGAGATCAATAAATATGAGCTACGCACTAAGAGCTTTGCAGATGTATTTAAGTACAGCCTCACCCTATCCTGGAGTGGAATGCAGGCTTCTGGAGGGAAGGTCCCACATCTACTGTATCCCCACTGGGTCCCAGGGTCTAGTGCAGAGTCCTGCACATAGCTGGTGCTGAAGAGAAATGGGCAGAGTGACTGAACTTGGAAAGAAAAGAAAATTAAAAAGCTGAGACTATTACCAGCTACTTCATACAGATAAGGAAATGGAAGCTTGAAAGGTTACTGATTTGCCCAAGGTTATTCATGCAGTGAAAGGTAGAACTGGGATTCCAACCCAGGGCAGCAATACTCCATCCTAAGCTCTAAGCCCCTAGGTCAAACCAAGATACTTCATCCTCAGTCATGTGAAATGAGTGAATGTGGGGAACTACGCAGTTTCTACACATACCTCCCACAATGGATACCCTACCATAAGATCTACTTTTTACCTAAAAGTCTGGTATACCCTTGAAAGATTAAGACAGTCACCCACCATTGAGAACATGCAAAAGACTGTGCTGGGAGGTTGGAGAAGGGTTCCTAGGGGAAGGGCTTCCACTGTGCTCCAGAGCACAGGAGAACCAGAACGATGGCTGGGCGGCTTGTCCAAGTGCCCCTGAAGGGTTTCATCACTCGTACGGCATCAGCTTGATGGTCACATTCAGTCTCACTCTTACGTACCGTAAAACTTGGGACCTTTCAGGTTGTTAAACGTTGTTCAACATTGAGAGAGAGACAGAAAGAAGGTGCAATTCTAATGAAGATGCTATCTTAATAGAACACACTGTTAACCACCACAAAACGGCAAGCATTAGAATGTTTGCCTTACTTAAAAAAAAATTAGTTACAAAAATGTAAAAATAAACATCCTAGAAGACTAAAAATTAATATGGAGACATTTCAGGAAAATAATAGGCCATTTTATAATTCAATTCCAGGAGCTTGGCATGTGAAAGGTTAACTTATTCAGGTGTTGAATTGAGATCCAAAAAAGCATTTGATAGAGAACTGGCCAGAATAACTCTTTAGTCATGACCACTAGAGTCAAAGGCTGGAGTTATATTCTAAACCTTAATTTAGAAGTAAACATTAAAATGAAGGCTTCTTTAAAATTCTCCAATAATTTGCACTTTAAAAGTACCAAATTGGCCTATAAAAAGCTCACACTAATTATTCCAAAGCAATCAACTTCTTAAAAACCCTTTATTTCACAATTAGCCTAACATCCCATTAATTTGGGACACTTACCAATGTATTTATTCTTTGCTCATTACCTACGTGCACATTAAGAGTGCACCAATAACACAATACAGGCATTAATATGTAAAACATCAACAAAAGCCATCTGGAAAGCTAATGAATAATCAAGGGATTTCAAATTAAACTACAGAATTTTCCCTTAGAATCTTTAGGACAACACTGTCAAGTTCAATCTATTCACTTCGCCTCCAGAATCAATTTTTCAAACCTTATGACAGGTCTAATCGCTTCCACCTGTGTCTCTAGCTTGACTCTTGACTGGCATGCTACCAGCCAGGGTGGAAATGTAGACAAAGACCCCTATTAGGATCCGGCTGTTTCTCTACTGTGAGGTCACTCAGCCATTAAATTAGTTCCAGTCCAATTTCTGTCCTCTCAGGCCTCAACTTCTGGGGAGGAGGGTGCGCAGTGGAGCGAGTTAGGGGAGCAGAATCCGAAGGGAAGAAAGGCAGGAAGACATGTTCGGGACTGACTAGACACATATGCATAGAGGTGAAAACCTGGGACTGGCCCCAAATTGTGAAGCAAAAATACCGCCTTTCTTAAATGATGCTGGCTATTCTCCCCAGTGCAATTTCCCCCAAATATATTTTTAATGACTTTATGGGATTGCTTTCCATTTCTTTCCCTTTGCTTGTAGAAAGTCAACTGTTTCCAATGCAAGTTTTCCTCAACTGACATGAAGCTGGTTCACAAAACCATTTCAGCCCTCTAAAGGCACTGGAGGTTACTGAGAGCCAGAAAGGTTTGGCGGGGTATAGGATTCTGACTCCAGGATCACTTGATCAAAGGACCTGGGGTGCATCTAGTGCCCAGATCTCACAGGTAAGGAAAGCAAGGTCCAGGAGGGTGAGACTGTCAAGGGTACACAGATAGTTGGTGATAAAGTCTTAAGTTCCAGCATTTCGCTACCAGACTGTGAGCTTTAGGCGTTAGGGACAATGCCTGACACAGTAACTGCTCCAAAAACTTCACTGATCAGTCTACTTCTCTCCCAGCATCGTGCTGTCTGCTGCGCCTACTTCTCTCTTTCTGCCTGAACTACCAGGCTCAGACCAAGGGTGCACAGATCTGTATGAACTCACTGTGCACTGGGATGTGCATCTTCCCACACACTGTGAGGCAAGGACAGTACACTCCCCATCATTCTCTCTCCAGTGCCTAACACAGTGCCTGGCGTACGGCAGGCACTCCGTAAATGCTTATTCCGCGTATGATGAAGGCAAACTTAAGCCTGAAAAATCAAAGGACTTAAAATAATGGCTAGAAGATAAACTTACGTAATAAAGGAATCTAAGTTACTCTTTATAAATAAAACATAGCCCATCCGTGGCCAGTTTAGTCGGGATGTACAAGTATGCAAAGGGAATCAGTATAAACAAGTTTGTGTTCATCTGGCTCACCACACACTGTGGCTTCACACATAAGTCGTTTCGATACCCGACAGAGGCTTGGTGCAAGTCATCAAAAAAGATACTATCGGGCCTTCCTGGTGGCGCAGTGGTTGAGAGTCTGCCTGCCGATGCAGGGGACACGGGTTCGTGCCCCAGTCTGGGAAGATCCCACATGCCGCGGAGCGGCTGGGCCCGTGAGCCATGGCCGCTGAGCCTGCGTGTCCGGAGCCTGTGCTCCACAACGGGAGAGGCCACGGCAGTGAGAGGCCCGCGTGCGGCAAAAAAAAAAAAAAAAAAAGATACTATCAGTCAAATAAAAGACGATTCCACAGCTGTCACAATGACTCAGTTACCCTAAACCCAGTGCTCCAAGGTCTAGCCTTCCCCCTTCCCGCCTTCCCCACAGCTGAGGGTCAATCATCGCTTATCAGGAGATTCAACAAGATGTGCAGCACTGCTGACCAAACCAGGACAGAGTGGGCACCTGGAGGTGCTTGTCCAGGAGTGACGAGGGATGAGCGGTGGCCCATCCACACCCCCTTGTCTGGAAGGCCCCACCAACAACAGCTCACACTTTCAAATGGCTTCCTGGGTCTGTAGCTATAGGACTGACCATGGTACACAGTAAATTTCACTGGTCCAGACAGAGTACTACACCCATACCCCTGGGTCTCTCTACCCAACCAGCTGAGCTAACTGGTCAGCGGGAAACCTACCAGGAAATAGCACAGGAGGAAAAAAAAGAAAGACCGCCTAAGTCAATCAAAACTAGCATTTCATCCAAAAGGTGTTACCCTGACAATAGAGTACAAAATGCATTTCATGGTCAGAAATATGTGTCAGAAAAAAGGACTGGGATGCAGGATACGGGGTAAAATTACCTCTTCCAACCAGACTTGGTTGGGTGGCACAGCCAAGTCAGACTATCGAGGAAAGATCACTCATTCACGTGGTTTTTGCTCTTCATTTTTGGGGGGAGAGTCCACAGTACCTTGACGTAATCAGCAAGCAACTCCCGTACTTCTCTCCGCCACTCCTCCCCCCGCCACCCGGCCCAGAGCTCTTTCTCCTCCACAGAACCACTAACATAGCTTTAAAATTCACAGGGTGGGGCAGGAGGTGATGGTAGTGGTGGTTCATGGCTTCAAGACCAGCGCGCTCCCTTATCCAGAGATCAAATGAAAGCGTTCAATGCCACCTCAGTGCCACAGTAGTTTAAGCTGGGTTTGTGGTCAAAGAAGAAAATATATCCTCCAATAATTTGTTAAAAGAAAAATGTCCAAATCCTCCTGGATTTATAATAACACAAGAAAAATACCTGTAATGGCACTGCACAAGCAGTGAAATAAAACCAGAGTTACCTGTCAAATAATTATTTCCACCTATGGTTTTAAGTTTTGCAAGCATTGGGGCCATCATGATGTATATGCTACCTAAAGGCCTCCTGCTATTTTTTTAGGCGTCCAACACACAGAAAGTACATGCTTGTTTCAAAGACTTCTAAGTGTCCTCTACTACCTACCTCCTCTCCTCCCTGGTAACAGAACCCTAATATTCATTGGATTCATGGGTGCCAAGTATAAAGACCACAGTTATTTCTTAGCCTTCTTTGTAGGTTAATATGGTCATGTGACTAGGTTCTAGCCCTGGGATATAAACAAAAATATCATGAGCAACCTGTGAAAGAGTCCATAAAGAATGGGGGTGGGTTTCCCTGGTGGCAAAGTGGTTACGAATCCTCCTGCCAATGCAGGGGACACGGGTTCGAGCCCTGGTCCGGGAAGATCCCACATGCCGCAGAGCAACTAAGCCCGTGCGCCAAAACTACTGAGCCTGCGCTCTAGAGCCCACGAGCCACAACTACTGAGCATGTGTGCCACAACTACTGAAGTCCGTGCCTAGAGCCTGTGCTCCACAACAAGAGAAGCCACTGCAGTGAGAAGCCAGCGCTCCACAATGAAGAGTAGCCTGTGCTGGCCGCAACTAGAGAAAGCCTGTGTGCAGCAACGAAGACCCAATGCGGCCAAAAATAAATAAATATTTTTTAAATATTAAAAAAAAAAGAATGGGGGCACATGCTACTGTCCCCTCTCCTTCTGCTTACCGGCTAAAATGAGAGGGAATATAAATGAGTAGGTCGCCTCTTGGACCACTTGCTGAGGGTGACAGGGCAACTCAACTGGGTCCTGGACACTGTGAGCCACACTCGGCCCCAGGCTGTCCATCTCAGTCCATCTCATGTACAGTAAAAAACTTCAATCCTATTTAAGCCACTTTAATTTGGGGGATCACTGTCTCACACAGTTGAACCTAACCCCAACTGACCTAGAAATGGGTACCTGAATGGGATGTGCTAGGGCTTAGATCTTGTGTTCGTCACAAGAAACAGGCCTAAAAATGCAGAGGGGATCTGGGCGGGGGCAGTTGGCAAGGACATGGGTCTCACAGGTTCACCGCTAATGAACACTGTCATGCAGCAGCAAAGCATTCAATCGAGGCCTGGCCTTTGGTAGCTTGGGAGGTAGACCGCATGTCTGTCAGAAGCTGTATCATTATAGGGAAAAGCTCTGAAAACTGAAAATGTCAGTGTTTATCAGGAATAGGAACAATTCCACATACAATAAATTCTGTTACCTAGCATTCTACACACCGGTGTGATGTATGAAATTAGTGGATTCATATAAAGTACATAAAAGCAGTGTATGGAAGATAAAAGCTTTCAATACCTATTAGCTACTATTATTGTTGTTATAACCACAACAATATACTGTTTCCATAAGAGTAGCTCATTTATAGGACCAAATATAATGTTAGCTGTAGAAATGTCTTCACTCTTCCTCTTAGAAAGTAATAATCAATATGTAGCATTTACCTATCTCATGACCCCTTTGTGGACAATTTTGGGAGTTTCTGACACCAAGCTGACCTCTTCAAGTTCCTTCTAAAAGAGGCTACAGCCGCCCAGGAACCTCTCACCAGCCTCGCTGACTCAGTAGGCTGCAGTGAGTACCTTTCTCTTAGTGCTAGAAAGGAACCCACGTGTGCAGTGGAAGAGGACATCTATGATAAGTCACGGTGAAAGGCGACTGCTTATTCAACATCTGCACTGTGCAAAGCAGAGCTTCATCAGTAATCATCAAAGCCATTTTACCATCCACACTCTGGAGACTAGACAAGAAAAGAAACAAAGATTCCTAAATGCTTCTGGAAAAGCTGAAATGTTTCTCTTCTGTAAAAATAACAACCTTTAACCCTACAGAAGTTTCCCGACTCCCGAGCTCATGCACACTTTTACAGACCCAAATTGCTTAAGGTGGAATTTTCATTTTTCAAAAAAAGTTCAATATCAAAAATGAACTTACAGATATTCAAGCGTAATAAAACTGCTATTTACACGGCATTTATTTTCCATCCTAAAACGCAGCCTCACCAGGGTATAAGGAAACCCAACCACATGGTTACACAGGAGCATAGGTCTACCCACCCTAGCAAGGCACTCACAGCCCTCTTGGTAATACACTGCCCAGACTCAACAGCGATAATCTCAAAGTTTCAAGATCTCCCCAAGACAAAATATTCTTCACTGTTGTCCACAAAAACAGCCAAAATGGTCTGGAAGTGCCAACGTTTTCCCACCTGAATGTCACCTCCCAAAATCTTTTGTTAAATGTTGTGTCTGATTTTTTATTTGGAAAATATGATTATAATGGGTCACCTTTTCGATATAATATAGTTCACTGCAGTGACAAAAGATTATCACAGAGTTTGTACAAGCAAGTAATAAATGCTCCATACAAATACAGGTGTTTTCTTCTCTACAGGGATTCAAGGGATTGGCAGGGGGAGGGGAGTAAAGGCAGGAGAGGATGGGAACACTGGGGGAAAAAAAAAAAGTACCTATGACAACACAAAACAACTCGGGCAACAAGAACTGTTCATGA
This sequence comes from Hyperoodon ampullatus, assembly GCF_949752795.1. Classification (NCBI taxonomy): domain Eukaryota; kingdom Metazoa; phylum Chordata; class Mammalia; order Artiodactyla; family Ziphiidae; genus Hyperoodon; species Hyperoodon ampullatus. The sequence continues at coordinate 138,141,434 of NC_136918.1, forward strand.
CCACTGCTCATATTCCCCTTCTTACTTCACCTTCTCACTCTGCTAATTCCCCCATAATATTGATGCTTTTTCTACATCCTATACGTACACTAAAATTGCCATTTCCATGACTTTGAGTATGACAGCCATGAAATCCTAAAATGATCTCATCAGTTTATATCAACATACTAGCAAATCCAGAAATTATTGTTAAGAAGAAAAGCCAAAATATTTCCACACGGTCCATATGTTGAATTATGTATCTGTCTAACTGTGCAGTCCCACAGGTGGAAGTGTCTAGAAACTGAATGGGGGGCTGGGGGGGTGGAGTCTTACATTCCTTAAATATTAGTCCCATGTTGAAGGAAGATGCTTTTCTTATTCACTCCCTCTAATAACCCTACTTTTTAAACTATCTATCTCAACGTAAGAGTATTACCTAATACTGACTAATCTGGAGTTTAAAAATTCCTTTCATCTGTTTTCCATTTTTAAACCTTTAATCAAAGTCCATGAAACAGAAGGAATAAAAAGGAAAAGTTGCAATAAGAGTAAATTTGGAACATCCAAATGGGATTACAGAGTGCTTTAAAAATGCATTGGATAGGAACACACCAAAACAGGTTTTCAAAGTACAAAGCCCTAATTTATTTAATTTAACACAGCTTACATGTCGTTCAAATTTGCTATCCTAATGCTCCTGCAAAACATCTTAAACCGGTTATAACATCTTAACACTGATTATAACAGCACAAATGTAAAGCAGTAACATCAACACCCGTGCCACCTGCTAAACATCTTTTTTCCTAATGTTCTTTTTTTCCAAAGACATTCTGAAAGGCCAGATTAAAGGAAGAGAGTCACAAGGCACAAAAATCCCCCATTCTTTAAAACACAAATCCTTGACCAAAGAACTTTCATTTCTTTTCCTACATTTTACCTCCTCTAGGACAGGGTGCTACTCCCATCTTGCTAGTGCTTTATCAAGAGTTATCGTTCTAAATCTCTATCCCTCTCACCCAGCGCTGGTTAGAGAGAACGATCAACATAACTGGATTCCTCCAAGCAGGTAGAGAAGCCAGCCTGGCCAGAACTTACCCGTCCAGAAGATTCATTGTGGTGGGTGTCACTTCAGCAAACAGAATTACTTTTCCAAGTTTCTTTGTCTGCAAATTTTGTTGGTAGATCTCAAAGTTAAAGTTTTCTGATGAGAAGGTCTCCATGTCAGTCACCACAGGTATAGCAGATGGGGTGATTTCTATTTCAGATGTGTAGGATGAAACGAATTTAAGGGACAGCTTGCTAGATTTTATTACTCCTTCAGCATCCACATGTTTCCCCAGCCACTGCATAAGAGGATCCCGCATTTCCTGTGTCATAAAGAAAGAAATGGAAAGGTCATAATTTGGCATTATGTTAGATGATGGTAGCTTTTCCTTAAAATGTCATTTTGGTAATATAAGAACATCCTAATTCATGACCAATAAAAGCTAGATTAACATAGTCTGAACGTATAAACTATTATACAATAGACAATAAGTAACTAAGTATACCCATATTATAAAAATAAACTATTCAGAAACCAAGATCCAGGGAAATAAGTATATTTCTATCCTACACTAACTATATCCTAAATTCTCAAACGTCCTCTCCAGTTCTTGAGTTCATTAGTGATTCTCTAGTTCTCTATGAATTTTACAGAAAATTTATAATTTTATACTTCCACCCTCAAGGAAGTTCATTATCTCATCTGGGGAAATAAAAACCTAGGTGAAAAGTCACAGAAGACCAAGTACTAAGGTACTAGAGAATTCGCTCTCAGCCTCTGCAGGACCTCCACCTCCTCTCATAGACAAGTTGACCATCACCAGCCACTGCCGGGTTACCAACCCAAAGAGGCTTTTCTCGTTGCCTCCCCAAGGAGCGGGGGCAGAACTACAGGAGATATTATCTGACCTAGAACAGAGCTCCCTACCCACCCTCCCAAGAGGCTGCAACTTCCTCTGCGACCCTGAAAGCCCCAGGGGCCTCCTCCTGGGGTGCAGCATCAGGGGGTTGGGGGTAGTCAGCATCCTGAGAGGCCAGCGTAAAACATATTAAAATCTGTCAGTCACAGTAAATGCTGATCTGGACTCCTGGGCCACCTTCATGCAAAGGCCAGGCACTTCCAAAGAGGAGATGAGTCCTTCTGTTAATATCAGGGGTCTGTCCCAAAGCTCCACGTGCCTAAGAGAAGCAGCTTCAAAGATGAAATGTCATTTAACTAAATTCTATTAATGAAACTTTAAAACTCACTTCCAATTTGCAGAAAATACAGAGGTTAGAGGAACAAGTTAAATGGCTTCAAAGGAAGTGATCAGAAGAAACCCAGAGGGTGAGATGTATTACAGCACAAGAATCTTCAAGTGTGTGTGTGTGTGTGTGTGTGCGCGCGCGCACACAAGCACGCACGTGCTGGCGCAGAGTGTCCTGGCAGTCCTGGGAGTCCACTTCTGCAGGCAGCAAGAAGGCAGAAGAGGATGACAGGGCAGTAAAAAGAGGACTGAGAAGTAACCAACAGCCTGTCTGGGGAGGGAGAGAAACTGTAGACCCCGAGGACAAAACACTGCCAAGGAATTTCCTCTAAAGGAAAAAGAAGAATGGGACAGTGGCTACAGGGAGGAATGAAGTCAAAACAGGTTTTCTTTGGTTATTAAATGAGAGAAATAACAGCATGATGTGAGTGGTCCTATGGAGAAAAGGAAACAGGTAAACAGGTAAGGGGTGGGTCCTAATGATCAAGCTGAGAGGTCGGCCTTGAAAGCAGAGTCCTTTATCCATTGGGATGGGCAGGACGCACATCACCTCTGGGGACACCAGCCCAGCTTCCCCACTGGATTGCAGCCCTCCCTCATCCCTTGCTGGCTACACAGCCAGCCCTGGGAATTGACCTACACTGCCACCACCCTGCTCCAAAGCCACCCACAGTTGGGAGTCCTGGCGCTGGGTGCTGGTGATATCATCTTCTGATTCCTTCTATCTTCTCTATAAATAGGAAGAAAGAGGCTCAGCCAAGAGTGAAAAGGAGGAAGGAGGTGCTGGAGGTTTGAGAAAGGAGACAGAAAAAGAAGGAAGCAGGGAAAATCATATGCGCAACCAGAAGCATTCAAGGTTCATCTAAGGTTAGTGCTTCTGAATTCAGAGTCAGCAGTCGGCATGATTTTCTGCTTTTATGCAGCCACGCACAGCTACATGCTATATGAGAGGCACAGGGGTGATCCTGCTTGAACGAGCAACAGAAAAGTCATTGGAAGAGGTCAAGCTGAAGTGAGCCACCAGGAATTACAGCACTAACTTTCCATCCTTGCACAAAGAACCAAGAAAAATTTTAAATGGAATATTCCCTGTTCACCATTAATTCTTTAATATACACTCTACTGGAGTAAGAATAAAAATGAATAAATTATAAAAGTAACCGCTATTATGTGCTGAATGTTTGTATCCCCCCAAAATTCATATGTTGAAATTCTAATTAATCCCCAAGGTGATGGTATTTGGAGGTGGGGCCTTTGGGTGTGATTAGGTCATGAGGGTGGAGCCCTCATGAAAGGGAATAGTACCTTTAAAAAAGCAATCCCAGGGCTTCCCTGGTGGTGCAGTGGTTAAGAATCCGCCTGCCAATGCAGGGGACACACATTCGAGCCCTGGTCCAAGAAGATTCCACATGCCGCGGAGCAACTAAACCCGTGCGCCACAACTACTGAGCCTGCGCTCTGGAGCCCGCAAGACACAACTACTGAAGCCCGTGCACCTAGAGTCTGTGCTCCACAACAAGAGAAGCCACCGCAATGAGAAGCCCACACGCCGCAACGAAGAGTAGCCCCCGCTCACCGAAACTAGAGAAAGCCCGCGTGCAGCAACGAAGACGCAACACAGCCATAAATAAATAAATAATTAATTTTTTTTTAAAAAAAGGCAATCCCAGAGACATCCTTCACCCTCTCTCCACCAAGTGAGGACATAGCAAAAAGATGTTTGTCTGCAACCTGGGAGAGGGCCCTCACCAGAACAACCATGCTGGCACACTGATCTCAGACCTCCAGCCACCAAATGTATGAAAAATAAGTGTCTGTTGTTTACAAGCTGCCCAGTCTATGCTATCCTGTTTTAGCAGCCTGCATTGACTAAGACACCCCCAAACCTCAAACCTGGCCATTAGGTATAACCAACTCTGCTCCTTAAACTTTAGTCAATGCCCTTAAAGTATAAAGCGATCAAATCCGAATTTCCTTCACCACATTCCCCAGAACAGCTGGATTCACAAGGGCACTGCACAGGCTAAAGAGACATCAGTGAATAGGTTAAATCATAAAAAAAGAGAGGGAAATAATCTGAACAATAAACACTTCTTAATTAACTACAGTTTTCATTAACTCAAGCAGAGAGTTAAACAGTTATTCAGCAGGCGTAGGCAATGTGAATCCCCCATTCAAAGTCTATGAAAATCAAGATAAAACCAAAAAGAAACAGCTAGCACCAGGTAGACCTTTCAGACAGGAATAAAGCAGGGAATTTCCTATGGAGCAAATTATCCAACTGGCCATCTATATATCATTCATCTAATAAATTGTTTGTTTTTGAAAGCAACACTTAGAGATGCACAAATATGCAAAATAAATTAAAATTGATGTAAGCAAGGTATATGAGGGGTTTTTTTTTAAAATACTTCTTTCATATAATCTTTCAGGACTTAATCAGAGCCAAGTAAGTTATTCAGAAAAAAGAGACTCTAAAAAGATATAAAACAAGGCATGGAACTTATTAAGAAATATAACTGTATACCACCTATAATTCTCCTAAATATTTATATTCACTATAGTCAAATCCAACTGTAAGCAATCAAGTAAAAGCGAGTACACATGGGTCGCCCATCCCCATTATCCCTAGACAGGAGAATAAAACTCTGGTCACAAGAAGTATCAAAATTACTACCTGTTCGATGCAAATCTGCCTGGTATGTCCTCTCAAATGGACTTGTTACAATGATGACTTCAGAGCTACAGAATTAGCTGCTATCATAAAAGGAAAAGGAATTAATTCATGATTCTTGGTTTAACTCTACCAATGACCACAAAGGCGGTATAGAAATGCTATTGAAGAAAAAAGGTTGGAGCATATATATCAAGGTAAATGGGTTGGCATAAGTAGTATTACCAACCCCCTACTCCCAAGTCTACCTAACTCTATAAACACAACTATTGGAGCATGCAAAAATGTCGCTGCTTTAAGGAAGATTTCTCCGACCCACAGCCTGTCCCAGTCTAAGTTAGAACTCTCTTTCATAAACTTAGTGACTTTATAGCACTTTTCAAATTGTAATTCCATAGCTTGTATAATCATTTACTCAATGTCCCACTGTCTTGCTAGAATGTAAGCTCCATAAAGACAGCAAATGCATGTTTCTGTCTGGCTCACACTGTATCCATGGCACCCGGTACCAAGTCTGGCAAATGCTGCATGCTTAATAAGCATTCATCATATAAATGCATATTAAATTCCTTACCAAAAACATCCCACAAGTAAGAAACATAAATAGGTATATCAAGAGGGAAAACCCAGAAAAGGCAATGCTAAGAGATGGCCTTGAAATGGATACACAGCATCAAAAAGAAATATGAAATCGTTAAAGTCAAATCAGTCCTGTTGAAAATAAAACAACTGCTATCAAATTCCACTCCAATGAAATTCATTAAAACCTTCTAATTAATGTTATTTTTTTAACATTTGAACTTCAAGAATTTAGTATTTACCTTTCTCTAAGATTTCAGGCTAATTAAATACAATTTAGGTGGAACCAAAAACAACATTTTATAGTCACATAAATGTTGGCCCCTTTGAACCAGCCACAGCGCTAGTGAAACACTAGCTATTCTCAAGGAAAGTGAATGTGCCTTTGTTTCCTATTGGGGCATGTTGCACACAACATGAAAACCCCAAGGAGTCCACCAAAAAAGTACTAGAACTAGTACTTTTAGCAAGGTTGCAAAATACAAGGTCAATATACAAAAACTGGGTTTATTTCTAGCCATGAATATCTGGAGTCTGAATTTTTTAAATACCATTTTCAGTGGCATCAATAGATCTGAAACATTTAGGAATAAATTAAAGAAAGTATGTGCCAGAACGGTACACTGAAAACTACAAACACTACTGAACTTAAAATTAAAGAAGTCCTAAATAACTGAAGAGATATACCATGTTCATGGATGGATCAGAACACTGAATATTATTGATGTCAATTCTTCTCCAAATTGATCTATGGAAGCAATGCAATTCCAATCAAAATCTTAGCAAGCTACTTCTAAAACTTACATAGATATATATAGAATAGGCCTAGAATGACCAAAACAATTTTGGGAAGAAAAAAGTTGGAAGATTTACCTTATCTGACTTCAAGATTTATTATAAAGCTGCAGGAATCAAGACAGTATGGTATATTTCCTTACAGACAGACATATATTTCTAAAAACAGAATAGAGTCCAGAAATAGTGCCACACATATATGTTCAGTTGATTTTCAACAAGGTAATTCACCTGAAAAAAATCATCTTTTCAATACATGGTGCTGAAACAATGGGACACACATATGCAAAAAAACAAACAAACAAAAAACCCAAAACACCTTGACCCTTACATGTATACCAAAAGTAACTTGAAATGAATCACAGACCTAAATGTAAAAATATAAAACTTCTAAAATAAAATACAGGAGAAAAACTTTCTGATCTTAGGATAGGTAAATCTTTTCTCAGATACAACAAAAGAAGCATAAACCATCAAATTAAAAAAAAATGATAGGGCTTCCCTGGTGGCACAGTGGTTGAGAATCTGCCTGCCAATGCAGGGGACGTGGGTTTGAGCCCTGGTCTGGGAAGATCCCACGTGCCACGGAGCAACTGGGCCCACGAGCCACAACTACTGAGCCTGCGCATTTGGAGCCTGTGCTCTGCAACAAGAGGCCGCGACAGTGAGAGGCCTGCGCACCGCGATGAAGAGTGGCCCCCGCTAGCCACAACTAGAGAAAGCCCTCGCACAGAAACGAAGACCCAACACAGCCAAAAATAAATAAATAAATTTATTTTTTAAAAAAATGATAAGCTGGACATTATAAAAATTAAGAACTCTAAGAACTGCTGCTCTTCAAGGGTTAATGTTAAGGAAAATGAAAAGACAACAAACTGAGAGAAACTATTCTTAATACACACATCTGACAAAGGACTTGTATCCAGAATGAAGAAAAAAAAAAAAAACCTCTTAAAACATAATTATAAGAAAACAATTCAACTTAGAACATCAGCAAGAAGATTTGGCCAAACGAAAACATCAGATGGCCAAAAAGCACATGAAAAGTGCTCAACATCATTGGTCACCAGGGAAATACAAATTAAAACCACAATGAGATACTGCTACACACCCATTAGAATGGTTACGTTTTTTAATTCTTTTTTTAAAATTAAATTTATTTTTTATACAGCAGATTCTTATTAGTTATCTATTTTATACATATTAGTGTATATATGTCAATCCCAACCTCCCAATTCATCCTACCACCACCACCACCACCACCACCCTCCCCACTTTCCCCCCATACGTCCATACGTTTGTTCTCTACACCTGTGTCTCCATTTCTGCCTTGCAAATGGGTTCCTCTGTACCATGTTTCTAGATTCCACATATATGCGTTAATATATGATATTAGGTTTTCTCTTTCTGGCTTACTTCACTCTGTATGAGTCTGTCATACAGAGTGAAGTAAGCCAGAAAGAGAAGAACAAATTTCTAAATTCTGACAATACCTAGTGTTGGCAAAGACGTGAAGTAACTGGAGCTCTCATACATCACTGGTGGGAACATAAAATGGTACAACAATTCTGGAAAACAGGTTGGCAGTTCCTTATCAAATTAAACATACACTTGCCACATGACCCAGAAATTCTATTCCTAGGTATTTAACCAAGAGAAACGAAAACACACATCCAAACAAAGACTTATACACGAATGGTCGTAGAAACTTTACTCATAATATCCAAAAAATGCAAACAACCCAATGCCCACTAACAGGAGAATAGGTAAGTTATGGCACAGCTATATAATGGAACACTACTTGGCTATAAAAAAGGAATTAACTACCCATATAGGCAACAAAATGAATGAATCTCAAAAACATAAGGCTGATTAAAATTAAAATTTTTTTAAATTTAATAAATAAAATAAAATTTAAAAAGACAGAAGAGTATGTACTGTATGATTCAATTTAGATGAAGTTCCAGAAAAGACCAATCTAATCTATAAGGATAGAAAGCAGATCAGTGATTGCCCAAGGATGAGCACGGGGGTGGGAGAGTGGATGAGGACTGAATGAGAAACAGAGTTAAGAGAATTTTGTGGGATTCTGCAAATGGTCTCTATCTTGATAGCAACGACGGTTACTCCAGCGTATATGTTTATCAAACCCTACACATAAATAAGTGTATTTTCTTGACTACGTCATCCCAAAGTTGATTTTTTAAAGCAAACAGCAACAATCTTGTGCAACACTAAACAATGACTGAAGTCCAGGAGACTCTATATTCACTAATGTCGAAAAAGAACACCAGTGTCCCTACTTCTGAAGAAATGAATGCTTAAATTTATATTTAGTGCAAATACACACAAGTGGCTACTCCATGGTTAGTTAACACGTCATACGGGGAGTGTAGCAGATGTACAGAGATGTACAGTATGCTATGTCCAGTCACATTAGAGCCATTCCACCCCATCACTTGTCTTATCTGCTAAATTTTATCCATCTAAACAAGATTCAATGGGTGAAACATAGCCATACCTCTGATTCAGCACTGGATTCAAAATATTTATTACCAACTCTGTTTGTGTTTGGGTGCTCCTTTTCCCAAGAAACACCAAATAACTGATCATAACTTTTAAAGGTTTTCTATCTCAGAGACACATTTGCCTCATTGTAAATAATCAGATTAGTTGTGCTTCAGTCATAACATTATAAGCTGCTAGGCAACATTATAAATTTACAAGTGGGTAAATCAGAAAATGAATCTACCGAGACATAGAATACAAGCTCTTTTTATGGGTGTTTTCATTCTCAGTTAAATATGAGAGGAAACGGGAGTAGAAGAATTTATATGAAAATTTATACAAAAAAAATTCTTACTACTGGTATTTTACAAACAAAATATTCACAGCCAATTTCACGTTCACTCAGTGTCTTCACAGAAGTGATGAAGGCACATAGCATAGCAGATCTTTACAATCAAAAGATGACACTCCTGAAAGAGCAGGACTGTTTTTGGTCCTGACCTCATTTACGGCAGGGATTGTTCATGTGGCAACCTTCAGGGTGAACTTTTATTCTGAGCACCAGAACCAAGCAGAGCAAAGCCTCAGGCAGGGTCTGAGATGAGTGTGTTCTGATTGGTTCCCCGTGCAGACACTTCTGTCTCAGTTCCAATGGACCCACTGCAGTCTGATCAACACTTGCCTAACTTGTCCAGATTCCTCCTTGGACAGTACTGCACCCCAGCTTGGATTCCCAAGGCCCCTGCCTTCCTGCTTCCCCAAATATGCTCAGCCACTGATCCCAAGCACTCTCACCCCAGAATGAATGGACCTAGAGGGGCTTCTAGCTTCAGTGACGACACACTGCTGAAAGCAGTCCATGCCCACAAATATCCAGGTCAATTGTCACCAACAGATACCCAAGGGCCAAAATGAACCCAGAGAAATGTTTTACTTGGCCCATCCATTTTGAACTAGTTGCTAACACTTAAAAATCAGGATATTTCACATCCTGCTTCTTTTGGTTTTTTGGGTTTTTTTTTTTTTTTTTTGCCGTACGCGGGCGTCTCACTATTGTGGCCTCTCCCGTTGCGGAGCACAGGCTCCGGACGCCCAGGCTCAGCGGCCATGGCTCACGGGCCCAGCCGCTCCGCGGCATGTGGGATCTTCCCGGACCGGGCCACGAACCCATGTCCCCTGCATCGGCAGGCGGACTCTCAACCACTGCACCACCAGGGAAGCCCTCATCCTGCTTCTTTTGAAGAAACAGAAACTCTTTCCCACATGGCAATAACTGGCTGGGCCAAGAAGCACTACCCTCATTATACGGGGACAGACTCTCCAGCTGGACTCTTGTGTACCACCTCTTCTGCTCCTAGGCATCTGGGATTGAGACCACCTATGCTGGCGCCGGTATCAAGTCTGGCACCAAGCCAGCAAGATCTCCATGGGGCCCTTGATGATGCTTCTTTCCAGTTAGGTCCATATTAATTCATCAGAGTGAGTCTGTTGACGCTGACTCTCAAAAATACAAGGGGTTCACGCTTCCCTGGTGGCGCAATGGTTGAGAGTCTGCCTGCCGATGCAGGGGACACGGGTTCATGCCCCGGTCCGGGAGGATTCCACATGCCGCGGAGCGGCTGGGCCCGTGAGCCATGGCCGCTGAGCCTGCGCGTCCGGAGCCTGTGCTCTGCAACGGGAGAGGCCGCAGCGGTGAGAGGCTCGCGTACCGCAAAAAAAAAAAAGACTTCAATGGAAGGGCTACTTAAGGAACTGTGAGCAGAGTTAAGAGAATTAAAGGGCAGGGATGGGGAAGCACCTGGACCAGCAACAAGCCTGGAGGAGCAAGAGGACAGAGCTCCCCACAGGGGCTGTAAGCAGAGCGGGCGGCGAGGAAATGCGTCCACCTCTCTCACTTCCTGCCAGCGTAACCAGAGCCTGGGAAGAGGCAGAGAACAAGGGCACAGGGTAAAGTGGACAGTGCCCAACACAACTGCTCAGAGAGGACACAAGGGGAAGGGGCGGTCCCGCTCTGATGTGACTGCCTCTCACATCTCTGCCCTGGGGCACAACCTGTGCCCAGCAACAAGATGAACTTCCACACATCCTGATCTTTCATAGTGATCAGACCAAACTTGGAATGGTAACTCCGCAGCTCCAAAGGATTTATGACAAAGGGCATCCGATATCTAAACCCCAGGAATGGGAGGTTCCCCGCCCACCCACCCCCCACCCCAGCTGAACTTGTCAGTCATTTCCAGTCCCCAATGCCTGGGGCACAGTAGGCACTCAATAAATGTCTGTTAAACTGTATTCCTTTTATTATATAAAAGTTTCCCTCAGGCTCCGGCTTTGAAAAGCCACGATTTACTGCATTTTTTGTTACCTGCCAACTAGCGAAGACCACAAAAGGCTGGGGTGGACCCGTAAAACAGAGGTAATGAATAAGGGTGGACCCATAAAACAGAGGTAATGAATAAGTCATTTCTAACAAGTATGGTTTTATAGGCATCACACCTCCGCTGGGCCAAATGGGCTCATTTTAGAGATGAAATCTATTCTGCAAGGGCGGAGACCAAAAGTAGAGCCGTGGCCGGCTCTAAAAGAAAGGGAGGCATTCCGGGTCGGAGCTCAACCACCGCTCCTACTCGAGAGGCGCTAACTTACACGGACGGGGCCTGTGGGTTTGGGTTCAACATCCGTAGAAGTCTCCAGGGCCTTCATTAAGCCGGCCCGTGTAAAACGCCCGCCATTTGTCGGAGGCCAACACAAACAGGCTCCTGCCGGAGCGAGGAGCGTAGTCTACGAAGCCAAGAAAGCTCCGGGTGGTGGGCCCAGCGCTCCAGTGGGAACGCTTGCGGGGGAGCTCGGTGCGCCTTGCCCTGAGGGGGCACGTCCTGGCTGGTGCACACTCACGCAGGCACGCAAGCACGCACACGCACGCACGCAAGCACGCATGCGCACGCACAGATGTGAGCGTCCGCCATGCTGAGCGAGCAGCAGGCTTGGAGCGCTGAGCTTTTTGTTTTCAGAAGGCCCCACCCATCCTAAACTGAGTGCCTCTGTCACTGCAGCCTGGCCTTGGCCTCTCTGGAGCGTGGGGGCAGGAGACACCAGCACAGAATCTGGTCAACAGCTCTGCTCCCGACTAGCTGGGAGGTCCTGCCTGTTCCTCATTTTTAAAAAGGAGAAAACTGGAACTTCCCTGGTGGCGCTGTGGTTAAGAATCCGCCTGCCAATACAGGGTACAAGGGTTCAAGCCCGGGTCCAGGAAGCTCCCACATGCCGCGGAACAGCTAAGCCCGGGCACCACAACTACAGAGCCTGCCCTCTAGAACCCACGAGCCACAACTAATGAGCCCGTGTGCCACAACTACTGAAGCCCGTGCTCCTGCAGCCTGTGCTCCACCATAAGAGAAGCCATTGCAATGAGAAGCCCGTGCACTGCAACGAAGAGTAGCCCCCACTCGCCACAACTAGAGAAAGCCCGTGCAAAGCAACAAAGACCCAACGCAGGCAAAAATAAATTAATTAAATAATAATAATAATTTTTTTAAGAAAACGAGAAAACTGCAAATCCCCCTTTCAGCTTTAACATTCAAGATTCGGTGCTTCATCCCAAATGCTAAAATGCTCAGTTAAAACTGTAACATCCTCTCTAGGATTCCAAAATTAAGATATACATGTTACCTGCAAAGAGAGAGGTGGCCAGTACGAGGAGGATTCAGGGAAAGCAGAAAGATTTCCAATAGTCTAGAGAAGCGAAGGTGTCCCCTTAACCTGTCCTACAAGGAGAGGGCAGCTCTGCAAAACTATTCCAACTTTTTTCTGAAGCTCCATCTTGTCACTTTTCCTCGGGTACATCAACAGCTGATTCTTTTAAAATGTTTAACATGATGTTTACGAAACCCCCGTTATAAAGGGTGACAGCTAGATAAAGGGTGACTGCTAGATAAAGGGTGACAGCTAGATTGGACTGGGCAGTCAGTCGAAGCCCCGTGGGCTGTTTACTACTGGCCTATCCCCTGAGGCCCCTCGGGTCTCCCAGACAGAGGAGTGGAGGAAGCGTTTCACAATACTTCAGTGGGAAACGCCAAAATGTTTTTAAGTTTTTGAACAAAACACACTAAACGCCTACTATAGGCAAAATGCTGGAAAAGGGACACAAGGATTAACAACATATGTTCCTTGCCTTCAGATGATCTTGTATTACAGTTTAATGGGGTAGGCAGATATTCACATAATACAACAGCATTTGTACACTATTTTACCAAAAAAAACAATTTTTTTAACCTTCATATAAAAGTAATCAATCAGATCTAAGGTTCCAAGTCACAATACTTGGGTTGGAAAACTGAAAGAAAAATTATAAATCCTATATACATAACATGGTCATCAGTGGAATGTTCCTAGATTAGGGTTGGTAGAATTCCTTTGTTGGGCATAAAAGATCAACTAGTTGTCCTCATAGCACGTGGCTCTAAGATGTTTTATGTTCTAAAATTTAGGACTTTTAATATATATTCTAAGAATTTTATACATGCTGGCCCATGTGAAGATGGGATGTGCCCACAGCCCAGTAGGGTGACAACCAGCTCTCCAGAACCATTACAAACCAGTAGGATACTGGTTTTACTTCAAATAAAGAAAACGAGCCCAGGGCCAAGTGGAAACTAGTGCCACTCTCTTGCCAACTCCTAGAAACAAAAATGTGGAAGACTCATACTCTCATAAATAACTTACAATAAGTTCTGTGCTTTGTGTTTTACTTGAAGACAGTAGCATACACATCTTTTGAAAAAAACAAACCCTCTTTATCAAATTGTGGTAAAACGTTAACCAGTGGTGAATCCAGGTGAAGGCTACATGGGGGTTGCGTGCTATTCTTTCACCCTTTCTTAGGTTTTAATTTTTTTTAAATAAAAAGTTGAGGAGAAACGAAGGGATTTGCTCCAGAAGCTCTCTAAGGCCTCTGCCAGCTCCAACATTCACTGGATATTTTTGTTCTGCTGTTAATCCTGGAATCATCAAAGATGCAGCCTTTGTTTAAAAAAAAAGAAAAGAAAAACCAAATGACTACTACCAAGAATACTTTCTAGCATTCACATCTTAGTTGAATCAGCACAACCCTTTATGCTGCCCGCACTAGGGTAGCGAAGGTCACTTCAGGCAAGAACACCACCCTCAAAAACCCGATTTTAATTGTCACAGGCCATGCCTCCAGAGGCCCCGATCTTGAACAGTCGGAACGCAGGACATTCTTTCCTGAGCACAAACCCCAGTGCGTTTCATGGAGTTTTTCAGTATATGTGGAATCAGTGTATTAATAACAGCTTATTGGCACTAAATGAAAAACACACAAATCTTAATCTTAGGTCTTGAATCGGGTCCAGGTTCTACGTAATAGCTGGCTGGAAGGGATACAGCCATAAGCATGCTTGGTAACTGGAGGCTGTGTAGTGAGACCTGAGTTTTGAAACCAGGATTGGTAGCTTAACAAAATTTACTGGTTGTAGAAAAAGTAAACTTGCCTCTAGGGAGGTGAGCTCAGCCTCACCATTCTGACAGCAGCCCCTGGTGGCCAGTTGAGTAAAAAGTGTTGGCTCGGGCTTCCCTGGTGGCGCAGTGGTTGAGAGTCCGCCTGCCGATGCAGGAGACGCGAGTTCGTGCCCCGGTCCGGGAAGATCCCACATGCCGCGGAGCGGCTGGGCCCGTGAGCCATGGCCGCTGGGCCTGCGCGTCCGGAGCGTGTGCTCCGCAACGGGAGAGGCCACAACAGTGAGAGGCCCGCGTACCGCAAAAAAAAAAAAAAAAAAAAAAAAAAAAAAAAAAGTGTTGGCTCTGATGCGGGAAAAGTTCCGACCTTGCCTTAATGAAGGTTGCTGCAAGCAGACAGGCCATTCTAGGTAACAACTGGGCGGTGATTAGGGAAGCAGCAAAAATCCAAACTAAGGTGCACCTTTGAGTCACATAAATTGCCAAATCCTTAGGGTACTGGTCACTTGCATTAAGAATAACAACAACAGGGCTTCCCTGGTGGCGCAGTGGTTGAGAGTCTGCCTGTTAGTGCAGGGGACACGGGTTCGAGCCCCGGTCTGGGAAGATCCCACATGCCGCGGAGCAACTAGGCCCGTGAGCCACAACTACTGAGCCTGCGCGTCTGGAGCCTGTGCTCCGCAACAAGAGCGGCCGCGATGGTGAGAGGCCCGCGCAACGTGATGAAGAGTGGCCCCCGCTTGCCACAACTAGAGAAAGCCCTTGCACAGAAACGAAGACCCAACACAGCCAAAAATAAATAAATAGATTAGTAAACTTACCCCCAACATCTTAAAACAACAACAACAACAACAAAAAGGAGTAGTCTTTTGAAAGTAGGATAAATATGAAAATTTATTTTAAAAGGGCAAGATAATAACATGAGGCAGATAATCCTTACCTTGGTTTGAAAGTTACCTCATTCCTTAATTATGTAGAAAATCTTTAAATATTCAAGGAGCATGGATTCCTACACAACATAAAGCATGTTCTGTCTACTTCCCTACACAGCACCACCCAGTACACTCATTTCCACATACCCAACGCTGGGAATTCCTACTGTAATATCAGGAATTGCTCACATGGCAGAAACTTCTAGAAGAGGCTGCTATATTCATTCAGGGAATAAAATAGTCAAGATAGTAAGTGAAGCCTGATTTCCAGTGCCACAGATTCACACCACTTCACTGGCTATAAATAGAAGAATGTTCAGAGGCTGACAGTTGGCTTCAAAGGCAGACAGCCATAGGAAGTAGAAGCCGCAAGCTTCAAGCCGACTTTTTCGTAAGGTGCACTCCGTCCTCAGCCAGGAGAGAACAATCTGGAAACAATCTGCTGGGCAGCTGCTCTCATCAACAAACTGTTTATTGTAAGAAAGTGGCTGGGTCAAAGGCTAAACATCAACCCGAACCGAAAGCATACGAGCAAAAATCAATACCGTCCCTGCTAAAGAAACCCGGGACTTCACAGAAAAGACAGGGCAAGAAACTCAGGTTTAGTCCTGAAAGGGCAGCAAACTCTTGTATCTCATAAGGGCTGTTTTGCATGTTATTACAAATGGTTATTTGCCGCTATTTTCGGAACAGGAGCTAAAATATGGCCTTCAAAACATACAGAAATCAACTTTCAGATCACTTCCCCAAAAAAGTTACAACAGTTTATATCTAGTTGCTTCCTTCTTGCATTTGTTTTGTAAAAGAACCAACAGGCTTATACACAATGCATGGATAATATAACACATCTTTAAATGTCTATTTAGTAACTGGAACACTGACTAAGAGATTATATGAAGGAAATTGTTTTATTTTAGGTGTGACAGTGAAATCCCACACTTATATTTTTAAACAGAGTTCTTAGAGACACATACTGAAATATTTACAGGTGAGAGATCTGATCTGGGATTTGCTTCAAAATAATACAGGAGGAGGCACGGGTAGGAACAGATAAAATGAGATTGACCAGAATGGAAAACTGTGAAGCAGACTGATGAATACATATAGGGTTCATTACATTATTTTGTTTACTTTTGTATATTTGAAATTTTCTACAAAATATTTTCTTTTACTTGTATGCACGGTTCAACAGTTGCTATGAAAGAAAAAATGTTTTCTTAAATATAAGGAAAGTATTAACCTACCAGTACAAATTCATTAATTCTCCATAAGGATATATGTACACCACGGTATTACTAGGTCTCCATCATGGCTGTTTTCGAGCAATGCCTGAAATAAGGCTGTTAAATTCTGAGTTGACACTGGAGAAATAGAAAGAGATGTTTAGTGTGTCCCCACTGAGTTCATGACCCACCAAGCCAGAATCTGACCAAAAGGGTACCACTAGATGGCATTCCACAGTTTAACTGCATTATGGAGTATAAGGACATATATGAACTAGTTAGAAAACCCAACTGACATAAGTAACGGGGACCATGTTTTGAAAACAGCCAATTTAGCACACAGACTTTGAAAACACAACTTGTTTGTAAATTTGAGGCTCCTATATATTGCATTGTTAATTCTTAAACTAGCAGGAAAATTCATTTGAGAGTCTCAAATACATAAAATAAAGCAGAAGGCAAAATATTCTTTCACTATGCTTAAATTAACTATGAAAAAGTATCTATCAATGACTTCAAATTGTTCCAATATAAAGATGAAATGGTAATAATCACAATAATCGCACAATTCTTACAAAAGAATGCATTCAAAGGAACTGCTTTAAAAGTTTTAAAAAAACAATTTTTTTTTCACATCCAATTGCTTCACTGGAACCAGCATAAATACTACAGAGCCCTAGAAAGGATGTGAAAGGTCATTTCATCTACCCTCCCCAGACAGAATAGAAGGGGTTTGGTAATGAGAATTCAGTGTCCTTTAAAAAACCATCTTCTGTGACAAACTCACTTGGCCAGTCTGAGACACCAGACCTAATCCCATCACCACGAAGGGAAAATACAAAGAGGAGACGCTTCAAAAGTACGGACCTTTGACATTTAAAGCATTTTACGGGCTGAAAAGCCACAGAAAAACTTAAATCATCACATATCTCAAAGTTGTCTCTGGAAGGCAACAATCTAGAGTAATAATCTAGGCAATTCTGGGCAGAGAGAGCCTGGACGTTCCCCACTCACCCCCCCACCACCTCCACAAAAATGAACCATCATTTTTAAATGTATGAAACCACAATTTGATGTTTTCTTTTAAAAGATGTATTTCCTTATTTACTGAGATTAAAAACAGGAAGGAGCACGAGTAGTGCCATCATACAGTTACTCCCTAGTAACTGCCGTATGTAGGATTCATTTTTCCTCAAAGACCAGAAAACAAATGGTCAAATACTTCCCTATGGCAAAGAAAAGCAAACCGTTACAAGGATTCTTAGAAGAAAATTCACTTTTAATTTTAATTGTTCAAACTTTTACTTTGCCTGCAGAAGTCAAGTAGATTTAAACTAACCGTTTTTACAGTTCAGGGCTCAGGAAAGACTCGTGGTAAGTGATACTGACAAATGGCTTGGCAACGTGTCCATTCAGAACCGGGCAATCCTGCTGACTGGTGGTGGTGGATGGCACGCCTCCTTTGAAAGAGATTCTATTGGGAGTCCGAATTTAAATCTTGGAGGTGTAGGAGCTGACTAACACAATCCTTCTCTTTGCCCGTAACCCCTACCTCTCCACACTTGGACATACACACAGGAGACACAACAAAATGATGTTGTAGATCTCCATGTGTCAATGGGAAAGAACATTTCATTTTTAGCAGAAATGTCTACGTATTATAACCTAAGTCTTCTCTCATCCTCGGGGGTAAATGGGGAAAACACTCTCCGTCAAGGAAGGTCCTAATTCAGCAATCTTAGAGCGTTTTCTCTTAACGTTTCAGTGAAAGTAATTCACTATGCTTAAAATTGTAAAGACTTGAATGCCACTAGAAAATCAGTTAAAACAAATATTCTAATGACTAAATTATTTTCATTTAAAGCCATGTTCCTCAATTGACCTAATGGGGTTTGATCTCTAGAATTCTCTATGAGGGATAGTATCTCCAACAATTAATAAGAACAAAATTATAGTCTACATGCCAGTATTTCTTCCAATGATTGTATTATTAAATATATTATTAATAAAACAAAGCCTGAAAACACTTTAGGAAAGAAAAATACTGACAAAGCGAGCAGAGGGATCATGCAGAACTGAAAGTCTTAGAAACATACAAGACCTAGAAAGTTGTGGGTGACACAGCAGTGCCTGGAAACATGCACCTACTCACAGGCAGCCACTGAGGGGCCGAAACAAGACCACAACCAAGTAAGTGATCAGCATTCCCTCCTTATCTCCAAGAGAAAGTGACTGATGGACAGACAGACTAACCTTGGCCGAGCTTTCCTGTTGCCAGCTTGGCCAAAGAAAGGTCTCCCTGTACTGACCCAGCCTCCCTGCTGAGATCCGGCACAGGAACGCCGCGACGCTGAACCCTTCCCGCTCAGGCAGGGGAAATGGAGGATTAAACACCATTTGGGTCCACAAACTGCAGGTCAGTTTTAAAATCCTGAAATACTATAAACATTTTCTCAAGACTGCACAACGCTCGGAGCAACATTCTCAGAGTATTAGCATGAGCGGAAACAAAAGGAGTTCCCCGGCTATAATTCACATCCCAGAAAACTGAGCTAGAACATTTATCAAACAGGATTCAGGCCTCAGAACTCCCCATTCCTGCACTGACTGCCAGCTCAGCAGCCGGGAGAGCCACGAACCGATGGCTCTGCTGTGACCACGGGCCTCCTGGCCACCGTGCCCATTTCATCCTGGCCTTGGCTCGGAACCTGATCACAAGGGGCCTTTGATTATGCCCCCAAACCCGGTACCAGTGTGGGCTTATTCCCTGGGATGTATTTTTTAGACCTGGGAGACCAAAATCTGTTCTAAAGAATGTTGCAAGCCTTCCTAGAGACAGCTTCAATCGACTTCCCCAGGAGGTAACGCCATAATCCATACCCCCTCACACATGGCAGCTATTAGGGAGCTGGTACAGAAGACAAAAAGCATTTGGTCTGGGAGGATTTTTTATTCCAAAAGAGCCTGTTTCCCATCCACAAATCTGTGACTGCATAAGCAGTGGATATAAATAGTCTGAGGAAATAAAACCACCCTCTCTCAACAGGGAACTTCCTATCCCCAGAAGGAAGATGCTCCCTCCAAGGTGCTACCTCTTCCCCAGGTCAGCCAACAAGAGCTGCAGCACAGAGAAAACCCAAACCGTGACAACACCAATTAAAAGCAGAGAGCAACCAAAGTTGTATCTGTCTGCGTTTCCCCCAGTGCATTATCAGTCTCTGCCTTGATTGTAGCCAGAAGCATTCACCCCAGAGCCACTTTGAAACTTTCTTGTGCAACCAAGATTCAAGTAAAGGGCTTCCCTGGTGGCGCAGTGGTTGAGAGTCCACCTGCCGATGCGGGGGACGTGGGTTCATGCCCCGGTCTGGGAGGATCCCACATGCTGCGGAGCGGCTGGGCCCGTGAGCCATGGCTGCTGAGCCTGCACGTCCGGAGCCTGTGCTCCGCAATGGGAGAGGCCACAGCAGTGAGAGGCCCGCGTACCGAAAAAAAAAAAAAAATCAAGTAAAAATACAGCACGTACAGTAGCTGAAAAGCCTCTCCCCACCCACACACACACAAAAAAACCAGAATAAAATGAAGGCAGCAAAGGAAAACATCCCAAGTATTATTTCTTTTGCATTTCAACATCAAACTCATCATGTCACCTTTGTCATAGGTATTATGTTTGATAACAGGAAGTCGGTTAAAATGAAGCAAAAATTTCTAGTTTGGGTGAAGGGCAAAGGAAGAAAGAAAGGAGAGAAAGAGGTATATGAAAGACCCTTAAAAGCCTTCATAGCTATAAAAGCTTTTAAATGTTTGCTTTAATCTGCCATCTGCTCTTTAGCTGGTGCCGTATTGTAAAACAGCTGCCCCCGACACTGCGTCAGCCACAAGTCAAAAGCTATTCAGGATTGAAGAAACCATTTTCTCCCAACAAGAATTGCTCAGACAGTCTATTAGAGAGACAGATCAGTAAACATCTGGTCTGATGATCCGTAATGCTCTATTAGAATGAACAAAATTTGATAGACTCATAAAGAGGGCAGTGATTGGGTTTATGAGAAACAATACATGGAAAGCCTCACAAAGTACATTCAAGCCGGTGTTGAAGTATGAGGGAAAAAGGAGGTACACCCTTAACTCAGGAACACCCTGGTTTTTGTTAAGAAAGAATTTATGGCTTAATGGAATCCTTTAGAAAACTACAGTCATCCCTCGGTTTCCATGGGGGATCAGTTCCAGGACCCCCCAGGATACTAAAATCTATGTATACTCAAGTCCCTTATATAAAATGGTGTAGTCCAGTAGCTGTACCTGCAAGTTCTGAATCCATCCATGGTTGGTTGAATCCACAGATCAGTAACTCGTGGATACTGAGGCTGATGCTATTAGAAGAACAATGAGGTCTGTGGAGAATAGCCATGTCATGCCAACGGCTAAAGCAAGGCTAAGTCCAAAGTCTCTCTTTTTTTTTAACATCTTTATTGGAGTATAATTGCTTTACAATGGTGTGTTAGTTTCTGCTTTATAACAAAGTGAATCAGTTATACATATACATATGTTCCCATATCTCTTCCCTCTTGCGTCTCCCTCCCTCCCACTCTCCCTATCCCACCCTCTAGGTGGTCACAAAGCACCGAGCTGATCTCCCTGTGCTATGCGGCTGCTTCCCACTAGCTATCTATTTTATGTTTGGTAGCGTATATATGTCCATGCCACTCTCTCAGCCCTTACCATAGTGCTTATCCTATTCTACAAATATTTGTTGAACAGTGTGGAGGTATAGGAAGAGATACTCATTTCTATAGAGACACAGTCTGTAAACCTCTATTTTCTTTTCTCTTTCAATTCTTTTATTGACTTTTTTTTTAGCTCTACAGAGGTATAATTGACATACAAAAAATTGTACACATTTAATGTATAGGCGTACCTTGGAGATAGTGTGGGTTTTGTTCTAGACCACTGAAATAAAGTAAATACTGCCATAAAAAAAAAACTGGATTGCTTTTACTTAATTAACTTTGATTTTTCTGTCTCATCTTTTGGTGTCTACAGAAGAAAACAATAACAAATCATTTAATAATGCCCCAGCCCTTTCTACTGGGAAATACAACCAGACAGACTTTCTCATAAATTGTTTAGAATAATGTGAATCCCCAGTGATTTTTTTTCTCTGAATAGTGTGTTTAAAAGAAGAAAATAACAAACAATGACCTTTGAAAGATGATTTTATTGAGTGGGGGGTGGGAATTGCCAAGAGGAGAAAGGGCATACGTTTGGAAAATCTGTATATTTTAATAAATAATGATGTAAGTTACTTCTTCATATTCTTGCTAAAGAAAAAGACTGTTACTTGAAAAATAAAAACTGGATCAGAGCCTAGACCCCACAGACAAAAATACTGATGGCTGTATGTAAGTAAGAAAGAAAGTAAATAAATATTCCCTCTTCCTGGGCAAAAAAAAAAAAAAAAAAAAAAGCTATTCAGGGCACACCTGGAATTCTGGGTTTCTCTCTAATTTGGATCTCTAAAAACTATTTTTTAAGCTGTATTCTAGAGGAACACTAGAAGTTTCCGCCTCGCTGTACATTCAAGATTCAGAACGAGGATTAAAGGTGGAGGGAGGGAAGATTCCGCGCCAAATAACTGTGCTAAAACAAAGGAAAGCAAAGATTTTTTTTCTTAATTGGAGAAGTCTAATTAACTCAGAAAAATACATGAGACCCTTCACTGCTCCACAATCCAGTTTGCTCCTCTGAGGGGCAAGGACCCCCTCCCTACCCTGCCCCCCACTGGCAGGACCACTTGAGACTCAGATGAGATCCTGACACCTGGGAAGGCCCTTGGTTAACTATAGAGCGTGTGAGCAAGATGAGAAATCGTCTCTTGTTTTCCAGAAACTTCCACAGCAAGGTCTCACACTTAGCAGGCGCTCGGATGTTTGCTAAATGAAGTGGTCGGCTAGAGAAGGAGGAGTAAGTATCATGTGGTATGACTTCGTCTAAGTTTCTTCATAAAGCAACCAACATCGAAAAAGTAATTCCCTAGGGGGAAGGGACAATACATTTGCAAATATCAAAACTATCCTTATCGGGGCTTCCCTGATGGCGCAGTGGTTGAGAGTCCGCCTGCCGATTCAGGGGACACGGGTTCGTGCCCCGGTCCGGGAAGATCCCACATGCCGCGGAGCGGCTGGGCCCGTGAGCCATGGCCGCTGAGCCTGCGCGTCCGGAGCCTGTGCTCCGCAACGGGAGAGGCCACAACAGTGGGGAGGCCCGTGTACTGCAAAAGAAAAAAAAAAAAAAGACAAAGAAAAAAAAAACTATCCTTATCAACAATACCTGTTTGGTTAGTCATCTATTTTATACATATCAGTGTATACATGTCAGTCCCAATCTCCCAGTTCATCCCACCCCCACCCCACCCCCGCTTTCTAATAAGAACCTGCTATATAAAATAAAATAAAATAAAATAAAATTCAAAAAAAAAATCCTCCCTGGAAACAAACAAAAAACCTGTTTGGACAGGGAGGGAAAAGTTTCACAACAAATAATCTGGGGTTGACTCAAAATGAAATGTTGCACCAGGTTTTGTTTTTAAGCATACATGATCCGCCCCACAGTCCCACACCACCAAAATCACACACACGCACAACATGGTGATTTCTGCCCAGTTTCTTTAATAACAAACCCAGTTGTCACTTCTTATTACGGTTCCATTTGACCCCGAGGCAAAGGAACCACACACCCTCTGGCAGGATTCCTGCCTATGTTCTGCTGGCTTCAGATGCTCAGGTCGCCTCCATGCCACTAGCTACGAGCTGTGACGAACGCCCAAAAGAATCCCAGCTTTACTGCTTCAGAAAGAAGCCCGTGTCCCCCAGACCCAAGCGGCGATACCCCAGGATAAGAGGGCAGGCCCAGTCCTCCCCGCTGCGGACCTCAGCGGAGGGCTGTGCACAGCGGCCCCTCCTCCTGCCCCAGGGGGGTGGAAAGGGACCCGCTGGCAGTGGGTGGGGTGGAGGGGGGCCTCGACTCTGTCCCAGTCTGTCCAAATCCACCAGCTGCCCCTCCCGGCACAAACCCCTGTGACTCCACTGCCCAGCCTCCTTCTTTCTGCCATTTCCCTGGCTGAGATAAAAATAGCAACAGAGCCCAGAGAAACGGAAACAAGAGGGTGACTTTCTGGACGGACTGGACTTTAGGTTCTGCCAGGGAAAGAACTGTGGCTTTTCTATAAAAATCAGCGTCGCTCACAAAGACGCCGGTGTGCCCCGCAGGAAAGGTGTATCCTTCCTAACTTACGGTCACCACCGATGGGGGGAGGGAGTAGTGGCCGCCCAGCAATCCCGCTCCACAGACCCTGGGGCCCCTGAGTGGCTCTTGAGTCTCTGGCTCTAGTCACACCTCCGGAAAGGAAGTTATCTGTTTGAAAGCGCTCACCCCGGAGATGTCAGCATACATACATGGTCTCCTTTGACAAATGGTTCAAAATAGTTCGATAGTCAAGAAAGTGCTACACACCCAAGCAGGGGTGGGGACGCTAGAATTAGGAACAACCACCAGTAGCCACCTTCCAGCCACGGGAGCGAATGGACGGCTGAGGCCCTGAGACGCACACATGCCGACCTGAGGGCTCAAAAGTAAACCTAATAGTCGTAGCCAGAGTAAAGCCATTTACTAACAAAGCCAACGCTTTTAAAATAATTAATATAGGTGTCAAATATTAAATAAAATATCAATATCTACACGAGGGTCCTTGCCTTTTAACATTCAAATTTTGACCATTTATGGGATGCCTTCAAAGTCCAATGACATACAGTAATTTGTTTTTTAAGTTTTAATAACTGGTTTTGCTCATTATAAAATTAATACATGTTCATAACAGAGTATTTGGAAAATACAAAGAAATTTTTAAAATTTAATAAAATCACCGTTAAGTCTACAAGATTTAATGGTGATTTTATTAAAATCACCATTAATGTAGACTTAAAATCACCATTAAGTCTACAAGATTTAATGCTATTTTGTTGCTACAAAATAGCAACAAGATTTTATGGTTAGGCGAATCAACAAAGGTTACATACACTTCCTTGTGTAAGTTATGCACTTAGCATCCAACTTTTGACGAGACAGATGGACCTGTCCATAGCATCAGAAGGTTTAAAGTGATGCCTCCTGACATCAAACGGGACTCCTGTGAGAGTGACTGCAGTTTGCTCCAAAATGGATGAGGTACATTTCTCAGAGAGCTCATTTCATAAAAAAAAAAAAAAAAAAAAAAAAAAAAAAAAAAAAACCATAAAACATGAGTTTGTAAAAGAGCTTAGAAAAAAATACTCTCACTGTTTTAGTATCTCCTTTTCGTAAATGAGGCTGATGTGTCACCATAGACTGCTGACATTTTGCTAAAACTTGAGCCTGAATCTCACCAAAGGAAACCCAGACCACAGTGGAATAGATAGGAAATCAGATATTCAGAGCTTGTTGAAATATACCCCCCATATATACCGTATTTCCTTCCAGTCTTTTTTCTATGGACATATGCGTGTGGTGTATGTGTGCTCATGCATTTTATGGTTTACAATGTATCGTAATTTTGTGGAGGTCTGAATTTCAATCCTGCCCCTGGGAGATTCGATTAAATGGGGAGACCTCGGTCAGAGAAGTCCAGCTGGGCCACCCAGCATCTGCACCTCAGTGGGGCCTTGTTTCCCCATGGTGTCATGCATGGTGACACTCATGAAGTCACACGTGACTGGATTTTATAGCGAAATCACATGCTACTGTGGTGCCTGGGTGTCAACGAAGGTCTCAGAAACACACCTCCAGCAAATGCCAAGGGCTGACTGTACTTTGGGTGAATGTTTTTTTTTCTACTTGGATCACATGCTATCTTTTTTCCATTTATGTCACTGTACTATGGAAGCACATAGATGCCTCATAAATCTTCTGTGCGCTTTGGTATAAAGAGCGAGTCTCCAGGCACCAAACTGTATAAACACAGCTGGTATGCAGTAAAACTATTTAGATAACTAGTGTGTTTATTTTGTTCTTCCACAGTCCATCCTATAATAGTACCTAGTACACAGTAAATGTTTAATGAAAGATGAATATTATTAACTGTGACTATGAAATAATTTCTACAGGCCCAGAAAAAGTGCCACCGATATAATGGAAAATTACTAAATTATACTATGCAAAACTGATGTAGAGAGAAAAAAAAAAGCAAATCTCTGAAGAGCTACTTCATAGTTCTAGGATATAATTCTGCCTGCTCACCAGGCAGCCTGGCTCAGCAGCGACACCGTGTGGTGAGAGATCTCTGATCCCCCAATAGCACAGATTATTTTACAGGAAGCAAGAAGCAGAGAGCCAGGGAGGTGGATGGACCTAGAATCTGTCACACAGGGTGAAGTAAGTCAGAAAGAGAAAAACAAATACCATATGCTAACGCATGTATATGGAATTTAAAAAAATGATTCTGGAGAACCTAGGGGCAGGACAGGAATAAAGACGCAGACGTAGAGAATGGACTTGAGGACACGGGGTGGGGGAAGGGTAAGCTGTGACACAGCGAGAGAGAGGCATGGACATATATACACTACCAAACATAAAATAGATAGCTAGTGGGAAGCAGCCGCAGAGCACAGGGAGATCAGCTCGGTGCTTTGTGACCACCTAGAGGGGTGGGATAGGGAGGGTGGGAGGGAGACGCAAGAGGGAGGGGATATGGGGATATATGTATATGTATAGCTGACTCACTTTGTTATACAGCAGAAACTAACACAACATTGTAATTATACTCCAATAAAGATGTGAGAAAAAAAAAAAAGAAAGAAAACAAACAGCCAGCACAGGCATCTAATCCAAAAGGTAGGTGAGAAACCAAAAGATGGGCCGTATGTAACAGGTGACGGGATGCCAGGATCCTCGCCGTGGAACTTAATTCCATGGGAAGCAAGAAGATCTATTAAGAAGGCTCAGAATAGAGAGTACGATCCAATTCCATTCCCAATCTGTCATCCGTATCTATAATACTCAGCCACCAGCACAATGACGAGAAGGTGTTCCGAAATGTCTCGGCATCAGAAAGACGAGGAGGACTCGCCCAGCTGCCTCCAGAAAGACCAGCACAGTTGGTGAGTAGCCACCTTTACACCTGCACAGTAATCCTTCAGAGCACTTGTATTCCAGGAAAACACACTTCTGAAACCCTGAATTCTTTTTTTTTTTTTTTTTTTTGTGCAGTATGTCGGTCTCTCACTGTTGTGGCCTCTCCCGTTGCGGAGCACAGGCTCCGGACGCGCAGGCTCAGCGGCCATGGCTCACGGGCCCAGCCGCTCCGCAGCATGTGGGATCTTCCCCGACCGGGGAATGAACCCGCGTCCCCTGCATCAGCAGGCAGACTCTCAACCACTGCACCACCAGGAAAGCCCGAAACCCTGAATTCTTGCACTTCCTTCTACAGCAGATTCAGGGTCTTCTAAGAGGAGTTAATAAACATTAAGAAATAAGGATACACATATGTAACAATCATACC
Source organism: Hyperoodon ampullatus (assembly GCF_949752795.1). Taxonomy (NCBI): domain Eukaryota; kingdom Metazoa; phylum Chordata; class Mammalia; order Artiodactyla; family Ziphiidae; genus Hyperoodon; species Hyperoodon ampullatus. The sequence continues at coordinate 138,168,421 of NC_136918.1, forward strand.
TTCATTTACACACTCAGTTCCTTGGGCTCCCAAAGTAAAGCAGAATTCAGAGAGAAGCAGTTGGGAGGGAAAGTAGTCCACAGGACAGATACCTAAGATCAACCAGACCAAGTGGAGGGCCCGAAATGAGAAGTGAACATTGCTCAAAATTACTCTTTTCCAAAGTTTTTATATAATAAAGGGCTTGGTCGGCTTGGGGTCTGTGTGGAGTGTTTGTGTATGTGTATATAGAATAAATATTTGCTTTAATATTGTTCAAGCTTTGCATTCCCATGGTTTGTGAATGGGGGTTACCAATGAATAGGAGAAAATGTATCCTCCCACCCCCAGGCAGTTTAAACAGCCAGAGGACAAAAATAGGAAGCATCTACTGTATATTGTAATATACACAGACACACAATACAAAGCCTTAGGTATTTCAGGTTATGCCCATTCTAAAGAAGATGGAAAAACCTAGAATTCCAAACCTCTGCTCACGGGACAGTCACAAGAGAGCAGGTCACTCTTTCCTCTCCACTGCGACGGCCAAGAGTCAGGAGGCCCAAGTCCCAAGACCAGCATGATCACAAGAGCTCACGGGAAAGGTCAGGGAGCACTGCCAGGGGCAAGCCTGAGTCTAGCTCGCTCCCTGACCTCGGAGCAGGCAGGCACCCCGCACAAGTCCAGCCTCAGCCCTCCACGCTCAGGAAAGGAGGGAGAGAGAAGGTCTAGGAGAGGGACAGCCACCTCCCCTAGGGACCAGAAACCCTCACCCCAAAGGCTATGCCCCATCACTCCAAGGTGGGGGGGGAGGTCTATAAATGGGTCCTCTTTAAGTGTTGAAGCTCTGAGGACTGGCTTTATTTTGATACTTTTTAATAAATCACAGAACAGAGCTGTTGCTTCTCCTTCTATTAACACATAAAACAGAGATAAATGATGTGGAGCTTTGAGGCCTGAGATGAAGGTGCAAATGAAAGTCATACCATTAATCCCCAAGAACACCCATTAAGAAGAGGGCAGGGCTTCCCTGGTGGCACTGTGGTTAAGAATCTGCCTGCCAATGCAGCGGACACGGGTTCGAGCCCTGGTCCGGGAAGATCCCACATGCCACGGAGCAACTAAGCCCGTGCGCCACAACTACTGAGCCTGAGCTCTAGAGCCCACGAGCCACAACTACTGAAGCCCATGTGCCTAGAGCCTGTGCTCCGCAACAAGAGAAGCCACTGCAATGAGAAGCCTGCGCACCGCAACGAAGAGTAGCCCCCGCTCGCTGCAACTAGAGAAAGCCCGCTTGCAGCAACAAAGACCCAACGCAGCCAAAAATAAATAAAATAAATAAATTTTAAAAAAAAGAAGAAGAAGAGGGCAGACTGGCTCAAAAAACTGTGTGATGAAAATGCAATGACTGTGAAAAAAAATCATCCATTGCTATATCTTTAATTTTTTTTAATTAAAAACATTACTTAGGGCTTCCCTGGTGGCGCAGTGGTTAAGAATCTGCCTGCCAATGCAAGGGACACAGGTTCGAGCCCTGGTCCAGGAAGATCCCACATGCCGCGGAGCAACTAAGCCCATGTGACACAACTACTGAGCCTGCGCTCTAGAGCCCGCAAGCCACAGCTACCGAGCCCACGTGCCACAACTACTGAAGCTTACGCGCCTAGAGCCCATGCTCCGCAACAAGAGAAACCGCCACAATGAGAAGGCCGCACGCCGCAACGAAGGGTAGCCCGCGCCCGCCACAACCAGAGAAAAGCCCGCGTGCAGCAACGAAGACCCAACATAGCCAAAGATAAAGTAAGTAAAATAAAATAAATAAATTTACAAAAAAAAAAATTAGTCTTTTTAGACCAGGCACCAGGCACTTATCAGGCACATTATACACTTTTAACTTATTCAATCTCCCAACAACACCAATAACATAATAATAATAACTGCACTAAGGTGCTAAATGGGTTTTTTGTTGCTGTTGTTTGTTTGTTTGTGGCTGTGTTGGGTCTTTGTTGCCGCGCACTGGCTTTCTCTAGTTGCGGCGAGCGGGGGCTACTCTTCGTTGCGGTGCGTGGCCTTCTCATTGCAGTGGCTTCTCCTGTTGCAGAGCACGGGCTCTAGTTGCACAGGCTTCAGTAGTTGTGGCACGTGGGCTCAGTAGTTGTGGCTCACGGGCCCCAGAGTGCAGGCTCAGTAGTTGTGGCGCACGGGCTTAGTTGCTTCGTGGCATGTGGGATATTCCAGGACCAGGGATTGAACCCGTGTCCCCTGCATTGGCAGGCGGATTCTTAGCCACTGCGCCACCAGGGAAGTCCCTGCACTAAGGTTTAAATAATACAATTTACACAGAACTTCTATATATACGATTTCATCTAGTCCTCAAATAATTCTGTAAGGTATCCAAATCCTAAATGCTCTCAGATTCTATATCTGTCTTCCCCAAGTGAGCACATCCCACCCAGAGAACTCATAGCTCTAGTCTCTTCTGAAAAGTAAGTTTGCCAAGGGACAGAGAATAACCCAAAAGAGAATTCCTCCTCTTTTAAAACGGTTCGGATAGAGGGTATAATTTGTTCTTTTCCAGGCAAAGCAGGGAAGTTTGGTGTTTAGAGTCACCTGGACTATTAGGTATTTGCTGAAACTATACAGTTACGTCACTAAACTCACAAATTTCCCCATTTAGGGGAGACAAACAGAGATAGTCCCACAAAATAATTTGCCACAATCAACAAGAAATTGACAGCTTGGCAAAGCAAAAAGATTATTGAGAAGACACACCTGGAGAATGTGGCAACCTGCCCAACCAGGCAGCAGCCACAGGCATCAAATGCAGACAAAAGGCCAGGAAAATTCCTGAATACATTCCCAACTCCATGACATTTTCCCTTTAGACAAAAGTAAAAGATATCAACTGAGATCCAGAGCCCCTTTTGCCACAAGATGGCAGACTTCAGCACAAAAGAAACAAAAGTTGTGATTTCCCCATCCAAAGATTCACTGAGGAAGGCCCAAATCAAAACAAAGGCTTTTAATCCCAACTGAATAAACTGCGGTTTCCAAATACACTCTTGACACATAAAAGAGTGACCTTTTCCCCCGTCAAGTGGAAAGGGCCACAGAACTTTAAGACATAACTCCCTCTGAACTCCTATGTTCTTCCCTCCCTCCGTTACATAAAACACCAAAGAAATTAGTTATACTTGGACAACTTTAAGGCGGTTTCAAAACCTGAAGTCAAAATAGAAATGGACAATCAAAACAGAAAACAAAATTGGAACCCACTGCAAGGCAACCACTGAGGGAAGGGTCACCGTTCTGACGAAGGGCACCTGAGGAGGTCCCTTCCCAGCCGAGCACACACTCACCTCAGCCGCAGACAGCAGGTAAAGAGGCATTAAGGCAGGAACGTGTTTTGCGTCACAGCTTAGGCCAAGCGTCGTCAGGATCTCCTTAAGGACTTCGTATCTTTTAAAATTGCTTGATTTGAGCAGGTTAAAATCCTCTGGTGTTTGCACTACTGGTGAGCTGGGAGGTAGTTCCAGGTGCACCTGAGGGAAAAAGACACCGTGATGTAAATCAGGGGCACTTAGCGACATAAAGAAAAGCAGTGGCTTTACTACTTTTTCTGAAAACTTGAACATGAATCCTTCTAATCATCAACAGTATATAAACCTGGAACCTGAATATTTGGTAAGGAACAGCAAGCAATAAAAAGATTCGAGGGAGCCCATTAAAATCGTGGCTGAAAAGATCTGGTGGAAATGACCCCGGATAGTAACTTTCCAGGTCCCGAATTTTATCGCTAAACAGTCACGGGACCTTGGGCAAGTCAATTAACTCGGTTATACGACAAACGTTTAGGAACATGGTTGTGCTGAGGACCCAAGTACAGTTGCTGCTGAACTGGGGGAGGCACAGTGAGTCAGCCTCGAAGCTTCTATTCCACCTACTGGTCATAACTCCTGGGGACGGGAGTGGCCTCAGTCACCGCTTTAAGGGTGTTTGCAGGAATACAAATAAGTGGGGTTTGGCGGACTCCACTGAAAGGGCTGTCCCACCTCCCTCCTTCACCTGATAAGACTTGGAATTTCATGTATTTAGTTCAGGCTTTGTTGTACAGTTAAAATGAAAGTAGTTCTGGGACTTCCCTGGCAGTCCAGTGGTTAAGACTCCACACTTCCCCTGCAGGGGGCGTGGGTTCGATCCCTGGTCAGGGAACTAAGATCCCAACATACCGGAACTTCTAGCTGACTCTAACTAGAACCTTCCTATCAATGGTCTGTGTTTTGGTATGAAGGAATGTACTAGAACTTCTGGCTCTGTTGAGATGAGATTTTAACTGGGCATTAGAGCCTGGAGGATGCCAGAATACTCAGTACTCAGAAGGGCAATCTGACCATGCTTTATTTTATTTTGCTTTTGCCAGGGGTCAGCTGTGGGATTCTGCTGCCTGTGGAGCACCCGGCTGAAGTTATAAGAACATTATAATAAAATGAAAAGTATAGTGCTAGGGGCTTCCCTGGTGGTGCAGTGGTTAAGAATCCGCCTGCTTGGGCCTCCCTGGTGGCGCAGTGGTTGAGAGTCCGCCTGCCGATGCAGGGGATACGGGTTCGTGCCCCGGTCTGGGAGGATCCCATATGCCGCGGAGCGGCTGGGCCCGTGAGCCATGGCTGCTGAGCCTGCGCATCCGGAGCCTGTGCTCCGCAACGGGAGAGGCCACAACAGTGAGAGGCCCGCATACCACAAAAAAAAAAAAAAAAAAAAAAAAAAAAAAGAATCCGCCTGCCAATGCAGCAGACAGGGGTTTGAGCCCTGGTCCGGGAAGATCCCACATGCCGTGGAGCAACTAAGCCCGTGCACAACTACTGAGCCTGCGCCCTACAGCCCATGAGCCACAACTACTGAAGCCTGCACACCTAGAGCCCGTGCTCCACAACAAGAGAAGCCACCGCAATGAGAAGCCCACGCACCGCAACGAAGAGTAGCCCCCGCTCGACACAACTAAAGAAAAGCCCGCGTGCAGCACCAAAGACCTAATGCAGCCAAAAATAAATAAATTAATTAATTAATTAATTTTTAAAAGTATAGTGCCAGCCTTCAGGCAACTTAAAATCTCTCAATTCCCACTCAAGCCGTAACCAAAACAAAAACACTGCCCAAATATACTGTCTAAAACAATCCACTTGTTGAAAGTTGGAGCCAATCTGAAAAGTTTGCAGAGGACTGTCCAGCAGAGTCCCCACATTCCAGCGGGCCAGCTGAGGGCTGCCTGCTTCACCCACCGCCGAGCCTCTTGCCCACGAGCAGCAGGGGTGTCTGTCCTCTAAACAGCCCTAGAAAAGGAAGGAGGCAGAAAAGCGAACTCCTTTAAGGTATATGAATCCTACTGTGTCTCCTTCTACCGTGCATTCTTACCCAAAAGTGTGCCTCTCATCTCCAGGGGTCAAAGCCAGTGCTGGGACGGACGGTCGGCATGGCAACGGGTCACGTTTAATTCACCTGAGCACCTGACTGTCCGGAGATTACCTCTTACAGGTGGCAGAAATCAAACGAGCCAAGTACTGTCCCCACCTGGGCCCAAGGAGGGGCGCGAGTGTGGTTAATGGCCAATGTACTCCCTGGGCTGAGCAAGTACACTCAGGGTGGGGTGCTACGGAAGTCCCTGTCACAAGTGTGAGATGCCGAGGACGAAAAGGAGAGCTCCCCCTCCGAGCGGGCCTCCGGATTCCAGGAGGTGAGAGAAAGCACAGCTGTCGACACTGTGGGCGAAGCGCGATTGTCGGTTTCAAGGTTAGGTGCTTCTACAACAGCCGCGATAAGAGAGGCCGTCTGGCTCTGCACCTCAAAACAGCTACCAGTGCGTGTGCGTGCCGCACCCACCCTCCTGGTCCTCTGGCTGTGATGCTGTTGCCATAGTGATGGGTCCATTTCTGTAACTTGGCTTCGCCACACCCACCCTCCTGGTCCTCTGGCTGTGATGCTGTTGCCATAGTGATGGGCCCATTTCTATAACACGGCTTCGCCACACCCACCCTCCTGGTCCTCTGGCTGTGATGCTGTTGCCATAGTGATGGGCCCATTTCTATAACACGGCTTCGCCACACCCACCCTCCTGGTCCTCTGGCTGTGATGCTGTTACCAGAGTGATGGGCCCATTTCTGTAACTTGGCTTCGTCTAAAATTAAGGCCTTTAGACAAGCCCCAAAGCCAAAACTAAAAACGTCTCCAGTCACAGACGGGACGGTAGGTGCTACTGGCATCTAGCAGGCAGTGCTGCTAACGACCCCACAACAAAGAAGGAACCGGTCCGAAATCTCAATGGTTGAGAAACTCTGCTATAAAAGCAGAACCGCTTCTGCTATGTGCTAAGCTAAATAAGAACACAAAATATTTCAAATCCATTTCACCGGCTCTATTTGCACAACTTCATGCCAAACTCCTGGTCCATGTGATAAATCGAATGTCAGCATTAACCCACAGCCTTAAACTTTCCCTGCAAATCTGATCAGCAGAACAGTCCATCAAAATTTCCTTTTTCTAGGGCTTCCCTGGTGGCGCAGTGGTTGAGAGCCCACCTGCCGATGCAGGGGACACCGGTTTGTGCCCCGGTCCGGGACGATCCCACATCCCGTGGAGCGGCTAGGCCCGTGAGCCGTGGACGCTGGGCCTGCGTGTCCAGAGCCTGTGCTCCGCAACGGGAGAGGCCCCAACAGTGAGAGGCCCACGTACTGCAAAAAAAAAAAAAAAAAAAAAAAAATTTCCTTTTTCTGTACAACGATGAATGCCTTGCCTAAGGTCTCAGTGTCAGCCCCCTGGCTGTGAGACCACCACCTATTGAGCAGCTGTGGTTTGTCCTTGAAGTCCTCCTCTTACCGGGTTACATCATTGCCCTATTTATTATAAAAATGAAGACTACGAAATTGAACAGGGAAAGAGGAAACTAACCAGCCTGTGCTAATATTTATTGGTTGATCTCGGCAGCAAGGTATGGTAGTGACACAGCCCTGAGGAGAAAACAGTGACCCTGTCACACAGAGACTGGAAGTCATTTAAAATCAAAAATGACATTCTAATCCCCTGCATCTGATTTCTGAGGCTGCATCATGTTGCCTTTTATCCTAGGGCAATGCACGCGTATCAAATTTTATGACAGTAACGGGGTCAATTTAAATGGTACAGCAAGCAGATTTGCTATGTAACTCGGAGAAATGGATCGCCAACAGTGCCGAATCAATTTTCTAGTACAAGTCTGTGCACAGGGGTGGTAAAATTCACTGCTGAAAGCTGAAATGCAGCTCTAGGAAGTCAGATTTTTAAGTGGATTTTCTGAGTTACTATAGTTACCATATTTGCAGACAAAAAGATAAGAAGAACTTTATTAGGCCTCCAAAAAATAATCCATGTAGTTTGCAGCCCACATGAAACCTGCTTGCGTTGTATGCGTTCATCTGCGAACATGTTCATGCCCCCTTAAAGAATATTTGGTCAGAAAACCCAAGAGACAATTTCTAGGAGGGCTGGAGAGACGCACAGCATATGAAATGAAACCATACCAAAAAAGGAAACAATTCCCTAACTCAATAAAAAGATCCCTATAACAAAACAAAATCTGTTACACTCATCCTGGGAACCATTCTGGGCAAGATATCCACATCTACTTAGTCTTCTCATCAGATCATCGGGGACTTCCCTGGTGGTCCAGTGGTTAAGACTCCGCACTCCCAATTCAGGGGGCCCAGGTTCAATCCCTGATCAGGGAACTATATCCCGCATGCCACAACTAAAAGATCCTGCATGCCACAACTAAGACCCAGAGCAGCTAAATAAGTAAATATTCAAAAAGGAAAAAAAAAACTTTCGCCCAAAGGCATTAAAAGATTTGCAGTAAATGATCAGGAATTCTGAAGTAGTCTATCCTGCTACCATTTGCTTAAACAAACAACAAGCTCAAAAGAAAAAGAATGCGGGGGGCTGGGGGCGCAAGAAACAGCAGATGAACCAAAGGAGCCCCCTTAGCATGGGAAGGGAAGTAAAGTTTTCCTTTTATCTCTGTTTCCATTTTTTCTTACCTATGCATTAATTTGCTATAAATCTACATCATTTCAATATTCTTATTTGAAACTGTTCTCAGCACTTAGATTTTAAGACTGACAAATCATAAAGGAATTGAGGATCTGAAGGTGTTTTCAACACTCACTGTCCCAGCAGTTGGTGAGCATTCACACAAACCCCTGACAATATTTTAATATGACAGTTACTACTGTTTGGAATTACCACCCCAAGGCACTCAATTCCCTTCATTAAATAACAGTTCGATTACATTAACTAAAGTGTGCTTTGAGGCAAGAGAGTGGGGACTGATGGATTTTAGAAAGAGTATCACCAGTGTATAGATCAAGACAAGAAACAAGTTTTGGCTAATTCTTGGTTAACCAGCAATCTTTAATTAGCCATAATATCTTCTGCCTCGTTCCTCCATCACAAGTATTTCGGTGAAACAGGATATCCACAGGAAAGCCTGCTACTCACCATCAGCAAAAATTCCCAGCCGAAAGTCAGAAGCACCCCCCCAGCACACAGACTCTCCAACCTTTCAAAGTACATTCTTGGAGAGCGTATCCAATCAAAGAGACCCAAAGATCCTGACACGGATGCCGGCCTGCATACCTGGCAAAGAACAGCTTCTCCTCCACGTGTTCCGAAAGGCACTTGCACAATCAGCCTGTCCTCGTCCTCGTTGTCCAGGTGGCCCTGGAGCTTGCCCAGGCTGAGCGGCTCCCCGGGGCCCCCCTCGAAAACGCAGCCGCTGCTCAGGATGCTGAGCCTCACCTGGCTCCTGTCCGCCTTGCAGAAAACCAAGCTCTGGACTGTGTCCTGCAGTGGGGCCTTCCTGGTCACCTGGAAGCCAGCAAGCATGAAGGGCGATGACAGGCCCAGTACCTTCCCTCCCTGAGAAAGATAGGCCATGAACCTCCGGGACAGGTCCTCAGGGACGGGCTCCCTCGTGGCAATGACCAGCAACAGGCAGTTGTCTGGCCACGGGTCCCTGAGAGCACTTTCCAGCGACAGGTGGTACAGAGTGTAGCAGTTGGTGTCCACGCAGTCGGCCAGAGCTGACCGGACCTGCTGGAGCCGGCCCAGCGCGTCCTGGGAGTCGGACCCCACGTAGAGAAGGATGTTGGGTGCCTTTCCCGTGAGGTTGACCCTCCTCTGTTCTCTCTTGGGGCAGAGGTCATACGCGATACCCTCCAAACCACTGCTGTAGTCGTAGGGAAGATCTGGAATGTTCTCTGCAGAGGCAAACTTGACGGATTCGATGGTGCTGTTCTCAAGCTCCAAACACTCGTGGCAGCTAGAAAGATGGAGGTGACAGCGCTCGACGGAGCCCACGCCTCTGTCGCTCTCCCCGGCAGGCTCGCCGCCAAGGGCACCACCTTGCCCCTGCGTGGGTGCGGAACCCAGAACCTGGCGGTCCTCTCTGCCAACGTGCTCCATAGCCTCCAGCTCAGGCTTGCTCTCAACAGAAGATTCAGGCTGGGGCTCTAGGAGCTGGGCTGGCGTGTCTGAGGCTTGATCCTTAAGTTCCTTCAGAGCGGAGTCGTGCAAGTGGACAGCTAAAGAGAACAGAAAAGACAATCCATCAACCCTCTGGTTTGTCACGCAGCTCAACTCAGAACCTCAGGGCACTCTCTGCGCTGCACGACCTACATTCCAGGGCAGCCCTCATCCCCCCCGCCGAACTCTGAGGCCTCCTTGAGAACCACGTAACTGCTCCCACCTGCTAGGAGGGTGCCCCTGACAATCCCGAGTAAAATTGCACGTTTCCACACCTTTCCCATACAGATCGGAAAACCTCAGACCCCCTTATTGTCTGGTGAAGAAAGTGAGATTCGGAGAGGTGATTTTGTCCACTTGCTTATAGATTCAATTTTGTGGCTATCCATCTCCTATATGATAACGAAACTCAAAAACAAGGCACATAGCTAGAGTCTATCCACGCACGCCCCAGGAAAAAGCCACTCTCAGGACACTTCATTGGATCAGCCGGGGAGAAGGATCTTGCCAGTATCTTGACCCAGGTCTGGAATATAAGTTTACAATCACTGATTCAAAAAACATTAACTGAGCACTTGCTAAACGTCTGGCATGGTATTAGGCGCATGCACATGGCCGATGGGGAAATGAAGTGATTTTCACAAATTTCCAGAGCTGGTGACACTCACTGGCTCAAGATACAAATGAAGACGTTCTTGTAAGTCAATTTTACTTCAATAAAATAAAATTTTAAAAGTATATGTGTACATCGGCTTCCCTGGGGGCGCAGTGGTTAGGAGTCCTCCTGTCAGTACAGGAGACACGGGTTCGAGCCCTGGCCCAGGAGGATCCCACATGCCACGGAGCAACTAAGCCCGTGAGCCACAACTACTGAGCCTGCGCTCTAGAGCCCGCGAGCCACAACTACTGAGCCTGCGTGCCACAACCGCTGGGGCCCATGTGCCTGAACCCCGTGCTCCGCAATGGTGGGGGGACCACCACAGTGAGGGGCCCGCGCACCGCAGTGGGGAGTGGCCCCCGCTCTCCGCAACTGGAGAAAGCCCGTGCGCAGCAACGAAGACCCAATGCCGCCAGGAGTGAAATTAATTGATTAATTAATTAATTAATTAAAAATTATATATGTGTATACATATACATAAAAAAGACTAACATGGACATGGAAAGCCTACTTTTAAGCCTAATTAAGGAAGAACATTTTGCGTGTTTCCTGAAAAAAGATGTGTCCCAAAATGATGTAGTATATATGTTTTAAGTAAAAAAACTGTTAGATTTAGAACTTCATAGTAACACTGGCTATGCCTTCCATTCAGTTGAACTATGGTCTAGAAACCAGTTATACTGTATGAGAGTGTGTGAAATAAATATTATATGGGTTCTAACTTTGCAGGTCATTTCATGAACAACGCAATTATGGGGAATCCTTCTTTAATTTGAAAAGCACTAATGATATAGTCAGGGATAAGCACCTCAAAAAAAAAAACTGACACATGTATGAATGTTATACGATTATGGTTCTATCCAAACTGCTGGCTGAATTAAGCTGCAAATAAGCATTGCCCTTAAGTCACACCAAACAACAGTCCTTAAGCTCATAACTAATGGCATCCTGCTATGATGAAAACATCTCCCAAGATGACTTACAAACGATCTTTTGGGGTATCAGTCCATTAGCCACCTGGAGTCTATCCTCAAGGAATGCCACTCCCAGCTTGCTGAAGTCATCCACACTTGCTTTGGCGATTAACTGATAAGGATCCCCAGGTCTGCAAGCTAACGGCAAGCAACAATCCGACCACTTCACAACCTGAGAAGAAGTGGGTGAGGGAGGAGGAAGAAAGACAGGATGAGATTTTTCTTCTCTAAAATAACCAGATACTTTACTTTTCCCTTCAGCTCCCACCCCTATATTACAGTCAAACAATGAATTACTGGATAGTACTTTTTTTTTTTTTTTGCGGTACGCGGGCCTCTCACTGTTGTGGCCTCTCCCGTTGCGGAGCACAGGCTCCGGACGCGCAGGCTCAGCGGCCATGGCTCACGGGCCCAGCCGCTCCGCGGCATGTGGGATCTTCCCGGACCAGGGCACGAACCCGTGTCCCCTGCATCGGCAGGCGGACTCTCAACTACTGCACCACCAGGGAAGCCCCTGGATAGTACATTTTAACATCAAAGATGTCCTGGTTCAAACATTCTCATTTCTACTCAACAGGGCTTACAAAGCACTAGATGTACTCTCTCATTTAAAAGTAATTCAAGTCTTAACTGCTTTTCAAGAGACTAAAAGGGGAAAAGGCCATTCCCTACATACTGGAAAGACATAAACTTGCCCTTCACTAATAGGAAATAGGAGAGAACAAGCCCGCAATATCCAATGATTCATGGCTATTCATTCACCCTTAGATCAGCTTTTCTCAAAGTGGGGTCCAAGACCCACTACAACAGAACTCCCCGGGAGCAGATGAAAACTTCATGTTTCTGGGCACTACTCTCTGTCTGGTGCTTCAGACTCTCTGGAGTTGCAGCCCAGGAATCAGAAGTTTAAACATGCTTCCCACTGATTCCTGAAATGTGAGAGCAACCTTCTCCAGAGAGCTCCGGCCTGTCGCAGTTCACATTTCCACCACAAGGGGGACAGGGAAAATGAGAGTAGACAAAGCTCAGTCCTTTAAGCCAGCGGTCCCCAAACTTTTTGGCACCAGGGACCAGTTTCGTGGAAGACAATTTTTCCACGAACCGGGGTAGGGGGGATGGTTTTGGGATGACTGAAGCACATTACATTTATCGTGCACTTTATTTCTATTATTATTACACTGTAATATATAAGGAGATAATTATACAACTCACATAATGCTGACAGGAGGCGGAGCTCAGGCAGTAATGCGAGCGGCGGGGAGCGGATATAAATGGCTATAAATACAGATGAAGCTTCACTCGCCCATCCACCGCTCGCTCACCTCCTGCTGTGTGGCCTGGTTCCTAACAGGCAATGGACCAGTACCAGTCCGTGGCCCAGGGGTTGGGGGCCCCTGCTTTAAGCCTTCCAGTGTTTATGAAAAAAATCTGAGACTGGGACAAGGGGAGCCCCTTGGGGTTGGGAGCCTGGCTCTGGAGCCCTAGATCTGGGTCTGGGTCAAACTGTGCTAATCGTCTCAGAACCTCTCAAGTCTCAGCTTCTTCATTTCATAAAACAGGAATAATGATAGTACCCATCATTGTATAGGTTTGTTATGTTAATGAAATTAAAGAGTTTATGTAATGCCCCCAGTAAAAAGCTTGGGACAGAAAAAGTGTTCAGTTAATGGAAGCTGCTATTATTAGAATCTGGCTTTAAAAGCAATATTGAATATAGTGGTCCTTTTGCAAGATGCCATGAATAATTTCCCTACCTCCCAAAATCTTCTCAGGGATGTCCTGCCCCACATTGCATGATCAGAGATATATACTTTTTTTTTTTTTTTTTGCGGTACGTGGGCCTCTCACTGTTGTGGCCTCTCCCATTTCGGAGCACAGGCTCCGGACGCACAGGCTCAGCGGCCATGGCTCACGGGCCCAGCCGCTCCGCAGCATGTGGGATCTTCCTGGACCGGGGCACGAACCTGTGTCCCCTGCATCGGCAGGCGGACTCTCAACCACTGCGCTACCAGGGAAGCCCTAGAGATATATACTTTTGAATTCCATTTTTTAAATTGTTAGGTTAGGCTTTTAGAACTAACTCTTGCTGAAAACAATTTTAAAATGCTGGATATGGACTTCTTTGGTGGTCCAGTGGTTAAGAATCCGCCTTCCAATGCAGGGGACGCAGATTCAGTCCCTGGCCAGGGAACTAAGATCTCACATGTCACGGGGCAACTAAGCCCTCGTGCTTCAACTACTGAGTCCGTGCCACAACTACAGAGCCCAAGTGCCACAACTAAGACCCGACTCAGCAATAAACAAATAAATAATTAAATGCTGGATAAATAAAGAAAACATCATTTTTAAAGCACTGGAGAATTGACTAGATAATGAAGAACTTCCAGGCCAAATGCCAGGGTAAATCCTGAACCTACAGAGGTAAGGGGAATTCCCACAAGCCAAGGAACTTTGGCCCTGAGGTTACTTGCTTATCCAGGAAACCTGGGATTTAAAAGTCAGGGCCCATAAATAAATAAATAAATAAATAAAAGTCAGGGTACAACTGGCATCAAGATAAACATATAGATCAATGGAATAGAACTGAGAGTATAGAAATAAACATATACATTTGTAGACGATTGATTTTGGACAAGGTTCCCAAGACAACTCAAAGGGAAAGAATCATCTTTTCAACAACTATGCTGGTACAACCAGATATCCACATGCAAAAGAATGAAGATGTACCCCTATCTCATACCATGTATTACCAGGTACAAAATTAACTGAAAATGGATCAAATCCTCAATATAAGAGCTAAAACTACAAAACTCTTTGAAGAAAACATAGATGTAAATCATCACGACCTTGGATCAGGCACTGGTTTCTCAGATAAGACACCAAAAGTACAATCAACAAAAGAAAGAAATAAATAAATTGGACTTCATCAAAATTTTTGAGTGGGACTTCCCTGGTGGCGCAGTGGTTAAGAATCCTTCTGCCAATGCAGGGGACATGGGTTAGAGCCCTGGTCCGGGAAGATCCCAAATGCCACAGAGCAACTAAGCCCGTGTGCCACAACTACTGAGCCTACGCTCTAGAGCCCAAAAGCCACAACTACTGAAGCCCATGTGCCTAGAGCCTGTGCTCCGCAATAAGAGAAGCCACCACAATGAGAAGACTGTGCACCGCTACGAAGAGTAGCCCCCACTCGCCACAACTAGACAAAGCCCGCGCACAGCAACAAAGACCCAACACAGCCAAAAATAAATAAATTAAATAAATAAATTTATTAAAAAAATTTTGTGCTTCAAAGAACACTTTCAAGAAAGTGAAAAGACAACCCACAAAATGTGAGAAAATATTTGCAAATCATGTATCTGATAAGAGATTTGTATCCACAATATATAAAGAATTCCCACAACTCAACAATAAAAAGACAAATACCCAATTTAAAAATGGGCAAAGGATCTGACTAGACATTTCCCCAAAGAAAATATACAAGTGGCAATAGCACTTGAAAAGATGCTCAACACCATTCGTCATTAGAGAAATGCAAATCAAAACTACAATGAGATGGACTCCCCTGGTGCCGCAATGGTTAAGAATCCGCCTGCCAATGCAGGGGACACGGGTTCGAGGCCTGGTCTGGGAAGATCCCACATGCTGTGGAGCAATTAAGCCCGTGTGCCACAACTACTGAGCCTGCGCTCTAGAGCCTGCGAGCCACAACTACTGAGCCCGTGTGCCACAACTACTGAGCCCGTGTGCCACAACTACTGAAGCCCGCGTGCCTAGAGCCTGAGCTCCACAAGAGAAGCCACCGCAATGAGAAGCCCGCGTACTGCAACGAAGAGTAGCCCCTGCTCCTTGCAACTAGAGAAAGCCCGCGTGCAGCAACAAAGACCTGATGCAGCCAAAAATAAATTAAAAAAAAAAAAACACTACAATGAGATACTTCATCCTCTACTAGGATGGTTAAAATCAAAAAGATGGACAATAGGGAATTCCCTGGTGGTACAGTGGTTAGGACTCCACGCTTTCACTGCCAGTCGGGTTCAGTCACTGTCAGGGAACTAATATCTCACATGCCATGAAGCGTGGCCAAAAAAAGATGGACAATAACAAATATTGAGGATGTTGAGAAATCAGAACCCTAATACACTGGTGGTAGAAATGTAAAAGGGTGCACCCTCCTTGGAAGAGTTCATCAGTTCCTCAAAAAGTTAAACAGAGTTTCCAAATGACCCAGAAATTCCACTCCTAGGTATATACCTAAGAGAACTAAAAATATACATCTACACACAAAACATGCACACAAGTGTTCATAGCAGCATTATTCATAATAGCCAAAGAGTAGAAATATCCCAAATGTCCATCAACAGATAAATGGATAAATAAAATGTATATATCCATACAATGGGATAT
The DNA here is from genome assembly GCF_949752795.1 of Hyperoodon ampullatus. Taxonomy (NCBI): domain Eukaryota; kingdom Metazoa; phylum Chordata; class Mammalia; order Artiodactyla; family Ziphiidae; genus Hyperoodon; species Hyperoodon ampullatus. The sequence continues at coordinate 138,183,988 of NC_136918.1, forward strand.
TATTCAGCCATGAAAGGGAATGAGGTACTGATACATGTTACAATGTAGATGAATCTTGAATACATTATGTTAGGTCTAGGAAGCCAATAACTAAAGGTCACATATTATATGGTTCTATTTATATGAAATATTCAAATCAGACAAATCTATAGAGTTGGAAAGTAGATTAGTGGCTCCCAGGGACAGGACCCCTGGAGAGTGACTGCAAATAGGTACACATTTTTGGGAGGGGTGATAAAAATGTTCCAGAATTAGATGGTGGTGATGACTGCACAACTACTGAATTGTAATTATACACTTTAAAAGGATGAAATTCATGGTACGTGAATTGTATCTCAATTTTAAAAAGAAAAAGAAAAGAGTCTGGAGTCCTCCAAGGTTCAACACTACCCCACAGAATCATTATGCCTTAGTATTTCATTTCTCTCCTTAAAGAGAATTCAAACTGAATTTAACTTTTCTCCTTAGGCAAACAATAATTTTTAAAGTTGAGAAACAGTGTCTTCGAGGGAAAAATAATAAATGCAAGCCTTTATGGTCAAAAGGTCGAAACGCACTAATCAGTCTAGCCTATTTGGAGAAAGAGAAACCTCAGAGTTTTTAGCTCTACATGTAGCCTTCCCTCCCTTTTACCACCTACTTCTCCCACCTGCTCCCAGACATCCAGCCAGAGTGAGCAGGATTCACCTGGAGGGGCCAGCCTGACCAACGCTTCCGTAGGACTCTGCATTTCAAATAGGACACCTTTGATCCAGGGTGAAGAGTTGAAGTCTACAATTCAGACAAATATTTAGTTGATTCCCAGCTTTGAGAATGCAGGAAGGATGTCAGCTCAGGAGGATGAGAAGATAAAGTATCGCCTTGGCAAGAGCTGACTTTTCAGATGAGGGTGAATGGGAAACATGAAAAGGAGCAATGCAACCTCCTGCAGGAGGCTAAAAGCATCTTTGTTCTCAGCGCTATGACTGGCAGAGAATAAGGACAAATACTCGGCCGGTGGAGATACAGCCCAGAATTTAGTTGTTCAGACGTTGATGTAGCACCCTGCTGCAGCGGGCACTGGCGTGGAGCTGTGTGCCTCAGAGTAAGCACTTCCTGTAAAAGGAGCCAACAATGAAATCCTCACACCCAGGAGAGACGCAGGAGATAAAGCAAGCGGGGAAGGACAGGAAGCAGCCAGAGAACAATATATACACACGTCCCTGATCAAGTTTCTCAACTAGGCCGGCTGTTTCCTCACCTCAGTGCATTTCCTTTTTCTAGGAACGTGGTCCGTGAGCCACAGACCATGCAAACTCCTCCAACCAGCGCTGCGGCCCCGATCAAAGCAAAGCCGCAGTGTCACCGGGACTCATCCAGGGTGTCTGCCATCCGCCCGGTGGCTAAAAGCAAACAGGCCACTTCCCATATGCACTTCCAGCTGGAGACAAAGGGACACAGGAAGAAAGGGGAAGTCAAGCAAAAGGCTTACTCCCCAAGATCAAAGGCAAAGGAGCCCTGGTCAGCCCTAAACAAGGGGATGTCCTCCTCTCCTGTGCAGCCTGCAGAAAGCCCTTCCATAACCCGAGCTTGGGACTTGAGGCTGCAGTGACTACACTGATGTGTCCACTCCACTCAACGCAACACACACGTGCACCAGGAAGGGGATCCAGGGACCAACGGAATGGGGTTAAACTCTCTACAACAACTTGCCCTTCCCAAGGCTGCCTGCAGCAGGTGCGGAGCTGAAGTTCTGCAGCTAATCGGGCAACGGGAATCTCAACAACCAATTAGGTGATGGTTAATCTATGTGCCAACTCAGCTAGGCCACGGTACCTGGATATGTGGCCAAACATCAGTCCAGAGGTGACTGTGAAGATATTTTTTAGATGTGGTTCGCATTTAAAATGAGTCCGCTTTGAGTAGATTATCCTCTGTAATGTGGATGAGCCTTGTCTAATCAGCTGAAGGCCTTACAAGAAAAAGACTGAGGTTTCCAGGGGAAGAGGGAATTCTGCCTCTAGACTGCCTTCAGACTCAAGCTGCAACATCTATCTCCCCTGAGTTTCCAGCCTCCGGCCTGCCCTGCAGATTTGACACCACAATCACGTGAGCCAATTACGTAAAATAATCTCTTTCTTTCTGTTTCTCTCCCCCGCCACTTCCTCCCTCTCTCTCCCTATATATGTACACATATATGTATATGTATGTATGTATAATGCACGCATGCATGCGCACACACACACACACACACACACACACCCTATTCTGTTTCTCAAGAGAACCCAGATAAATACAAGTTACAATCAGTTACACCCTGAATAAGATCAATGTCAGAGCATCGACACTGCTAATTTTCTGGCTCTTGTTTCTCCTCTTACAAATCAGTGTAATTACATGCTAGGTTTTTAAACATTTAGTAATGAACTGAATGCAGGAGGGCTGGACACACAGAGATGTGAAGAATCTGAAACCAGGGGAGTAAGGGGAAGAGGTTATTTCTTACTTTCAGTTATGCTCAATGCCTTTTGGGTTTGAAAACAGAAAGGATACAGGAGTACTACAAAATTCATTTTCACTCTATTATTTAAAAAGATACTATGCCCCATGGTGCTCTTAAGAGAAGGGTGTTGGAAAATCAAGTGACAGTGTAAGGCATATAACAAGTCCACAGCTAGCAAGAGCTGAAATAATAAAGTGACCCAGGTGAGACTTAAGGTGGTCCTGCAAAACCGTAACTGACCAGAAACTCAAGAAAAAGGGTGGTCCAGGTGTTCTAATTTTCTGAATAAATGAGAGCTAACCAGAAAAGAATAGAAATACCCTTGTTGTCATAACCTTTTTCTATTATGTGTATTCTTCTTCTTTTTTTTTTTTTTTTAACTTTTTTCTTTTTGGCCACGCAGCTCACAGGGTGTCAGTTCCCAGACCAGGGATCGAACCCATGCCCCCTGCAATGGAAGCACAGAGTCTTAACCACTGGACTGCCAGGGAAGTCCCTCTCATGTGTGTTCTTTAGATGCTCCATAACCACCTGAGACCCAGTGTCTACAGTGTACTGTACTAGCAACCCCAGTTGTTCACCTTATATCCCTGCCCCACTGACGTTGGTAACCCGAGGAAGAGGAGAAGTTTTAACAGACATCCCAAGTGTTCTGGTTATACACTGTTGGTAACACACCACCCCAAAATTTAGTGGCTTACACTCATCATTTATTTTGCTCGCAAATCTCCATTTGGGCAGAGCTTAACAAGGACGGCTCAACTTTGCTCCATATGGCATCAGCTAGGATGGTTCAACTGGGTCTGGACAATCCACTTCCAAGGTGGCTTCCTCATACAGCTGGCAAGCTGGAGCCGCCTGCCAGCTGGGAGCTCAACTAGGACTTTCCACTGAGGGCCTCAGTTCTTCTTCATGGGAACGTTGCCACAGGGCAGCTTGAGCTTCCTCACAGCATGGGAGCTGGGTTCCAAGAACCCAGGTGGAAGCTGCAAGGTTTCTTATGATCTAGCCTTGGCGGCCCCAGAATGTCTCTTCTACCACATCCTATTAGATAAACAAATCACTAAGGTCAGCCTAGATTCAAGAGAGGGGTATAAGACTCCACCTCTCAACAAGAGAAGGGAATTTGCAGCCATCTTAAACCTACTACACTGAGTTTCAGCCAGCTCTCTCACTCCTCCACTCTGTGTGAGACGGACGTGCTCTTTTGGTCTGGTCCCTGCAGGGGAAAGATGTGTGGGGCAGAGCCTAGAGAAGTCGCAGCTTGAAACAGCAGCAGCGGGCTTCCCTGGTGGCGCAGTGGTTGAGAGTCCGCCCAGCGATGCAGGGGACACGGGTTCGTGCCCCGGTCCAGGAGGATCCCACATGCCGCAGAGCAGCTGGGCCCGTGAGCCATGGCCGCTGAGCCTGCACGTCCGGAGCCTGTGCTCCGCAACGGGAGAGGCCACATCAGTGAGAGGCCCGCATACCGCAAAAACAAACAAACAAACAAAAAAAAACAGCAGCAGCAAACCTGCTCAGCCTATGTGTGACATGAGCAAAAACAAAGATTTGCTGTTAGAAGCCACTGAAATTCTGAGGTCATCTGTTATTTCAGCAAAGCTGACTAAAACAATGTGCAAAACTGCATTCTTTACAGGGGTCCCTCCACCAGCCCCTCCTGCCATATTCCCTGTCTCCAGGAATGACCCACCATCCACCCCACAATCCCTCATCATCTCATAAAAAGCTCCTACATCTGTCCCCGTCTCCCCTTCCCATTACCAATACTCTGCGAGGCTCGTCTCTGTTCCCACATGGAGTACAATCTGTTCCAGGTTTGCCTCCCTCCGATCCAGGCTCCAATCTGCCTGAACTGTGATCTTTCTAACGTACAAATCTGCTAATTCTGCTAAAAAAAATTTTTTTAAGGGAAAAGAAAACCAAAAAAGAATAATAATTTTTTAAAAAAAGAAAAGAAAAACGTTTTAGCCTACTGTCCATAGGATAAAGTCCAAATTCCTAATTAGTGCAAAGAAAACTTTTACAATCTGTGTATCCTGTGTATTTGCCATACTATTAAAGAACATTCAGTTTTGCTACATAAAAAATAAGAACAACAAACAGCATGAAGATCATAGATATATTAAGTCAGTAACTTTTAAGACATGCTAAAGATAGGGGAGACAAAAGGAACGTATGGGGGCTTCTCTGGTGGCGCGGTGGTTGAGAGTCTGCCTGCCGATGCAGGGGACACGGGTTCGTGCTCCGGCCTGGGAAGATCCCACATGCCATGGAGCGGCTGGGCCCGTGAGCCATGGCCGCTGAGCCTGCGCGTCCGGAGCCTGTGCTCCGCCACGGGAGAGGCCACAACGGTGAGAGGTCTGCGTACCGCGGAAAAAAAAAAAAAAAAAAAACTCAGATATTACTTCCCGCCCCTGGAACATCCTTCCTGACGCCACCGCATCTGGAGAGATTCACCATCACCCCCATACTTGCTTTCCCAGAGCACTTTTCACAATGAACTTTAATTGTTCCTTTCCGTAGCTGTCTTCTCCCTGACACTGTCAGCTCCTTAAGATGACCGTGACTGTCGTCTCTAAAGGCATCTTTCACCTCCATATGACATACCTCCAGCCCTAGCACACAATCTGGCACATAATAGGCACTCAGTAAACCTTGGATGGAGGAATGAATGAAGGCCTTGATAGAATAATAGGAACATGAGTGAATTTGCTTTAATAAGAGAACTGTGGAAGTTCTTTGGGTCAGAGATTCTTACGGAACAGGACTGCTAATATAAGCATAGAAGATACTGAAAACTGAGCTGAATCTGCCACGACCCACTGGTATCTACTATGGCACCTAACAAAATAATTAGAACACAGTCTACTGTGCAATAAATATCTGTTAGTGAAAGAATGACTCAGTGAAAATATGAATATGTGAATGCTACATTTTTTTTTTTTTTTTTTTTTTTTTTTTTTTGCAGTATGCAGGCCTCTCACTGTTGTGGCCTCTCCCGTTGCGGAGCACAGGCTCCGGACGCGCCAGCTCAGCGGCCATGGCTCACGGGCCCAGCCGCTACGCGGCATGTGGGATCTTCCCAGACCGGGGCACGAACCCGTGTCCCCTGCATCGGCAGGCGGACTCTCAACCACTGTGCCACCAGGGAAGCCCCATTTTTTAAACTTAATTCCTGAGATTCATTTATTTGCTATTGGGGGTCTGTAGAAAAACCACAGATGCAAGCCATCTGAGATATCCAAAGTTTCAAAAGATGTCATTTTCTGACATCTGTAAGAACGGTATCGCATCTGTAAGCATGGTATTGTACAATCCTAAAAATGGGAAAGGATGTCAGGTCTCAACAAGTTCAAAAGTCTTTCCTCCATAATGTATTTGCTGTTAAATATCTTAGGATTCTGTCAAATTCAAATGACTTTAGACTTAGGTGAAAAATACATAGAGTCCTAAGAGCCCCCAAGCTGCAAAATCCCATCAAACAATCGACCTGAATGGTAACAGCAGACCAAGAAGACAGAGACCTGTGAAATCAACTCCTTTTTAAGATCTGAAGCCCAGGGACTTCCCTGGTGGTGCAGTGGTTAAGAATCTGCCTGCCAATGCAGGGGACACGGGTTCGAGCCCTGGTCCGAGAAGATCCCACATGCCGCAGAGCAACTAAGCCTGTGTGCCACAACTACTGAGCCTGTGCTCTAGAGCTCACGAGTCACAACTACTGAGCCCAGGTGCCACAGCTACTGAAGCCCGCGGACCTAGAGCCAGTGCTCCGCAACAGGAGAAGCCACTGCAATGAGAAGCCCGCGCACTGCAATGAAGAGTAGGCCCTGCTCACCGCAACTAGAGAAAGCCCTCGCGCAGCAACGAAGACCCAATGCAGCCAAAAATAAATAAATAAAAATAAATTTATTTTTAAAAAAAGATCTGAAGCCCAGTTTACAAAATGGAGCTCTGTGTAATAGCCAGATTGGTCCAACATATGGCTCTAGACATCTCCAGCTCCTGGCTGCAAGACCTACCAAACCCTCTAATCACAAATAAGGTGAGTTAACTGGATAGTACCCTTGGTGGGTAGGCATCCTTTTACCCCCAGAAAACTAAGAATTAAGTAACCGCCATTAAGCGAGATCTTAATTAAATTACCCTTAGAAGGTAAATTAAATAACTGTGACAGAAATGCTAATTATCTGCCAATATCCAGCCTTTTTTTCTCCCTTGTAATAACAGAACTCCAGGTTTCTACCGAATCCATGGCTGTCCAGCTATGGACTGCATTTCTCAGCCTCCCCTGCAGCTAAGTGATGGGAGCAGAAGTGACAAGTGAAAGTTCTAGATCACAGTTTTAAAGAGGAACCTGGTTGATCCCTACCGTCCTTTTCATCCCCCATTCTGAGGGCTGGGATGTGGATGAGGTTGGCAGTGGGGGGGACGGGGTGGTAGCAGGAGCCAGCCTCCACCAAGAGAGAGAAGAAGGATGGCAGAGGGGAGATAACGGAGCAACAAGACAGAAGGGAGCTGGGTGCCTGGATGCCCTTCCAGAGCAGGCCCACGCCTTCAGAGAGGAGTAAACTTCTTCTCTGAACCACTGTGGTCTGGGTATCATTTGTTACAACAGCTTAGCCTGTACGTTACATAATACAGTAACTGTGCTGCTTAAGGTGCTATGTGTGGACTTCCCTGGCAGTCCAGTGGTTAAGACTCCGTGCTTCCACTGAAGGATTCGATCCCCGGTCGGGGGACTAAGATCCCACATGCCACAAAGCGTGGCCAAAATATAAATAAATAAATAAAAACTTTTAAATGCTATCTGTATAGGGCTTCCCTGGTGGCGCAGTGGTTGGGAGTCCGCCTGCCGATGCAGGGGACACGGGTTCGTGCCCCGGTCCAGGAAGATCCCACATGCCGCAGAGCGGCTGGGCCCGTGAGCCATGGCTGCTGAGCCTGCGCGTCCAGAGCCTGTGCTCCACAACGGGAGAGGCCGCAACAGTGAGAGGCCTGCATAACACACACACACACAAAAAAAAATGCTATGTGTATAAAGAGATACACTAAGTAACAACAATTTAGGAAATTAAGAGCACAGCAGTCATATTTTTGTGTTAAAAAGGAATCTGTGCATATTTGATATTTTATGTAATTGCAATATTTTAGAAGTTCTGGCCCTCATTTTAAATTGAAATCTTACTAAATATATATAGCATTAGAATATATAAGAAAACTTCAAGGGCTTCCCTGGTGGCACAGTGGTTGAGAATCCACCTGCCAATGCAGGGGACATGGGTTCGAGCCCTGGTCCAGAAAGAACCCACATGCCACGGAGCAACTAGCCTCTGCGTCACAACTACTGAAGCCCGCGCACCTAGGGCCCGTGCTCCACAAGAGAAGCCACCGCAATGAGAAACCCGCGCACGGCAACGAAGAGTAGCCCCTGCTCGCCACAACTAGAGAAAGCCCGCACACAGCAACAAAGACCCAACGTAGCCAAAAATAAATAAATAAATAAATTTTTTTAAAAAAAGAAAACTTCAACCTTTAATCTGATAACTTCAGATTTCTTATCTTTAAAAATGACAATAATGGGGCTTCCCTGGTGGCGCAGTGGTTGAGAGTCCGCCTGCTGATGCAGGGGACGTGGGTTCGTGCCCCGGTCTGGGAGGATCCCACATGCCGCGGAGCGGCTGGGCCCATGAGCCATGGCTGCTGAGACTGCGCGTCCGGAGCTTCTGCTCCGTAATGGGAGAGGCCACAGCAGTGAGAGGCCTGCGTACCGAAAAAAAAAAAAAAAAAAAGATGACAATAATGGACTTCCCTGGCAGTCCAGTGGTTAAGACTCCACGATTCCACTGAAGGGGGCATGGGTTCGATCCCTGGCTGGGGAACTAAGATCCCACGTGCCACACACCACAGCCAAAAAAAAAAAGAAAAAATTACAATAATATCTTGTAGAATTGTAAGCATTACAGGTAATACATATAAATGCCAAGCAGGGGCTCAATAAATTTTATCATTATTATCATAAGTATATATAAGGCTTAATAAAACAGTAGGAACCTGCAGGAGAAAACATAATGTCGTAGCATACTAGGCTACTCTCAGGCCACCTGCCAAATCCTACGTCCCCTCCCGAGCCCCAAACAGAGTTTCCTGCTCTCCTTTACTTCACCTGATTCCTCTCATTTCTATCCACCTTGAGTTATAGTCAATTATTTCCAGTCTTATTCCTCTCTTCCTTTTCGTTCATCCAAATCCAATGTCTTTTTTTTTAATATTTATTTAATTTATTTTTGGCTGCGTCGGGTCTTAGTTGTGGTACTCAGGATCTTCGCTGAGGCGCATAGGCTTCGCTAGTTGTGGCGAGAGGGTTTTCTATTTCTAGTTGTGTTGCACAGGCTCCAGGGTGCGGGGACTCTGTAGCTGTGGTGCCTGGGCTCCAGCTGAGGCGGGCGAGCTCAGTAGTTGTGGCACGCGGGCTCAGTTGCCCTGCAACACATGGGATCTTGGGATCTCAGTTCCCTGACCAGGGGTCGAACCCTCGTCCCCTGCACTGTAAGGAGGATTCTTTACCAATGGACTACCAGGGAAGTCCCCAATTCAATGTCTTAAAGACAGTGTTTGTGAGATGGAGGTCCAGTGACTATGGCTTTCTGTCATCAGCAAAACCCCTCTTGGAGTATCCACACGGCAGGCGAGGAACATACGGTGGGTGAGTGAAGGCAGAAAGGACTCATCACAGACACCCAAGCAGAAGAAGCACACAAGAGGGGTTAGGGTCAGATTTCCATGAACCTGAGAGGTGCTGGCTTTGGTCAGGAGGCATCCATGGAGAGCTTACGCCAGAGTACAACCCCACTGGATGTGTGTCTAGAAAGATAACTGGCCATCCAGAGGAAACCGCACTGAAGGTACCCAAGATGGGATGACATCTTCACAGTTTCAACAAAAAGATAATGAAGAAGAGAATGGAATGAGGAGGGATGGAAGTGAAGGAGTAAAGCAGAGACACCCGGGGAGAGGAGTTAGTAGAACTCGTAACCGAATAGCAGGAAGGATGCGGGAGGGGGCGAAAGGAAGCACAGTTTGGGGTGTTCACCCGAGATTTTCTTCTTTTCCAGCAGAGGAATATAAACAACCAGTGTGGGACACATTACTGAGTTTGAAGTGCTTTCAGAACACTTGGGGTGAAATCTCCAGGAAGCATGTGGCAATATAAATCATCTGATTTTGGAAGCAATAAGCTGTGGAGCGGGACCCTGTGACCTGGGGAGAGACTTGAGC